>NW_012267273.1:9343310-9465294 GCF_000151885.1 Dipodomys ordii | reverse complement strand
CTGAGGAATCGAACCCAGGGCCTCATGCTTGCAAGGCATGCATTCTACCGCTGAGCTACCTTCCCAGCCCAAATCCTGTGTCTTTGATAGTGGAGTTGTTTCCAAAAACATTTCCAGGAACACAGCACTGCTTTTAACTTACAGAAATTGTATGATATACAATTATGAGAATTGGTTTAAAATGTCTCTGTAAGTCTATAGTTTTCCTACCTGATGCACAAGCCTGAAGTCCACATAGAACAGAGTTGGGAGAGGTTGCGCAAGTGTAACGCAGTGGTAGAACACATGTAGCATGTACAAGACCTTGGGTTATAGCCTCAGTACCACAACACTAAAGTTATGTATGCATTTAAGCTGTACAACATGGTGATTTCATATTGCATAGATTGTTATCTGATTACCAGGATCAAGCTAATGAATACTGTCTTCATCTTGCAGTTATCTGATCTCTCTTTGCTTTTTCTGATGAGATCATTTAAGCTCCACTCTCAGCAAGTTTCAAGTAGGTAATATAGTTTTATTAAATATATTCTGTAGGAGGCATTTATGCTCGCAGACTTACTCAACTTTACATTGTTTCTACCCTGTGACCAATGTCTGTCTATCCTCCTCCCCTCACCAGATAGTTGCTATCCTACTCTTAACTAACTTGAACTGTTTAGGCACTCTGTGTATGTGAGATCAAACATCAGTCTCTCTGTGTCTGGCTTATTTCACTTAGCATGATGCACGAATATTGCTGCAAAGAACACATAATTGCAAGTATCTCTTTGCCATATTGATCATCAGTTCTTTGGAGGAATACCCAAACTGGTTTGGGTATTAGGAAGTCCTATTTTTCATTTTTGGAGAAACCTCCTTACTGTTTTACATATAGTAGATGTACCAATCCTTTTTCCCCTTCACTTTGACACCATTTATTTTTTTCTCCTTTTTAAAAATATACAGTAACCCATTCTAAAGTAGATGATGTGCTATTTTACTGTCTTTTGACTTTCATCTTCCTTATAACTAAGGGTCTTTACCCACTTTTTAATCTGGTTGTTTAGAGGGTTGTTTTGTTTTTGCTATTGAGTTATATGAGTTACTTGTATATTTTGGGGATTACTTGTTTGTTAAATTTACAGTTCACAAACACTTTCTTCTTTCCATAGGTTGCACTTTAATTTTGTTGATTATTCCATTTATGTGCAAGAGTCTTTAGCTTGATATAGTCCTACTTGTTTATTTTTGCTCTTGCCACTTGTGATTTTTCAATGTCATGTCCAAGAAACCATTGCCAAATTCATTTTCCCTGTATAATTTTAGAAGTTTTTCAAGTTATCTTTAAGACTTTAATCCCTTTCACGTTAATATTTGTTTATAGTATAATGGTTCAATTTCATGCTTTTGCATATGAATATCCAGTTTTTCCAGCTTTGTTTATTGAAGAGATTATGCATTCCTCATTGTGTATTCTTCTTGTCTCTGCCAGCCTTGACCTCTGGGCAGTGGGACTACAACCAGACTGTAGCTAAGAGGCGCTGCTCCAAGTACTGGGCTCCTCCCCCAGGTATTCAGAGTGATGAGTATTAACTCATACTATGTTTATCTACTTGTGTTCTGTCAATAATTTTTGTTTTGTATATTGGACTCTTGCTTGTTAGGTGTCAACTCATTTAGGATGACATCCTCCCATAAATTTGGCTTTCTTTTGTGTTTTTTAAATAAAATCTCTCTCTTAAATTCTAATACTGTCTTGGACTCTTCATTGTATCACATCCATTGGAGCTTTTCTATGATTAGGGTGTGCATACTTATATGCAAATCCTGTGTTTGTGTTTGTATTTGTCCACATATTTACCATTTCCAAAGTTCATATATATACATACATATGCTAATAATACTATCAATTTTCATATTAAAATGTATTTTTTGCCTTTGCTTTTCTAGGTTAAATTTATTTATTTAATTTTGGCATTACAGGAGTTTGATTTCAGGGTCGAAGCAAGTGTTCTTCTGTAAGCCACACACTTCCAGTGCTTGTGGCCTTTTTTAAAGTCTGAATTACTTCGTATAAGAAAACAATAGTCAATATTCTCTTTGCTATCTTGGGCATACATTGTCTTTTATTCTTTTATCATTAATTTATAGCTATTTTCCTCTGGAATTTATTCATCATATAAATGTTACATATTTATTCTGAACTATGTTGTAAACTTTTAGGGAGGAGTTTTGAAACTTTTACTAGTAGGAAATTGATTTTATAGGCTATTAGCCCTCCTCCTCCTTTTCCTCCTTGTCTTCCTTCTTCTTCTGCAATGGCAATAGAGTTTGAGCTCAGAGATTAGCTAGGCAGGTACTCTACCACTTGAACTAAGACTCCAACTCTTATTACCTTTCTTATTTTTCAAAAAAAGAAGGAAGGAAGGGAGGGAGGAAGGAAGGAAGGAAGGAAGGAAATGTTTTCCAAACTAATTCATGCTGCACTCACCACCAGCCATTATGTGGGCAATTGTCCATTATTAATAATATTTGGTATCATAATATTTTTGATTTTTAAGTGATTTAATTAAGTGAATAAGTAGTTTTAATTTGAAGTTTCCTCATCTTTTCATATGCTTATGTGCTATGAATAAGTGTTGAATAAATCAGTTAATTGTGGCATATAAAGTATGTCCTCAAAATATATATTAATCTCAAGAGTACAAGGATGATTTAATAAATAATAAATAAGGCCACATGTAGGATATATACATATTCCTTCAAACATTTTAGAAACATTAAAGACATGCAGTTATATTATTTATTCAGCAATCAGTAATGAGAAGCTAATTTTGAATTTCCCATGTATTAGGAAATCAAGAAATGTACTTTTCCATAAATCATGCCTCAAAAAGAAATGTAGTGAAAATTAGAAAATGTTTAGGTAAATAATTACAAAACTATAACATATAAAATCTGTGGGGCTGGGCATGGGTGGCTTGTACTCCAGAGACTGAGATCTGAGGATCACGGTTTGAAGCCAGCCCAGGCAAGAAAGTCTGTGGGATTCTTATGTTCAGTAAACTCAGAAAAAAAGTCAGAAGAGGCAATATTGCTTGTGGTAGAGTGCTAGCCTTGAGCAAAAGAATCTCAAGGACAGTGCCTAGGTCCAGATTTCAATCCCCAGGATTGGCAAAAAATGTCTGTGGGATGTGCCAAATCTATGCCTACAAAAGAATTTACAGTTTAACTGTGTTGATTAGAATGGAGAAGTACTCAGACATAGCAGTGCTCTGAGCCAGTATCTCAAGTAAGAAGTAGAAACACAATAAATGTAATGGAAACAAAAATGAATGCAAGTAAAAAACTGCAACAGAAAATATTTACATAGAAAGTGAAAGTAAAATAGAATAAAAATACTGAAAGTTTGTTTTAAAGAAAATGAGAATCAATAAGAAAAACAATAAAATTAAAATGATCAAAATCAGAAAAGATAGATTAAAAACTGTAAGTGAATGAAATGAGAAACAAGAGACCAGGGAAACATATTGTAAATCACCTGTTTGCTAGAGGAATGCATCCAGAATATAAAAAGAGAAAAAATAGCAAAAAGAAAACAAACATTCCAATGGAAAAAGTGCTTAGACCATATTTTTACATTTCTAATTATTATAGGTTTTAAGTTACGCAAATCCTAAAAGCTTTAATTATTAAAATGTTATATATGTACAAAACATGTGGTTACATTTTTGAAAAATTGGCCCAAAACTACCTACTCATGGTGGGTTTTTCTTTTTTTTTTTTTTTGTCCGTTGTGTGGCTTGACCTCAGGTCTCTACCACTTGAGCCACAGTACCCACCATTGCAGGTTTTTGAGTGGTTAATTGGAGATAAGAGTCTCAGGAGGGTCTTTCTGCCAGAGCTGGCTTTGAACCACAATGCTCAGATCTCAGCCTCTTAGTAGTTAGGACTACAGGCCCAGTTATTAATTCTCAGTTAGGTTTTTCTCTTAATCCTACTTCTCTTCTGAGGAATGTGTTGATAAAATAAACACGTATTTAAAGGTCACTTTCATATTTTCTCCCAAGTTCTGTTGTGTTGATAAAATAAACACGTATTTAAAGGTCACTTTCATATTTTCTCCCAAGTTCTGTTGTCTATATCATTTTATTTTTAGATCATTTTCCATCCTGTCTTGAACTTTACTACAGCACATTCCCAATCAGAGAAGGTAGGAATAGTTGGTACTCACACCATCATTCTCCACCTGGAGATTCACAACTTAGTGCAAATGTGTAACATATGCTAGCTCTCAGTCCTACTTTCCTGAGCTTTGGCTGCTTTGCCTTCAGGAAAGTGTTAAAATAACGGAGGAAGTGAAATATCACTTTGCTCCTTCGAATTATACGCAAACTCTGCTACATTAACCACTTTGACTTTTTCCTCTAGATCATTTCGATCAGCATCCAAACATGATACCATATGTCCATTTTTCCTCCCAAACCAGAAACCCCAAAATTTAAAACAACCATCTTTCTTAAAAAATAACCTCTTCAGTTCTTGGGGGAGGGGGGGAATGCTGACTTTCACCCTTGCCCTGAGTCCCCTCTGCCTTTGCCAACCTCAGGTCCCGCAGGATGCCCTCGCTGCCCCGCGGCTTCCATTCCCCAGCTCCCCAGGACATGGGACCCCCAGAGTTTGACTGAGTAGCGGGAGATGCTGAGGCGCCAGGAGAGACTTTTACACAAGGAACAGAAAATGCATTTGCAGATTGCCTGACAAAGGTAAAAAGGTCTTTGGCACCGTTGACAAACTGAAAGCTGCTATTGCAGAACGTGAAGAGGTTAGAGGAAAAAGTGAACTGTTTTATCCTATTCGTTTTGACTATAAGCTAAGGCAAAAAGCGATTTCAAGAGTTCATGTGGATGGAGATAAGCCCCAGAATTCTGTCCAGATACTTGATACTTCAGCACCAGTTCCTGGCTGTTTCCCTGTGGCTAGCATCAAAAGTCATCTAAACCTCCAGAAAGCAGGGACTTGTGCATCCTGCTCACACAGGCCAGGAAGACACTCCCGAGGCTGAGGACTCAGTGAGCAAGGGCCCAGCTTCCAGCAGCCGCGATCCTTGTCTGGAGCTATTGAGCATCTCCCCCAGCACTGTGCTTCAGACTGAGAAGACATTTCCTGCAGCCTTGACAACCTGTTTATTGACGGGTTAAAAAAAATCACGCTGGCAGATCAAGTTGAACACCATTCAGAGGAAAACCTGAGTGCTGAGAATTCAACAGTCCTTTACAGTGGGACTCCTAAGAAGCCTCATCACATGGAATGCTAGAAATGCAAGCACCAAACCCAGTGCCCCTGCCACATACATTTAAAACTAACCTGTTGGCATCACAGAAGAGCAGCATCTTGGTGACATCACTGCAGCGAGACTCCTACCACTTCACCATTTGCCTACACAACTGCTCTGTAAAGGAGTCCTTGGCTCTTCAGAAACAGAATTATGAGGAGATGCAAGCGAAGCTCGCAGCACAAAAAACTAGCTGAAAGACTGAATATTAAAATGCAGAACTATATCCAGAAGGGAAGTGTTTGGGAAAATACGGAGAAGTAAAGGATGAAGATGATGAGCAGTCCTCTGATGATGGATTCTGAAGATGGGAACAGAAATAATCTAAGCCTGTGACTGTCAAGATGTTATTATTTTACATCAAACTTCCAAGCAAGCATCAAGATCAGTGTCAGACATTGAGGGTTAATTTTTATAAAGTTACGCAAAAGTAACTACAAGAAGCTACAATAGAAAGCCCATTGATCTTTCAGGAGATGATTTTTATATGTTTGAAACGTTTAATATCCGAGTATTGTGTTTAACCACGTTGTATTAAAGTTTTGCAATATGCTATGCACTTGTCTGATATTTTATTATGTAGTAAAGCACATTGGTGCATTTTTTCCTTTAAGTCAAATGAAAGCAGTTATTTTTGTTTTTTCCTTATTTTTACCTCTATTAAATCGCATTTATTACGTGTCGTTTGGTGTAATATTTGGTTGTTCCAGACACCGAGTATGAGTTAGGAAGAAGTAGTTCCCTTCTTTTTTGTAATGAAGGGTGCAGTGGAAGGAATTGGAGGCATGTTTTCTTGGAATTAGTAAGATGTGGGTGTGAAATGCCCAAGAAGTACTCAAAAAACACTCCACAAATGTTTGTCTCCTCCTGTCATCTTAGGAAGACTGTCTGTTTACCCCTGCTTACAAATAAGCAGCAATCTGAGGAGTCGCTGGAGGGCTGAGGGTCTTTCTAGGGGACCAGAGTTGCCTGCAGTAACTGAAGGTAGGCGTAATATTTGGGGTTTACTTGACCTGAGTTCTTTGCCTGCACCAATGATAGTTCTGTGTGTAGAGCTCCATGTTTGGTAAGGAAACCATTCATTTTAAAGTTAAAATTTTGAATGGTCAGTACATCACTTTTATTACCCCAAAGAGGCTTTTATAAGCTGTAGAAACTTCTATCTCATATATGTACATATTGTTTTAAATGATTATATGGTTGTCTCCAGAGAAATTAACATGTTATGAGAAAATTTCTTTGTCTAATATAAGGGATCTTTAAAAGTATTGAAGTGAAAAATAAAACAGTAATTAGAGCAACTTCAAAAATGACAGGAAGAGATTTTTCAGTCATTAATATATTTTCCATTCTTTTGGGATTTGCTTATGTCCGTTTATCCTCTATTTTCTGTAAGATAGCACAGAAAGGTACAGATAAAGAAAATAGGTTTATTCAGCTCAGATTTGGGGAGCTGAAAGTCCAAGATGAACAATCTTGGTCAATTTTCTGGTGTGTGGTGAGGGTCTTTGGGTAAATAGCATTGTATTGGCAGCAGTATTTGCAGAAGTGATCATATCGTGAGACAGGAGAAGAGAGGAGCTCAGGAGCTCCTCTGTTTGCAGGTTATGATAATCTGTTCACAGGTTAGTTACCATAACTAACTAGGGCTAGTTCTCTAGAGTCCCCATTTCAGGGGACCTAGTCACATCCCAGAATGTCCTACCTCTAAATAGCTATCTATCTATCTGTCTCTCTCTCTCTCTCTCTCTCTCTCTCTCTCTATCTATCTATCATCCATCTATTCAGTTAAAGACAAGGTCTCACTGTAGCTTCAGCTAATCTTGAAATCATGATCCTTCTGCCTCAGTTTCCCCAGTTCTGGGGTTACAGGTATGTGTGCCACCATAACCAGCCAGGCCTCACATTTTAAAGGTTCCATCGCCTCAACAATGTCATTCCAGAGACCATATTTTGGTTTATGAACCTCTGGTGCTTCACTCAAAGCATGTCCAAGCAGAGTGCTGACCCCACCTAAATCACTCTTCTCAGTATCACACCTAACTCCTCCATTGCCATATGCTTGTCCACTCACTTGTCAATGAACCCCTCAGTTGTTTGCATATCTTCATCTTTGTGATGCTGTAAATCATTTATAACTGTTCCATTTAGTAGTGTTAAGTAGACAGACATTGTTGCATACCTGACATACTTAGGACTTTTCCATTTTGCAAACCTGAATCTCTACGGCCATTAAACTCCCGACTACCTTTCTGTTTTTGTCAATTATTTCTACAAGTCAGACTACTGTAGATAATTCATATAAGTTGAATCACACAGTGACCATGATTTCAATTTTTCAACATAAAATGATACCACATACTAATAAATCAAGAGAGTCACAAGTCACAAGATGCATGCAAAAGCTTTCCTATCATCAACAAAACAATTAATTTAAAAGCAGGAGAGATGGCTTAATCTCAAACAGGGAAAGACATTTCAAAACAAAGAGAAGCTGTTGTGATTAATTCACTCATTAAACAGACTCTCATTAAGATATAGTGTCACAGTTCAGAGTTCCAGAGCTCTTTCTTTCTTAATGGCACAGAACTAATAGCATATCATACAAAGTATGTCATGCTAGATTTAAAAAAGAAGACATTAATACTGACATGTATTAGAGTAGACCCCCACTTTTAAGGGTGTATATGTATGTGTGTGTGTGTGTGTGTGTGTGTGTGTGTGTATGTGTGTGTGTGTGTGTTGGAAATGTACTGATGGTTCTTGGCCTCTTATTCTTATTCTTTCACAAAACCTTACGAAACAATCTACTAAGTTTTACTAAGAAGAAACTCTATTGATCAAGATCCACTGTTTTCCTAAACTGCTTTGTTAATTGGCAACTCTTTTGTATAACTACCTAAAGATAATAAAATTTAAAAAAGAAGAATAAAAAAACACAAGCAAAAATTAAATTAAATTCTCAATTAGTTGGAACTACATTGAACCAATAATTTGGTTTAAATTGAATTATATATTGAATATTTCTCCACATTGAAAGATCTTCCTACATTTCAATGGATCATTACAATTTTCTACATAAAGTCCATGCATAACTATTATGACTTGAATTGTATCCCTTTAAAACAGATTTTAAAGTCTTAAATTCCAATATTTGTGAACATGACCTTATTTAAAAGTAGATTATTTACTTATCAAATCATGTTAAGATGGGGTCAAACTCAGAGCAGGCCTAAATGTAGCATAACTGGTATCCCATAGGAAAAGTTACAGACACACAAACAGATGACACTGTGAAGATGCAGTGGTCAGAGTTGAGCTGCATAAGACAAAGAATGCCCAGGGCTGTCAGAACGGAAGAATTGAAGAGTCCTTCAACAAAAATTTAATAACGAGCATGGTTTCCAGCACTTAACTTCCAACTTCCAGCATCTGATATGAATAGAGTATCTATTTCTCTCTCTCTTTCTTTTTAACCATTTAACAAAATCATTCATGAATACAGTAGATATTGATTGATGTAACCCCTTTCAATGTTCTCACTCATCCTCTACTTCTTAATTTTGTAAGTTATACACGGGACTCTTGACTACATTTCCCCCTCTTGTATTGTTTTCAAACTATTTTGTGGCACTTTCTGAGCAATACTGGATAACTAATAAAGACCTCTGTTGGATTGATTCTTAAGAAGCTCACCATTTTTTATGTTGTATCAAATGACATCTTATTTTTACTGCATTTTAACTAGCTATGGATAGCAAATAAAAAGGCCATTGAATTTTTTATTCATCTGGTATTTTTATTGCTTGAATAATTTGCATTCTTTTGAGTTTATCTATGAATTGAACAAAACTTTGGTTCTTTTCCCTTTCTGATACTTCTATGTTGTATTTTTCTAATTTTGTGCACTGATTAGGATTTTTCAGGACAAGGTGGAGTTTTAAGAGTGATAGCAGGTATAAGTATTTGTATATTTTTCAATTTAAAACAGAATTTTTTACTTTTTTTTACTTAGTGTATATTGAATATCATGACTGCATTCATTCACCCTTCCTCCATCCATTTCTTGTGCCTCTTTTGTCTCCACAAAAGACTAAAAAACAACAAAAACAAAAACAAACAATACCTACAACATCACCAATAAACAATATTTTTAATAGCTCACCTTAAAATAGAACATTGTAGAACCATTTTTGTAAACATCATTCTTCAATAAAAACACATTTTAAAATGTTTAGTTTACTCAAACAGTTCATCAGCAAAAAAGGATGAACTTTCTACCAAATACTTTTCTGCACATAACAGACACCCATAACTCATGCATTTTCCCTTAGTACAAAATAAAATATACTTAAAGTGCTATATCACTTAGAACTTCTGAAATAAAATGAACTAATTTTGATGTGTTCATCTTTTTCATCTGTGAAGTTCATTTTGTAAATATTTTTTGGCATTTTTAGTTTCTTTTCCATGTGTGAGATTTACTTGCAATTGTTGTATTTTTTGTGTTATTGGTATCAAATTTGTTATAGCACTGTCACAAAATATAATGAAAAATATATTATCTGTTTTTATGAATTTTAGAAAAATTCCACATAGATAAGAGGCAAGTCTAGTCCTTCTATGTTTAACAAAGTTCACCATTAGAAGTTACCTGAGACTGATTTAATTTTGCTAGTGATTCTAAATTCTTCATGAGTCAGTCATTTACCATATCTTATATTTTTTACAAGTTATTTTACATATGTTCTCAAATGTTGTGCAATTTATAATGCTTCTCATCTTTAAATCCCTAATGTGGTTGTTTTGCATACACTTTTTTCTAAGTATCATTTGATTATACGTCCTCTGGAAATTATTCACTAACAAGTTTGCACTATTAATCTTTATAAAAATATCAAATGTTTGATTTTATGATTTTCTTTATCATACAATTTTTATTTTCAGTTTATTTCTGTTCCTATCTTTATGATTTCTTGTTCTTTTTCTTTATCTATTTCTCTTTTTGTCTGAAATTGGATGTTAAACATATTTTTTATTAGCAATTTATTTGTCATGACATTTGAACTAAGGAGCTAGAACTTGGTAAATGAATGCTTTCCAATCAGCAGTTCCTCTAAACCTTTGTTATTTTTCAGATAGGGTCTCATGTTTTTCCCCAGGCTGACCTTGGAACAAAATCTTCCTACTGATGCCTTCCCTGGCACTGGGATTACAGGTCTGAACTATATCTCATTTGGCTTATTTATTGAAACATACTTTTCCCAATCTCTGACTCCTGAGTAATTGGACTACTAAATGAAAACCACTGTCACCAGCAAATGTTCTTTTTTTAACTATAAAGCTTTTAACTAATAAATCTGCTAAATAATACCTCGACTTCATTATGCAAATTTTGATGCATAATGTTTTCAAATTAATTTGAAGTTGATTTTGCTTCTATGATAATTTTCCCTTTGAGTCATTTTCTGAATTTTCAAATGAACTTTACATTCATTTGCAACTTAAATATAATATTCAATTGCTTATAGTCTTTATGAAAACAAACCCATGAAATTTCTTGGGATTCATTTTACATCCTGACACATGATACATTTTTGCAGATTTTCCAAGACAGTTTAAAATAAACATTTATTCTCCATCTGTGCCTTTCAGGTTGAGCTTATAAATTGTGCTACTGAAATTATCTAAGGTCTTTCTGATTCATATTATGATCAATTAATTACTAAGAGAAGGGATGTTCATCCATGATGGAATAACTGGTACCTTACAAATTCTCCTGAGAATATTTTATAGTTAAAAATGTAGTAGAAATAAAAAGCAGTGTATGATATCACAAAGTGACATAGTCAAGAGCTATAGGATGAGGTACTAGAGTGAAGGAAAGTACATTGGCTTCCTTCGTCTGTTCATCACACATTACCCGAGGAAATTTGATAGGATTTGTAACAAATCCCCCAAAGGGAATAGAAACCTGGACTTTGCCATAGTATTCCTGGGCTGAAGAATAAAATGGAAACCAGGACTTGACAATCCCATTGCTAAAGCAGAAAAATACTATAGAGATATGAATATGAAGTTCTGAATCTACATTCTCCTGAGACAAGAATCAGCTCCTCTGTTGAACCCTCAGAGAGCATGGACTAAGAAATCAAAACTACATCCTACATCTGCTAATGTTGAGATTTTTTTGACATTGATGGAGGTCTAAAATTAATATTGTGTCATAGCCAGAGTGTGTCTAAATTAAGCTAATAACAGAATTTTTCCAATAATTTTTGTCATACTTTTATGGCTTCATTTGCCATTACAACTCTGACTCATTTGCAATTTATCCTAGCAGAAGATCCATAAAAGACTTTGGTTTTGCCATCTGGCTCCCCATTTGCTTCCAAAACATTGAGTTAATAATTAACTTTTTCTGCAGACTTGAGATGCTGCTTTTGTTGTAAACAAAATGATGTCTTTGGGGAGTGGGGCAGTTCTGGGGCTTGAACTCAAGAATTGGGTACTATCTGTGAGATTTTTTTTGTTTAAACCTAGCACTCTTCTACAACTTGACTTGTGACTTTTATTTATATTTTTGGTGGTTAATTGGAGGTAAGAATGTCACTGGCCTTTCCTGCTGAGACTGGCTTGAAACACAATTCTCAGATCTCAGCCTCTCAGCTAAGGTTATAGGTATGAGCCACTTGCAGCTGGCCAAAGTGGGAATCTTAAATATAATCTCAAACCTTAGTCAGGCATTTTATACTCCAACTCTCTCTCACTCTGTCTCTTCTACAGGATTTCTTTCCCATTGTAATCAGTAATGATATAATTTGCCCCATTATGTAGACTAAAACTTTGTCTTCACCCTTCACTTCTCCATCCTCTATATTTTGTACTCATTATTTCTATAAATTCCCTCTAGTTGAGTCTTCCGCAGAAATAGACACAGAATCTGACTATTTTCATTACTTCCACTGTTGTTTTGTGTCCAAGCTTTTACCAAGTATACTTAAATATTCCCTCAGCTTCTATTCATGGCCCCTTTTATAATGCACCCTAATCTAGTTTGTACACTGCAATCAGAATGGTATTTTTATAAAACATAAATTAGCTGAGAGCTTTTTAATGGATTTCCGGCATGCTTAGAATGAAATATAAAGTATTTATCATGACCCTGTGTGATTAAGTGCTCATCTTCTAAACATTCTTTCCAGCTTTATCTATTCATTCTTTTCCAAAACCCCCTTCCCAGAATATCTCTTTGCCTCTGTCCCTTCCTCCCTCCCCCTACCCACTCTGTGTATATGTTAAGTATTCCAGGCATTCTTTTCTCTAAGCTTTTGTAATTGTTCTTGTTTTACCTGTTTTTTTCCTGTCACCTATGGTTCACTGACTCATACCCTAAGGTCAATTTTTCTTGAAAAATTCAGTTCTTAGAAGAGTGTCATATTCTGTTCACTTATTGTGCTTCACTGCTTTTCATTTTTACATAAAATTACAGATGTCTAAAATGATATAGCTATTCAATTTCTTATATATATTCACATAATGTAAATATTACTGTTGACTTCACCTTGTTGCAATTGATATTCAAAGATATTTCAAAGCATAATACTAAATATTCTATTGAAGTCCATGTGTTTTATCATTGACATCCTGGATTATACCTTCCAGTAGGGATATGAAGAAATG
Organism: Dipodomys ordii; assembly: GCF_000151885.1. Taxonomy (NCBI): domain Eukaryota; kingdom Metazoa; phylum Chordata; class Mammalia; order Rodentia; family Heteromyidae; genus Dipodomys; species Dipodomys ordii. Next base: position 9,452,294 of record NW_012267273.1, on the reverse strand, counting down.
AGACTGAGACCTTTTGCCCTGGCTTGTTCTCTATGATCATGTTTTCTTCCAGTGACCCCCACTTTCCCTAGTACATGGACTTGACAAACACCCTGCTTCAACCACTTCTTTAAATTTTGGAGGATGCATATTGATCTCATTTGTTCCAAACATAGATGAAGCCTCTTTCCTCTCCTTTCATTTCATTTGACTTTTAAAAATTATTGGCTGCAGTTCTAGTGCAGTAGTACATTATGGCTGTACTTGGAAAGATAAATTCCTTTAACATAAAGATTTGAATTCATTTGGGAGAATATATTTAACACAATTCAAGCATAGAATAAAAATCCCAGGGGCAAACCCAAACTGCATGCAATAGAAAGAGCTATGTAAGAAGAGCTATGTGATGAGAGCATCCGAGTATATGTGTGAAAGATAAACCCAACAAACTCTTGAAAATATTACTAAACATCCTTTTTGAATCCCATAGTCACCATAAAAACTTGTGATTATCACATAGCTTAAAACTTATCATGAGCCTTTGTGAATGAACTGTTGCCATTTGGAGAATACCTTGATAAAGTTGAATTTATAGGAGAGCTCTTGAAATTATGAGTTGATTAAAACAAAGAACAAGAAGATAAATTTATGTCAAACAATAGAGAGATTGAAGGTTATGTTTATTGCCAATATCTGTTTTCATTATTTTGGTAGAAGATGTATTTAATGTGTCCCTGATATGTGATTAAAAGTCCATGAAATTTTCATTAATAGAAACACACAAAGAAGTAAATTTGGATTAGAGAAAATATACAAAAGAGAAGACAAGAGAGAGTTTTATTAAGTAGCTTGATGTGGGGCAAATGACTTTTAAGAATATGAATATTTCATGGAAGGTGTTAAGTTTTATGCATTCCTTAATGAAGACATCTACTCACTTTAGTAAAGTTTTCTGTTGCCATTTGGACTTTGAGTGTTTGTATGTGTCTGGGTTTGTATGTATTTGTGTTTGTATGTATGAGATACTCAAAAATGAGAGATTGTATTTCATTTTAGCTGGTTTGTGTAGGGAGGAAAAGGAAGTTTCAAGAATGATATTGCAACTAGCCAATGAGAAAACAAATCAGGAGATGGAATTCATGATAAGCTTCAAGTTGCTAAGATGCCCAGAAAAACAGTAAGGGATGACAGATTTCTGCTTTTATGACATTTTCACCTTGTAGAACATAATGTCTTGCTCCAATGAGCATTTGCATGCATGAATTGGCATCTTATTTGAAAATGTAAGCCTCCTGAGAAGTCTTTACAAGTTAGTTTTATCAATTGTTGAAGTCGATTGGCCAAAATTTTGTTGAGAAATTTTGCATCAATGTTCATCAAAGAAATGGGTCTATAGTTCTCTTTCTCTGATGAGTCCCTGCCTGGTTTTGGGATGAGGGTTATAATGACTTCATAGAGTGAGTTCGGTAGTGAAATTTCTCTTTCAATTTCATTGAAGAGTTGGAGGAGTATTGGTGTGAGCTCTGCTTTGAAGGCCTTGTAGAATTCCTCTGTAAATCCATCTGGTCCTGGGCTTTTCTTAGCTGGGAGGTCTCTTATTGCTGTTTCTATTTCAATGCTTGATATGGGTCTGTTAAGATGGTTGAACTCATCTTGGTTTAGTTTCGAAATGTCGATATTTGCTAGGAAAAGGTCCATTTCTGTCAAGTTCTCAAACTTATTAGCATAAAGTTTTGAGAAGCATTCCCTTATAACATTTTGAGTCTTAGTTGTTTTTGTAGTGAAGTTTCCATTCTCATCTCTGAGTTTATTTATTTGGGTGTGTTCTCTTCTTTTTCTGATAAGATTTGCTAAGGGTCTGTCTATTTCGTCAATTTTTTCGAAGAAACAACTCTTTGTTTTGTTGATTCTTTCTATGATTTTTTTGGATTCTAATTCATTTAATTCTGATTTAATTTTAATTATTTCTTTCCATCTACTGGATTGGGGTTTATCTTGCTTCTCTTTTTCAAGGAGGTTCAGATGTCTCATTAAATTGTTGGTTTCAGATCTCTCCAATTTGTTGATGTAGGAACTCAGAGCTATCAACTTGCCTCTGAGTACTGCCTTTGCTGTGTCCCAGAGGGCTGGTAATTTGTGTGTTCATTTTTGTTGAATATCATGAACATTTGAATTTCGTTTCTAATCTCTTCCATGATCCACTGGTGATTCAACAGTGTGTTGTTCAGCCTCCATGAGTTACAGGACTTTCTTTGGTGGCTTTTGGTGTTGAGTTCTAATTTTATTCCCTTGTGGTCTGAGAGAATGCAAGGTATAACTTCAATGTTTCTGAATTTGGACAAGTTTGTTTTGTGGCCTAAAATGTGGTTTATTTTGGAAAATGTTCCATGTGCTGCTGAGAAAAACGTGTATTCTGATGCTGCTGGATGAAATATTCAGTAGATGTCTGTTAAATCTAGTTGCTCTATGCAGTTGTTTAGATCTGTGGTTTCTCTGTTGAGTTTTTGCTGAGTTGATCTATCTAGTGGGGATAGTGGTGTGTTAAAATCCCCAACAATGAATGTCTTTAGCCCTATGTAAGATAACTGATCCAGGCCATTGCCCAGGTCTTTTTTGAGCCTATAAAGCTGAGATTTCTCTCTAAAGTCAACTGAATTTATGATGCATCTTTTAGTAGACAGTTACTCTTTCATGGAGAATCCTTATATCTGTCTTACATTATTTTATTTCTACATGGCTAGGAATCATTTGCTTCCTATCTCAGTCACTTTCCATTTAAAAACTCTCTAAATCATTACATCATACTGACTTTTCCTTCAATTACACATAATCTTCTCTCTTCTAGAATAGTCCACAAATTTGATGAAACTCAGGGTCCCCAGTGGTCGATGACATTATCTGCGACCTCAGTCCAGTAATTTAGTCTTTCTAGTTCTGTTTCTACTTTCATAAAACAGAGTAAATAAAAATAGCAACACGAAGGCAGCATTCATTACATTTGATCATGTTCATCAAAAAGCTTAACACTTAAGAATGTAGGCTTTAAAGAAATTCCAACTTACCTTGTTATTAAAAGATTCTGATGGCTCTCAACACAAACTTGTTCTTTCATAACTACAGGGGAGCATTTTCACTAAAGTGGGATTGCCAGCTAAGTGAAATGAAGAATTACTGACCCTGCTGTTAGGGCTGAATGACAATTCTCTGTTTATTTGGCCTTTGTGACTGTTGGCTCAAATAACAGATATATTCTCCACAAAAGCATCTTATCTACCAGTTTCTTTCCCTCTCTATTACCAGAGGAGGAGAAATGCTTGACTAACATTCAGTCAGCTATGAATGTTAGCATGCCAGCAGGGAAAAAGACACAGAGCAGTTGGTTCTGTAGTAACATATTGATTTCTAGATAGTAGGCAGACTTTAAACTGTCAAAAATTACATCGAATTCACCAGGATAAATGCTACCTTATGGAACTGTTAGGAGCTTAGCTGGTATTTAAAAAAACAAATAAACAAAAACAGAAACAACAACAACAACCAAAAGCACCCTGCCATTTGTCTTATATGATTGAACTTTCATGTTGTCGGCTACCATTTTGGAGACATTTCCATTTTGTCATCTGAGCATACTTACTTTTCCTCTCAGTTGCCACAGTCTTTTCTCTTAAGTATGGATTGCAACTCAGACCACAATCAGGGTTCCCTTATTGTGAGCTTCAACCTAGTCTATAATCTAGAATCCACACAATTTGATGTCAAAAATGCTGTAGGCTTAAGATAAAGATTGCATTGCTACAAACTTAGCAAAATGTGGGCATAAGGTAATGATTTACAAATGCCTAAATCTGTTTCTCCAGGATTGAATATACTACATAAGTCAAGCAAACAAAGCAACCTCTGAGCTTCGGTTTCCTCTTTTATAAAAAATGTAAACATTACCTGATCTGAGATTGAAGCAAAATGATAGAAAGTTTGCTGTCCATCTGTGTTATATAGTGAGATCCTGTCTCAAGCAGAAACATACAGATTTTTAAAAAACAATTAAAAATGAAAAGCATGCCAGAAAGATATAGTCTTTCTGCCTCCCCTCTTTTCTCCTTCCTCCCTTCATTTTTGCCTCTTTCCTTACTCTTTTTCTTCAGAGTGCCAACAGACATTTTTGTAAGCACCAAAAAATATGAATGATGATAATGAAAATAGTTAAAAAAAGATAATTGATCCATATGCACATTGTGATCTTCTCAGACTAGTTAGGGAAATAGGAATAATTATGAAGTGTAGCAATAAAGATAAAGAGATTGACAGCAGAGACTAGAACTGACTAACATAGGGTTTTAAATCCTTAACATGAAGATGATTCTTGACAAATGAAACATCACAAACAAAACAATGGCTTTGTGAAGAAAGGCCAGGTCTACTCTGTGTCAGAGAAGTGATTTAGAGATATCTGTTGACTTTAACAGCATAGTTGATGAACAGTACTCTATCTCATGTGACAAATATTTGCCCATGCTCTTCTCATGTCAAGTGTCAGATTGTAAGCCTAAAATGTGACATCACCTTTCAATTTTTTACAAGTTGACTTTCTTTATAAGTTGGCTTCTTTCTCTTTGCACAACTTTATATTCACCAGTGTATTGAAGATGGCCTGTCCTAAGAGCAATGGATTGGTAGTATGTGGGGATGAGTTTCCTAGAGAAAGGAATATACAGAAAAAGAATTTTTAAGAATTTATTATCATAAATTAGTTATTCAAGGAGGGTTTGTTGTGATATTCTATAATTTCATACAATGTATTCTATCATCAGTTCAACTCCTCTATCATTCTCCTTTATCCTCTTCTTCCTTTCTCAGACAATTTGAGCTGTTATTGTTTTATGTTTATACATGTATACAAAGTACTTTGACCATATTCATCTTCCCTCTTCCTGGTGGTCCCCACATCCTAAGAATCTATTTTACCATGTGGTCTTTGTTTTTTAGTTTATATTAATTGCACTAAGGGCTTTCACCATGGTATTTTACATTTACATGTATTATATTTTACTCAGAATAATCCCCTTAATTGATCACTCTTTCCCTGTCTCCTCCCTGCCCCTATTGTTTAACAGCTTTCAGTGAGATTTCTTATACCATATTCATACACAGATACAATGGATTTCAGTACTATTTACCCTCCATCAGATTCTTTCCCTGTCATCACTTCCCTCAATATCTAAATAGGTCTATACTGCTTATCATGTTTTATGTACATAAATATAAGTACATACATATAAAGAACTCTTATTTCTACTTGACATATTATATACATTGTTATTTTCTGTATTTTGCCAACTCTCATATTGCTTCTTGGCTTTTGAGCTGGTCCTTAAATGTGCAGAATATGTTTTCGCTCTGCCCCAAACTTTTGCTTCATGTACCCATTGTGTCTCTTCCTACCATGCTTCTGTGAGTTAGAAGATAAACAAGATAAACGAAGAGGTCAGCCACTGCATCCTGTCATTTTCCAAGCTCTTCTCTTAACTTATTTGTTTCTCTAAGCACTTATTCCCAATTGATATATCACATGTTGTTCTTTTTTATTGTCTCCTGTTTCATGTAAGCTCTATGAGAGCACATTTTAGCCTATTTTATTCAAATAAAGTGTTTGAAAGAGTTGAGAGGGATAGACAAGTGAAGAGAATAGAGAGAATATAGTTATAAAATTCAATGCATGTCCTACAAAATTAAGAAAATTGAGGGGAGAAATTGGGTTAGGAGGGATGGGGGAGAATGATGAAAGTAGTGATGTTGATCAAGATGCTCTGAATTCATAAGTTGATTTGGTGAGTGGCAATTTCTTCGTATAAGTACTTAAACATAATAAAAATATAATTTAAAAGAGTGAACATTTAGGGCTGGGAAGGTGGCTCAGTGGTAGAGTGCTTGCCTTGCATGCATGAGGCCCTGGGTTTCATTCCTCAGCACCACATAAGCAAAAAGAAAAAAACCAGAAGTGGCACTGTGGCTCAAGTGGTAGAGTGCTAGCCTTGAGCTGAAGAGCCGAGGGACAGTGCCCAGGCCCAGAGTTCAGGCCCCACGACCGGACCCCCCCCCAAAAAAAAAAGAGTGAACATTTAGCAAATGACTGCAAACTATTGTAAATAAATAGGAGCCTCTGTATATTGATATTAATTAACTTAGTTCAGGTGAGTATCTTGAATTTCACAAAAGTGGAATAATTTGATGTTCCATGATTCATATGAATTATGGCTTCTAATAAATAATTCCATGATTTTTTCCCACTACCCCAAACTGTAGTCCCTGAAAGGAAGCCTTCCCTAGCACTTACCTTCAGATGTAACTAAAAATTTGTAATTTTACTATGCCCATCATGGTTCCTAATTGTAGAAACAAAATCCACTGTGGAAGTTATTGCCCCTGAAAGTCTATAATTGCAAATCTGTCAGGGACTAAATCTTTCCTTCCTTCCTTCCTTCCTTCCTTCCTTCCTTCCTTCCTTCCTTCCTTCCTTCCTTCCTTCTTTCCTTCCTTCCTTCCTTTCTCCTTCCTTCCTTCCTTCCTTCCTTCTTTCCTTCTTTCCATTCATCCTTTGTTTCTTCCTTGCTTCTCTCCTTATCTTTTCCCCCTTCTCCCTCTTCTCTTCATTCCTTTATTCCACATTCAATTTCTCTTTAGACAGCAACAAATGTTTATTGAACCCTTATTCAGATTCTATTTTAGACTTTCCAAAAAAGAGTATGACTCAGATCCAGAGCCTAAAGAGCCCTGCAGTGTGAGGAGATACATATTAGAGGAGGTATAGTACTCGGATGGGAACTGCTTTAATAAATATCATAAAACTATTTGCAAATCAATGTCATCATATAAGCACTGGCTAAGAACTAGTGTCTCTGACTATCACAGTGCTGGAGATATAGGATGTACAGAAGTTATTTCCATGTAGTGTCTTGCCTTCTCAGGTCTTATTCTTTATCAGAAAACATGGAAAATATTAGAAAAACTCAGTGAATGACATAGGACAACATAGAATTTAGTTTTACTGAAGCTCTGATGTTAGGAGAAAGAACTGAGTCACTGAAAGTAGTAGAATTGGTTAATATTTTCTGAGAAAAGTGAGTTATCTCTAGGATTAGAAAATAGACAGGGATTTGAAAGAGTAAGATAGAGAAATTATAACTGGGAGGGAACAGAATTACCAGGATAACCAGAAGAGAAGGAGTTACTTACAACTTGCTTTCTCTACTTGCATATGAGTCTTTTAGGATAAAAATAATCTGGTTTCCCATCATTTGCATTGTAAGTTCCACTCACTAAATTTTGTTTATATCAGAGATTTATTTATATATCCTTGCTGATCACTCATAATCTCTGGTCCATTGAAAATATTCAACTAGCATTAATTAGCACAGACTCATATAGCCATCTTTAGCTTGATCTCAGACATCTTCAGATAACGTATATTAGTGTTTACTAAAGAAAACCCTGGCCAACATTTCTCCCAGTACTGATAGTATTTGCTGCTTTACAACAGTCTCTTTACCTGTTTCATTTTGTACACTCAGCATAATGAACGGAACTATATCACTTGAAAAGATTCAGAAAACCATTCACTTAAACTCCAAGCTTACTTACTGGTTTTATTAGATATCCTTGATCATAAAAATGTTTCAATGAAAAATGCCTCCAAATAGCCTAAAGTAAGCATTTGTTTTGCAATATCCTTAAAATGAGAAGCAAGGCCTGAATGATCAGAACCACTGCATTCATTGCCGAAGTAAGAAAAGTAAAGAAAACATACTACATGAAAATTTAAGAAGTGAAACTCTCAGTATTTACAAACACTGTGATTATCTTTGGAAAAAAATCCCAAATGAATTTGCAAATAAATGATTAAAATTAATAAAACTGTTCATCAAGATTCTGAATAGGAAATTATTTTAATGTTCAAGTATACTTCTCATTAGCAATAAAAAGCAAGTATAATTTTAAAATACTTCCAATAAGGTATAACTGTAAAGGTATAAAATGGTAAGGAATATGCCTTAAAAAGTATGAGCTTGGGGAAATTATAAATTTTTTGAAAAGTCAGGAAGATATAAAAAGGACTATCATTTTAATAAATAATGACATTGAATATTAGGTGTATCAATTTGCTTCAATTCCATTTTTAAATAAGATTCAATTTCAGTTAAAATTCCAATTAAATTATTGAGATAGTTTATCAAATGTTTTTGGAGGAATTTGCCAAGCTGGTTCCCAGAAGTGGTAGAAGGATAAAGGTATAAGCATATCAAGGACACTTCTGGGAGAACAGAAAAAGAAAACATTTAAAACCAGAATAAGACAGTGAATAGACAAATCACCCACTGACACAGAATATTTCCAGATAGAAGTGCATACTTGTATAGAAATGTAAATTTATGAGACATTTAATGTTACAAATTGTATGAAATAAGTCAATTTTTCAGACCTAAATACATGGAAGAAAATACAAGTCAATTCTCATTTCAATATCCTATGGATTACGGACAAAAAATCTTGGAAGAAAAATGTGTACAACATGTACAGCTGAAAAGAATAGTAATAGCTTTAACAATATGTTAAAATTCTTTAAAAAATTCTGTCTGACAAAGCACAAACAACTCTTGAGCAATTACTTCACAGAAGAAAGGGTCATAAATAGCAAAGATACAAAAACTTTGTCATCAGGAAAATTCAGGTTATAAACACAAACTCTTATTTCACATTCTCAATATTGGCAACCATTGACCAGAGATAATGACCAAACCCATTAAAAGTTGGCAAAGATAAAGATCAAAGGAAACTTGCATAGTGCTACTGAAAGTAGAACTTGGGACCCAACTTCAGCCTTTTAAAGCATGCATTTACATTTTGTTTTGTCCTCGCTGGCTCTTTTTTTTTCTGGTTCTTCTAGGGCAGGTGGATCCTGGCTAGATGCTATCATTAATCTATCCTAGGTGGTAAACACTGCACAAAAGCAACTTCTATGAGGCTATAGAAACAAATGTGAGAAAACACATTTATTAAGAAAGAAAGAAAGAAAGAAAGAAAGAAAAGTCATAATGCACCAGCAAGGAGAATTAAAGAATATTAATTTGTCAGTTGCTCCTTAAGTTTGTACTTCATAAAGGAAGGAGTCTTCACATTTAACAAGGTTAATTCTAGGCAACACTTATTGAATATTTGTTATGGAACAGACAGCATCCAAAATTCTTTTAAGGAACTTCAGAAAGATACAATCCTCTAGAAAATGGGAAGTCAACTGAAGGAATATCATCTTCAGTTGACTTCCTGATTCAATATTCAGTATGGGACTTTATTATCATGATTAGGGCTTCTCGAGTATCTTTATAGAAAGGAATATCTATTCTGAGTGCTCCACCACATTACATCCATAAATTTCAAACAGTGTTTGAAGATGCCTGAGATATACCAATGCTTTGGACCTGTTTATTCCTAAGGATGAATGACTTTTGAGTTCATCAACAAGCTTATCATTTCAATTTATATGCACATAGTGACCCTGTCATATTTTCCTTGTCTTGTTGTTTTACCCAGGAAGCAATAATTATCATTTAGAAATCCATATGGTCTTGTGGGAAGAACTTAGAATTCTATGACTTGACATTGCTGCTTATTAACTACAGCAGTTTTTCTTTTCCCGTCTGGAAAACCTGGAGATCATTGCAATGATATCTACATCACTGGTTGTCATGAATGTTCATTGAATCAATTTGTTTCAATGCACAGTGGTCTGCTTCATCATCACTATCAATGTAAACTACTGGGCGGAGGGCCCTTCCCATCATCCTCCAGTATTCCACGTGGACTACTTTCTAGACTTCTCTCCAGACTGCCATCCACCTCTCCATTGCTCCTAAGTGTGAGCAATGGGCTCATCATTAAGCTAATTTGTCAACAGGAAAGATGCAGAGAATAATGGAAACATAATTTGTATAAATGGGTAGACAGTCTATGCCTTGATTCTGGACTACATTCTCTAGCTATGCGATTGCCAAACTGATTATATTTACCAACTACAATTTTGTTTTATTCATTTCTTTTCTTATTTTTTAGATGCCAGTTGCCTAAATAAGAAAGCTTTGGAGTTGGGGCCTGGGAGTCTTTCATTATTGTAAAGCTGTCCTGATTTCTGCTTTATGTAAGCATTTTTTTCTTTCCTCTAATCAATTATCTAGGGATAGATAAATACAGATTCACATAAGAGTACCTCAAATGCTACTTTACATGAGAGTAGATATGGGAAAGACTCATTTTGAGGTGAGTGTTGAAATGGTATAATTTGGGGGAGAGAAAATTATTAAAAGCCATTAAGCAATAAGCTATGGATTCAAAATGAGAGTTCTTGAGCTCTAAATCCTTGTTCATTGGCTATAAGATCTTGTGCTAATGACTCAGTCTCACTGGACTCTGATTAGCTTTATTAATCTGCAATGTGGACCTGTTAGAAGAAATTAATAGTGTAAGAATTATAAAGCACAATTCCAGTGACAGGCTTAATTGTAGCCTCAAATAATTAAAAGCTGTTCTCCTAAAACATATAGACCAACATCTCCCCTTAAATGATCTTCAATTCCCTTTGCTTTGCTTGGTCATTTCTATTTATTCTTAAATTGGTGCATCTGATTCAAATTTCCTGTGATATTTAATCCTGAAGAATAAACAGCCCTGGGACCTATTTTCAACACTCATTTTTAGTGCTGAGGTCACCAAAATACTCAAGTTATTTTCCTAATTATCAATGTGCTAAAGAGCCATAAATCAAGAAACAGAATTGGAGGCAGGTGCGGAGACTGCCCACCTGCCATCTGTAATCATTCTATGGAATGAATCCAGATGCTAATGGGGGTGATAGAAATTAAAGACAGCAGAGGAGGCTGGCTATTATGGGATGCCAACACAGCTCTGACCTAGATTTAATTTAGTTTTTGAAAACCTGACTATGGGTGTATTTACAAGAATATGGTGTAAATCCAGAGATAATTTTTATATGGTTTTATTGTAAAAATACTGTACAGAGCGGTTACAGTTACATGAGTAATGAGTATTGAGCATTGTTACCTCCTCCTTTGTTTTTCCCCTACCCAAAGATGATATTTGAAACAAGCATCTTTCAAACATGAGACTGTGTTGGCAAACTGTCTAGAAATTTACATGCAATAGTGGAAATAAACAGAAATGGGATCATTTCAAGAAATAGATATGGGCAAGATTACCAGAAGAAACTTTGAGAGAAGAGGGGTCATTGGGGGCCACATCTTGGGTGTGGTCACTCTGAGCAGAATCTACTTTCCTGTAAGAGGCCCTTAGGCATTGGAATCATGATATCTTATACCAAGTCTTGGTTCCTTTCCATATGAACCATGTGGTCTTGGGCAAAGTATTTGCCTCTCTCACTTCCTTGTCCTTGAAAGAGAAGTGATCAGTTCTACAGCTTCTCTATCACAGGACAAGTCTATGTATTCAATGAATTAATGCACAAAGAGTGGTACTACTTCAAAGTAAACAGTAATAATGTGAGTGAATCTATGCTTTGGATATAATAAAAAAGTTTGTGTATATAAAATAGCATCATTAAAATATAACATATAGAAAATATAATTAACTTTCATGGTATGTATAAAATATACAAACACTGTTGGCCTCAGGTAACTCCTGTAAAACCTTTTCTTTTCTGAGAAGTACCTCTAATCAGATCATCTCTACCCTGATTCTTTCATTCTCAGACCCTAGTATTAGGTTGGGTAAAACAGCTTCTATTTTCCCAAAGGCAAATGACAAGACCATGGCCAACTAGGGCTATACCACATCAACACTCAGTATAGAATAAGTACTCAGGAAGTAGTAGAAACTAGATAGACTATTTCCTGTTTATATCCAGGAATCCATAAACTAGTGACAATCACTCAGCCAACAGTAAACTTGTATGTGTTAAACTCATTACTTGGTGCAAATGAAACATGGTTCATACCTTGAGGAGTTGGCAGTAAAATTTGGGAGATTTACATATAAACTAGTGTCATCAGGATACTAGGCTAATAAAGCATGCCAAAGTTTTAAAAGGAACATTTAAGTCATACCACGCAAGACATTGGGAGATTTTTCAAGATGAGTAGTTAAGTTTAAAACTAAGAACAGGTGTTAGCTAGATTCTGGAGATGAACTAACTGGAAAATGACAGAAGCAAGTAGCATTGTACCACTTCAGGAATCACAAATCTTTATAGCTCCCGGATTAAAGAAGAAAGTGTGAAAAACTTAAAAATCAGGGCCTTGAACACTAGCCTGAAGGCTTTGTGAATTTTCAAAAGGAGATAGTTCAAATGTGTATCGACAAACACGGTCAGTTACTTGAAGTGAATTAGAAGATATAGGACCAGTGGTAGGAGGAGGACAAAAATATTAAATCAATAACCCAGACATTTAGGATACGGTCCTGGATGAAGAGATATCTTTCAGGTGGAGACATTTTGAAAATTTTAACTTTGAGGAATTCTGCAAAGCTGGGTGATAGCCGCGTGTGTGAAGTGAATCAGGAAGGACAGCTCTGTGGTCTGTAGTTGGAATGACATTATGCACGCTCAGGCCATCATTCAGGAGGAAATAAAGGAAGAAGAAACGCACTTGCTTTAGAATTTGCAATATTTCTAAGACCTGTTATTCCTAAGACCCCCAAATCATGAAAAAATGAGCTAGACATAAAAAAGTCCAAGTCCTACAAAACAAAAAGAGAAGGAAGAAGTCAACTCGTTTTTAAAGAGTTTTTGTTTTGTTTTGTTTTAAGTAGTTATACAACGGACTTTCCATTTAATCAAGTCACTTATGAACATAAATATAATGTGATCAATGTCACCCCTTTCAACATTCTCACCCATCCCTCCTCTACCCACCCCTTCCCTCACTCTTCTTAATTTTGTTGGCTACACAGTGGGTCCTTGACCACATTTTCCTCCCCTTCTTCTTTTCATTTCTCTACCCATTTTCCCTTGACCTCACCTCATCCCTCTCAAGTACCTGATTCCTGGGGTTTTATATTGCTGAACGTTGATTTTGCCTTTCTAAAGAATTATATCTAAGATTTCCCTTGAAACTACCATATTTCAGTTAATGTATTTATATACATGTGCATACTCCCCAAGGTAAGCTAAATCTACCTTCCACAAGTAAAGGAAAACAGTCATCTTTTGTCTCTCTCAGGATCTAACCTCACTTAGCTTTCCATTTCTTTACAAATGGTAAAATAACATTCTTTTTAACGGATGAGTAAAATTCCATTGTATATGTATACTAAGAAGTTGAATATTTGAGAAATGGTGGAAAAATGATAAAAGGAGCAGGCGCCAGGTGCCAGCGGCTGACTTCTGTAATCCTGCCTTCTCAGAAGAATAACTGAGGATCACAATTCAAAGTCAGCCCAAACAGGAGAGATTGAGATTTTTCCTCCAATTCACTACCCAAAAAGATAGACATAAAGTGCCCACCTTGAGCAAAAAAGCTCAGGGACAGTAGCTAGGTCCCCTGAGTTCAAGTCCCAGAACTGGTGCAGGTACACGCGCGCACGCGTGCGCCCTCCCTTCCCCCCTCCCCCCCACCACAGGAGCAGTCATTTTCATGTATGTGACTTCTGATGTTGTTTTCCATGATTGATTATGATCAAACATATATCTCAGGGATCCACTGTCCTGAGAGAAGACAGCTACAGGAAGACCAACTGGATTAGTGAAATACTCTGGGAATTTTACAAATAGTCTTTGGGGAAAAAAAGTCATCTTCTCTTTTCTTCAGTAGCAGTGCTCTCAGTCAGCCCTTGGGAGTCTGGAGAGGTCACCTCTTACCACTTCCCACGGTCCAGCTACTAATTTGTGTGCATTGTTGCCTTGGCCACACTAGGGAGGGAATGCCCTTTAACCCGGGCCCAATAGTCACCAGTGGCCACTGGCTTCTGTCCCCTAGGGGAGGCAGGAACAACGTGACCAGGACCATGGGGCCCAAAGTCTGTCTGCAGCTGGGGTCCTGTTTGCGTGAGATTTCAAGAGTGGCTGACTGACTTCTAGTCTCTGGATAATGCCCCCCAAGCAGCAGTGCATTGAAGCCAAAAGAGAGCTGGGGGATTTGTATATCCTTTCTTTAATTTTTGTCATTCTTTGTTTTTTGTTGTTGCTGTTATTGTTGATATATATTTTAAAAAATAGTTGCAACATGAAGGAGAACAATGGAAGGAGTGACATTGATCAAAGTCATAACCTGACTTTTGGAATTATATCCTCTTTCTACAAATAATAATAAATTTGAAAATAAAAACAAACTAAATAGTTGCTTTGTGGGTACTTCACAACCTTGCAAAGAAAAAGGAACAAACAGAAGAATGATAGAGAGCAAAATAGTCCTGGTTCTTCTCTAATCCTTGCTTCCAAATTGCCCTTTTCACCGACCCTCAGGGTACCTCAGACCAGCCCCAACTCAAAACAACATTGAGATTCCACCTCACCCTAGTTAGAATGACTATAATCAAGACATTTAATAACAACAGATGCTGCAGGGGATGTGGCCAAAAGTGAGCCCTACTGAACTGTTGTTGGGAGGGTAAACTTGTTCAACCACTCTGAAAAGCAGTATGGAGTTTCCTTGAAAGACTCCACATAGAGCTCCCCTATGACCCAGCAATCCCACTTCTGGGATTTCCCAAATGATCACAAACAAGGCCATACTAAAGCTACCAGCACAACCATGCTCATTGCAGCATTATTTACCATAGCTAAGATATGGAACCACCCCAGATGTCCCTCAGTAGATGAATGGATGAGAAAATGTGGTATATTTGGAATTCTATGCTTTCATCAGAAAGAATGATACCTCTCCATGTGTTAGGAAATTGAAAGACTTGAAAAAAATCATATTAAGTAAAATAAGCCAGACCCAAAGAAATATAGGTCCCATGATTTCCCCAATTTGCAATAATTAGTATACATCTAAAATAATCTTATCAGATAAACAGAAAAGTTCCAAAGCTATGTACATATGACCATATAAGATAAAGTGAAATGAACTCCAAGATATGGACACAAGAGGTCTTTCTTTGTTGTTGTTGTTTTTAATGCACTATGTGATTTTTTTGTTTCCTTTGTATTTTCTTCCCCCTATGGTATTTCCCTGTTGTCACTGTATTTGATTTTGGTACCTTGCATCTCGTATATACATTTATCTAATTTGGGGAGGGGAAGAGGAATAACGAAGTGCTGAAACAAGGACGCAGGATGACCCATTGCAACAATGAGACTCACAAGACACTATGTTGGAAATGAACTTTACAACTTGGTGGTGAGGAGGAGTGTGGGAGATGGGGGTGGGAAAGTATAGTTGGAGAAAACAAAGGAGGGGGTAACAATGCTCGACAGAAAATATACTCATTACCTTACTGTAACCCCTCTGTACAGAATATTTATAATAAAATAAAATTTAGAAGAAATGAAGGACATGGAGAAAACCCAGTAGCTGCCTGGTGCTTCAGCCACCTTGCAGTAAGGGACCAAAGAGCATTTTACATTTGTCCTTCTTCATACCATGTTTCTTTATTTTCTTTTTTCACTCCTTCATGTCCCTTCTACATTTGCTTTCCTGTCTTTTTCTGCTCCCTTTCTTTGCTTTTTCTTTTTTCCTCCTTTTCACCTTTTTTTAACCTCTTCTCTCCATTTCATTTACTTCCAGTTATTCTTCTCTTGCTTGCCTCAGTTCCTGCTTTTGTTTATTTCTGCCTTCTCTGTTGTCCTTGATTAGAATAAACATGTGAAACTCTGTGGGAAGATTTTTGAGTTGACCCAAGCTCTACCACATTTTTTTGATGTACGATTTTAGATACATTTCTGAACTCTTCTATATCAAAGTTTCACTCTCTACAATGGAAAAAAAATAATAAGACTAACTACTTCAGTTTTGTCCTAAGTGTTAAATAAGATTATGTAAAGCATTGTGGAATACATAACAACTTTAAGTCTCCTTTGGAAACAATTCATTCTCTCCAGGCATTATTTAACCCCTTTTCCCTCCACTGGGATGTCTTAGGAATTGAGCACTCACTGACCTCATTTCTTCCAATTAGCAAAAATCTAAAACCTGGATTCTAATTGTACCTGGATCTGATTAAGTCATCTGACTAAATGTTTCCTCTGTGCAATTAATTTTTTAAAAAGGATAAGTCCTAATACGCTCCTCTCTTTTGTCATATTTCCTTATGTCAACTATATGTTAAAAAAGCAAAGCCATGTGTATTTAAAAAAAACTAGGTGATTTAGTAACTCATCTTGTGGCTTAATTACCTAAGCATGTTTAGAACCAAGCCTTTGGATTAACTCTATAGGATAATTCCATTTTTGTAGATTTTTATACAGTATTTTGACTTCTGGCTTGTCATGTATACCAAGTGATCTGACTGGCTTTGCTCTAATGACACTTTCCACCATGGTGTAGTTAACCTGGGCTGATGAGGAGTTGGTTTTCCTTTCAGGTTTGTTCTTTATAGCTTTTCTTTCATCTTTTTTTCCTTTTCTCATCTTCCATCCTGTTCTTAAAAAATAGTTTTATTCTCTTTAAGTAGTTGTACAAAGAAGTTGCCATTCACCAAAGCAGTTTATGAAAACAGTGCATCTTGATCAATGCCACTCCTTTCAACATTCTCCCTCCCTCCTTCCAACCCACTCTTTCCCTTATTTATCTTCATTTTAGGTTAAGTGTTGAATTTTTTCCCATTTAACAAAGCAGTTTATGTGTACAATGCGTCTCGATCTATATCTTCACTTCAGCATCTTCAACTCCCTTCAACCCACCCCTTCCCTTATATTTCTCAATTCTGTGGTATATACAATGAATTCTTGCCTGCATTTTTATCCCCCCTTTATTCTTCTACCTCTCTCCCCTTGGTCCCATTTTCCCCTATTGCAAATACCTATTTCCTAGTACTTATTTTATTGGGCTCCATCATTTCTATCATCTCATTTTTAATTTAAAAATCTAAGCATTTATAATACAGAATGTCAAAAGATAGCTTGAGGCACCTTGGCTTTTGTAATGTCTCCCAATAAAGTGAAGTTTGGAGTTCTAAAACTGCTGTAACTATAAATAAGCCCTCTTAACTACATACGGAGTGCCTGCTCTCCTCCTCACACATATAAATGGCAAAAGTCTGGTACAGAGCCTCCGTTGCTTAGTGTAATCAATACTGTGCTACAATAGAAGAGAGATGCATACATTGCTTAACTCAACCATGATTTGTTTTATTTACCTCTTGCTCTGAGGTAGGCCAGAAGGCTCTTCTCCACATTGTATATGGAGACTCCAAACTTGCAACAAAATACGAGAGAGCAATGGAGAGTACATTTTGGCTCTATTCTTTATTTTGCTTTTTTTTCTAAAACCACATGTTTTTATGTAACCCAGGATGGCCTGGAACTCTCTATATAGCCAGGTTGATTCCGGCCTCAAATTCCCAATCCTCCTAGTCCAGTTTCTTAAATGCTGCAATTACAGGTATGTGTCACGAAGCCAGTCATTTTTGAGGCAGTTATTCACTAATATGTCTGAAAGAGACCCTTTGCTTTTCACTGACTGGAATGTGGCTATTTGGTGAGTGTTACATGTTTCTGCTATGCTTGTAGGTGCCCAGGCCTCTTCAGTTCAAATTTGAGCTAGTATCTATCCCTTACAAGCAATTAGAAGTTGCCAAGTTAATATTCTGTACCTGAGTTTCTTCATCTATAGAAATTCAGTGAAGGAATGATCAAAATTGACCTATGTTTCTCAGGGATGTTTTGAGAATTAAGTATGGTTTGACAAGTATAAGATAGGAATAATCATGTTGTATGTGCTGAAGGGAGGCTGTGAAAGTTGTTGCTAAACATTTACGAGAACTTTGGATTGCTCTGTGTTCTTTTTAAGGGATATGAACCATAGTTTCCATGAGCTCTTTAAAAGGCCAACCATTCAAAAATGTTTATGATCCGATGTCCCTAGTACCCTACAACCATGACTCTTAAAGTATAAAAAGAAAAGCTCTAGGAAGTGGGGAAAGGGCTCTCATAACATGACATATCTGTGGCTTCACACATGAGCATTTCTGTGACCTCTTTTCAGGGAAAATAATTCAAAAATAAAGGAAGAGTTTTTAGCGGTTTGGGCATGGGTTCCATTTCCCAGATATCATAGCTTCCTTCAACCCTCTCAATTACTCCATGCTCCATTTTTCTTCAATCAGCGAGGTAATTGGAAGTAGAAGAGTTCTTTTTTTAAAAAAAAAATCTCTATTGATGAAGTGGAAGTAGTCCTTTGAATGTGTTCAGTACAGTCTCTAAAGCCAAAATGGGCTGGTTCTATGAGTGGAAGCAGCAGAGCTTCAGGAAACAAAGAATCAACAACATTCTGTTTCTGCTTCCCAGAGATAGTTGGCATGGCAAGGATAAAAGACCCAGTGTGAGTCATCCTCAGAAGTTATCCTGCACCCTGCTGCCTCTCACAATGTGTATCTGTGGATCATTAATGGGTTTCCAAGCACATCATTTTGCATGAAGCTTTTATTTACCCTTAATAATAAGATGTGTGTGCTTCACTGGAAGCAGCAGCTAGGAGGCCTATAAAGCACAGGAGAAAGAGGCATGCAGATGGAAGGAATGTTCTGTCCATGGACCATGAGCAAACAAGTGGTGTTGAGATCACAGGAACATGTCATTGAAAAACACACTCGAAATAGATTACATAAAATAATTTACTTCTCATTCAGAATGACCTTCCAGACCTATTTGTGAGACAGGATTCGGTGAGTACAGGTACAATCTGAAAGTTCTGACTGACAGAATAGGGCAAGACCAGAGTTGTATGTTTGGATCCTAGAGTCAACTAGAAACATGGCTGTGTTGGATAACAAAAGAGGGAAGTTGATGAGGAACTTTAGGGACATGGAGAGTAAGATTGCTGCACAGAAAGGGTATAGTTTGAACCCTTACATCTTTGACACCATGGGATTTGTATACAAACACTCTAGCATCTTCATTTTGCAGCTCTATACACTGGCTAAAAGCCACAAAAGTGCTTGTGCATGTAACTTGAGCATTGGATACAGTGTGTGTGCGCATGAGTATGGGTAGTTCAAAGGCAATTGTTTTAGAAGAATGAGAAGGAAATTACTTCCTGGGCATTCATTAGTAATTCAGGTGATACCTTGTATCTCCATTTTATAAAACAATATAATAATTTAAAAAATATTGTACAAAACAACAGCATAAATAACATAAATGATAATTTTTCAAGTATTTCATTTGTCTTGAAAAGATCCAAACAACAATTCTAACAACTTTCTTTCTTCTCCTTTCTTTCATTTTCCTTTCTTTCTTCCTTTGTCTCTCCTCTCTCTCTCTTTCCCTCTCTCTCTCTCTTTCTCCTTTATTCTCAGAGCCTAGAAAGAAATGCCTTCAGTCTCTGCTAGCCCTGATATTTGGTATGGAATGAACACAACTTTACCTTAGAAGAGAACATTTATGAGAGCTTCTCAGTTTGTGAAAACTTGTTTTCCCCTTGTAAAGTATTACCTTTCCCCTGCTTTGTATTGAAGGCATAGAGCCTAGAACCACTATGAAGGAGAAAAAAATAAAATAAACAACCACAAGGAACTCATCTGTTGGCTAAGGTTCTCAGGGGAAATATGAGAAGAGCACCTTAATCAGGAAAGAAAAAGAGGACAGAGGATAGTAACGTAACTTTCCAATTCTGTGCTCTTGCTTAGCCAGTTACAGATGATAGGGCTAGCTGGCAATGCCATGACTGCATTTCTTAGCTCAAGTCTCTCCTCTCCCAACTCTAGACCAATCCAACTGCTGAGCCACAGGTTCTGAGTACCCAGGCGAAGAAGAAAAAGCAAGCAGCAGAAGGACTTAAAAGTGATAACCAATGCAAGACAGTTTTGTGTTGGCCAGATGTACGATTCTTTATGGTATTTGTTCCTTACAATAGCACTCAATGTGAAGACACCAGCAGTTAAATTAATCATGAAGTCCCATAGATGCTTCCCCAAGAAGTTACCATCCTTCTCTCTTGTCTGAATGGCAGTCAGTTCAGTTTGCCCTGTTTGAATGCAGTATTGAAGAGCCAGCATCATTTGCATGGAATTGCATATACACTCTCTAATTTGAGCACCTAGGTCTTTCCCAACTATTCTTACATACTGTGTGTGTGTGTGTGTGTGTGTGTGTGTGTGTGTGTGTCACACGCCAATCTGAATACATAGATACAACATATAAGGAATGTATATGTATATAGTATATATATATATATATGTATTTAACATATATGCATACATACATACATATCCACTGAGAGTCTGTAGGAAATACTGGCTAACTGAATACATATACATGTGTATGTATACATACACATGGGGTGTATCAATCAACCAACCTGAGGTCAGACTGTTAGGAGTGGAGAAGAACTCCCAACACACTTTGAGAATCCAGACCTACAAGGTCATTATTTGAATACTTGCTTGCATGTCATCCTCAAGGAAACTAGGGGAAACTGGACTAGAACAAGGTCCCACCCTGATGAAGACCCAACCACCATGACTAAATCTAATTTGTACATGGAAGTGACTCACACATGGCAGACAGCATGAACACTTAGGCTACAATATGGATAAAGCATTGGTGCTTTATAGAGATCAATATTTGGCCTCAGATTTTTCAGAGCATAGAGTCTTAGTTTGTCAGCCCTCTGCCTTTAGTGCGAATTAGGCATACTGGGGGAGCAGGTGAGTGCAGTCTGCCAATCTCTTGCCTCCTTTCTTCCTCTCTGCCCTACAGCTGGAAGGATTGACCAAATCAAGATAGAATCGGGACTTCAGGAATCGGCGGTATGAATCCTTTTCCATCAGGTTGAAAATCTTCCTCTGAGCTTCATCAAAGCAGGTTCTTGTAGGATGGATCATGTTCCGACTTGTCTCCTCCCTGGTGCAAGAGTCCAGGTTCACCTGAGGAGCAAAGACCAGGGTGCCATTAGTCCTCCAACCCTGTTGAGGACAGGAGGTGATGTTCTCTGTACAGGATAATAGAGGACTATGGGTACTCCATGTCCCAAGAATGAAGTACAGGACAATTGGATCTACCCTGCCATATGTGAAATAATGATAATAATAATAATTAATAAGTTGATTCTACTTCAAAGTGAGAACAGTATCTTCTTTCCTTCAAATCAGGGAGATTTATCAGGAAATATTATTAAAACCACGTGGATGAAAGAGCTTTAATTTTCTTAATCCACTTTGGGGTTTTTATGACACCTACTCAAATATTTCTTAATCCAATGATCCCTAGAATGTCATCTCTAAGAACTTGCAGTCAGATCCAAAGACTTCTCAGCTATGAAAACTTACCTCCTTGGTTGCTTGAACTGAGATGAACTCATTGTAGATCTTCTTGGCCTTGGGACTGAGCTTAGAGGGTGACCTGATTTTCTTGTACTCTTCACAGCTGACCCAGAAGTCAATATTCTCCTCACTGAATTCAGACTTCAAGAAAGCCTTGAAAGCTGCTAGCCCACCTGTGACACAAGAAAAAGAATGACAGTTGTCATCATGCTGGCTAGCAGCTGGAAATTAATATTTCAAATTTCAAATTAAACTAAGCTACTTAAGGGGGATGAGTGTGGGGTTGGGAAATCTTGCTGACTTTGGAGAGTACTTTGGGGCCAAATAACCCTAGTATGTGTTAAACATCCTGTAGATTCTAGTTATATCTAGTAGGTGCTATCTATGCCTAATGATTTCCACTCAATGTTAAAGCTACTTTCAAAAAAGCAGTACATTCCTGAAGAATCTATGCAGCCATATATTACCAAAGTGAATTTTGGAAAGAGAAGCTGAGAATGGCTCTACAAGATTTCATATTCAGAAAACTTTTCTCTTTGTCATTTTTCTATGCGATGAGAATGATGTTCTTTCTGTCACCAGGCTCTTCTATGAACATCCTGTCATAAATCATGGTAAAATTTTAAGCTCACCAATTGTAATGCCAGTTTATACTGAATCTAGGAACAGAAGGAGCTTAGGTCTTTCTGTATTTCCTTTCAGACTTGCAGAATACAAGATAAGTTGTTTTATCTAGAGTGCATTTATCCTCAGCCTCAAGGTGAAAGGTATCTGACTTACATTCATGGCTAATCAGGTTTTCCAGTGATTCAGCCCATTTCTTGACTTCCTCTTGGCTCGCCCTTGAGACATTACAGAGAAAAAAAAAAGAATAATGTGAATGTCATAAAATAGATTTGGGGAAAGAAATGTAAGATCCTAAATACCATGCAGATTTCTATCTTCCATCATTATGATGAAAACAATGATTAGGACAATTTTTCACTAAATAGATGGGAATTTCAAATCTAGTTATGACATCCATGAAAATGGAAGCCCTGGAGATAAAAATCTGACTTGACTATGAGCATAACTTCCTCTCTTCTTATAAGATGACTCTGCCATTAGATAACCCCTAGTCAATGGACTAAGATCAGAAACATTTTTCTTACCTCTGATTAACAACCCCTCTGTCTTTCCTGCTGTGGGATGAACTGTGTTCACCAGAATCAGACTTTTGCAGCAGAAACCCCAGCCGATGCTTCATGTCCTTTGCACTGCACAGAAGAGGCGGGGGGGGGGGAGAATTAACATGATAATCATCTTGGTATAAAAGAAACCCTTTGGATAGATCTTGAAGCACTTGAAGGTATAGCTCAAGCAGTAGAGAACTTTCTTAGCAAATGCAAGGCACTGAGTTCAATACCAGTACCATCACCATGAAAAAAATCATTATTAATGCAGGAGACAGAGCAGTTTATTGAGGGAACTGAAATTGTAGCAACATAAACTTCTTGGGAAAACAAAATTTTTGTAATTCTAGCAAAATTGTGAGACCAAAGTCCTAATACTGGTTCATTCACCTATTCATGTATAATTTGAATTTTCACCTTTCAGTCTGTCTCAGAGAAGCTCCTCTGTACAACCACCATTTTAACCATATCTTTGCTATTGTCAGTGGAACGATACTAGATATATGAGTGAGCTCGAGTAACCTGTAGATTGAAAAGCAAAGCAAGTAACTGCAAAATCTTTTTGCTGCACTCCCCCTGCTGGCAAGCAGTTGTTCCTACCTGGAAGGGACAAGGGCACAAAGGGCAGAAAGACAGTTCAGCTACTGAGACACTTGTCCCTTCCCAAACTATTTGGATCTCATTATGTTCTTGGATTATCCTTTAAAGAGTATCTACTTTC
Source organism: Dipodomys ordii (assembly GCF_000151885.1). Taxonomy (NCBI): domain Eukaryota; kingdom Metazoa; phylum Chordata; class Mammalia; order Rodentia; family Heteromyidae; genus Dipodomys; species Dipodomys ordii. The sequence goes on along the minus strand of NW_012267273.1, from coordinate 9,428,978 downwards.
CTTCACAAAACTGCTTTCCTTTCTCTTCTTCCCTAAATGGAAACTGGTCAGGAGAGGCAAAAATTTCTTCAATAATAGAAAGATACAATCTGGAAGGCTAACGTGATAATATTTGTAATTCAGTTCCAAAGAAATTATTTCATATTCCCATAAGTTGTCGTTGCCTGAGATCCAACATTTATTGAATAAACCCAGGGTCATTTTTATGAAGAACTGAAATTCTGCCTAACAAATTTCCTTATAACACAATAGAATACAACTACAAAGATAAAAGCTAAAGTGACCTTAGAAGCCACTGGAGACAGGAAACCTAAGTTGGTTCCACTCTGCCACACACCTTGCATGTGACCTTGAGCAACCAGGACCCCCTGTGGAGCCTCTTTCCTGATTGTGAAGAACATAACTAAAGCTTCGCATGCCTTGCTTCACCCTGATCAGGAAATCAAAAGTGAAGATGAGGAATTCTTACTGCTTAGCCCCTTTCTGTCAGACCTCGCTGCTTCACTTAAAGTGACCATCAACATGTTCTTATTCATGAATGGCAGACTGCTTAAAAGATAAACTTATTAGGAAAGCACAAAGACTATGATTTCAGGGATTATTTCTAAACTGAATTATAAGGTGATTTCTATTTGTCCGGAAACACACACACACACACACACACACACACAGAGTATACTCTCAGATTGTATACTGAGTATACTCTCAGATTGATTTCTTTTACCTTTTGTTATAAATGAAAATCATGTAACATATACTGTTTTTGTATTTTATTTTTGACTGACAGGTATGCAAGCATCCTTTGAAATCATTTACTTAGATCTTGTTTGAAAAGCTGAAGGCAGATCAAGAGCTACATACCTTTAAAGTCTATTTTTTTTTTAAACAAGAGAGTACATGATAAAACCAGGTCTTTACTGAGATTGGCTGCAGAACTTTTAGCTGATTTATTCTAATCAGTACTTCTCAATATCCTCTCACATAGGAAACTTTAAGAACTAGGAGTGGGGCAGCCAGAGAGGGGGAAACCTAGCTTTGAAAACCATATTTTAGCACCACCATTGCTTATGAGAACATAGAATGACCAATACTGCAATACACAGAGAAAAGCATCATCAGTTTGTCTGGTGATGCCACTCGACTTCCTTTTGAGGTCTCTTCATACCCCAAATCTAGTATACAACTAAAAAGTGATCCTGTGATGCTCAAATACAAGCATGAATCCGAGTTCCTGTCAGCCTCTCTACATAGCCCCAAACCTCATGTTACTCCTTAGTCTAAGCTAGCTTGATGAAAGGACCTGCTCAGAACAGCTCTTGATACTGGTCGTGTGAAACAATACACAAGTCTGAATATTTGCAGAACATATATATACTTCCTAAGTCACAATATGTAGCTAATCTTGGTGAAAAAAGAATAGGAAGTTGCTGTTCTGTTAACCATGTCGCTTCTAATTCCAAAGAACAAAGTTAAGAAATACAGCATGCAAGTGACTTAGAACTGTCTATCCCAGAGTTTAAGCTGATCAGTGATAGCAGCAATCTTACCTCCTTAGGCAGGAAGCCGGCAGACCTGCAAGTCCCTTACACATCTTGCTATCGGTGTGGGAGTCGCAGGTAGGAAAGAAAGGCAGCAGGAGGAGCTGTGGTTTCTATTTTGAAAGCTCTTCCTTCTCCACAAAGATGCTGTCAGAATCCTCTTGAGCTTCTCCCTCCAAAGTCTGTTCAGGTCTCTTTTTATAGCCCAGCCACGGACCTTTCAGCCAATCAGATAGCAGCAACATAATGGATCGGCTCCTCTGCCTCTCCAGCCTGACAGAGATGAGGTGGGGCGGGGGGGGGGGGGGAATGAAAGGATTGACGCATCTGTATCGCAGCCAAGTGGACAAAATCCTTTTCCAAAGTCTGCACGGAGAATGAGTTTTTATTCCATGTCTCTAGCAGTATCTGAGCTTCTGAATTCGGGGGAAAAAATAAGGGGAAAGTCTGCAGTGCAGCAAATAAAGGGTTTGTTTATACAATAATAATAATAATATGCAGAAAATTTGCCTCCTGGAAGGAAAGGTACTAGCAGGAATTCTAGGGCTCTAGTTGGGGAAGATTTTCCGAATGCTTTACGGATGAATTACAGATATATTCCATGTGATCCGAGATCTAACCTGATCTGCTTCCCAGACAGGAGCTATCAAGATCATGTCTCCAGTCTCCCGGCAGTGATGTGCAGAAGTTGCCTGTTGGGTTGTCCTGCACAAAGAGTTGTGGGGAGAAAAGGGTGAATAGCAGGCAATCTATGCCCAACTGCCCAGAAAAGCTAATCTAAGGGAAATAAGCCTTTTGCCTCTATAACCAACCTGTCTGTGGAATACTTTTCTAGAAATCTTTCAGAATTTAGCCTCGCATTGACAGTCTCTCTGGTATGCTTACCTCCTACAAGAAACCTAATATAGCAGCACAAAGACCAGAACAGGGAGCAGATGATCAAATCTAGGCACCTGCTCTCAGTAGCAACTTATGTTATTATATAATATATAATTTTAAGTCACAAAGCTAGTAGTTCAAAGGGGAGAGAGAAAGCAGATTGAAAAATGCAGTTTGCCTTGGATATTAACAGTCTTCAGAACGATGGAAGAATAGCAAACCTTCTGAGAACCTGGACAGTTAGTATCTTTTGCGTATAAACCATGGACTGAGTCCTTCAAACAATCATGTAAGTGTTCCACCTGATATTTGTAGCTCAAATACCCACCTCAGACTTACAGAGGGAAACTTTCAGGTAAGAATCTATGATTGGAAGTAGCAAATTCATTGCTATGCTTGACAATAACAGTATTTTTTGTCCATCATGGGGCTTTATCTCAAAGCTTGTGTGCTATCCCTGAGCTTCTTTGTGCTCAAGGCTAGTGCTCTACCACTTTGAGCCACAGCTCCATTTCCTGTGTTCTGTTGGTTAATTGGAGATAAGAATCTCACAGACCTTTCTGTCTGGACTGGTTTTGAACTGTGATCCTCAGATTTTAGCCTCCTGAGTAGCTAGGATTATAGGCAGCTGTCACCAGCACCTGGGCACAACATCTATTTTGAAAGCAGATAGATTCTTGGCCATAGGCTACAGCATGCTCTACTTTATGTATAAGAAACAGAAATGTCAAATGGTTTGGCTAGACCTGAAAAGTGGATGGGTTCCGATGAAATGCAACAGTACCAACATTAGAGAAGGAAAAATAGTAGAGACTACTTCTATGTAGTCCTTTCTCAGACCTACATGCCCCTTCAAGATTCTACTGCTGTCCACTCCCACCCCTTTTTGATTCAGGGAGCCTCCCTTAATCCCTTCCATGGCTGGCAGAGTAAGCAGATGGTAGACAAATATAAAAGGATAGAAGAGCGGCATCTTCAGAATTGTGTATAAGAAGACATTTCCAGCCTTCTTCCATGAAGACAGTATAATAGGTATCAAAAATATCTATTAGACTGACTGCTGGGAAGCTTTTCCTTGAGTTATAACATAGGACAAATGAAAGTTGGTGATGCTGTAGAGGGAGATGCCATTTGCCAGGGAACAACACAGGTGTTGAATCAGGCAGCCCTGCCACCAAAAGGAAGATAGTATTTTACTTGGAAATCATGGATACTTAAAGGTGAGCCAGGGCTGCCGTTGATTACCTAGGCATTTAGGAGAATGATCAAAGAACTCATTTGGAAGCTGGGTGCTGGTGGCCCACACCTGTAATCCTAGCTACTCAGGAGGCTGAGATTTGAGGATCGTGGTTCAAAGCCAGCTAGGCAGCAAAGTCCATGAGACTCTGATCTCCAATAAACTACTAGAAAACCAGAAGTGGCACTGTGTCTCAAGTGGTAGAGCGCTTGCCTTGAGCTGAAGAGCTGAGGGACAGTGCCCAGGCCCAGAGTTCAAGCCCCACGACTGACAAAAAGAAAAGAAAAAAAGAACTCATTTAGTTTTAGGAACTTGAGTGGGGACAAAAAAGTGATTTATTAATGCCTGAAAGTTCATATCTTTGAGCTTCAAAAAAGAGAAACCTGATTCTTTCATGAGGTAAATATAGATCACTACAATAGGTGAGTGAATAGACTTTAACAACAATCTTGTCCAATACTCTCATTTTATCAAAGAAAGAAATAGAAGCCCAGAGAAAGAAAGTAACTAGACATTGTCACAGCTTCTCATCAATGGGGCTGTCTGTTTCTTGTGTGTGTGTGTGTGTGTGTGTGTGTGTGTGTGTGTGTGTGTGCGTGTGTGTGCATGTGTGTGCCAGACTGAGGGCTGAAATTCTGGGGCTCAGTGCTATAACTGAACTTCTTTTGCTTAAGGCTAGCACTCTACGACTTGAGCCACCGCTCCACTTCTGGCTTTTTGGTAATTTATTGGAGATAAGAGTCTCATGACCTTTACTGCACAGCTATCTTTAAACTACAATCCTCAGATCTCAATGTCCTGAGTAGCTAGGATTACAGGTTTGAGCCACTGGTGCCTGGCCAAAGCCAGGTTTCCTCATCCAAGGTTGTATGGATTTTCACTAATGGTCTTATCAAAGGAGATAAACTGTGTAAAGATATTTCTAAACTGAAAGATGCTTGGCAATTTTTTTTTAAATTTCAGTTTATATACATGAGATAGTAGAGGCCAATTTGAATTTTTTGCATTTTATTCAAGAAGCACTCGTTCTGCTCATTTTCTCTTGCTCTATGTGAGTGTTCTCCATATTGTTTCTTTGGTAAATTCTATTCTTTAAACCATTATGCTGTTTAGACATATCATATTTCTTCCCTTCTTTGACTATGATTTCTTGGTTCCATTAATGTTTTAATACTTTCAAAGATTTATTGTAAAAGTTGTTCATAAATTAGCTATATTTTACCCCAGACTTGCTGTTTGTGCTCAGGAGATGAGGTCTGGTGCATCATGACACCATGATAATATTTCACCTCCTTTCTCTGAGATGCACAAAACATTGAACTTTATTATGTGATGATTTGCATAATTCTGGTAGTGTGAATAGTTCTGCTTTTAAAAATATCTACTTTGTATTTATTTATTTAAGACCTATCTTTTGAGAACCTATTCTGGCCAGGTAATATTTTAAATGAGTATTTTTAACATGGTAATCAAACAGATAGAAATCTGTACTCATAGTATTGGAAAGAATCAGAAAACTAACCCATAAGAAAATTAAAGATTTGACTTAAACCATGAAGAAAATAGGTAATGGGAGATATAACTGAATGGCAAAGGGCTTATATAACCAAGGTGTTAAGAAAGGTCTCTGTGACCAGGTGGTATCTGGAATGAGTAGAATTTTTTTAATCCTTTTCTTGTGTGAAAGGGTAGGAGTCAAGATAGGATCTTGCTATGTAGCAAAGGTTAACTTGGAATACACAATCCTCCGATCTCAGCCTTGTAAATGCTGGGACTCTAAGTATGGAATGCCATGCCTAGCTTCCAAAACAAGGTTTGATGGATGAGAAAAACAAACAAGCTATGTAAGACGCCTAGAAAACAATACTCTACATAGAAGAAAGAGCAAGTGAAAATGTCCTTGCTCTAAGTTGGGGATTGAGAACAAGGAGAGAGCAGTGTGGAGCAGAGGGGAAGGAGGCAGCCAATGCTGCAAGGAATTTCTGAACTGTGGTAAGGAGGCCAGAGGTTATCAGTAACAAAGGGAACTAAAGGCGCCAGTGCAGTGGGAGCCAGCAGATTCTCTGCCTGCTGGCTGTGGCAGGAGAAAGAATTGAAGTGGGAAGGCAGGGACACAGAAGCAGAAGACCAGTCGGCAGAATCAGTAGTGAGCATCCTGGCCTACCGGTTTCTAAACTGCATGGTGATCTACACCAGAATTAGTAATGGCTGTGCTTTTCAAGATTTCATCTTACAGTTGGGAAGAAGCATACACAAACAGAAAACATTAAGTTGAATGCCACTGTTCAATAACTACAAATTTTTAAGAAAGCACAGAAAATGAAGAATGGCTTTGGACTTTGGAGTAATTTTCAAAATAGAGATGGAGTTTTAATGTAGTAAGAAATCCAAAATATTACAGTTTCAGCACAATAATCCAAATATTGGATGCTTCTTGTAACACTGAGCACCAGAATTTATATTTGATGAGGGGTGTGTATTTGCCGAAGTATTTAAGCTGATCAGATTAATGTTTTAGAAAGAGAACACAGAATTACAGGCATAGGATTAGAGTGGATGTTGAGAGAAACTAGCAGAAAGTTGGAAGACCACCTCAATTACCTACAGGAAAAGCAATACTAAAACTAGTATGAAGCCATGTTGGTGTGAGAATTAAATGAACAGTAAATATTAAAAAGCTTAGTCAGCAGTAAGATTCTGGATTTTGCAGAGTTGTGGTCAACAAAATGTTATAGGATAGCTGTTTCTTACTGTGTTGCATGGCATGAAGCCACACAACAGGAAATGAAATTGTGTGGTCCCCAGGTAAATTTCAGATTTTCCAAGCTTTGCTCAGCGATTATTTCTCAATCACTTACGGAATCAACCACAAGGAAATAAGCCATTATGACATGTGACTTGGATATTTTCTCCTATCAGATTTTCAAAGGGGCCTTTGCTTTTCTTCCTGGCCAGGATATGAGCCAAAGCTCAGCCTTAGGCAATATTTGCACCATCTCAGACTACAATTTCCTCTCAGCTGACAGAAGACCTTCTCTTTCTTTATTGTTCACTACAATGGCCTGGACATCACTGAGAGTTCACAGCTATTGATTTTCTTAAGGCCAAAGAGCAAACAGACCCTTCTGGAGAATGCTGTATACCAGGAAAACTAACAGGGACTTTCCCAGCAGTCTTTACTTTGGGGAAACATCTACCACTGCACCATGCACAGTCACCAGAAACTCTAATCCTGACACTTGATAGCAGTAGACAATATATCACTGGGTTTCCCTGCAGGGACATACTGTATTAACGGTTAGAAAAAACTCTTTCTTTCCCAAGAAGTAAAGGAAGAAGAAAAATATCTCTATCCAGAAGATTAGATCTTTCTTCTGCAGAAAAAAGACAGAAATAGCAGTTTCATAAGAGTCATTTGCATTGTGCAGGTGGAAAGAGACAGTATGGTGTCATGGAAAACGTTTGAACATTACAAGGAGGCAGACCTAAATTCTAATTCCAGATACTCCACTGATGGGCTGGAGAATCTTGGCAAACTGTGCCAAACTTACTGCTTTGCAGTTTTCTAAGTCTGGATTTTCCAATTGCCCCTGGATTAAAATCTTTAACTTCCTAGCAAGATACTCTGGTACTTTCACATTCTGACTCCAGTCCAACTTTACATCCTTTGACTTAGTTCCTCATCTTAACCTCTGCAGACAGCTCAAACTACTGATCATTTTCCAGACACCTATGTATGTCGCTCACTCTATGCCTTGGGTCATGTTGGGCCATCAGCCTGTCTACCCACAATATTCACCCTTAACCTCTTTCTCTCAGATTCCAGTGCTCATCAATTATTACTTCTTTTGCACAACAACATGCTGCTTTAAATCCGATTGTGTTACATTTGACAGTAAAGTTCAATTCAACAGGATTCATGGAGAACTCCACTAAGTGTTTTAGAAAGTTGATAACTTCTGATATATAAATCTGATGATTACATATTACATATGTGTTCCCTAGATATTCTACTGAACACCAGGGGCAGAAACAGATCCTGTACTGTTTAATCTTACAGTATATTCTGGTGGGAAAATGGACAGAAACATCTAGTGTGATCAGGCATTAATTTCCTATGGAGATGCATTTGGAGAATGAATTGCTAATTGTGTCATTGTGTGCCCATCACAAAGGGTGCATACCCAAACTAACAGAACTACAGCAGGACTAGATTGTGCTTCTGCACAATCTTACGGGACGACTCTGGTATATCCAGTCCATCATCGAAATATTGTTATATCCACATGACCATAAGAGGCAAATAGCTAAAATAGTTGTAAATTAGAATATGTGCTTTGAAGAAGAAAATCAAAAGAGCAGTAACTGAAGAAATGACAGGGTGAGCGTTCTGCTGTCTTATAGAATGAAGCAAACTTCTCTGAGGAAGTAATTATTTATATTCACACCTAATGGATGAACAAGGTACTTGTTATGTAAATAAAAGGGTGTCTGACACAGGAGAAAACATGAATGTGACTCTGAGGCTCAAGAAAAGTTGAATGTTTAGGGACCACAGTGGGGAGAATGTGGAAAGCATAGAAGAAATAGCATAAGGTAGCATCAAGGCAATTCATACAGAACCATGGAGACCCTAGTGAAGGGGTTGCCTATTTTATCTGTAATAGAGCTGTGTCTTGCATTTCATTGCTTACATTTCAAGCTTCTCTGGTTTCTCCATGACAAATAGACTTTAGGAGGTTGAGAAGGTATGTCGGAAACCATAGCAATTGTCTAGATAATGGAGCCTAAACCGGGGAAATGACTATGATCTCATCCCTAATTTTACAGAGCTATTGCTGTGGTGGTAGATAAAGCCTCTGAATCATTAAACATTCCAAAAAGAGATGACCATGAGTACAAGAAGAGCAGGAAAGAAGTATAAGTTCTTCATGGATATAATCTGTCTTGCAACTAGGCTGGGATTGGAATAATTTATGATAAGTGGTAAGATATTATCATTCCCTCTTCAACAACTTCATTTGTTGGATTTGGCTTTGGATTCTTAGGATTCAAAATTTACTAGTGTCTCTGGGATCAAAATAACAAGAACATGTTGGCTAATGCTCCTCAGCACGGGACGTTCCAGGAGTTGATTCCACAAATAAGAGACCACTGGAAAGCAGCACATCAAATAAGAACGTGAAGAAGTACAGGGTGGACTGATAGAACTAACAGGAAAAAGGGGAATGAAAACAGATTAGAGACTTGAGCAAGGCACACATTCTTGACATGGTGTGCCTTTCTAAAATGTTTCAGATCCATTAAAACATATCTTAAAAGCAGCTTCTATAAGCCTACCCTGAACATTCTACTTAAGAATAAGCTTTCAGCCAGACACTGGTGCCCCACTACTGTAATCCTAGCTATTAAAGAGTCTGAGATCTGAGGATCACAGTTTGAAGACAGTTCATGCAGAACACCTATGAGACTCTGATCTCAATTAACCACCCAAAAGAAACAAAAACAATAAAACCCAGAAGTGAAGCTGTGGCTCAAGTGGTAGAGCACTAACCTTGAGCAAAAAAATTCAGGGACAATGCCCAGACCCTTGACTTAAGCCCCAGGACCTCAATCAAACATAAATAATAAAATAAGCTTTTCTTATCCAATCACCAGTGGCTCATGCCCAGCTACTCAGGAGTCTGAGATCAGAGGATTGCAGTTTGAAGCAGCCCAGGTAGAAAAATCCCTGTAAGACTCTTGTCTTCAATTAACCACCAGAAAACCAGAAGTGGCACTGTGGCTCAAAATGCTAGAATGTTGCCTTGAGCAAAAGAGCTCAAGGACCGCATTCAGGCCCTGACTTCAAGCCCTACAACTGGGCACAAAAAAAAACTCAAAATAAGCTTTTCTTTCAGGAATTGTAATATTTACAAATTTATGCAATTTACTGGGTTGGTCTTTGTGTGCAAGCCTTGATATTTCAGCCCAGAACTGAATTATTTACCTACTTTATACTGCTTTTGCACAATGCTAAGCTCCAGTAGTTTTACTGGGCTGATTGGATCTGGGCATATTTAAGCAATGGTGGTTCCACCATGTCCTTAGGTAGCTCATTTTGAGGTCTTTCACCCTCTTAAAAATGGCTGCCTCTGGGCACTGTTATAAAACCAATTCAAGCTGGGCATCAGTGGCTCACGCCTGTAATCCCAGCTACTCAAGAGGCTGAGATCTGAAGATCGTGGTTCAAAGCCAGCCTGGGCAGAAAAGTCCATGAGACTCTTATCTCCAGTAAACCACAAGAAAAACATAAGTGGTACTGTGGCTCAGTGGTAGAATGCTCACCTTGAGCTGAAGAGCTGAGGGACAATGCCCAGGCCCAGAGTTCAAGCCCCACAGCCAACCAAAAAAAAAAGTTCAATTTTTTAAATAATCAGATATAAGTTTTATGATGCCTATGAATTGCATTCTTGTTGTTCTAGGTGGATTTCTGGAAACTTCTGGTGGCAAATAATGCAAACAGCAACAATAATAATATAAAAAATGAGGCAATGAGGATGCCTAAATGAAAACCAGGAGACCTACATTCTATTTTGCTGTGTCTGGCACAATGAAAGAGTGAGATGGAATGTCTAAATGCTTTTGTTCTTCAAAGTTCATTTGATTTAAAACCTCTTCTCTAGGCATGCACAAACGATTCACTAAAATGTCCTACCTAGCTGCAAGCAGGCTGATTTCAGACACTGGCTTTAGAGAGCTGCAGACAAATTCTACAAGAGCTGAAAGAGCCCCTGAGAGAGAAGGGCTGACATCAAAAGAAGTAAATGAGTGCATTGTTTAGCAGTTAGACTATATGCTAAGCATGAGCCTGGTGCTTGGTTCCCAGAACCACCTCCAGTGAAGACTTTCAGCATTTCTCTTGTATCTGTTAGTTCACTTTTCATGTTTTAGTTATTCATCACAAACCATGGTCCGAAAATATTAAATGGAAACTTCCAGGAATAAACTATTCCTAATTGTTAAATTGGATTTTGTTCTGAATAACATGATGAAGGCTACTATCACTGCCTTCCTGTCTCAACCAAGACATGATTCAGCCCTTTGTATGATATACCCATGTTATAAATACCACTTACTCACTCTGTTTTCCAGATCATGCAATATATGTTGTGTTTATGTGACTTTTATTTTACTCCATTACAGCCCCAAAATGCAAAAGTAGTGATGAAAAGGACAAAAAATAAAGGACAGGTTAACTTTGGTGTTAGATATCATTCTGTAGGCCTTATCAGGAAAAAAAAAACCCACCAAATAACAACACTGTATACATATAGGTTGATGCTACTTGTTGGAGTAAATTAGACTTTGCCAGATAACCATGCAGACATCCAGGTACAAAGAACAAAGAAAAGGTGTATTGCCAGTAAAAGGACCAGCAAGACCCCTCCCTTCTCACAAGAGAGAAGAAATGAGAGGGAGTGCTGGCTGTTGTCTCAGGGGAATCTTTTTTTCCTTATATGGTTATAGCTGCCCCAAAGGAGTGCCCTCTCAGGTGACCCTCATGACCTGTGAGGTTTAGGGGATCTTGCTGCCTTATATGGTGGTAGTTACCCCAAAGGAGAGCCCTCTCAGGTTAGGGGGTAAGGGCTCATCATGTACTGCCTTTACTAAATGGGCCTAGCATTACCTAGGAAAAGAACATACTAAGCTCTGAGGGAGGATGCAACTGGGTTAACACTACCCATAGTTTCAGTGTGGGGCATGCACTGGAAACCTTGGAATGCAGTCCACCTCAGAAGTGAGAGTCAATCACATTGATGTAAATACTAGGTTCTTTCTAGATATTTCCAGAATCATCCTCGTGCTATCTCCTTATTTCCTCCATCATTTCTGGTTTTGTTGCTTGTTTACATTTCCTTTTTTCACAAATCCATGTTTCTCACATTTAACTCAATATCAGAATCTGGGCATGCCCGCTACTCTGCCCCTGCCCAGTGTCACCTTTTGGCTTTGTACTGATATCTCAACCTCTGACCCTTCTTCTAGGTTAACTCTGCTCTATTGTTCTTAGCAGCTTAAAGTAATACAACTAATCCTTATGGATCACACTGTGTAGGCTGCCTTCTCGACTACTTTACAAGATAGATATCAGTATATGTAAGTTAACTTTTTATGGCTGAGACAAAATGCCTGAGAGGGAGAGCTCGGAGAATAAAAGATGTATTTTGTATTATGGTTTCAGAAGTTTCCGTACATGGTCATTAGGCTCCAGTGTTTTCTAGTCTGTAGTCATGGTAGACAGAGCACATGGCAGAGCAGAGCTGTTTGCCTCATAGTGACCCAGAAGCAGAGAGAACAGAGAAGACAGATCTGTGGATAAGTTATATCCTTCTGTTAGATTATTTGGACTTTGCCAGAAAATCACACAGACATCCAGGTACAGAGAAGAGAAAGATTTATTACCAGGAAAAGGGCCGGCAAGATGCCCTTCTCACAAGGGGGAAGTGACAAGAAGCGCCGGCTACGGTCTGAGCTGACCTATATGACCTAGGAGGTTTAGGAGGGGTGAGGAGGTGGAGACCCTGGTGTGGATGTGAGGGCCAGGGGCTGCATCATGGTGGACTAGGATTTATGGCTACTGACCAAATAGTAGATAAGGGGTCCTGCAACTGTGCAGACCTGAAGGTCACTCTAAGGGGCTCTTGTTGCTCTTCTATGGTGGTAGCTGCCCCAGAGAAGTGCCATCTCAAGGTAAAGGGGGTTGGAGGCTGATTATTCACTGCCTTTACTAAATGGGCCTAGTGTTGCCTAGGGAGGGAGTGTGCTAAGCTATGGAGAAGGGAAGGAGTATACTGAACTATGAGAAGGGAGCTCATTGGGCTAACACCTTCTAACAGCTCAACTCCCCCTCCTAATAGCCTATTCAGATCTGAACTCATCAAGGACCTACTTCATTGATGACATAGCAGTCTTATGGTCTAATTACCCTTTCTATAGCACCACACCAGCTGGGGCCAAGCCTTCAACCAGAGCCTTTTTTCTTTGTCATTCCTGAGGTTTGGGTGCTGTCCCTGAGCTCCTTTGTGCTCAAGCCTAGCACTTTATCACTTAATGCACAGCGCAAGAGTCTCATGGGCGTTCCTGCCCAAGCTGGCTTTAAACCACTATCCTCAAATCTAAGTTTCCTAAGTAGGATTACAGGGGAGAGCCACCCGTGCCCAGATAACACACAAGAGCTTTTTTGAGGGACACTTCATATTCAAAACACATAAATTATTGTTCCATTTTACAAATGAAGGACCCAAAGCACAAAGAAGTTAAATGACATGCTTAGCAGTTGCACAGGTAAGAAGCCATAGAGCAAGACTGAAGTAAGATCCCATGAGTTTACAAGCTGAGCTCTTAACTCTCATGAAATGTGCTGCTTCTTTGACCCTCGTGAGCTAGTGACATGTCCTAGCTTCTTGTGTTTGCTTGTTCTAATGATAGTTAGAACACATGTATCACATCATCTTCTCTTTCTGGGAAGCAAAGTAATAGAATCAGCCTTTCTTGTGTCAGTGAATTAATCTTCCCATGTCTCTTTCCATTTAATGACTATGACCTTTCATCTTGAACTTACAGTGATCTAACCAAAAAGATCAAAGTGAAAGTAAGAAAAGAAGGAAAGAGCAAGTCTCCAAGAGTTGTAAAAGTCAAACTATTTCTTGTCAGTAGATGAATTCCTCAGGGCATAAGCCTTGTGCTTTAAAATGATCATTTGATTTAACCATTATGCTATGAAGAAGTCAATGCTATCTGTTTCCATAAAGGTCAAATTGCAAAGAAATACTGAAACAAAATTCTAAGGAAGAAAATCATGCGGAGGAGTGATGACCAAGTTCTACCCCTGGCTTCTGCACTTAGTACTTCACCAGTCAAAGCTCAGCAGGAAAACATCTCAGCCCCTCTTCAGGAGTCCTACTGAGACTCATGTGTAAACAAGTAAATGGATTCACATATATCAAGCTATAGGAATGGCTGCCCTTTGCTTTAAAGGAAATGACAGTGCTGAGAATAATATAATGTCAGGGTGTTGACCTAGAAATAAGATAGGGCTACCCCACAAAATACAGCTCATGTGCTTTGATTGCTTTTGCAGAAGTGTTGATGGGTTTGTGTTGAGTCATAAAATGGCTTTAGCCATTTCCTCTTAAAATAACCCTTCCATTGCTAAAACACTTCACAGTTTGTGAAGCACTTTTTCCTACATTATCTCATTTGTCTCTCACCTCAAACTCAATATTTCCAAAATTGAAATAATTTCTCCCTCTCAAAACTATTCTACCTTTAGTGCTCTTTATTCCTGTAAATCTACCCCTACCATTTTTTTCACCCTGTTCTTCCTCTCCATTCCTTACTGTCCTAGTTCAGAAGCTCTTTACCAGTCACCTAGAACAGATGTTCTCATTTCTTTTCAAAATGGGAATGCTGCTTCTTTTCCAATGAAGTCTTGATATGGTACATTAGTGTACAAGACAGAATGTGATGATCCAATGAGATAAAGAAGAAAGGTGTTTGTATCCTCTCATAATAATCCACATAATTCTTTAAAAAAAATAAGTTACTTATTGTGAACATATTGTACAGAGGGGTTACAGTTACATGGGCAAGGTAATGAGCATATTTCTTATCAAGTATTGTTGCTTTTTCTTTTACTTTGTTTCTCTTTTGGTTTATTCCCTGTTGTCACTGTTTTTGTTTTTTGTACCCTTTGTCTTGTCTATAAGTTTATCTGATTTGGGGAAGGAAAGAGGAATCACAGAAATGGTGGGACAAAGGGTGAGTCAATGCATCAGTGATACTTAAATGTTGGAAATTAAACATAATTTGCAATGAGGAATGGGGAAGCAGGAGAAAACGAGGGAGGGAGTAACACTGTTCAGGGAGAAATGTACTAATTACCTTACTTATGTAACTATTGCCCCTTTAAAAAATACTTATCAAAATGAAAAAAGAAAAAAAAATCCCAAGAAAACCTAAGGCTTTATTGGACCATATCTACGTCCATTTTTGTTTGCTTTTCAGTCTACATCTGCTTTCATTTTATGCTGGTAGAACTGAGTAGTTACCATACAGAGTGCACATTTCATAAAAGCTAAACTACTTACTTTCTGGCCTTTAAAAATTCTATTGAGCTATCAGACTTGGATGCCCATGCACGGGAGGAATCCTTTGAACAACTAACTTAAAGTTTAACAAAATGAATGCGAGAAAGCCGAAACGTGTTGTCAGGGGAGTATGAGGTTATGGGGAAAAGGGTAGACAAATGAAGGGAGAAATTATGGGTGGATACAGTTATAATATCCAATGTATGTGTGTGAAAATAGAATTAGAAAAATGGAGAGCATGTGTAGGGTGGAGAAAGAAGGGGGAGAATGCTAAAAGGTATGACATTGATCAAAATACATTGTCCTAACAAATTATCACGTTGAATTCCTTTGTACAACTACTTACGATAACCACTTAAGATAATTAAAAAATTAAAAATTTTCTAGAAAACAGTAGGCAAGTACTTATCATAAAAATTTTATAGAACAGTAAAAGAGTAAAGCTATGTACATATGGCCATATATGATGATGCTAAGCAAAATGAACCCCAAGTGATAGCAACACAAGAAATTTTATCTTTGTTGCTGGTATTTTTAATGTACTTATAATGTACTTTGTGATTTTTTTTGTTTCTCTAATATGTTCTTCTCCCATGGTATAACCCCTATTTTCACTGTATTTGATTCTGGTAACCTGCATCTTGTATATACATTTTGCTAATTTGGGGAGGGGAAGGGAAATAACAAAAAGCTGATATAAGGATACAGGCTGAACCATTGTAATAATGAGATGTACAAGACACTATGTTGAAAACAAACTTTACAAGTTGCGGCGGTAAGGAGGGAAGGGATGGCAGGGGAAAAACAAAGGAGGGGATAACAATGCTCTATAGGAAATTTACTCATTATCTTATTCATGTAACTGTAACCCTTCTGTACAGTTACAATAATATATATTAAAAATAAAGAAGAGTAGTGAGTACATAATTAAAATTTATGCTTGAAGTTGTTAAATGTCACCAAATATGAAGTAAGCAAAATGTCTTGGTAAATTTAAAGAAGCACAACCCTTTCAGCTGAAAGCTCAAGTAATTCTTCTTGTAGGAGCATTGACTTTGAAGACTGAGTGACACTGTGAACTAGGATGGAGGAGGCATTTCCTCCCCCATCAAAATGACTCAGGTTTTGAGAGTCATCGATCAATGAGAGACAAAAACAAACATTTCACAGTGTTTATGAAGGATTTCAAATTAATGTAGAAATGGAACTGGGATGTCCTATCTTCCGTAGTCTTCGCTAGGAAACTTGATTGTCATTTTGTAGGAACTTAGTGGCAATAAGTTTTTGAAAAAGAATGTGACAGTGGTTTGTAAAGTTGTTGCTTGAATAAATCTGGGGAGTCTGGATTGTTACAACTTTCTTTTACAAATGAGGAAACTAAGAAATCAGATGAATCTTAGGATAAACTAAGTGATGTTGCAGTAACATAAAATCCCCCTCCCCTCCTAAATCTCGGAAAACTTAAAAGAACACGGACTTTTTTCTTGTTGTACTGTGTGTTCTTTTGTATCCTGTGATTTTGTTTATTATTGTTGACTGACCGCAGGGCACAAGCTGTTGGAACAGCCTCTGTCTATAATATTGCTGGAGCTCACATGATGCTCTGACATCATGAAAGAGAGAAAAATAAAAGCAAACTATGTTTTATCTCTGAAAGTGCCTCTGTAAAAGTGGCATCCATTAGTTCTCATATTCTATTTCACCAATCACAGGGACTATCAAAAATTGGTAATTAAAATCATTTTCCTAAGACAGAGAGCAAATATTTTTAAATAACAAAGTCTTCCACAAAACATTTAAATGATTGTCAGAAACCCCACAATTAGCCAGTGACAGAATGGAGAGGTAAGAGGCCATTTGATTTATAAATCCAATTTCTGTTTTCATTTCATCATGAGCAAAAGTCTCAGTGGAGAAAAGCTGAGACTAGAGAGGCAACTGTGTTCTATCATCTGAACTGACCTGACCTGCTAAGAATATCTGAAAAGAGAGCACAAAGGAGAGACATGATTGCTTAAAGTCAATTCTTCTAGCATAGCAGGGCTAAAGAATCAGCAGTTGTGGCCATAGATGGAAATACAGGAAGTGACAGCTCCTGTTATTGTTGATTGCCTTTAAAGGATATCAGAAGCAGTGAAAATTCTGTACATGGCACAAGGTCTGCCTGCATTACCTGTACTTCAAATGCCATTACCAGCATTCAGAAATAAAAAGGCTCAGCAAAGCTTCATAGCACAAAGAACTAAGTGGACATATAAAAGGCCAAGAGTGACTTTGCTCATATTTGTCTTTCAAAGTTTTATTCGTTTTTCTATTAGTAGCAAAAGCAGAGGAGATTTCTGAGCATTTCTTTGGAGAATTCAACAAACTGTTAATGCATTTCTATTATTTCATGTACTGTGCTAGACCCAGGAAATAGAATGTATATAATTCCTCATCTAGGGCTAGAAGTGTCCTATTTAATGGCTGCTGGTCCTTCATCTCTCAGTCTCTTTACTTCTAGCTATGAAGTGAACTTCTTTCTTCTACCACACATGCCCTGCCATCATGACCTACCTCAGAACAGGCCCAAACACAAAGGACTCAAATAACCATACGCTGAAATCTTTATCTATGTTACTTCGTTATATCAGCCATAACTGACTAAGACAGTTGTAAAAACAACAGCATTAGTGAAGAATAGGTTGTAGGTCCTGCATGTGATCCTGTAAGCTTTAAATATTCATTCTAGCCCTTCACTGGAGGAAGAAAAAAGTGTAGGCTGTAGACTAGAATGACTACAGATAGAGGAGGGTATTGAATCCAAAAAATATTTTGATGGCAAGATCAATTGTCATGATCAATCTATGTATTTAGACATCAAAAGTTCACCCTTCCAACCTGGACAGCTGGAGAGATGGCACAAAACACAAGGTGAGAAGCTAGTTTAAAAGCTCCTGCTGACTATTCCTACTGTGTCTTTTACCTTTGCTCACTTTTAACTAAATTCTATTCAATCCTTTTCTATTCATAGTGCAGATACACAGCTGAGTCAATTTCAATCTGTCCTCAAAAACAATTTACAGGCCCATAACAGGAAAAAGTGACATGCAACATTAACATAGCACAGTACAAAATACTGTCAGTTGAGAATTTCCAAGGGAGGTACAGTATGCTAAGCTAAGGGAGTTCAAAAGAGGAAGACAAAGACACACAGAGATTACATGAATATCCACTGAGAGAAGAGGAAGGATTTGAGAGACATGCCATTGGAGTGGGCCTTGAAAAACTGAATAATTCAAGAGATAGAACAATCCCAGGGTTCCTCTTGCTGCCATTTTCAAATACCCACAAGAACCTCAGGCAAAACTTAGTAAAAATGAATTCCATTCTTGAACATGATCCATTCCATAACCAATGGCTACATGTATTAGATTTCTCCTTTATGTCCTATTTGTTAGACACCTTCACCTGTGGATGGTTTGTCTACTCGACATCCTCTCTGAAGCTCAAATGGCTCAGAATCCTTGATGTTTGTTCCCTCCCCACCCACCCCCAAACCCTTTCTTCTCCTTTAACTGCTTGCTGACAGTCTGTTGGACAAAAGAGGTGGGACAGAGCTCTTTTCAAAAAGTTGAGTTTTGAGAAGGGAAAGATGCTGACACATCTGTTAAAAACTCATAAGCAAATAAGTTGGTGGTATGCAACTGTGTACAAATATACTAACTGAAATACCAGTAGATTCAAGGGTGAACTCAAATAGTGTAATTTCTTAGACAAAATCAAAGTGTGTCAAACTAAAACACCAGGAAGCAAGTATTTGAAAGGGTGGGATGAGGGGAGGAGTCAATGGGAAAGGAGTAGACAAATGAAGAGGAGAAAAGGGGGGAAATAGAGATAAGAATCCAGTGTATATCTTATAAAATAAAAGAGTAAGGAAAAGGGAGGACAGGGGAGAATGTTGACAGGGGTGACATTGATCATAATATGTTGTTTTCATAGACTACTTTGTTAAATGGCAACTCCTTTGTACAGATTCTTATAGATAATACTTTTTATAAAGGAAAGAAAGAGTGTCTTCCATGTTCCAAGAAAATAGAGTAGGAAGAATGGAGGTCTGTGCTTTAGGAGAATTACTTAGAAGATGAGTGGGTATAGGATGAACGAAGACTGACAGTATAACTCAGGACATTCTGTAAATTTACCCTACCAGGCCCCAGTGGTGAGGTGTGGAGATTACATTATTTGGATAAAGGAGAAGTCTTTAATGACCTGAAAGAGGAAAGGGGATAAGTATAATCTATATTTGCTGGACATCACAAACCATAGATTTTTGTTGTACTGTCAAAGGAGCATTTACAATTTTTGTGGGGTACCGAATCAAGTCACAGAAGTATTTATAACATTGAAGTATTTCTAAAAAGAAGAAAGATATAAAGAATGAGGAGAGAGAATAAGAGAGATCTAAAAGAAGGAAGAAAGAAAATTAAAGAAAAATAATCTCCAGAACAGATCCCAGAGCAGTTGGTCTGAGCTCTGCTTGTGAGCCCCTACCCCTACCTCCCAAGAACCCCGCCTCCTCTGATGAGAATCCATGTCCACTCTAGAGTTCTTATAAGCTACTGAATCACTAGAGGTTAAATGATGCTTCTTTTCCAGACTTTCTCCTCTTAATAGAGAAAGTAGACTAATAATGGGTTTTAGATAGTAAAAAGTCTCAGGCTCAGATATTTTTCATTTTAAATTTCAGGTAATTGGAGAAATATAATCATTATCATCATTAACTACCTTTTTTGGTCCTAATGCTAAGCAAAAAGAGTGGTGTTAAGAATCAAGGGTGTTGTGAGGACAAGGAAGAATAGCAGCTAACCACAGAAATAGACACAAGTCCGAGCAATGGCAAAAAAGAAAGAAAGAAGGAGGGAGGAAGAAGGAGGGAGAGAGATGAGAAAATGGAGGGACAGTCAAGTATGATGCAGGCAGCCTCAATGTCTCATCTGGAACATTCGCGCTCCCATGACTTGTGAATTTCAGGTCGGTTTTGGTTTTTGTTTGTTTGTTTGTTTTGCCAGTCATGGGACTTGAACTCAGGGCCTGGGCACTGTCCTTGAGCTTCTCTTGCTCAAGGCTAGCACTCTACCACTTGAGCCATTCCAGCTTTTGCTGCATATGTGGTATTGAGGAATCAAACCCAGGGCTTTGTTCATGTTAGGTGAGCACTCTACCACTAAGCCACCTTCCCAAGTGCCATATTTCAAGTCTTATCATGATTCCAGCATCAAAAGCTGCCATTTTCCACACAAAGCTTGGGGTGGAAGAGTTAGTGATTCCGGGTGTGTTTAACCATTCTTGCTCCTTGACTTTCTTGTCTGTCATGCTAGGCCAACAGTGGGGTAGAAGGAGAAAAAACTGCCAGTGTCAGAGATGTCCTCTATTCTGCTGTTAACTCAAGCACAGTGCCCCCTTGCTAACTTAGACTTGCCTTTCTGCCTCAGCCCCAATCACCATCTACAATATATATATATATATTTTTTTCTACTTATTCTATTAAGTGTCTACTATATTCTTTCACACTAATGATGACAGAGACATCTCTGTCAAGAGACCAGTAGCAATGGTTCTTTATTTTCCTACATTTCAGGGATTTTTTTTTCAGTTTTCAAGATGATTTTAACAAGAAAATATGTCTTGTGGCGGTAGGGTTGGGTCAGTGGTAGAGTTCTTGCCTGCGGAGCATGGGAGAGAGAGAGAAGGAGGTAGAGAGAGAGGAGGAAGGAGGGAAAGAAGGAAGGAAGAAAGAAAGGAAGGAAGGAAGGAAGGAAGAAAGGAAAGAAGGAAGGAAGGAGAAAAAGATTGTGTCTTATAGAGATGAATTTGCTATTGGATATTTTTGAAAAGAATGTGCATGAATAATCAAAAAGAGATGACATAGCCAAGAAAGCAACCTTAAGATTCTTTTTATTCTATGTGAAATTTTACTCTGCATCAGAAATCTTTCTACATAAGAACTGAGGCTTCTGTAAGAGCTCTGGACTGAAGACTGTGGGAGGTCTTTAGAGGCACCAAGGAACAGGAAATATACCAGGGCCGTGTCTTGGAGGTCCAGACCTGACCCAGCACAGTTCCCCTTGTCTCTCACAGCATCTCATATAGCCCTGACAATGCATTGTGGGCTAGGGCAGGGTGAGGAGAAAAATCACAACCCCAAGCCATTTTTCCAATAAGGAAGCTGAGGCTCGGAGAGGTCAAGTTAAAAAAGTATTGAAAAATCACTTAGCTAGTAAAACAGGGCAGCCAGTGTTCTGGGTCCAGGACCAGCATTTCTCCCATCGGAGCTTCCATTGGAACTCTAGCCTCTGAAGCCTGTCTAGAGGCACATGTCAGAAACCACAGGGACCTTTGACAACGGCCATCCTGTTTTCTGCTCTACTTTATAGAATGATTAAGAGGGAAAATGAACTAGGCTTTTAGAAATTATGCCACTAGAGCATCGTTGATGGGAACTGTGGGTGATTTAATCTACTTGGAGATACCAAACAACATCCAACATCAGGTTTCTATGACAACACTACTCTTATCTAAGTGGCTTTAAACAAAAATATCTCAAGGGCAGCGTAATTAGGTAAGTAGAGCAGTAAGTCTGCGTTTCATGCAGTCATTTTTCCGACGATTACCATTTTATTACTGTGTCTTTTGCTCATACAGTCTTCCTAATGTGGCAAGTCTACCAGAGGGAAGTGTGTGTGTTTTTAATAAGTACATGTTCTCCAAACACCTTTAGCAAGTGGCACCATATGGCCAAATCCACTCAAGTGTAAATATGACAAAATAAGATTCTGTGGGACTACAGGACACACACACACAACCTTGAACTATGCTTGTCAGGGGCTCTGAATGTGTGTTCTGGGAGCAATATTCATTGTACCTTGCTTTTCTCCCCCATCTTTTAAAATTAAATTTAAATGTAGCTTGTTTCAATTCTCTCTGACTCACGTTGTCGTTTCCCAAGGCTCTTAAAAGGTCTTCTTCTATTTCTAATGTCTGGCCTACCAACCCATTCCATCAGGAATCACCACTACGCTCTCCACCCTCTTTGCCCTGGAAATAGAGTACTTTGTCATTGAATTGCTTATTCATCCTAGCACAATGCTGTCAAAGGCAGTATGTAAATCCTGAGCTTTATCGGTGTCCCCTCCTTACAAGTTGGAAAAGGCAAGGAAACACTCACTGTGAGCTAGGCCTTGGGTGTTTGCTCATTTGATCCACCCTCATAGCACAGATAAGAAACTGAAACTCAAGGAGGTTAAAACCAAATCTCACTCAGGTGCCAGTGGCTCATACCTGTAAACTTACCTTCTCAAGAGGCTGAATGTGAGGATTGTAGTTTTGAGCAATATGGCCTAGGAACATCTTTATGATGCTTATCACCAATTATCCATCAAAACGTCAGAAGTGGAGCTGTGTATCAAGTGGTAAAACACCAGCCTTGAGTGGAAAATGTTCAGGGACAGCACCCAGGTCCTGAGCTTAAGTCTCAGTACCCATACACATACATATATATGTACACACATACCATCTCAGAATTACTTGGCTATGCTATTATTAAATAGCAGACCTGGGGGCTGGCTGAGTCCCCAAGCCTTCGTTCTTTCCATTGCACCATGTTGCTTTACTTGAGGACAAGTTACATTTTTAAGATATGAGAGAACCATTAGCTCATCACTTCTGATCTGATCTAGTCTGCTATTCTGCTTTCTGACCATTGTTTCAATCCACTTAAATCAGTTACCCTCAATTAAGACGAGTTTTGCTTTTTCTGGGAAGTCTCCTGCCTAAAACATCAAGGTTTAGATGAATTTAGACCAATCCTGCAGTTTGTCTGGAGCTCTGTAATATTATGTAGGCTCTTTACCCCTGGAATGCAGTTCATCAATATCTTCCCAGTGGTCAGTCAGTTGGGACAGCCTGGAATACAAGGCTCTTCCAGGAAGGGATCTGAACCTCTTCCTTTCATTAGAGCTCATGGTGGCTGTTCACATACAACATATGAAGCATTAGTACAATGAATAGACACATAAGAAGCATGGCAAAATTGGATGAAACCTTGCAGTGCATCTAGGGAACACAGCATTTGTTGATGAATCGGGGGAGATTGTCTTCACTGATGTTGTGCTTGAGCCAAAGCAGAAAGTATAGGAAGGCACACTAGGTAGGTGGACCAGTGTTGGGACAGGCATTTCAAGAAAAGTGGGCAGTGTGTACTATATCTTGAAGATACAAGTGTATGGGAAACATGGATGGTTCAAAGGTCCTAGAGCAAAGGGAGTGGCTAGATAAGATGTTGTGCAGGTAGAAAGTAGCCCAATCCTAAAGGGCTCTCTAAAGCTTCAGTTTTGTCTTCTAAATGACAGAGAGCCTGCTTTGCTTCAGATGTAGCTCAGTGGTAGGATACTTGCCCATGACCCTTGAGGCCCTGAGTTTACTACTGCCTTAGGTTCAGAACTGTCAGAACAAAATACTAACGTGTTATTGATGCAGTGAGAACTAAAATGGTCTACTGCAAAATTGATCAGACCCAGAGAAAAGTAGTGGTCAGTCATAGCACACATTGGACATTACATTGGACATTTGGAAAACAGCAGTGGCAACAACTGTATGACACACTTAATGCTTGGAAACAAAACTTGAACAAAGTGAAAAACAGCCTTTTGAGTCTTTCTGATACCTGAAATTTAATGCATACAATTTTGTTCTTTTGGGGGGAAAAAAAGAAATCCTTGTAAAATATACTAACATCTTAAAAAAAAATACTAACCTGTTTTCTGGATTTGTGTTTTGCTCAATTTGTTGTGCTATAACAAAATCCCCAAGGTTGGGCACTTATAACGAAGAGATTTATTAACTCATAAGATTACATGACCATGGCAGAAGCCTGTGTGGAAGATGAGGTCACATGATGCAATAGAAAGTGAGAGACTGAGGCAGGTAACCAGCCTTGCTCTCTTTTCTTGTACCCCATTTTTCTGAATCTAGCTCACCCTTGAAAGATCCAACCTACTCCAAAAGAACAGCTTTAACACCTTCCAGGGGTAGCTACTGCCCCAAGAGCTATACCTAGGTTATGTTTTATTTACTTATTGATGGAAGGAAACAGATTTATTCAAGTCCAGCCCTGAAGAAAACCGAGAAACCTCTCTGTCTCAAACCCCCATTTTTTGAAGCTGTTTTAGGAGCAAAAGGTTACAGTGAGACAATGGGCAGGAAGTCCTCAGGCTGGCTGAGATCTTCCTCTTCAGAACTCCATGTTCTTTTCTTCTTCTTGACAGTGATCTGGACTGGGGTGGGGAGAGGAGTGGGGGGAGGAGGGAGGGGAAGGGAGGAGCCTGGGAGGGGAAGGTTGTAATTGAGATTTGAACTCTGAACCTTATGTTTGTTGGTTAGCAAGGTATTCTACTGCTTGTGCAATGCCCCTACTTCACATTACTTTTACGCATGCTTTAGGTAGGGTCTTGTATTTTTGCTTGAGGTGGGACTCAGACTATGATTCTCCTACTTATGATTCTGAGGAAGCTGGGTTCACAGGTGTGCATCTGACTTATTGATTAAGATGATGTCTCACTAATTTTTCTTTTTTTTTCTTTTTTTGCTTATATTGGCCTTGAACAGTGATCCTTCTGATTCAAGCTGGGTTACAGGCTGAAAAATGATCTTGATCTTAACCTCCTAGAGCTAGTATGAACATGGGGAGAGGGCATTACAGACCATATCACATGAAAAGGATGGGTCGTCCAAGAGTGTGGAAAGGCGGGTATGGAAGCCAAAGTAAATAAAAGACGAAGGAAGGAATGGGAGGAGAAACAAAAACAAAAGTCCCCAATTCACACTCCAGTTCTTCTACTCCAAAATCATCAACTTAACACGCTTTTTGTGCTGAATACTTTTTCTCTGCTTTCAAGTTCGCAGTGTAGTTTCTGTGTGTATTGTATTTTCTCACCACCAATCCCTCTTTCCAGTTTTTAGAGATGTTATGTGACATCTCGGTTCTGCCTGCTTCATGCTGAGTAGAGGCAGAGCTGAAGGTTTGGAAGGGGAAGGGGACAACTGAAGAAAACACCAGGAGCATCTTCTTGTGCTGATCGGGAGAAAGAGGAGGAGGAGGGGTTAGGGAGGGGTGGGAAGTAAAAAGAAGGAGAAGGAACACTTTCACCCCTGTAACAATCTCCACCTCCTCTTTGTCCTTGCCTGCTCCTCAGTTTGAGAGATTGTTAGTGCTGTGTCATCTGGTTTGTCATTTAATGCTTAATTGTTGCACAGATTCCATGAAAGACACCTGAAACATATAGCCGAATGCTCTTTGGGGGACCAAAGAGAAGAACCATTGAAAATGATACAGCGAAACAGAAGAACTTTGTATCATTCCTGATTCTTCAGCCTTTGCCTGCTGGTGAATTAATGTCCATCAACTCTTTTCCATTCTACTATTAGAGTCAGTCTACTCCTCAGGGGTTACCATGATCAACTGGTGAAAAGCCATTGGTTCCTTCACTCTATTTCCCTCCCATAAATTGTGCTATCTTCCACAAGGTGTCCAGGGTCTTGCCAAACATATGGCTTCCTGTAGAAGTCCCCTCTTCAATGACACTTCTGTTTGTAAAAGGTGAAAAGCCCAACTTTCAAGGTCCCTGGATAGTCCAAACTTCTGAAAGTTTCCATCACCTCAACACCACACTAGAGACTAAGCTATCAGCACAGAAACCTATAGGGGACATTCAAACATTATCCAAACCATAGCAAGTAGTTGCAATGAAATACAGCCCAGGTGGTTTATTCTCACAAGTTTTAGACATGAGAGACCACGAATCAAGATGTTTAGTTAAGCCATACTTTCCCTGAAAGCTTCTAAGGGAATGTCCTTCCTTTCTTCTTCTAGTTCCTGACAATCTTCATCATTCCTTGGCATAGATTCCTCCAATCTCTGTGTCTGTTGTTATGGTATTCCTAGGAGCCTTCTTGTGGCTACCATGAACTTTCTGACTGTCAACAAGCCGATTTTACTTTCAAGCCTGTTTCCCAACATAAAGTTTCCAACAGCAAGACTTCTCCATGATTACCACTGTCATGAAGAACCTGTCCATTCCTGCCCAGATTTCCTGCCCTCCTCATGCTACGGCCTCATTATGGCTTGTAGTAAACCATCAACTCTTTTTGTACCACTTATATACTTTCTTAACCCAAAGTTGTTATCTTCCTTACAGAACCAATCTGGACCATCAGACATATCTTCCTAGGTGGAGGTCCCTCCAATCATTCTTCTCCATTCTCAGATTTGACCCCTTCCATATGAAAATACTTCAATGCCAGATCTTCTCTGATAAGGGATATAGGATTTAAAAAGCAAAGAAGTAATAAATTTATCTCCTGCAGACGGATGACAGGCTTCATGTTCAGGGCTGTGCTCTTCGTAACTGCCACAGCCACAATGAAACGCAATGTGTCCACATTCAACAAAAGATATGCATGCGGGGATTTTTACAAATGTCAGAATTATGTCAACTTTGTCTTCAGTTGCCTTCTCCATGTCCATGTCCTTCATCTATTCCAACTTCCCTTTGGTCTGTAGTCCCCAGAAAATCAGAGAAATATTTGGTACAATTTATTTACTTATTTGTTTTCCAAGAACTCACTATGTGCTAGAATTAGGATTACAAAGACCAAGTTATTCAAATTCAGAATACCACAGTCCAGTTGGAGCAGAGTCAAAGACATTATTAAGACATAAAGTCAACTAATCTTCAACAAATGTAGAAGAAAAGTAGAGAAAAGTAATCTCTTCAATAGATGATGTTAGGAAAACTATATCCACAGGTAAAAGAAATAAATTGGACTCATATCACACGCACACACACACACACACACACAGATTCAGAATAAATACAGATTAAATGTTAGACCTGAAATTGTAAAACTTTTTTTTGGGGGGGTCTGGTCGTGGGGCCTTAACTCTGGGTCTGGGTGCTGTCCCTCAGCTCTTCAGCTCAAGGCTAGCACTCTACCACTTGAGCCACAGCGCCACTTCCAGCTTTTTTCTTTTTGCTTATGTGGTGCTGAGGAATCAAACCCAGGGCCTCAGGCATGCAAGGCAAGCGCTCTACCACTAAGCCACCTTCCCAGCCCCTGAAATTGTAAAACTTTTAAAACAGAGAAAAACTATTTTGACATGGATCTTGGCAACAGTTTCTTATATATAACCCCAAAGGCACAAAAAAATAGACAAATGAGATTACCTCAAACTAAGAGCTTCTGTAAAGATGGGAAGCAATCAATAAAATGCAAAAGCAAGTCTATAGAATGGGAAGAAAAACTTTTAAAACATATTAATTAACCAATAACCAAAAATAAGGAAATCATAAAACTTGATAGCAAAACCACAAATAATCCAAAATAACATATGAACAAAGGAACTGAGTAGACTTTTTTCTATAGAGGACAGGCAAAGAGTTAACAGGTATAAGAAAATGTGCTCAACATCCTTAATCACCAGAAACAACTAAAAAACTATAATGAGACATCATGTTATACTTGCTAGGATGATTATTATGAGGACAAAAAGATAAACTATTGGTAAGGATGTGAAATGAAGCAACCCTTGTAAACTGGTGGTAGGAATGTATATTGGTGGAGTATGTATATAGAAGAACATAGCAATCCCTCAAAAAATAAAAACCACCACATGATTTAGTACCAAAATCAAGATCTTGAAAACGTATGTCTCCCAAGTAAACTACTCAGAAAACAAGATATGGAAGCAATTTAAGTGTCCATAGATGGTGAGGAGTTAAATAAAATATGGTATATATAGGTAATAGAGTAGTATCCAACCTTAAGAAAGAGAAAATTCTACCTTTGCCAACAAAAAGGAATGAAGCTGGATGATATTACACTAAGTGAAATATACAGATACAGAAGGACAAACACTGTCTGAAGCTACTTATATAATGAAGTTAAAATAATGAGACTCATAAAAGCAGAAGTTAAGATGTTAATTGTTAGAGACAAACTTGGAGTGTTAGCCAAATGGTACAATATTTGTTGTAAACAGTAAATTCTAATGCACTACTGTGTAACAGTAGTTAATAATATGGAAGTTAGTCCTTGTGGGTCAAGTGGTAGAGGGCCTGACTAGTTAACAACACTATATTGTATACTTAAAATATGCTAAGGGGTTAGATTTTGTGTTGTGTTCTTATTAACACAAAAATCAATAATAAATAAAGAAAAGAAAGCAATAGGACATTTTAGACTTCTAGATATTTATTTAGGTTTTTGTGTGATATTTTCATGTATACTTATCTCCAAACTCATCAACCTATATACCTTAAATATTTACAGCTTCTCCCACCCCCATCATTGGCCTTGAAATCTGGGCCTAAGCACTGTCCCTGAGCTCTTCAGCTCAAGGCAAGCACTCTATCACTTGAGCCACAGCTGCACTTCCAGTGTTCTGATGGCTTATTGGAGATAAGAGTCTCAAAGGCTTTCTTGCCCGGGCTGGCTTTGAACTGTGATCCTAAGATCTCATGCTCCTTAGTAGCTAGGATTACAGGTATGAGCCGCCCGCACCTGGCTTACAGTATTTTGTATGCAAAAATCGTATTTCAATAAAGTATTTTTAATCTTGTATTAGGAAATATGGCAATATTTGGAGGATCTGCATAAATTGGCAAACATGTTTTTGAAAAGACCAGTGGGTGGTGTGATAACTATTCAACTTCTTTTCTATGCTTTCAGATCTTACATTGTAAAAAAAAAAGTTAAGAGATTACCACCTGTCAAGTTTTGATGTAGAAGAAACATATTCACAATTCAGTGGAAAGCCTATTAAAATTTGATTCTTTTTCCAACTATTATCTCTGTGAGAACAATTTTCCCTCAACTATGACTACTTATTACAACAGAATGAATGTTGAAGTAGGTAGGAGAACTCACATCTCTTCTCTCAAACTAGACCAAAAATTTGTAAAATATGAAAACAATACCATCCTTCTCCTTAACTTTTTATTTTGAAAAATATAGGCTTGGTATAGCCAGCTTATTTCATGAAGTACAATGTCCTTCAAGTTCATCCAAATTGTCACCAGATATACAATGTTTTATAAATATTTAATAACACCCTATGGGAATGTTAAGCTCATTCTTTTTTTAAAAAGTTCAAGAATAGTTGCACATGAAAATATATCCAAGAATTATTCCAGGAAACTTGGTCCCATCTTGCGTAATTCTATTCCATCCAAGACTCAGCTTGAGGATTTCATCTTTCTCCAGTATCAGAAGCTACATTCTAACTCTGAACAGTTCATGTGTAGG
The DNA here is from genome assembly GCF_000151885.1 of Dipodomys ordii. Lineage (NCBI taxonomy): Eukaryota > Metazoa > Chordata > Mammalia > Rodentia > Heteromyidae > Dipodomys > Dipodomys ordii. Next base: position 9,399,849 of record NW_012267273.1, on the reverse strand, counting down.
TAACTTTGGGTCATCCAAAATAGGTATGCTTCTTTCAACAGCTTTAATTTTTTTGAATTGTTAGAACTGAACAGCTAAATCAAGGCAGTTTTTCTAAACTTTAACCACTTCTAGGGATCTTGGAAAATAGGTGGAAAAACGTTTCGGAGTTTCCAAGCAACTTCTCCCTGGTAAACCAGTTGGTAGTGGCAGAAGTAGAATTGTTCCAAGAGTCTTTTAACACTGATGGGCTACTTTTGAGTTCAGTGATGCTTCCCCAGGAACTATGTCAGTCTAGAGGATGTAATGCTTTAGTTCTTTTCCTTTTACTGTCCATTATAAATCTACTTGCAGGGAAAATCCTAGTGCAAAAATTGTGGGTTTGAACCCGTTGTTCCCTGGAGTGTGACATCTACCAACCATATTACTTATCAGATTTTGGCTTTCTTATCCAGAAATGGAACAGATTGTTTACTCTCAGGTATTTTTTATGAAGTTGCAACACCTTGCTGAGTTCCTGGAACACTAAATGTTTAATAATGGTCTATCCTCTCTTTATCCTTTATTCTTAAGCAGTCCCAGATATAATGGGAGCACAAAGCCTCTCTTACCTTATGCTTAACTCATGCGCCCATTTGATATCAAAGCATCTCCAAACCAAGAGCCCCCTTCTAAATTCCCTACTCTCAACTATGTGAGCAATGTAGAAATCCAGCTGCAGCAGTTGCACCACTGATATAACACCATTAGAGCTCTATTATGATTCAGAATTGGTAGTATCATGTAGCAGGTGTCCCCTTTGTGATGTGGTAATAGAAACACACTGACCAATTCTCCAGCTAAGATGAAGAAGAACCTGATTTTCTGAGAGTTAAAATCACCACCATTTGCTGAATAATAACTATGCGTGGGCATGGTTCCAAGAACTTAAGTACATCATCTGTAAACTTATAACGATCTGGCAATGTGTTATTATTTTCTTTTTACATCTGCAAGACAATTTAGAGTTCGTGATCATTGCAATCATACATTGCAGCAAATACTGCCATAGTTCAGGCTTGTAATCCAAGCTATTCAGGAGGCTGGGGAGACATTATTCAAAGCCAGCCCAGTCAGAAATGTAGATGACACTCTTGTCTCCAATTGACCACCACCACCAAAATAAATAAATAAATAAATAAATAAATTGTAGAAGTGGAGCTGTGGCTCTCTAGTGATAGAACACCAACTTTGAGCAAAATAACTCAAGGATAGTACTTAGGCCCTGCATTCAAGCCAATACATTTGTGCACATATATTTCTGCATACCTGAGCAAGAGCACATAGGGCAGGAATTGAACATCAAGGCTCTGATTTTATAAAATTTAAATAGATTAAGACAGATTGCCTCTATAGAACATTGCACAAAATGAACACTCCAGCAATAAATGAATGAAATTTCCTTCCTCAAACTCTGACAAAGGCTGTTCATGATATATCTTAAGGTTTTTCCAATTGGATAGGTCAAAATGATATCCTCGAAGTGTGTTTTAGTTTCTGTCTCCTGAATCATGAGTTTGGTGACATCTTATTTGCATACTGGATACTTAGAGTCTTTGTTCTTTTGACTTCATGTTACAACCTTTCCTTCTGAGTTGTCTTTTCATAGAGCACTTGGCTTGACTACATATTTGGCACATTTCGTTGCTAAATGGAAGCCAACTAAAAACAATCTAAATTTCCATAAACAGGAAATTAATTCATAATTTATGATATAGACACACAATGGTATACCGTGCAGATAGTACAAAGAAAAGGGCAAATTGCATTAATTAGATGCCCACAATCTATTGCACAGTGAATTGGAAAAGGTCAGGGTTCAAGGAATGACAGTCTCCTCATGAGGACACTCATGTATACACTTACCCATTTAGGAATTCCTAAAGTAGAACAAGACCGTGGAGTGGATGTTTTCTGGTGTATCTGAATGGCTTATAGGGAAAGTATATGCCTCACTTTTGACATTTTTGTATTATGAATTTATATTACCTTTGTAAGAAAAATGATTAGCAGTAACACTCTAAGATTTAATTTTAGTGAATAATGTGCCTTTGTAGGAGACACTGTTCATAACAGACCAGTCAGACTCCATCTGTGTACCGCAGAACACAAAGGTTTGTGTCAGCATAATGAGTTTCCACGGGTGAGGTTTGAGGCCCTTCCTGCTTTCTGTCTAAATGGTAGGGGTTCCTCAGAGGTGAGGAAAAGCCCTGAGAGGAAAGGTGGGAGGCTGAGGAAATAGCTGAGGTTTATAGCATCATAAGGATGAGGTTGCTGCATCCTCATAGGAATGCCACCAGAGCTCATTATCTTACAAAACTGAGGCATTTCAGAAGCTATTTTCAAGGCTCAGGTCAAGGTACTTCTATTACAAGAAGAACAAATAGCCAGGAGGAGTTAAATTCTCCAGAAATGAAGACAGTGCTCAAAGCAGAGGGATATGAATCACGAGCTGATGATTCAGGAGCACATCACCCTGAGGTTCTTCGCTGTGTGGGGAGCTGGCATCAAGACAACCATTCATATTCTTCAAGAGGTAATCAGATAACACCCATTGCTTCACAAATCTGCCCCTGAAGAATTTCTAACATTTTAACAAACACACATCTCTAGAAATTAAATTTGCAGTGCCATATTTGTTTGAAATCTGTCTGCATGTTGAGTTCCAGCCTCTAATGCATCTGTGTTGTTAAAATAGAAAAATAAGTTTTATTTCTTATGTGTTCAACAATATCTCCTGATTAGGAAAATGGGCTACCTACTCAATATTTACTGGAAAAGAGGGTATTCTAGACTAGGCTTATCTGACTTTCCTCTGCTTACCAAGAGTTCTTGCTCAGACAAGCTGAAATATCCTTATCTGTGAAGGGAAAATAGTAATTCCATCTCTCTGGAATTCTATGAGAACTAAGTGGGAGGAAAAGATGTATCCCAATATATTCGCATAATAAATATTAATTTAAATGCCAATTTTTCTTTCTCAAATGATTTAAAATCTGAAAACATACCAATATTTACTGAGTTCTACTTTAGAATTGGTTCCAATGGTATAGTTAATAAAACAACTGTGTATTTAACAAGAGAAAATTTACTTTTTCGTTTATATGAGAGAACTCAGGAGGAGCAGAGTTAGGGTCCATGTTGGAACCAAGACTCAAACTTGATTCTGTTTACAATCTGCCTTCTTTACCACAATTTTTCCACATTGTCTAATGACAATGTGGATTTCCAGGTAGAAGAAAAATGGAGAGATAAGATAAAAGGCCAGGCCTGAAGAGCAATCTTACTTTGAAGAGTATTCCTAGTGTTGACATGGTGACATTGATCAAATCATAAATTAAAATCATAAATTAAAACTCATTTGTACTGTTCCATAAAGATAATAATTTAAAAAGAGTGTTCAGGAAATTCCATCCAGTCAGAGAAAAGACTATGGAGTTTTGAATTTCAATGTTTTGTATTTCATCCATCTTCCAAAAAGATTACAGAATATAATATTTCAGTGTTTTTCTTGCTAAAATTAGATGTTGGAAATAAAAACACAAAAGAGAATGAATATAGATTGGACAACATCATTACTCTGCCACAAATAAATACTATGACCTACTAATAAGCCATATTTGTTAAGTAGTCACTATGGGACTAAGGCACATGATGCAGGTCTTCATTTTAAAGATGATATTGCAAAGATGAAGTAGCAAAAGCCTCATTTCAACCAAGCAAGATTTTAACCAAGCAAGGCTATCACTACATTCAACCTTTTGCTATAAGACTTGGAAAACCTCATGTATCATTTTCATGTCAGTTATCTGATGGAATTGCTGATATCCATCAATTGAATCTGTACTGGACTTAAGGCATGACTAAAACATGGTCAACTCCAGATTCAAGCATTTCTCTCACTGTTCTTGAGATAAATTTCCTATGGCTATCATATATGAGCATTATACATTTAAGTATTTTATATTGCATACTGTGTGCTAAAATTAGATTTTGTTCATGATGCTGAGCATATGACCAGTCAAAGAACTTCTGCCTAATTATCTGTCCTCAAAGATCAAAGTTAGAACAGGGAATTTTAATCCATTTACTTACAACTTAAATTAAGAAATACACCTCACATTGCAACATCACACTGCTCCAACACATAACACATTCAAACTGCCATAAAATATTTTCTCCAGCTTATTATATGCAATGTGTCCTGCTATTTTCTATTTCATCTTATCCTTTTGTCCCTCATCTTTTACCCTAAGTAAAGTTAATTTACAACACTAGGAGGTTGTAGGTTCTGATCTATAATTTGAAAACCACACATCTATTGAAAAAGAAAGGCAATTGAATTGGTAAGTTAGATACAATGTGGCAATACTCAAATTAGTAAATTAGATGTAATATGGGAATACTCCAAAAACCACATTTACCTTGAACTCTTGGATCTTAAGGAAATTACATTAACCCTTTCCAGGTGATATGGTGTTTGGCATTAATAGGGTCAGCTTTGGTGTGAATCTTGAGGGATAAAAAGGAAAGTATCAGGTACAAAAATAAAAGGCATTTCAAGGAAAGAAATCATGTTTCCTGGTGTGTTGGTATAAGAGAGCATAGTAGAAAACCGAGCAAATGAAGATGAACATCGCAGGAGAAAGAGAAAGAATCTAGAACAGGCTGACCAATTAAAGGCCAACCATAATATAAATCAGCCTCAAGTAATCAAGAAGCCCCCAGACTTCAGAAGAAACTGATTCATGTTGATCAGGCCATTTCACACTTCTGAAAGCAGCATGCAATGAATACCTACCTGATTGGGGCCTATCATTGTTTAAGTGTCAATGTGATTAGATTAAAGAGATTAGTAAAGCTCACTATTGGGTATGTCTATAAGAGTATTTCCACAAATAATTGACATAAAGTATAACAATTGAGGGTAGAAGACACCTCTTGAATGTGGATAGCACCGTTTACTAGGCTAGATGTCTTGGTAGAACAAATACAGGAGAAGAACAGTTTGTATAAAGACACTGGATTCTTTCCAAGCAAGTACATATATTTTTCTGTCAGGGGATTCAGACTCCACCTTCTCCACCTTTCCTTAAGGGAACTTCCAGGCCTTGAACCTCAGACTGGATTGCCTATTTGGTCTTTATTCTGAGGCTCAGAGATTCTTAGACTTAGCAGCTACTAATGTTTCTGGCTCTGAAGTGTACAGATAGATGGCCTACAATCATGTAGGTTAACCTAATAAATCCCTTGTCATAACTATATATGATATAGATATTATATAATTCTGCAAATTCTATCCCTCTAAAGAACTCTGACTAATATATTATTGCTGGCCAATACATTCTGTACTAAAGTCACAGAGAAGAGGAAGACTTGATTTTGGCCTCAGAGAGTTGATTTAAAGAATAAGGAAGACACATAAATAATTTTGGCACCATGTGATTAGGTCTAGAACATATGTACATCCACAGTGTAGTAGAGGAATCTTTACAGATCCTGCTTGTGAGAGCTGGGGACAGGTTCAAATGTGGAATCAGTGTGGAAGGCCAGGTTGTAGGAATTTCCATTTGTTTCAAAAGTTACTGGCTATCAGATGGACAATCTCATACACTGTTGGTGGGAGTCTAAATTCACATCACATTTCTGGAAGGTAAGGTGGCAATAGGTCCAAAGCTATAATGATGTTGGTAGCACTTGGCTAATCGTTGTTGCTTATAGGAATTCCAGGCCTCTAAACAGAAGCCTGTGACCTCTTCGTCTTACCATGGTGTCACCTTAAAAACCCAATCCAGCCACCAGATGCACTGGTGATGAGTCCCAGTCTCAATTGCATCTTTAGTAGAACACAAAGATCCAGCAAGCTTCAGTTAGATCCACTGGCACCCAGTGGAAGGGTGTGAATGGCTTATCATGTCTGGATGTACATCTCAGCAAAGTTTTGAGCTCTTTGCCAGAGTTAAAGGTACGAGGAGGGAGACATATGGATAGGAAAGGAAGAAACAGAACTATCCAGAAATTAGATGAACTTGGTATAAGTAAGCACAGAGAGCCAAAGCTGGGTGTGAAAATGAATCTGGGGGAAGATTTCTAGATTGTCAAGAGTTGGGTAGGAGAACACTACCAAGCTCTTATCTAAATTACTCTGCAAACAATGGATTTCATTATGAACATGAAAAAAAATGCTCCAAAATGTTCAGAGTAAAGGAATGTTGAATGATGATGGATACTTATGATTCATTATCTACATCTTTGTCACACTGTAGAAAAATTATTTCAAAACTGGGAAGTGAGATTTTAGAAGAAATATGCAGAATTATCCTATGTTTACAAAAGTAATCCTAAGAATTTAAAAGAGGTTTTAAGAATATGAAAATATTAACAGTGAATATAAAATATTTTTACACATTTTTCTCTTAATTTCTCAGTACACATGCCATTAACTTGCATTCTTTTATGAACTAAGGAACTTATTTTTAAAGTAATTTTCTAGGCATGGAAAATTCCTAAAACACAAAATTGGGAAATCATTACAAGGGACAGTTTTAATATTCTCAAAAATTGTTATTTTTTGTAATTGTATTCCTATGCTGTAGAAACAAGGACTAGGGAGCTGGCAAGATAATTACAATTATATAAATATGGAACATTGAAACTTGAGTTGTGCAAAATGTTTTTTAAAATAAGTCTTGGAGTCAAGAGCTTATTTTGTACTGGTTACTTAAAAGCTGATACTTGAACCTTTACCATTAATAGTCACAATTACAGCAATGAAAATCTTCTATTATTATCATTGTTTGTTTTTTTCACAGCAATCCCATGTTGAATATCATCCATAAGTTTCAGATGACAAAGCCTATTTTTGGTGGTAATTACAACACTTATCTAGGCCTTCAGATAAGATGTAAAGCCCGAATACAAGTCACTCATCTTTCCAGTGAAGCTACACCAGAAGACCTTCAGGTAACTTCCAAAAAGAGAAAAGCAAAAGACCAAACAAGGAATAGATGATATGATGTGAGCAAACCATATAACAAAAAGTTAAATTCTTCCCATCAGAGCTGAGAAATAGATTTGATAGATGATTGTAGAATCACCAGTGGAAAATTCTGCCAAAACTTTAGTGCAGTTTTAGACTGTTACCTACTTATTTCAAAGGCAGAAATTTTTTCTGTTATCACTACTGATGTTGCAGACAGGTTTTAGAAGACAGTTGAAAGCTCAGTAGGTTGCAATTTAAATATGTAATTCACAGTAGAAGCCAGAGCTAATCTTGCTACCTGTTCCCACCTTCATCTCTAATCCTCAAAGCCTATGACATTTAGCTCTGGCCCATTCAGTAATGGCCACAGAAAAAGATATATTAACTTCAGCTGACCAGCCAAAGACACCACTGAGCTTGATAAACACAAGTCTTGAATGTGATGGTTTACTGTGGTTTGTAAAGTTAGCCTCCAATCCATTCTTCTTTCCAAACTTTAACTGCTTTTCTGGGACTTTTTTCCTCTCCAACTTATGGTTGAGGTTTAACAGTTTTTCCACCTTTTCCCAGCCATCATACCCAGCCTGTATTCAAAGATTGCCTGTAAGAAAGGCTAGCATTCTAAGTTAGGAAGTCCACACAGAGCCTCCTCAAGATATCTTTCTCAGTTTTGACATGCCATCATACTGTCTTGCCTGTGAATCTTTCTGTGACACCACCTCTCCCCCCATAGAGACCATTCTGTATTTTTTTCTTCTCCAATATGCCTCTTTTGATATCCTGCTCCACATGTCTTCTCAATTTCTTCTCTAAGTCCACCCAAGAGGACCACAGCTAATCTCCTCTTGTTGTTTCTCTTTATGTGTTTCTTAGTGAATATAATGAGAGGAGAGAATTGGTTGGAATTAGAGAAAAGTTTTAAAGTTTGTAAATAAATTTTGAGTTTTCACTGATATTGTGCTGAATCTTATGAGATATAGTAATTACTTATGAGATATAGTAATTATTGTGGCATGCATTTACCCTTATTGTATGGAGTTTAATAAATTCTAAGTAAGGTAAGGGAAAAGGAAAGGAGCAGAAATTTTTAGACAAGTGGAAATGAGATATTGCTTAACAGAGCAATGTGGTTTGGAAAGAAAAGAACACAGAGCAACTGTTCTGTAACAGCCCACATGAAGGAAGGCTTTCTGGAAAAGAAAGGATTTGAAGTAAGCTTTGAAAAGGGGATATAGGTGGAGATAAATTTAGGAGAACATGTAAGATAGTGTGTGGTAGTTGTGGAGCTTAAAAGCTTCTTATATGAGCCTGCTGCTATTGATTCATGCCTATGATCCTAGCTACTCAGGAGGCTGAGATCTGAGGATTGTGGCTTGAAGTCAACCCAGGCAGATGAATTGGAGAGAATTTTATCTCTAATTAACCAAAAAGCTAAAAAAACAAAGCTCAACTAGTAGAGCCTTTGACTTGAAAGTGAGAGCATGAGACCCTGAGTTGAAGCTTCAGCACCAGGAGAGGGGGCAGGGCAGAGACAGAGACAGAGAGAGACAGAGAAGAAAGAAGGAAGGAAGGAAGGAAGGAAGGAAGGAAGGAAGGAAGGAAGGAAGGAAGGAAGGAAGGAAGGAAGGAAGGAAGGAAGAGAGGGAGGGAGGGAGGGAGGAAGGACTGTGTCTGAGAGTGAAAGTCTGAAAGTCCTTACAAGGAAATTCCTGCTTTCACTGTGTTTGATGTCAGTATAATTTGTGGAGGGGAAGGGGAAAACTAAATCGTTTAAATAGGGATGCAGGTGGAGCCATTGCAACAATGAGATGTACAAGTCGTTATGTCAAAAACGAACTTTACAACTTTGGTGGGGGGGGTGGAGGGGAGGAGGATTGAGGATTGGGTGGGGGGACGGGGGGGGGGGGATGGGAAGGGATGGGAAGGGAAACAAAGGAGGAGGCTACAATGCTTGATAAGAAATGTACTCATTATCTTGCCCATGTAATTGTAACCCCTCTGTACAGTATTTTCACAATAAAAAATAAATAAAAATACATAGAAACACAAAAGTATTAGTAGCAGATGAAGTAATGATATCTATTTAAAGGAAACATAAATCACTGAAACACATTTTTGAAAAATGACACGTGATACAGATTAGGACTAGTACAAATGCAAATGCAGGTGTAGGTTTCCATGGTAATAAACATAAATTAATATAGGTTTGCATTTTATAGGATGTTTAAAATAAAAGCTGATAGATTGCCATACATATATAATATTGTTTTCTATGTTTATAACTTCTTCTAATTTATTTTAATTGTGCCAGATCTGATGTAGTTGCTGAGCTTTCATTCATAGTTGGTGCTCTACCACTTCAACTACACACAATTCTGGCTTTTTAGTAGTTACCTGGAGATAAGAGACTCACAGATTTGTCTGTCCAGGTTGTCTTCAAACTGCAATTCTCAGGTCTCAGCTTCCTGGGTAGCTAGGATTATAGACATGAGCCACAAGTATCCCGTCCAGTTTGTTGGTTTGCTTTTTGTCTTTTTTGTCAGTCATGGGCTTGAACTCTGGATCTGGGCACTGTCCCTCAGCTCTTCAGCTCAAGGCAAGTGCTCTACCACTTAAGCCATGGAGCCACTGGTTTGTTTTTTGTTTTTAGATAGCTCTTCCTACATAGCTCACGTTGGCCTCAAATTCACTATGTCGCCAGGCTAGTCTTTAACTCATGACCCTCCCACATCAGCCTGCTGAGTGCTGGTATTACAAGTGTATACTACCAAGGCTCCAGAATTACTCTTGAATGGTCAGAGACAGAATGAATACTGACCTCATCTATTTATCACTAAAACCAAAATCAGTCCTTACTTCATGTAGAGTTATAGTCTAAGAGTTGTTTGTAAATGTCTCTATTTAACACATTTCACCTTACTGTTTGCCAGGCATTGCTCCTGGTCTTTTATAAATAAAATTTATTAATCCTTATAATTAAAAAAAAGAAATTTGGAAGAGCATTGGGGAAAATTTGCCATGTTTCTCTTGGAGAATATTAAACACCAAGGTAAGGACTTTGAGCTTCAATTTCTAGCAGAGTCAATGTTAGGTTTGGGGCAGATGATATATGTGATTTTTCCCTAACTATTTTATAAGGCCTTTCTCTTGGTGATAAAAATCCACAAGTTATACTTGGGACAAAAGAAAGGATTCATGCACGGATGGACACATAGTGGATAGATGGATGAATGGATGGATGCATATGAGGGAACAGAGGCAGAGAAACCAACTTGAAGGCTTCTCTAGGCACCACAGAGAGAGGAAAGTCTCAGTCAGAGCAGAAGCAGTGATAGGCTGGCAGCTATGCCCACACTGGACAGAGGAGTCTCTGTAACCTGCAACCTGGTTGAACAAATGCAGAACTTTTTCCATTGCCATCTTTCATTCTGGCTGCTCACACCTGTTTATTATGGTCCCAATACCTAAGGCAGCTCTTTGAAAATATACCATTTATAGCATACCAAGGGGAGCCAAAAACTCATTTCTTGTAAAGGAACAAAAAGAGACAAAAAGTTATTGACTTAAAGGCAATACTTATTTTAATAGGTAGAAAATAAGAGGTAAGATTTTGTGGATTTCATTCCAATCCATAGTTTAAAATAAAAACTTTAATTCTTGTGGTTTTAAATTTTTGTTTCCTAATTTGTTTATAAGATAACTGAATCCTGACTTAAGTAAGCTTGTGAAATGACTACTTGTCATCAATAATATCCTTTATTTTTCATAGAAGTAGTTTGGAACCAGTTTCAAAGTGGAGGGGAAGGCTTCAGATTGCATAAACCTTCTATTAAATTGGATAAGCAGCAAGCATTTAGTCTAGAAGGCAATTTGGAGAGATGGACAAGAGGAGCCCATTAGAAAAAAAGACTGTAACATATGGATAGAACATTACAGGTTATGAATTCCAATTTTTTGATTCTGGAGATGAGAGAATGGAATCAAGGAGATTAAATACTATGCCCACAACCTTCCTGCAGAATCAAACTAGAGTGTGGGGACTTTTATTCCCTAATCACATCACTCTTCCTTTTAAAGTAATTTCACACCCTGCTGGAAATTTATTTTTTTACAAGTAAGTTTTTTATTGTGAAAATACTATACAGAAGGGTTACAATCACCTGAGCAGGGTAATGAGTACATTTCTTATCAAGCATTGTTGCCTCCTCCTTTATTTTTTCCTTACCATCCCTTCCCTCCCATCTCCACAACTACATTCCCCCCTTTCCCTCCCCCTTCTACCTAAATTATAAAGTTCATTTTTCAATATAACATCTTGTATATCTCATTGTTGCGATGGGTCAAACTGTACCCCTATTTAAACAATTTGTTTCTAGAGCCTAATCCAACAGGATATGGGAATGACACTTCTCACCCAGAGGCTAGAAGTTCTCTGTAGGCTGAGAGAAGTGATGAGAGGCATTGAACAATATGAAAAAGGCCAAGACTCCTAGATACTCAGCCTGAGAAGTTCTTTTCACACACTTCCTCTTCCTTCATTTCTCAAATGCTCTTCTTCCAGATGCTACTCTGTCTTCCTGTCCTTCCACAGTTGACCTTCATGTTTATTTACCTTTCACCATGATTTCATATTTCTCTTTTCTATTCTTCTCCCATTACCCTGTACTGAAATCATCCCATCAAAACTGGGTCAGCAGCAGAGTTCTTCCAATTCAAGAGTAACGGCTTACCTAGAAATTTCTAGGGTTCTTCCCACATTTGACAGAAAGTTACAGTTGTGAGCATGGAGAAAATACTGAGAACTGGCTTTTTGAATAGTTTGGAGCCCATCTTCCCTGAAAAATAAAGGCAAAGACCAGAACATATGAGGAGAATTAAATCATTTTTTTTCCTCACAGTCATATCTTGAATTTCCTTGCCACAAATTAAGTACCTAAGGACCTTGGTACATATAATGATGATGATGATAATGATGATGATGATGGTGATGAAGAAGATAGATAGATAAATAGATAGATTGATGGATAATCACATTTATTTCTCCTCATTGAGGAAAAGAATAATTTACAAGTTTCCTCTTCTTTATCCATGGTTTTACTTTCATGGTTTCAGTTCACAAAAATGTACTACCAAATAATTAAACATTACAAAAATCAACAGCTAGTGTATTTGATGTTGTATATTGTTTGAAGGAATAAGATGCAACCTTTTTCTGTCCTCCTTTATCCATCCCAGCTCAATTAACTGCTCTTCCTCCAGAGTTGTCCATTCTGTATGTGGCACTTGTCAGTTAGTTCCTGAGTAATCATTTTAGTTATCAAACTGACCATCACTGCATTTTTATGCTTTCTACTACTCTTCTTAGTTACCAGCTTCCTGAGATCTCATAAGCCATGAGAATTAGAGAAGACTATAGGCTGGGCAGTGATAGCTCATGCCAAAATCATAGCTACAAAGGAGGCTGTGATCTGAGAAGCATGGTTCCAAGCAAACCTAAGCAGGAAAAATCCTTAAGACTCTTCTCTGAATTTAGTAAACAAAAAGCCAAAAGTGAATCTGTGGCTTAAGATGTAGAGTACCAGCCTTGAGGGAAAAAGTGGAGGGACAATACCAAGGCCCTGTAGTACTAGCCCTAGTACTAGCAGAGGGGGCGGGGAGGGTGAGGGAGGGAGGGGAGAGAGGGAGAGGGAGAGAGGGGATTACTGCATTCAGCAATAACAATTCTGATAATTACATAGTTCTAAGGGGACAAAAGACAAAGAAACTAATTACTATCACTTTGTGTTCTTAAGCAACAGAACAGAATGGTGGATAAATGGTAGGAGCATGAAACATCATATAACATCATCATGTGTTAGGTTCTATTGGGCCCTTTCACATCTCTTGACTCATTCATATGTACATCAAACCTTGATATTTAAACATTTAATCATTATCTTCTCAGATATTTATTAGGGAAAAAATTCAAGGTGGTTAAGAATTTTTCCTGAACTATTGTGTTTTAAGGAACAAATTCAATACTGAGCTTGATTAGAAAAACCTCATGGTCTGTGTTCTGCTGTTCCCTAGATCAAGTGTTTAAGAATAGGTTGTAATAGCTCAGTTACTGAGCAATTCTTAGGGTCAAAGTTCTCCTATTAGTGCTTTACATGCTCAGGTCTATGGCGCAGGCACTTTTATTCTTCTTACTTTGCACAGGAAGTATCAAGAATTTGTCCAAACACATAGTCATTATGTGGCAATCACACTGTGATTTAAACCTAGATATTTTGGTCTCAAAACACAAGCTAGGAATACCTGCCATAGAATCTCACTTAATTTTTTTTCTATGTCCTTGTTTTCATTCCATTCAATTCCACTCACCCTTTTTCCTTCCTGCTTTACTGTCCCCTTCATCATACTTTTTCTCAAAACATTTAATGAACCTGCTATTTTTTTTGGGGGGGGCAGCCTGAACTCTGGGCCTGGGCACTGTCCCTCAGCTCTTCAGCTCAAGGCTAGTGCTCTACCACTTGAGCTACACAGCACCACTTCCGGCCTTTTTTCTTTTTGCTTATGTGGTGCTGGGGAATTGAACCCACGGCCTCATGCATGCAAGGCAAGCGCTCTACCACTGAGCCACCTTCCCAGCCCCAGTGTGAGTGCTATTAAAGTGAAAGAACGCTCACAAAATCGTTTAACTAGGGATACAGGTGGACCCATTGCAACAATGAGATGTACAAGTCGTTATGTCGAAAAATGAACTTTACAACTTTGGTGGGGGTTGGGGGAGGACCAGATGGGGGGAGGGGGGAGTATGAGAAGGGATGGGAAGGGGATACAAAGAGGAGGCAACAATGCTTGGAAAGAAATGTACTCGTTATCTTGCCCATGTAATTGTAACTCCTCTGTACGGTATTCTCAAAATAAAACAAAATGGGACTACTCAACAAGGATATTCTGTAAAGATGTGGGAGAAGTCACAGGTGAGCCCAGGCTAGATGACTGGATAACTTTACTCACCAGGATGGACAAGCACAAAGAGGAGAAAGAGGAACAAGGACAATGAGGCTCATTCCTTCAGCTTGAGTAATGGAGAACTGAGAGCTCTCATGGTAGATTTAGATGAACACAGGTGAAGGTGAAGAAGAGGGAGTGTATCGCTTTCTAAAGAATCAGGAACCTCTTACAGTTTGGCTATAGCCAGATAATTCACTGTACAATCACTTCAGCTGCTCTTTAAATATATAGATTTGGTAGGTCTGGGCTTGAGTATGTATTCTTAATAAGTATCCTCAGGGGATTTTGATGCTGGTGGTTCATGGACCATACTTAGGAAATGCTAATTAGACAAAAGTAATAATAATGCTTCAAAGCTGTCCAGACATAGTCACACGCTGCTATACTCATCAAGTTAGTCTGCCCCACTTCTAATACTATTTCCTTGAGTTTAATTAGCCTCCATTGGTATACTTCACACAAATCATCACATTTATCTCTCTCAGCTTGAGAGCTAGATATTATTTGTTTCATTTTGATGTTAAAGGAACTGAGCTCAAGACTAAATACCTTCCCTGAGATCATTGAGCTAATCAAATGTAATAGACTGGTACCTTACTCATGTCCTGCCAAGGCCTATATCCTTTCAATCTTGGTGCACACATAATTTCCTCCATCAAATCCTTACTAGAAAATCACTTCCTTTTCAAAAGTACTTATTTGGGGGAGATAGGAAGTGTGCATGTTTTAGTGGAGAGGTATAGGAGAAGAAACCTAGAGACTCATGCATACTAGGCAAGCAGTCTAGCACTGAGCTATATCCCCAGCCCCTTAGAAACTACAAATTCTACAGTTTTCAACCTATTGTGCCTAAGTGCATTATTACATAGATCATTTTCTCATATTGTTTCCTTAATGCTACATTCTATAGCCACAGACTATCTGTTTCTTATTTTTCTGTCCACCTCAAAGAGCTTACTGCTCACAAGGGCACTTAATGGGAGCTCAGCAAAGCTGTCCTCAATTTCCCTGTGCTGCTGGATGTTCCAAGGACCAGATGATAGAGACTTCCTGCACATTCTTGAGTGACTCACATAGTGTCACAAACTCCTTTAATATGAGGAAATTCATATATTTTTGGTACTTGAGTCACAGGAATTTCAGGAAGAATAATTATATACTGTGCTCAAACAGTGAATCAAGATATGTATATTAATTTTAAACAAAGGAGGGAGAATGTTCTTTCCCAAAACCATATTTCCAAGATTCTGTGTGCCAGAAAATTAATAGATGTTCCCAAACTTGAAAGAAAACTGTGCTCTTTTCTCAGGACCAGGATAGAGGAAGTGTGCAAAATCCTCTCCTAAACAAAATTAGGTCTAGTTCAGGCAAAGATGGTGAAGCTGCAGAGTGTTAAAGGAGAACATTCCTAGGAACACTGCAGGCCCAGAGTCTGACATATCATTTGTGCAGTCACATCAGGACAGAAGGAAAAGGAGATGTACCATAACTATGGCTTGAGTTATCATAATGACAAAACTGTAGCCAGCCCTGTCTTCCACTCTAGCTTACCATAACCTGGATTCAGAGAAGGTGATAAGAATAAGCACTCATTATCATTGAACCAGGACTGGAGAGAAATCCCATTAGAAGCAGACATTAAAACAAAATCAAAGAGACTACTAGACTAATAATAATCTTGTTTTAAGTATAAAGAAAGAAAACTAAAGGAAGCCTTTTCACTTATAATCATTTTGTAAATTAGAAATCGACAGACAGACAAGTTAGAGATAGAGACACACAGAGAAAGGAAAGTAATACTTAGAGGAAGTAGCCCATTTCCGGTTTATATAAATGAAGCAAGAAGCCTTCACAGGATAGCACCTCACTGGAAGCCTACATTTGTCAAAGTATACCAAGACAAATTTCTTCACAAACTGAGTTAATGGGAACTATTGTATTCAAATCAGAACCTAAACTAATTTGAGATGCAGAAACAAATGGTTATCTGCAGTTGAGAGGATATATATTTATTAAAGGAAATTGACAACCCAAGACCTATGTTCTGTGGGCAAGGATATTTGGGGGAAGTTCACACATTGGTGCCATGACAAAGCTAAAACCTGTCCTTATCTAAAACTTCTTGTAAGGATTTTCACTAATAATTTCAAGCAGAGCACCATTGTTTATTATTTGGAGATTGGTGGCTATGGTTACACTTTAGTGAAACACCTTTTATGTCCTTGCATAATGTGGGCTGAACCTTTTCCATCATTTTGTTTTTTTTTTTAACCATTGCAAAATCACGTCTACAAGCCCTTTAGCCATAATCATAATCATACTAAATCATACATGATTTAGCAGCCAACTAAATCCTTCTTGGGTGCTGACTGAGCAAAATGGATATATATCTAATAGCCCATGTCTTTGGCCAAGCTTATTTTTGTCTGAATATGGCTACAGCATATTCAGATTGATGTCATATTCAAAACAAAATTGAATTTTCAAGACCAGAGTAATCGAAAGGAATTAAAGAAACCAAAATGTTATGAATATTTAGGAATTAAAGACAATGAAAATACTAAACTTGAAATGCTCTAAAAACTTAACCTAAAAATAAAAGAAAGTGAATTTTAAAGTGAAAACAGAATAATGTATCCTCTACCAGAAGAATGGCTCATATTTGTCTGCTTGTAGCCTCACTGTCTATATCCATTAATATGTTTAAAGTCTCAATAATTATTGCTAGAGATGCATATGGTCGCTGAATGAGTTAATGTCACTTTCAGCAAAGAAAAGCACCCCAGATTAATCAGGAGAATAATTTCAGAAAGATGGGTGAAGAGGACTCTCCTGGGCTTATCAGTCCACAGAAATAGCCATTCAGACCAGTATCCATGCACACACTACCTTCACAAGAGCTACCGGAGCCAGATAAGAGAGCCCCATCTAAGGATAGCACAAAAGTATGAACAGACATGTTGAAGATGGCAGGGAGACCAGTTTTGTATTATCCACATCACTTTTCCCTAGTGCCGGGGCATGAGGCAAGGAAAGGCAGATGACATTGTCTCAGACCACTCAACAGCAGGCCCACCTCAGTGAAACCTAGCACTGGACTTCACTCCGCAATCCTAAACTCCAGACTGGTTTCAGGGGAATGAGCCTCTGGTGTCACGCTGGTGTCATGTGAGATTCTGTAGCCCCAGGCTCCATGTTTAGCAGACTTGATCTTCAAGCAAACCCTGTCGCCAGGCCAGCCCTGCCCCCAAGTTTCAGGTTTTCTGTGACAACAGGTCTGTACCTGAAACCTTAGTTCCCACACAGGCATCTTCAGAGACAGACTTCAGGCTGGCCCATATAAGTACAGAATGAAGAACTGTTAAGTACCAGGACAGATTCCTTGGCCCTAGGCTCCTGACCCTCCCTTGGGAGGGTCAGGTTTCAAGCAGATCAAAGCATCAGATTAGCACCCTTGACTACACACACCAAATTCAACAGCCAAATAATGGGATATAGCTAGCTAGCTAGCTAGATAAAGATAGGTATCAGGTGGTATTTATCCAAGGAATGTAAACTCATACACACAAATATATGCATATGAAACAATATGTAGAATAGAAAGTATCTAATCATTTAAATAGATAGAGAAAAAGCACTTGACAAAATTTAACTCAGATGAAGCAAACACATAAACACAACAGATATCCTATATGTCAACACCACCAGGTTTCTGAGAATACACCATGAGAAAATGATAATGTCTTCAATAGATCATGAACAGAAAACTTTATCTACAGGAAGTAGAATGAAATCTAAAGTTCTTTGGCCATGTCTTATTAAGGAACAAGGGGTCAAAGTATGTAAACTGTTTTTAAGAGTAAATAGAGGTGAAAGCAGAAAGTACAGAAACTAAATTGAAAGCAAATCGATAAAAATGGTCAAATTAAAAAAATAGTAATCAACACATTTTTAGTGATTTTAGATTTACAGAATACTTTGTGTTAGAATCATGCATGACAATATTTGGTATAATTAATGAGTCAATATTGATACATTATTTACTTTAGGACACAGTTTAATGTTGACTTTGTGTTGTACCTTCTGTTGATTTTGACAAATGCATAATGACAGGGGTCCATCATTTCAGCTTCAGACAGAATATTTTCTTTTTGTTTTTTATTTTGGATGGTGGGACTTGAACTCAGGGCGTGGACACTGTCCCTGAGCTCTTTTGCTCAAGACTAGCACTCTACCACTTTGAACCACAGCTTTACTGCCAGTTTCTGGTGGTTAACTGGAGATAAGAGTTTCAGAGGAAACTACAATGCTTGATAAGAAATGTACTCATTATCTTGCCCATGTAATTGTAACCCCTCTGTACAGTATTTTCACAATAAAAAAAAGAGTTTCATGGGGACTTTTCTGCCCAGGCTGGGCTTCAAACCATTATCCTCAGATCTCAGCCTCTTGAGTAGCTAGTATTACAAGTATTGAGCCAACAACACCCCACTTCAGAATACTTTCTTTCCTTGAAATCCCCTTTGCTAATCCATTCTTTCCTTCATTCCTTCCCTCCCTTTCTTTTCCTCCAACATCTATTTGCTTTCTCTACCATTTTCCCTTTTCCAAAAATTTCATATATTTGGAATCATATAGTATGCAGCCTTTCCAGACTGGTTTCGTAGACATAATACATTTTTCCCCACGTCTTTTTATGGCTTGACAGTTCATTTCTTCTTAGTGCTGAATACTATCCTACTGTATAGACATACCAAAGTCTGTATGTTCATTCACTTATTGATGGATGTCTTGATTGCTCCCAGTTGTAGGTTATATGTAAATAAAGCTGCTAAAACTTGTAATTGTAGATGGGTGTGTGAATGTGTCTAGTAAAATTGAGTAAATAACTAGGAACATGATTGATATAGGGTAAAAGTATTTTAAGAAACTTTAAACCAGGATATTACTTTAACGCTTTTATAATTTGCCCAAAGATGGCATTTCCAACCACCACAGCCCCACAAAACAGTGCTTGCTTTATACCCAAAGGGTGTGTTTGCATGACTGCTTTGGAAAGGAAGAGTTTGGACTGGTATTGGAGAATGGAGGGGACAGATAAAGACTGGTTCAGAAACTCTGTGTTAGGTCTAGATGGATGCAACATGGAAGGAAGAAAGCAATACACTGGACAGGGAAGTTTAGAAGCTCGTTGAATCAGAGCAGAAATGTGAAAATCATTGTGACCATCTAATTCCTCCATCATGAACTCCAGACTTTTCTGAGATCTTAGAAGAGAATTTTGATTTCCCCTAACATTTGGAATAGGTATTTGAGTTAACTTGTCCTCAGTGGCTTTGACCAGGTCTCTGAATCCTTCCTCCACAGCCAGGGTCACTTATCTGAAACTGATCATGCATCTCAGAGATGCCTTTAGGATGCATGTATTTTCATATCCCTTTGTAGCTCCCTACAAAGTCTAGTCTCCTTGCCAGGGAATACAATGTACTCAATCCTTTCTTTACCTTACTACAGGAACTCATTTTCCTCCCATCCTCACTCTTAGCAGAAACCATCCCTGCTGCTTAGAACTGAATCTGCACACAGTGATGAAGCTTTACACTATACATCCTGAGCCTTGAACCATCACGTTCAGCACCAAATATTGTCCCCTGGGCTCCTCACAGTTTATGATGATGCTTTTCTGTCTTTTGTGATTTGCTCACATTGTGTCTTATACCTTTTCCACTTTGATTTACCTGGGTAACACTTGCTTGTCCTTTAGGATTCTGATTGGTGTCATTGCTTCTAGCATAGTATACACATTCCCAAGGTTCTCTCTGGATACCTTACAAGATGCAACTGGAGTTTGTGTCTATGTTTGAATACTGTAAATATCCTGAACATTTCACAGATGGAGGCTGTGAACTGACCGCCCTTGGTTTGGCAGATTCTCTAGAGGTAAGATCCGAGAGGGCCCTCCACATCTGCCATAATACTGAAGACCAAAAAGAACAGCATGGCTCTTGCTACTCAAAGGCACATCCCATTACATCGGTAGAAATAACTGTGGAGTCTCAAAAACACAAACACATACATTTGAAGATTGCACATATAAATGTGCACTTTAGCCAGGTACAAAGGCATCTGTTGTTTCCAGGTATGACTTCCAACTTCTTTAAAATGGAACACTAAGAACTAGCTGCCTGCCTCTCAAGTCAGTAGCCAATGTTTCCCCACCTACACCGCCTTGAAATCTACCCCTTTATCTTTTCTCTCTTTGATTTTTGTGCGTGGGAACTTCTCTTGGGTATTCACTTCCCCAAAATGGAAATGCATGAATATTTTTTCCAAACATTTTAAAGTTGAATATTTATGAAAATATGTCAGTGCAAAACATGTATAATTAGCAAAATTCAAACTAAAAATAAGAATGCTATTCCAACTTGATAGCTGACATCTCTTAAAGTTCCTAAACAACGAGAAAAGGAATGATGTATTTTAGTGGAAATGTCTTTTTTATTATCTTCAAATAATTGTACAAAGGAGCTGCCAGTATATGAATATTTTTTAAAAAGCATATACATAATGTATATAGTCAGAGGACAACAGAAAACACATTTTTACTACATTTCTTCCAGCACTTTTTACATTTCTGGGTTTTTATAAGACTTCTTAATATAGATACATTGTGTGACACATGCCTACTTTGGCCTATGCTCACATAGTAACTGATCTCAATTTGTATATTAAAAGTGACTTTACAGAATGAGTTCCATGAAGCAATGAGAAAAATAGGCTTGAGTTTTTATTTGAGCTGGTAGTGTGCTAATATCCGTTCTGATTTGTTTAGCATTATAAGAAAACAGCCTTCTAAAAATTATATTAAGTCAAGTAAATCAGGCTCAAAAGGGCAAAGGACAAATGTTTGTTCTCATCTGTAGAAGTAAGATCTAAATTATACACATATATGGAAATACATACAAGGTCATATGCAAATTCACTGAAGTATGGTAAATGCAGGGGCAGAGTCTAGTGGTGTAACAATGATGAGCAACCGTTGATTTAATAAAATGAATACCAGGAAGCTGACCATGTGTTGTCCATCAGGGGGAGATCAAGAGGAAAGGGTGCAGATGAATGGAGAGAGGAAGGGTGGGTGAATGCAGTCATAGCATTCAATGAACATATATAAAGATGGAACCAGACAGTCTGAGGGGATTTCTGGGGTTGGGAAAGATGGAAGGTGTGAGGTTGATCTGGATGCATTGTACTCATAAAATAACATGTTGAATTGAAAGCCAACTACTTCAGGATAATACAAGAAGAAAGAAACTTCCTGCAAAAGAAAAAAAATAAATTCTTGATTAAAGTAAAACCCATCTTTCAAGTAATTATTAGTAATCACATGGAAGACAGACACATTATTACATTTCCTTAATCTTTGCTCTCAGTGAATGATAGGACCCCTTACATTGTCGGTGGAAATGTAAATTATTGCAGCCAGTACAGAAGTCTTATGGAATTTCCTTGAAATACTAACATGTGATCCTGCTATTCTCCAGCCTCCAATCTGCCGATATGTACCTCAGCAGGCAATAGAGACACCTGCATACTTGTTTCTAGCAACACTATTCAAAGTAGCCAAATTGTGTATTCATCAATTGATGGATTGATAAAGAAAAGTCAGTATATGAACACAAGTGAATACTATAAAGCCAGATCAAATGAAATTACTTTGTTTGCAAGAAAATGGGTGGAACTGGAAATCATCATGCTAAGTAAAATAAACCAGACTGAGGTAGACAACTATTTCATGTTCTCTCTCACAGACAGAATTTAGAACTGAAAAGAAATGAATTGCATGAGAATAAAATAGAGGGATTAATTGGAGGGAGTTGAACCAATGGGAGGAAAGAGGATAAATATGGGGAGGGTGTGCACATGAGTAAAGTACTTCATATATATGTATGAAAATAGAACAATGAAGCCTATTATAGTTACTTTAAAAGGAGGGTTAGAGATGAAAGGAATGGAAGGGTCAAGTCCCTTATAAGAATGTACAGAAAAAAAAGGTCAAAAGTTATGTACATATGACCATATAAGATGATGTTAAGAGAAATTAAACCCAGGGTCTGGGAAGGTGCCTCAGTGGTAGAACGCTTGCCTTGCATGCCTGAGGCCCTGGGTTCGATTCCTCAGCACCACATAAGCAAAAAGAAAAAAGCCGGAAATGGCATTGTGGCTCATAGTGGTAGAGCGCTAGCTTTGAGCTGAAGAGCTGAGGGACAGTGCCCAGGCCCAGAGTTCAAGCCCCACAACCGGACCCATAAAAAAAAAAAAAAAGAGAAATGAATCCCAAGATAGGGACACAACTTGTTTCTTTTTTTCTTGCTATTGTTCTTAATGTATCTAAAATGTACTATGTGATCTTTTTGTTTCTCTTGTATCTTCTTCCCCCACATTATAACCTCTGTTTTCACTGTATTTGATGTCAGTGCCCTGCATCTTGTATATACATTTTTCTAATTTGGAGAGGGGAAGGGAAATAACAAAATGCTGAAACAAGGATACAGGTTGACCCTTGTAACAATGAGATGTACAAGACACTATGTAGAAAATGAACTTTACAACTTGCGGGGGGAGGGGGGAGTTGAGGACGTGGGGAGGGAAGGATAGTAGGGGATAAACAAAGGAGGCGGTAATGATGCTCCATAGGAAATGTACTTATTACCTTACTCATGTAACTATAACCCTTCTGTACACTATTTTTACAATAAAAAAACAAAAAAAGAATGTACAGAAATATTACAATGAAATCCCTTTGTATAATTAGCATATTCTAAAGACAAGAGAGAAAAGGTGACTACTTCTTTTAATTGTCACTGTCAGAGGGCAGAAGAAAAATTTAAAAATTATAATAATTGTGAAGGAGAAAGGAGAAAATGTTGTACTGATTTCTTCTTGCCTTCTCAGTGTGAGGTCAGCCATCAAGCTTCTTTAGTGTTCCCAGATGCTATTCCTGCTTAGCCATGTGAGGACCGCTGTTGTATGAACTTCCTAAGACTAGCTGATTTACCTAGACACCCTATCCTACACAGCAATGTATCATCCATTGGTCCGTCAAAGACTGGCCACCACACAGCCCCTCTTTAAACCTCTCTCTCTCTCTCTCTCTCTCTCTCTCTCTCTCTCTCTCTGTCTCTGTCTCTCTCTCACACACACACACACGCACACACACACAAACACATATATATGTGTGTGTATGTATGTATGTATATTCACTTTTTGGGTTAATTGTGTGGTTAATTGGAGATAAGAGTCTCATTGTGACTTTTCCCGCCTTGGCTGGCTTTGAACTGTGATCCTCCAATCTCATCCTTCTGCGTAGCTAGAATGCACAGTTATGAGCCACCAGTGCCAAGCACAATATATATTTTCTTTTATAAGTAGGATAAAATCATATATTTTCAAATCTTAACACCTATGAGGATCCCCATATCCATTTATACTTGACACCAGAGCTGTCTCATAAACTTCCTTTCCAATCCATGTAGGCCTGGGTTTGGTTACACAAGTAGCAGAGATTTTCTAGAAAGTGGGAGACCCCTTCCTCTGCCTTACAGTTTCTCTCAGCTGCCCTGAGGTTTGTCATTAGGGACAAACTGGCCCTCATACAGATCCTGGTAGAGAAGGATTTGTTTGTATTACATTTTAAAAGGACACAGATACAAGAGTGGATAAACAATAATTGATCTTTTGAAAGCAGCATTAGACTTCTGTGCTTTTCCTGTAGCTTAGCAACCAGACCTTGCCCACGTGAAAAGAGTATCACATGGAAACTCAACTGTAGGAGTCAGAGACTCAGCCCGCAGAAGCACGCAGGGAGGTCAGATTCTGCAACTACTCCTTGTAATAAAATTTTGGTATAATGGCTTCATTTCTAAGAATCCTGTTCTTGTTTTGCAACAGCTGGGGACCGAATCACTTCTCTGAAGTAAATTAGCAAGCAAAACGGAGGACCCTACAGGCAAGAGAAAAAGGAAAGTAATAAAACAGGATCCCTCATCCCTAAGCTGTTTTCTCCTAGGTTTTATGGTAGGAAAAACAGACACTGTTTATTGTAGGGAAAAATAATGTGTTTGAGCTGGAATGGGGTGCAGTGGCTAAATGGGGTTTTATAGAACAAATGAGTATCATATTTGAGCCCAAACTTTTTGTTTCAGAGTGGACAACACCCATGCACATGCTCAAAAAGAAATCGGAAGAGGATCCCTCTTTGTCCCAGCTGAAATCAAGCCTATAGCTTGAGATCTTTTTGATCAGTCTATTATTATTCCATGCCTTATCTCTTATTTGGCTCCATGTGTCCTGTCAGCTTCTCACCCTACAATCTTTTCTGTGATCTGAGGTATTTATTTTTATTATTAAATAGCTTTAAACAGACCTTTTATATGTCAGGAAGGCCATTAACATGAGGAATATACAAGACTTTTTGGTCACTAGCACAGGGGTACACACATCTAAATAAACAATGGTAGCAACCAACTAACTGCTATGATCATAATTATATGCAGAAATTCTTGGAAACCTGAGAAAGAAATCCTGAACTCAAGGCAGAGGAATGGCTTCCTGGTAGGACAGTCTTTCATTCTACAATTTTGTGACTTCTTCATGTTCTTCTCTCCGATGCTAATGTCTCTTTCCATTTTTCTCATTCCTCATTTCCATTTGCTCAAATCTTTCCTTTTCCAAGCCTAACTGAAACACCACCTTTTCTTATATTAAAAGACATTTCTGGGAAGAATGAGGAAAGGGATGACATTGATCAAGATGCATTGTTACTCATAAACTGACATGTTGGATCGAAGCTCCTTCATACAGCAACTTAAAGATAACTTTTTAAAAGACATCTCTGTCTCTTTGCCTACTAGTATTATTTTCACCCTGATCATTATTTATTTCCTTTGGCCTTACATGGTTATATATGCCTTCATTAATTACATAGTAAGCTCCTTACGGGCCAACTTGTAACTTGTTTTTTAGGTTTTATATTTTTCATAGAACCCAGACAATAAAATGACATGGACATAGTTAATGTTTTTTTCAGTTGACCTGGATTTGTCTGAGAAGAGAGAGCATGGGTTTGGGTACTAGACCAAACATTGTAGAGACATCCTTGGAGAATAAAATTAAACAAACTAGAAGAAAATGAGTAATTTATGAGGCTGTGCGAACACTTTCCTTTTGCAGTGACTGTCTCAAATCGACTTGGGGCCTTGGGATTTTTACCAAAGCAACATTTCCCTCTGCTAATCTTACCATCAACTCTCACCCAAATCAACTCTCAACTGTGCAGTAACTCCTCACATGATGAGAATTAGCTTCCCCATGGCTAACTAACCCAAGGGAGATAAAGAACTGGTATGGTGTTAGGGAGGAGCATAGGGAGGCAGAGCAGCAATCCAGCTGTACCACAATCGGGGAACATAAGCAGGAGGATTGATCAAATTGTTTTAATGAGATTTAGATTGCTTTTGTCTCGATTAATTCCTGGGGGAAATAGGTTTCCATTTCTAGCCAATAATTATTTTCTTTTCAGCACCTGCTGCTCACCAACAGCTTACACGTGCCAAGGCTCTCACATGGAAGATGTCTGGAGCCTCCTTCTCCAGCCTCACCCTGCACTCCCTCCCCTCAGAGAAGACAGCCAAAGATTCCATGGCCTAAATCCATGCGATTTTACTCAAGACAACACTTTAGGCAGGCAGTAGTCAAGAAAATTTCCACTGCATCTGGGTAAGGAATCACAAGAGAATTTCAAAAGTCTGAGTAATTGTTCACTGGTTTATTTCCTTGAAGGCATTTTTTATTCTGGGATATGGGGTGGGGTGGTTCAAAAAAGAGTTACTCAGAGTTCTTTAAACATGCTATAATTTACTTACATGTTGAACATCTTCTCTACCATTTATTTTCTAAATACTCTCCTTCTTTGTAGTTCTAAATTATAGCCATTGTTGAAATTGTTTTCCCTTCTTCACACCCTCTTGCTTGATTCTCAAAGCATTTAAGGGTGGATCCTTGTAGCTCTGTGTTGAATTGAGCAGATGAAATGAGGTCTTTGTTTTATTGAACCTTTCTATGCCTTGTTTATGTGCCTGTCCATCCCAAACTTTAACTGATGAAGGATTTAGACCAATGATTCTCAAACCTGAGAGCGTCTTGGGGTCAGGTGGAGGGTGCCAGCCCTAGAGTTTCTCATTCAGCAAGTCTAAGCTTCACCTTTCCTTTTCAATGACAGTTCAAATACGACCTCCTCCAGGAAGTCTCTTAAATTCTCCTAGCACAAAAAGGCATCTCAATCTATTTGCCTGCTAGCATTCATTCCACTTCTGTTTAGTACTTATTTCTTTCAGCCTTGGTTTATAGTGAATATGTTTAAATATCTCTTCATTTATTACATGGTATGCTTCTTAGCTTATGTCTTTAGTTAGGAGCAAGGCCCTCCTAATAAAGTTCACTTAAACTTTGTATTTTTCATAGCACTTGAAACAATTATCTTGAACCTATTGTTTGCTAACAAATGTATATGTCTAAAAAGTTCCAGATGATGGTAATGCTACCAGACTAAGGGATAATCTTTGAGAAGCACTGATTTCAGAGACCCTGCAGACAGCACTCAATTACAATCAGCGCCTGTCTTCCCAAATCTCTCTCACACTTGCTTCATGAAATTTAACATTTCATTTTCAGTTGTATGCTGCAGCATATGTATTCCTTTCTAGTCTGGTTGCTGCCTGCCTTTGCACCCTGCCCTATTTCACATTAAACCAAGCCCTCCAGTTTTCCCCTGATTTTTATGGTTTCTTAACCATCTTCCTTACAGTTGGAATGTTCTTACACAGCTGAAATGCTACTTTAATAATGAACGCACACTCCCATTTTTCCTGACTCTCTTAGTTTGGCTTCCACTTCCCTCTGCCTTCTGACCCGATTCACATTCACACACATGAAGTTAATGGATTTGTCTTCCAGCCTTCTCCCATTCCTGTTCAGCTCTCTACTTCCATTTCCACTCACCATATCATTTCAGGATATTTTATGTCAGTCTCTCTACTGAGTATGAGCTCTTTGGAGGATGAAATAATGTCGTATTGATTTTTTAAATGGGAAATGGCCATTAAGTATTTATATTAATGAACATCTTGGATCTGATAACATCTGAGGTTTGAGATACATTTCACTCTTCTCTCTTGAGTAGGATGGAAGATATACATAAGGAAGTCACCATGATTGATGGGGAAGAATTCTGGAAGGGAAGAAATTACAGAAAATGTTGGAAAACTCCCTGAATGATTGCCAATGCCCGTCGCTTTAAGTCTGATGGTGGGGAAAACATGATAAAAAAAATTGTGAGGACAGTTCAAAGGCAAATGTAATGTGTTGGTGCACCCTAGAAAAACAAGGTGGTGTAAGCCAGAATGGGTTTTCAGAGGCCACAAAACATCCTATGAACTGCATTGGTTCTTTCTGGAATTCTCCTTTCATTTCCTGCTGACAGAATTCTCAGTGATGCAAGTGTTTGCAAAGAGTTGGGTAAGAACTTGAAAAGAGTTCCCTGTCTTAGCTATGGGAAGATGGCATGTCAAAATAATAAGCTTGGGCAGTTTGTACAACCTTGCAGGGCAGGAGACAGGAAAAGGGCAATTTGTCTTTTGAGAAGCATACATTCCTGGGACTCTTCAAATATATATTCAGTGAGATGGAAAGGGAAAGTACTAATTCTTTGGAAATAGAGGCTCCTGTTTCCCTTTTAGTATGGAAGATGGAAAAGATGGAAAGTGCTTAACAGAAGTCCAGAAACTTCTCCTCAGCTTAAGAGAACTGGTCCAAAAAGACACCATAGAATCTCACCATATTTCCATTAAAATCCTTGAGTCCCACACTGGACACATGGCCTGGCTGCATTTGACCCAGTAAGACTAAAGAAGGGAAGATTTGGCTGGAGTGGGAAAGATTTCTATGGGAGTGACCAGCCAAATCTGAATCTTCCCCTGCCATGAGTTCTCTATGACTGAAACAAGATTCAATTCCACAGTACTCTCTGTGGAGTGAACCATTCATACTTGTGTTCCAGTTGGAAGGAAGATTCTATAACCCAAGAACAGATTTCATATGGAGCAAGGCACAGAACTAGGGAGTGTAGGCTGGGGAGTAGAAAGCACTATTGGGGGGGGGGAAAGAGCTCAACAACAGACAGACCTTGATGGAGGAAATGTCGTAACTGGTGCCCATGAGCATGAAGCCACCTGAGCTTTCTTGTAACATCCTCCAACTTGCAATTGGAAAACGAGTGATGATGACGCCCCTCTTGTCTCTTTAACTTTGCTGTCATTTTCCTCTCATAGACAGGCTGATGATAACTGCTGTTCCTACTTTCTGTCTATGGCCTGTTTCAACCATATGGTGCTATGACCTCACAATTCTCCAAGAGAGGAAAAACAGTAATAATGTGCAGTTGCTTTTAATTTGTTGAATTTGCGGTGACAAATATTGGCTGGGTGTTACATGGAAGGGAGAATTTAGAGTCATATTATTCTGATTTAATTCTGTAGGCTTTCCGTTTGATAGATGGCTGCAGAAGGTATGTGAGCTACCTAAAGTCACCAAGTATCTGGAATGTGGCTGCCCGTAAGCCAGTTCGATTAGAAGTTTAATTTCTATTGACTTAGCACATTGCAAAGCAAGATGGCTTTGTGGGGTTGGTGGCACTCTGTGCCAGGTGGGTAATGATTTCCAAAGCCAGATTTTGCATTCTCTTCACCTCTGGCCCTGCTCGCATCCAGAGTGGACTTCCCTGGGAATGCTCAAGTACAGTACAGTTTGGGAAGAAATTCTTGCACCTTCGCGCTTCTGGAGTGTGCTGCATTTTGGAAAAAGGCCTTGTGGAACCCTCAGGTCATCTCCATGGTATTTGATCAGGGAGAATGCTGCTTTTAAATGTGTCCCATGAAAGTAGAGAAAACATTGGTTCGATCTAGAACAAATCACGTTAAGTGAAGTGAGTCAAGATAAGAGAGATAGTGCATGTTTTCTCTCATATGTGGAAGTTGTATCTACATTGGGACATGGTAAATTATACAGGACTCTAGACATTCATACACAGTGAGACCAAAAGGGGAGAACACAAAATTGCCTATGTGGTTTTGATCATATAAAATGATATTTATTGAAATGAACTTCAGGAAATGGAAACAAGATGGTTTTTTTCTTTGTTGCTGTTTTTCTTTTCTTTTCTCTTATTTGTTCATTTATCTATCTTGGGAGGGTAAAGAGGACACAGAAATGGAGGGACAAAGGAGGAATAAATGTAGCAGTGGAACTAACAAGACACTATTGAAAATGAACTCTACAACGTGTGTGGGGGGATGGGAGAAGAAAACTAGTGAGAGCAAGGAAAGGAGTAACATTGTCCAAAAATGTATTTCATACCTGACTTATGTAACTGAAGCCCCTCTGTCTATCACCTTTATAATAACAACTAAAAATAAAATAAGAGAAAAAGTATCTTTGTTTCTTCTCCTATCTTTCTGTCATTGGTCTGA
This sequence comes from Dipodomys ordii, assembly GCF_000151885.1. NCBI lineage: Eukaryota > Metazoa > Chordata > Mammalia > Rodentia > Heteromyidae > Dipodomys > Dipodomys ordii. Next base: position 9,370,266 of record NW_012267273.1, on the reverse strand, counting down.
GATCATTGTTTCTAAGCACTTTGTCCATTCCTCATCCCATCATTCTCATAGTATCCCAGAAACCAAAGACAGCTGTCAGATAGCCAGTCCATTATAATACACTTGCCTATCTGGCTCACCAAATCCTAGTGTGTGACTGTGTGCTCTGCCAAGTCCATCACACCCTGCTCTCTGCCTACAAATAGCTCAGTGTGCCATAATACCAGTAGGCATGGCAGCTCTAATTTCCTTGGCCTCCTTCTAGGGTCCTTTCAGGCATTCAAGTACACCCTTGTCCAGAGCTAATCACAAAGAGGTTCTGTAACTGGAGCTCTGGCTGGGGATGACACATGAGCTCTCTGAAGGACCTTGGACCTAATGCTCAGCAGCCTGGGGTCAGGTGCGGATTTACCATGAACAAACAGGAGGGACAGTGTGGAAGGGACAAGGCAGGTTAAGACATAGTCATTCTCCCCCTTTTTTCCCCTAAATCTCATAAATCATTGTCCTCCCAAGTAAAAAACTTTCCTTAACTCAGGACTCAGTGTGTAGGCAAAGAAACTGATCAAAAAGATCAATGGTAGCCAGGCACCTGCCACTGGTTTGTGCTTATACTTCTGCCTACTCATGAAATCTGATGGTCAAGGTTCAAAGCCAGCCCTGGCAGAAAAGTCAAGGAGACGTTTGCCTTCATTTAACCACCAAAACCAGAAGTGGAACTGTGGCTCCCATGGTAGAGTGGTAGAGTACCAAACCTTGAGCAACAAAGCTAAGTGACAGTGCCTAGACCCTGAGTTCAAGCCCCTGTACCAACACACACACATACACACAAACACACATATACACATGCACACACACATGTGTATGCATACACACATACACACACTATCAACTGTCACTAGGTGCTTAATTCATAATTTTTTGAGGAGTTCCTTGGAAGACAATCATCATTGAGATGACGTTAGTAGTGATACAAATTCAGAGGAGGGCCAGGAGCTGGAGAAGCCCTTCTCATCTTGGAGCCACTGGAAAAAATGGTTTTAACTTTTTGCCTGAAGCAAGCCATGGGATCTGGATCACTCCCTCTTGGGACTACAAGCTTATTTGTCTCTGACTCACAGGATGACTGTGATTAAGTTTCATTATCTAGTTCATTTCCAGCTCTAGAGGGGTCTGGCTTTAGGTATACCCTAAGCTTCAGCTCCACAAAAGGGTTTTTGACTAATATGCCCTGGCCTTGAATCACAGTAGATTTTTACACACTCATAATTACTCTTCTGAAGTAGCACATCTTCACTGTTATCTCCGGATAAAAGCTGCAGAGAGAACAATACCATTTCACTCTTTTCTTCTGAGAGATGGAAGCAATTTGTGACCTAGTTTTGAGAGCATGTGTATTTTTTTGAGGATCCTAAATTCTCTACAGGCTGAAGAAAAGAACATAACCTTGAAAGGTTGAAATGAAGATCAAATGAAGTCCATCTCTCAATCCTATAGTTTTACACACACACACACACAGACACACACACACAGACACATACACACACCTGCAAACAGTACTACAGGAAGAGGCATAGATATAATCTATAATGTCAAAAGAATTAGGACTATAAGATAATATGATGATCCTGTTATTACTATCCTGAATTTATTATAGATCAAGCCATTGTGGCATTGTGGTTTAGTTTGAGTTCAGCTCCTTGTTAAGAGAATGTCTAACTCATACGGCAGTTTTAAATAATGAACTTTCAATATAGAGAAGACTAAAACTGAGTTTCCAGAAAATATACAAATGCTTTCAAGACTTTTGTGGTGGTGTGGAAGTTAATAGCTTCTCCTACGTCCATGCTGGACTCTGAATGGAACCAACAGGAAATCTTAGGTCTAGTAAATGATCAAAGAAGCTCAATCATGTTGTCTAGCCTCATACTCACATTATCCCTAATCCACTCTGATGAATTACAAACTCTAATTGCACCTGGCAGTCCATATATTCCTAGTGATCCCTCCCTTTTCTATTAGTCAAAGGAATATTTTTGTTGTGTAATTGGAAGTAATGAAAGCTCCAAAAAAGAGGGACAGATAAAAATAGAAAGAGGGTATGATATGGACTCTTTTTCTGAAATTTTTTACTCGTGAGAATGAATGCTTTGACTTCTCCATTTCAATTACTAAAATTACAGTAATTATTTATATAAAATAATGTCCCTTTGTAGTCAAAGGATATTATTAGCTGGAAGGAGGTTCTCCATTATCCTTATATTTCTAGTCTGTAGTTCTGGAGAATGATTTCATAAATTTGTCACAGCACCTCAGCCTTGGAATCCAAGTTAGAACATACTTTTTTCACTTGTAGTCTGTAGCTCTCACTGGAAAGAACAAGAACTGAAAATCCTTTAAAGCACCAAAATATTGAAAGAGAAGCATGTGATATCCAAAAGTGATAGAACAAGGGAAAAGTGTCTAAATATATCTTGTCTAAACATATACAACTTAGCAGCTTACCGATGATCAGGTATTCGTGTTAGTGTATTAATTCATAATTACCTATAATATTTATTAATCTGTTTCTGAGGCTATAACGAAACATCTGTAGCAGCTGGGTGCCAGTGGCTCACACCTGTAATCCTAATCAGAAGGCTGAGATCTGAGGACGGCAGTTTGAAACCAGCCCAGGCAGGAAAATCCATGCACTCTTATCTCCAATTAATCACACAGAAGCTGGAAGTGGCACTGTGGCTCAAAGTGGTAGAGCACTAGCCTCCAGCAAAATGCTCAGGGACAGTACCCAGGCCCTGAGTTCAAGCCCCATGACTGACCCCCCCAAAAAAAAAGAAAGAAAGAAAGAAAGAAAATCATCTGGAGCTGGATACTTCCAAAGAAAAGCAGTTTATTTGGTTCCATTTGGAGATGGAGAAGGCTTATCTTTTTGGCCTCTGGTGTAGCCCTTTGGCTACAGAACACATGACAAATGACATCCAGGCAGATGCATATGTGAAAAGGAGAGATCACATGGAGAGACTAGAAGCCAGAGAGCCTGCAGTGACTCATCTTATATTTTTCATAACAACTCAGTGTTAGGAAAAGCAACTTACTCCATCAAGTTAACATTCATTCCTTCTGAAGGCAAAACTTCTAACAATCCAACCACCTTCCACTGGTCCCAATTTGTTAATCTCTTAATACCACCACACTGGGGGATAAGATTCTAACAAATGAACCCATATCCAAACCCTAGCAATCTTTCTGCCTTGTGCCTCTCTACCTCACCTTACTGTAAGTGACTGTAGGTATGTTGACCAACATGGCCTAGTCACTACTCACTCTTCATTTAGGTTAATGAGATACACCTTTCTTTTTATAACATCTACTCTAAGAGGAGCATTAAGCAAGTTGAACACACATCTCTGAGTAATAGAAGATATGTATTTTATGAATATATATACATATATATATATATATGATCTGCATGAAAAAACTCTGAATGAAAAACTCTCTTCAATTCTAATATACTGCATACCTGGTCAGTAGGGTAAAGGTAGGGGTGAAAATGACAGGTTGTGTAGCTGACAAATTATTTTTGCTTGAGGAGAGTCTCCACATTCCCTCCCCAAATGAAACTTGCTCCATGTCCAGTAAAGCTAATTTGATCTGAGTTGCTATGGGAACAGAGAAAGGAGTGCTGGAAATGTATTCATAATTGCTATCGTCTAAAAGGATGGCAGCACTCTACTGCAATATGCTTCTGTATGTTTGCAATGAGCTGGTGTTAGCAAGTGGATGTCAAAAGTCATCCCATGCAAATTGCTAACTTGCAGTGTTGGATGTTGCCCTGGTGAGTTAACTTGTAAGGCATGGTTTGACTGCCTGGAATAGGGTTTGATCCAAGTGCTGTCATTCTCAGTACACACAAACCTCATGGCCCATGTAGATCAAACAAGGAACCTCATACCTACATGTGGTCAGAGTATGCAGCTTGCTTTCTTAATCTTGACAATCACTGAAAAATCCCATGAGCATCTTTATCCCAATAAAATGTTTGTGTTTAGAGGAGGTACTTGCTCATAATTTCAAGATTCAAGGAACGAAGGGAGTAAAAGTCAGAAACCTGACAGATGGTCTTGGGAATTCACCTGGGTTTGCCTACTCAAAGTCTGACCCTTGCACCAGACACCCTGGCATAATCCAGGAGCTAGTCAGTGATTCAGTCCCTGCTCCAGACTTACCAAAACAAAGTCTTTATCTTAACAAGATTCTCAGATGGTTTCTTTGTACATTGAAGTTTGAAAGGCACTGGTCTTGTTCAACTTCTTTTTTTTAATGTTTGTCTGTCAGGGCTTGGCCCTGCCTCTGAATTCTTGTTGCTCAAAACTAGTACTCTGTCACTTTGAGCCACAACACCAATATTGGTTTTCTGGTGGTTAATTGGAGATAAGAGTCTCACGGCCTTATCTGCTCAGGCTGGCATGATCCTCACTTAAATCTCAGCCTCCTGAGTAGGTAGAATTACAGGTGCAAGCCACCCACCATCACCAGTTCAACCTCTTAATTTTATAGACAAGAAGACTGAAGCCAAAAAAAGCTTAAGGTCTAGCAACTATGTTTCTAAACGGCTGTGTTTCCTTATAGTGTTACAGAAGGGAGGAATTTCTCCTCATACTACATACAGAGTAATGAGGCAATAATAAACCCAGGACTGAATTCTACTAATATCTGAGAACAAGACTTTTCCCAGGACCTTCATTTACCTCTTAAGAAGTGGTGACTGGTGCTGGGCATTATAAATGGCATGTAAAAAATTTTTATATGGTTCCTAGTTTTATGTTATCTCAAGCACTGCCCCTTTTCCAATCTCCAATTTGCACATATTTCTGGACACGGTGTGCTCACATTGGCCAGTCTGAATAACAGTTTGGGCATGATTTTCGGCCTGTGCAAGTATCAGATGAAGGTTCAATTGTAAATAGAAAGAGTACAGAATTTTTGCCCTTTCTGTCTCCCCTTTAGAGACCCCCTCACAGGAGCCAATTATTCCAAATTCTTTGCAAAATATTCCAAAGAAGAATATGTTTGCCATTTTTAAAAATGAGAAGTAAGTCTTTCCCTGCTAATTACAATAATCAAGACATAGAGAAGCAGCAGATGCTTTCTGTCTTCTTTGGAATGGCAAGCACAGTTCTACTCAGTTTTAGTCTGGGCTGGTGTTGCATGGTTCATGTATCAGTGCATGGAGAGTGCAGACTGATATTGTTCTATACCTCCATCCCCAAGATAAGCTCTATAGGAAGTAATGTGCATTCTGTTCCAAATATGAGAGATGGCTGAAATCAAGCTAGATACTAGTACCTTGCACTTTTCATCTTAGCTACTAACGAAGCTGAGATTAGGAGGCCAGCTCTGGCAGAAAAGTTCATAAGACCTTTTCTCAACCCACAGCTTGGAGCACCAGTCATCCTATACTATATAGAGGGAGGCTGAAATTGAGAGACTTACAGTTCCAGGATAGCACAGGAGGAAAAGTCCAGGAGACTCCATGTCCCCAAAGGGAAGGTAGATAGGATGGTGCATACCTTTCATCCCGGTAGTGATAAGAAGAGTAAAGTTGGCAGACTATGGTTCAAGCATTTATGCAACTGGAAATGAGACACTCTCTCAAAAATAACTACCAACAAACAGGAATAGGGGTATACTTCAAGTGGTAGAACACTAGTTTAGCAAGTACAATGCCCTGACAAGGCCAACAAAACATGCCAACAAAACAAACTCAAAATGGATGCCTAAGAACAATAATTTCTAACTCTCAGTGCCTGGTGTGAGCTTGACATTCTTCATTTCCCCCATCCCACTTTTTTTTTGTCAGTCATGGGACTTGAACTGTGGGCCTGGGTGCTGTCCCTCAGCTCTTCAGCTCAAGGCTAGCACTCTACCACTTGAGCCACAGCACCACTTCTGGTTTTCTGGTGGTTTATTGGAGATTAGAGTCTCACAGATGTTGCTGCCTGGTTTGGCTTTGAACCACCACCCTCATATCTCTGCCTCCTAAGTAGCTAGGATTACAGGCCTGAGCCACTGGCCCCTGGCTCTTGTCCTACTTGTTTAATAGATTTCTGGGTCTATTATTTTTAGCCAGTTAATCTGTTTTTCAATTCCTTTTTTTTCCTAATTATTTCTTATACTATCTGCTATCAGGTAATAAATTACCCCCCAAATTGAATGGATTAACACAAGAATACCTTCATTATGGTTTTATGAACTAACCATGTCTGCAGCTAGATATTTCGTTTCCACGTGGAGCCTGCCATCAGGAGGGCTCATTCACTACCTCCACACTGATAGAAAGAAAGCTAGGGTTGCTGGGAATATTGCAAGGGCTAACATACTGCAAACATATTCTTGTCTGTCAAAACAAACCAAAAGGGAAATCTACAGATTGTTGATCACAGGATCCTCAAAAAGAATTTTTGAGAACATGAGTTCCTTCCCTTTGGCCAATTGCTATGTCTTTCTTGATTCAAGAGAGAGAGAGACAGATCCCTAGATTTGAATATATATATATATATATATACTAGAGTTTGAAATTAGGTCCTTGTATTTATATGGTAAGAACCCTACCACTTGAGCTATTATGTCCAGCCTTTCTGCTTTGTTTTTATTGGAGATAAGGTCTTGCTTTTTGCTCATACCAAAGAGTAGAGCTTCTTAACCTAGAATTATATTAATAGAGTAGTTAGAAATGGTTTTGTACACAGATTTTGAGTCTCAATACATATGCATACTTTTCTAGGGAAAAGATCTTCATTTCTTCCAGTGGCTCAAAGGTATCTGATCCAGAGAGAATTTTGCATCACAAGAATGGGTGAGTCACACCAGTTCTATGTGGCAGCTGCTCAGTACTTTGTATAGGTGTAGGGTTTGGGGAGATATGCACTATGTATTCACGATGCATCACATTAACTAGATCTGAATTCCTACTAAGGCAAGAGCACTGTTTCTTATTTATTTCAAGATTCCCTTGTTTTTAGCACAATCTTTTAAATAATGGATGTTCCATAAGATGTGTAGGCTGGTTTCCTATGAAGCATTTATCTGGGTCCTGATGTAAGGCACAGATACACAACCATGGCTAGCATTCCTATAGTATATCACATTTTCAGAAGGAAAAACATTTATTTTTATTATTTGATATCTATCCAATTTGAATCTCCAAGTTCAGTGGACCAAATGTTAGCATCATGTTATTTTACCGTGCAAAATAACACCGCAGCTTGTGAACCTCCCTGCAGGATTTGGAGCTAGATAAGAAAAGATACTGGGGCTGAAATTCAATTCTGTTGTTGTTTTTACTATTCAAGGCTATACGTCAGAAGCCTTAGTAATCAGAAGGAAGAAAGGAAAGAGGCGAAGGTAGAAGAATAAAAGAAATAAGAACGCTAGCAGCTTTAAGGCTAGTATTAAGCATGCTTACCTTACATACTGGAAGTCTTTGGGTTTAATTTCCAGTACCACAAAAACAAAACAAAAATACTATTTATAGCATCTATTAGGATTACTTGAAGGTCCTGTTAAACTACAAATTGTAGGCCCTGTTATAAGATATCGGATGCAGTAAATGTTCTCTGGGGATCACGTTTTGATAACCCCTGGTCTTATGCATAATCGTATATGCTACTAGAAATTTCCCTTAGTCTACTGTTTCCATTTCTATTACAAGCAGTGGTGGGAAAGATATGACAGCTGTTCACTGAATACAAAAACAATTTTTTACTCAAAACAGAGAAGTTAGGAGCTCCTACCTACCACCAAGAGAACATGTACCACCTCCCTTACATATTCCACTCCCTAGATAAAGGAAGCCAGGGGTCCTGAGCGTAGATTCCACATGACTCTCCCATTTCCATTAGGAACCTGAGATGGGAGAGAGAGGAGGAAAAGTCAATAAATGAAAAGTCAGTAAAGCAGATCTTCTAGAATAGGGAAATAAGTGCATGTGTCATCCTCTGGCTCCTACTAAGGAATAGTCTGCAGCATCAGACTTTGAGAATTACATTCCTGTCAGGTTACTTGATTCACAATAAGAATGTAACCAGTATAGCAAAAGATAATTTTCTCAAAAGTCCCTCCAAACATGCTTACTTGCCTAGATACTGTTTTTTTACCAAATTTTACAAGAGAGCTGGGTCCTCTTCAATGTTAAATAAGCATATTTAGTCATTCTCCTACTATCCTTCCAGACCTAGAATTTGCACAATCCTTATCTTTGAATTAAATAAGTTTTATAAATGACTGATTTGAGGCTGATAGAACCTTTATCCAGGTAGAAGTAAGAGGAGCCCAGTGACATGACATTATGGAATTTTCTTTTTCAGCCTTAAGGTCATGCAGTGCATGAGGCATACTCTGATGACAGTTATGGGTCTCATGTCCCTTTAAAGGTTTAGACTATCTTGAGAGTTTTGAAAGAATCTATGATTTACAGTGAGAAAGGTTAATGTATTCTTTTCTAATATAAGCCCCTGTTTATGCAAAATCATGTCTTTCCTATTAGCCCTGCCAGAGCTCTGGTCCAAGCTTGTATTTGAAAACTGATGGTCTCAGGTAGATATTAAAGGTTTCCAGGACAGAACATGCTTATGTTAATGCAATGGCGGATGCGGGGGCCGGGGGGGGGGTGCTGGAGAAGGAGGGAGTTTTATGCTGCAAAGTCGTCTGGAGGTGAACTGGTTTTCACCAAACAAAAGATTCAATTCTCTAAGTCTTCTTGTATGGTTAGAAGGATGGTAGTGTTTTGCAGATAAGTAATGAAGCAGGGTAGGGACCTAGCTCATGTAGGGAACTGAGGAGTTGGTGGAAGTAGGGAAGGTCTGTCTTATGCAATTGCTTAACAACTATCAGCAAGTGTGGGATGATTTGTGAGTCTTCCCCTCAGATCCACAAAGAGTCCAGGAATAGAGAATAGAAACAAAGGAGTCTGATCTGTACTTTCCAGATGAGGAAACAAGGTGGAAAAGAGATGGCTTCAAAGCACAATTGTTACAATTTCTAAGAAAGTCAAATGCTTCCCATTAGTTATCTCTAACAATGTGTATATGAGAATAGAGTCATTTTAGGGTATATACTCAGATCCACTCATTTGACAAGGTAGGAAACTAAGAGTTATATAGAGATGAATTCATCACACCTAAGAAGCAAGTGACAGATATCATCTGGACAAGTCCTAAATGGCTTCACCCCTAATTCCAGGCAAGAACCACACCTCTCTTTCTCTGGACTTAAAAGTTACTATCCTGACAATTAGTCCCAGTCATGAGAAGGATAATTTTATAGTGAAGCAATCACTTTCGTGACAGGTTTCAAGGAGGTGCTAGATAAATTATGTATAATAGTAACCATATCCTGTTATTAAAACTTTGGTATAACTGTCTAGGGACTAAGTAAGATGACAGGTGAGAGCCTGATCTACAATGGATCTGCAATAAGTATATTATTTTTGGCAGCGCATGTAGTTGCAGCCATAAAAGTGAAGGGGATATCTTGATTAGATGATGAGCTTGTGAAAAATCAAGCTATTAGCTGGACATCAGTGGCCTATGCCTATAATCTTAGCTACTCAGAGGGCTGAGATCTGAGGATCATGGATCACAGTCTGGGCAGAAAACTCTGTGAGACTCTTCTCTCCAATAAACTACTTAGAAAAAGACAAAGACAGAACTTTGGCTCAAGTGGTAGAGCACTAGCCTTGAGTACAAAAAGTCTCAGGGACAATGAACACCCAGGCCTTGAATTCAAGCCCAAAGACTGGCAAAAAAATCAAGCTATTGTTGTACTCACCTTTATTTTGCAATCCTTGTCCGAATAACTTCCACAAGTCAGATTTTCTAGTCATGTTTGTGGAAATGAATACCAGTTGATTACTCTATTATTTGGTGATAAGTTACATAATTTCTCAAAGCAGAGAAATGATTTGAAAACCTGAAGGGAAAGATAAATTGTGTGCATGTAGGGAGTGTGTGTGTGTGTGTGTGTGTGTGTGTATGTGTGTATGTATGTATTGTGTGTGTGGTATATTGAAGATTAAGAACATTAGAGCAGATATTGTGCAAATTACACTACATTCTCTCCTAGACTCAAGTTCAATATTTAATTTGTAGTGGTACTGTGCCATTAAATATTTTCTCCTAGCTCATTGCAGACTATCTGCCATTCCATTTTCCCATATGTGATGAATGAAACTAAACATGAAAATTGAAGGATTTTAATAGGACTTCACTTATTTCTAGATTCTGTGGATTCTTGAAATTGCTGCTCAAATGGAGACTCAGTTGCCTCCCATTTCCCATCATCCGACTCTATGCCCTTACTTCTAGTCATAAGGCAACACAGGAAAAACCCATTCTGATCACAGGCAGAATGCATCTGACTCCTTCTTATTTGATCCCTTCCTCAGCACTCTTTTCTGGAAGTACACCAGTTCCAAGAAGTGCAAGACTCTGGGACAGATTATTCTCCCTCAGACTCTGCTAATGAGATAAGTGCAGCAAGTTAAGAGACAGCCATTAATTAAATGTGTTTATCTTCTTCCCATTCGGAGAGGGATTTCTATGATGAACCTAGGGATGCATTGCTTTTCTTCTGTCCCCGAATTCTGGCCTTCTAAGGAATAACTACAATATTTTCTCCTCTACTGCCAAGACCTGACCATTAACCAGAGCATTTTTAATTGAAGCCATTGTGGGCACACTTAGCCATCTACATGTGGCCCATCTGTTATTCTTCAATTGATAAAGAGAACAAAATGGAATAGGAGCTTCCAGGGTCACAGAACTTAACCTTCATTTCTGGTACTTTGCATCTTAAGGAGAAGATTAGGCCAAGAGGTCACATCAAAGGTCACTTGTGATGCACTGGAAGCACTCCTAATATCTTTATTCAATCAATGCTAGTTTTTATAATAGATGCAGTGTCATGGGGATCCTAACAGTGATATAAGAACAATACACAACCAGACAATGGGAGGGAGTAAAGAAGAAATAAAAAGAACAGAATTATGTTGAAGAAGATGAGTCATATGGTTTATTTCTATATATCTGATAACATTTGGTAGAGTATTGGAGCCATTTATCCTATAGGATTTTTCCACTTTCTCAGCCTTACTCATTGTGTCTCACTGGGATTTTTTAACTTGGCCCTTTAGTTCCTCCTTTTCCATTAAACTGATGGTTAGATCCAGAGGGCTAAGAATATTCTAAAGGTCCAGGTTATTAATCACCTGGCTTCGGTGTTGTCAGTCAGTCTGATCCATTCATTCTAGTTTTCCACTGACCTTTCAGTTAATGAGTTTAGCTACCACCAATGATCATTGTTTGGTTACTTCTTCCATTGGCTCCTCTTTTCTGCATTGCTTTGCTTTATGGATACAAGTTGTGTTGACTCAATATTAAGACTTTACTAAAAGTTTGGTACAGATACTGATAAAAGTGGAGTTAAGTTCAGTGTATCTGAATGAATAGCTTAGAAGTAAAAAACAGGCATCTATTCTGGTTTTGTTTATTTGTTTATTTTTGTGTCAGTCCTGAAGCTTGAACTCAAGGCGTGGGTGTTATCCCTGAGCTTTTTGTTCAAGACTAGCAGTCTACCACTTAAGCCATAGCTCCACTTTCAGCTTTTTAGTGGCTGGAGATGAGAGTCTCATGGATTTTCCTGCCCAAGTGGCTTCAAACCTCTATATCCTCAGATCTCAACCTCCTGAGTAGCATGAGCCACCAGTGTCCAGCTTGGCATCTCTGTTCCTAAAAACCTCTTTGTTATCTTTTCCACTTTAGGCTTCTGGGTTCTGCCACAGTGCTTGAATGACTATGTTGTCTCAGTTTGCTTTGGAATTTTCCTTGTTTTATTACTGAAAACCTCATGTCCTGGGACACCTTTCATTCTAGGAAAAATGAATGGTTGGTCTTCCTACCTGGTATTGATGTCTTTCTCTCCTTTCTCTCTCCTTCATCTTTCCTGTGTTGTGCATCACTTGTACATCCATGAATTCTTTTTTTTTTTTGCTGGTTGTGGGGCCTGAACTCAGCCTGGGCACTGTCCCAGGTAGGCTAGCACTCTACCACTTGAGCCACAGTTCCACTTCCAGCTTTTTCTGCTTATGTGGTGCTGAGGAATCGAACCCAGGGCCTTGTGCATGCAAGGCAAGCACTCTTCCACTGAGCCACCTTCTCAGCCCCCATGAATTCTTTAAATACCCATGGTTATCACAATAATCTTCTAAAGAGCTCACAAAAGCGTATGGCCAACCACCTGTTCATACAAGCCCTATTTTTGAAGGAGAAGATTTATCCCAAGTTGAAAATTTGAACCAAAGTTCTCTCAATCTACAGCTATTTTTGCTGGAACTATTATCTGTGGCCTTACAGAAGTTTTAGGAAACATACAGGCCAGTGCTAGCATCAAAAGGGAGACAAGTGGGGCTGGGAAGGTGGCGCAGTGGTAGCGCGCTTGCCTTGCATGCCTGAGGCCCTGGGTTCGATTCCTCAGCACCACATAAGCAAAAAGAAAAAAGCCAGAAGTGGCGCTGTGGCTCAAGTGGTAAAGTGCTAACCTTGAGCTGGAGAGCTGAGGGACAGCGCCCAGGCCCAGAGTTCAGGCCTCACAACCGGACCCCCCCAAAAAAAATGGGAGACAAGTACTTGATTGGGTAACAAAGCAGTATTCTGAGAAAGAATATCCAGGAGAAAAACTGATCAAGTTCATCACCTACATACTTTTGACATCTCCCCCTTACAAGGGAAGAAAAATGAGAATAAAACAGGGCTTCTGATACGAAGAATCCTTCCTGCAACCACATCCCAAACTACAGTAATTGCATTCAGCACATGCTGAAAAGTACTATATAGGCTACCTTAGATGTGGTTGACATTCAATTTCCCAAAGAACTCCAACATCTCTCTTTTCTTGTTCACCTCAACAACTCAGGTAATAAATTCACACACTATGAAGACTTCCATCCATTAATTGTCTGTTATCTGTCTTGAAACATTTTTTTGTGTCACTGACACCTGAACTCCAGACTCACACTTGTGAAGCAGATGCTTTACCACTGAGGCTTGCCTCCATCTCATTTTTGCACTTGTTTTTAATATATGGTCTGACATCCTGCTTTGATTTGTGGCTGGACTCTAATCTGACTGATTTAGGCTTCTCACCTTAACTATGATGAGAGGCATGTGCTACACACTTAGTTTCTTCCACAGTCTAGAATTGATAGGATAGATTTAGCAAATGACTGGAGGGATCTCAGTGATCATTAAAATTTAAGAGTAGATAAGATTAGAATTTAACTGTGCACCAACTCATAGTTTTTTTGTCTTTTCTACCACAGTGTACTATTTTTGTTGAGTATCTGGCATTTGATCACGTTATGTTTCAACTATTTTTTTCTGTCTGGAAAGGATGTAGAAGATACAAAAGAGTAACTTTCTAACTGCCCCATCACAGATAGTGATGGGTGGGTGTTGCTGGCAGCTCAGAAGTTTCTGGAGGTGCTTTTAATGTGCAGGAGGCTACCGATGTAGAAGATACAAAAGAGTCACTTTCTAACTGCCCCATCACAGATAGTGATGGGTGGGTGTTGCTGGCAGCTCAGAAGTTTCTGGAGGTGCTTTTAATGTGCAGGAGGCTACCATTCTCAGCATCTCCCACGTCATGTTACATTTATACTCAATGATGATTGATTAACCTCTAACTGCTATAAAAGGGATCCTTCTGGATATCTCCCCCACCTTCTTCTTCTTCTTTCTTTCTTTTTTTTTTTGGTCAGCCATGGGGCTTGAACTCTGGGCCTGGGCATGTCCTTCAGCTCTTCAGCTCAAGGCTAGTGCTCTACCACTTGAGCCACCGAGCCATTTCTGGTTTTCTGATGGTTTTTTGGAGATAAGAATCTCACAGACTTTTTCCTGTCCAGGCTGGCTTTGGACAGTGATCCTCAGATTTCAGCCTCATGTGTAGCTAGGATTATAGACATGAGCCATCTGTACCTGCCTATGGATATCTCTTTCTCATTAAAACCCTTCCAAATTGTATCTCCTTTCCTATTACATTTTCAAACATGTTGCCACATAGAAAGCCAGTAAGGAATGTGTGGAAGGCTTTGTAGCCATTCAGAATTCTCAGCTGCTGAGCTAGAGTCAAACATGTTCTCTGGGAACTAAATGTCCCTGAGAGGAGCAGAAACTCTCAGCTGCCCCAAGAGCCTATAATCTGCCTGATGTTTTCTACCCAATTCTGAAATCTTGAGTTTGATTAGCAAATCCAAAAGGAGATCTCTCTGAAAGCCTATCTTCTTTACAAAAATAATTCAACTTCAGCCAAAGTGGTAGGATCTTCTGTCTGTGAACACAGAGCACCAAGTAGTCTATAGATTCCCACCTACCATGGTGACTCCAAGTTTTTTTTGATACTATCAATAATAATTTCCATCAAGTGTATTTACTTAACATTAAACTAACATTATACTATTTTATTCTCTATATATTTTATATGTTTTTATTATATCCTCTTTACTGAGTATTTAACTAACACTATCTTAGTAGAACCACACAATAACCCTAACCAGAATGTATTAATATTTGAATTTTTCCTCTGAAGAAATTGAGATTCTGAGCTGGGACTGCAGCTCAGTGGTCCAGAACTTGCCTAGAAAGCCTGAAGTGCTGAGTTTAATGCCAGCACCACAATAATAAATATATATATGTGAAATTGAGCCTCAGAGAGACTAAATAACTTTCTCAAGGTCACACAGCTTTTGAGTTACAATCTCTTTCTGGCTTTTCTTAAAATCTACCTCTGACAGGCGAGCTTCCTCTATTGTTATTTATCTCTGACTTACACTCTCCATTTCTGCTGCAATTTTTAGTTTGCTGTGTGTCAAGTATTTGTGTCTCAACCTATGAAGATCATCAAGGACAAACATCTTTTCAAAACAAATTAACATTGGTTCTTCCAAAGGACAGAGAACAGATTCTATAGAAAATAGGGTTGACTGATTCATCTACTTTCAGGTACCCAAGGAGTATACTTGGAGGTAGAATGACACAGTGTTTAGAAACGCAGATTAACCCTCAGATGGCCTTTGCAGTCAGTGAGTCAAGCTTCATTACTAAAAGGACACAGTAATGCTGAGTCCTCAAAGCTGCACAGTGAAGGAGAATATCCCACTCCAATGGGATCCACCCCTGCTCACTCACCAGAGCTTGCGTGAGAGCAGTATTTCACAACTCATAAGCGGGGTTCCATTTGCTCCTCATAACAAACCTTTGTAGTAGGCAGGCAATTACCATTGAAAGATGAGGAGATGAAAATTCTTAACAATGAAGCAATGTGTTTAAAAGCATTCAGTGAGAAAGGGCCGAATTAGTGCTTAAGTCCAAATCACCTGACTCATACACAGGACTCTGTCATATCACATGGCTGCATCTTCTGGCAAGAAAGAATTCCATGATGCTGGCTCCAAACAGAAGAGGAAAAGCAGTGTAGGAAAGTTCTATTTCTAAAGATAAATAGGTGCTGACTTCCAAATTCCGTCGCTAAAAATACTTTCACTTTTGTAAACTGTGACTAAATCCCAGCCCAATGCAGCCTTGATTTTTTTTTTAAAGGGTCATATCATCCTGTAGCCTTCTGGGCTTCTATCAAATGTGTATCTCTCTTTCCCCTACTTACTGGGGCCACAGAAATTACATAGACAGTAGATGAATGACTAAGGGTAACCAAGGATCTATAATAATTCACATACACAGATATGAGGCCTAATTTTAGACTTTCCCATGATAGCAGACATTCTACAGGTCTGAAGTACTTCCGACTTGGCTGCTGGGTCTGTGACTTCTTGTTAATTAACAGGGTTGGCTTAAAGGTCACTCAGAGCAGTCAGCCTCATCCTGTAAAATGAAAGAAGGCCTTGGGCAATGAAAATATCTCCAGCTCTGGCTTACATTGAGAAATTACATTTTAACCAACAGACAAACACTTTGTATGTCTTGCCTACTGAGACATAAACAAAGACACCTCATTTATTGACATTTCTAGGGAGAAAGATAATCTGGTTCTTAAATGCAGACAGGCTGAGCACTATCCTGCTCACCTGTGAAGGGGCAGGCAGGCCAATCACACCCAAAATATCCGCCCCCCCCCACTTACCTTTACATTAGTCATTGGCATTCTATCCTGGTCTTTATGACCTTTGAAAAAAAAGGTTTTTCCATGCACCAAAGGACAGAAATGACCTTCCTGTGCTGCTGCAGGAAGAAATCAGAAGAATAGGGGAAGAGACATTGATAATTGCAGAAGATGACCCTGTACATACAGCAAGAAAACATGGGTATCTATGAAAGAGGTGAAGAGGAAGGACAGGGTCTACAATATCACATATCACTGGCCCACTGAGAGAGACAACCCCAGATAGTGCCCAATCAACTCATAAAAAAGATCAGTTCCTTCGTGAATGTGGCTAAAGCCCTATGTTGTTCTGGGAGCTGTGGAGTCAGTCATAATCTCTACCTTCACAACCTCATACCAGGAAAACTAGATGAAAACTTAAAAATATTATGGTGTCATTTCTAAAATCCTTTGGGAGTACAGAAGCAAGAACCATCAATTCTCCTGGAATAGACGAAGGAGTTAGAAAGGCCTTCATAAATAAGCAATGCCTTAAAGTTGGCATTGGGGGATTAACAAACATTAACTAATTTTAGGCAGGAAATGACATGGAGAAAGGGCAGTTCAAACAAAATGCAATATGAGCAGAGACTTGAGCAAAGAGGATATGGAGGGAATAATGAGCCAACAAATGGTTTTAGGAAGGAGACAGCACAGGGCCAGCCTTGCATTTTAGAAAGAGGACTCTATCGATAGTGTGGGGAATAGAGCAGGAGTAAGCCGATGAGCCAGGGACAATGATTTAGAAATCTACTTAATCAGGGGGAGAGGCCATGATTTCCTGACCCAGACAAAGGCCTGACCACAAGGGAGAGAGGCAATTTTGCTCTCACTGGATGATGTTCAATAGATATTTAACCCTACTATTGAAAAAAAGTTAGTGTGTGTGTGTGTGTGTGTGTGTGTGTGTTGAGTTGACAACACATTTTTCATCTCCATGATCAAATGTCAACAATTTCCTAAAACCAGAGCAGTTAGTAGAGAAATTTTTCTAGTGATGCTCTTTTTGTTAGAAGTCCTTTGAAGAAACTGAAATAAAATGAAAATAAATGAAGGCAAAGGAAGGGAAATTCAGCGCATTGGATATTACTCAGGAACAGCCTAACTAACAGCTACAGATAAGAGGTATCAAAGATGTCTGAGGGAAAGAGAGGGGAGAGGAGCATCAATCAGTAAAGCAGAGAGACCATCAGAAAAGGAGATGGAATAAGTATCTCCTGATTATTGCCTGTCACCATAGCAATGTCGTATCTGGTCTCCAACATTTGGAAAATAAATGAAGGGGAAAACCTTGCATGTCACCCTTCTTCTCTTCTCCATTCCACCAAAACAGCCCTTCAGTCCTCTCCTCTCAGACTTTCCTCAGCCCAGTCTAGAAAGACTTTCTCCACCATTACTCCATAGCCATTCTGTCAAGGTCATATAGCATCTATGTAAGTCTGGTGATTAGTTGGACTTCTATTTTGCTGCAACTACCCGAAGCTTGTAAAGCTCATGGCATCTCATCCTTTGCTACATTCACTAAATAAGCTCCCATGACCTCTCACTCTTAAGGCTTTTCTTACACACTGCAGTTTCCGCGTTCTCTGTGTTCTTTACTCATTACCTCACCTTTCATGGTCAGAGCATCCTGACCCAGGGTTCAAACTTTGGTCATCTTTTCTAATTATAGTCACTTCCTTGACAATCTTAACCCGTTACCTTGCTATTTTTCTATATGGAAAAACTTGTAAATGTAGAGCTTTGACACCTTTGATCTACTCTATCCTCTAGATTCATATCCAACTTCCCAACTTTTCTTCTTTCCTAAATAAGGATCACAAATACAGCTGATTACCATCTTTGTCCGTTCTCCTAAATTTATTTCTCCCTCAGATATCTCTTGTCTCTAGTTGTAGTAAAAAGTTCTTCAAGACATCTTTAGTCTTTCTCACTGCACATCAAATCTCACACTAAATTCTCAGTTGCACCTTCGGAATGCAATTAGAATATAATCATTACTCTCTCCTCCTCTTTCATCCACCTCATACTGTTAGCCTCCACTATTTCTCACCATCTTGCAATGTGTTATGGGGTGAATTATTTTTCTTTGCCTCTTACTCCCCTGAAAATTTATGTAAAAATCCTAACCCCAGTATTTCATTCAGTATGTGACTTTATTTAGAAATAGGACTATAAGTCACAGTTTGCTTCACTGTGAAATAATACCTGGCAGGGGTAGGAGGGATTACTGAAGTGACTAAAGATTTATTTTAGCCCACAGTTTTAATCCAATGAGGTGAGGAATGTGTGGCAGAGTAGTTTACATCATGGTAGACAGGAAGCCAATTTGACCAGAATTGTTCAGAGCAAGATCTATCTCCTAAGGGCTTCTCCCTCCTCCTTCCTGTAATCTACTTCTTTTAACTAGGCTCCACTTTCTATCATTTTACCACTGTAGGAAGTGAATAGTCTATTCAAACTTGTATTAGGTTAGATCACTTGAGAAAATGCCTCTGGAAGGGCCCTCACATGTACACCCAGAAGTTTTTACTAAGCTCCTCCATGTCTCTCAATCCAGCCAAGATGAACCATCACATAGGATCATTGTGGATATAACCAAGGTGAGGTCATCTAAGGTGTCTAATTAATAGGAAATGATACCCTCTTAAGAAAGATAAATGTAGAAAAAAGACAAATGCAGTGGGATGATGATACTGAGACACACAGGAAGAGGACAGCTGTGTGAAAATGGAGACCGATATTGGTGTGATGCTCCCACAAACAAGGAGCTCATGGAGCTACCTGGTAGAGGCAAGAAAGGATTCCTCCCCACAGGCTGTAGAGAGAACACAGACTAGACAACACTTTGATTTCAGACTTGTCATCTCCAGAACTAGAACTTGTTTTAACTTAGGAAGTTTATGGCACTTTGTTATAATGGCTATAGAAAACTGACATACATAATATATAACAATCCTCTAAGTGGTTTCTCTGCTCCTACTCTTTCTTCCTCTTGAATTTATTTCCCACTGAGTATCCCATAGAATCTCATCAATGTAAATCATATAAATGGTAACCTGTCACCTCTCCCTCTCATTCAAAAGAATGTAAAGACCTCATAATTATAATGATCTACGTGAGTGTACGTGTTCTATCTATTGCATGAGTTTATCTTTTTCTGTTTATGAACTCTGATATAGATACCTTGCTGTTCTTCAAACACGCCAGGTATTGTGATACGTGAGCTGTGTCCTCTGCAAAAAAAGATGAATTCCCCAGGCATTTCACTTCTTGAACCTTTGCTTTAATTTCCTCTTGAACTGCCTTTGCCTGATCCTGCTATTCAATAGGGAAACCTTACCTACCCCTAAGCCCAATCTACTTATTCTTTGATTCCATACTACTTATTTTCCATCCACACACTTTATACTTTTCTTATCTAATGTATTTAGCTACAGGATGCAGAGGTATTTTGTTGTTATTTTATTCATTTGCCACATAATCTTAAGCTTCTAGAATATTATTTAGTGTATAGTTTGAGATTAATAAATACTGGTTAAACTGTTAAATGAATTGTCACTTCATTATTTTGCCTTAGAATAATTGTACCTTAAACACTAGCAAAAACAGTAATGTATGTTGTGCTCTGTGTGTGTGTTTGTGTGTGTGTATGTGTGTGTGTGTATTGAGAAAGGGCTTGAATTTGGAATTGGATTGAGCTCTAAAAATGATCAAGTTTTAGAGAGTGTCAACCAGGTCATATCAAATGTCTCAATGTCATCAAAATTAAATACCTACAGTAATGTCTTCACTTGTAAAGAACAAGTGAAATGGTAAAGAACACACTAATGTCCTAAGTCAAAACATTTTATGTGTGCTGAGCTTTTCCTTCATAGTTTTGCTAGTTGTCAACACTTTCAGATTAACTTGCTAATTTGGTTAGTCAGGAGGAGGATATGATGTGAAAGAAATAAAATCTGATTTGGCAGTATTCCTGTGTTTGGGTTTGTAGACATGAAGATGTGGGCAGCCCTTACTATAAATGAAGGTGTGTAAAGTCCCTGTCAGCAAGGTTAACTGAGCCATATATAACTGATGTTTCTTTCTTCCTTCTTTGCTTCAGAAATTGGTATCAAAATTATTATTGCTTTCTTATTTTTATATTATTTTGGCTCACTGGCAAACTATCTCTATTTGTTCTTCTGAAATTCAGAGGTCTACTTTAAGGAAATCTAGAAATACGGTGGAAGATTCATTTAAAATCATATGTCTTAAACGGTATTTTGCTCAACTATATTTTTATCCCAATACTGGAACCTAAACTTAGGACCTATACTTGCTAGACACTTGTTACCAATGAACCACATCCCCAGGCTCCCTATTCTGGAGAGACAAGAAAGAAAGATAAGAAAGAGATGCATTTAGGCAGGTACAAATTCTCTTTCCAATGTATAAAAGTTTCAACCTACACCTTTGTGGTATTTTTCATCTTATTTGTAGAAAAGAAAAAAACTAATGTTTTTATTACTCCAAATCTTGTGATCATTATGCTGAAAATAAAGTGCTTTGTTTGGTTTGAAGTCTTGGCAGGTCATTCATGTGTGTGGCTTAGGGGTGTGAGTTAGAAGAAGGGAACTGAACAACTGATTTTGAGATGCCTACCTGATTTGGTGCAGGGATCTCTGAGCTAGATGAACTCCTGTTCTAAAACTTCATTATATCTTTGTAAAATGGAAAAATAACATGTATGTATCAGATAGAACCAGATGATAGAGTACACATAATGTATCCACCACTGGACTTGAATGGTGGCATTCCCAAGATGACAGCAATCATTGTAATTGAAAAGACCTGATGATTACATTTATAGTCACCACTAAGTTAAAGGGCAACATTAAAAATAATAAGGTTCTAAAGTAGTTAGGAGGATTTTTGTTTTTGTTTTTTAGTTTTTGGTGTTTTTTTTTTTTTTTTGCCAATCCTGAGGCTTGAACTCAGGCCTATGTGCTGTCCCTGAGCTTCTTTTGTTCAAGGCTAGTGCTCTACCATTTGAGCCACAGAGCCAGTTCTGGTGTTTTCTGAGTAGTTTATTGGAGAAAAAGAGTCTCAAAGACTTTTCTGCCTGGGCTGGCTTCAAACTACAATACTTAGATCTCAACCTCCTGAGTAGCTATGATTACAGGTGTGAGCCACCAACCCCTGGAAGGAGTTAATTTTTAAAGACAAAGGTGTTGTACTGGGTCTAAGATTTCCATAGGACTTTGACAAGTAAAGAGAAGAAAACATGTTTTTTGAGCATCATCACAAAAAAATTTATGCAGGTAGAAAGGAGCAGAAACTCTTCTGAGGAAAAATTCAAATGAGAATGGATAATCGAATCCTTAATATATCTCATTAGATAACACATTGGATATTGATCATTATTGCTCTTCTGGCTCCCATCTCCCATCCCTTAATCAAGTAAAAGAACTTCCCTCACTTGTTTAAAAAAATCAGACTGATTGGAATACGATGCAAATTACAAATCAATCCAAATTGCAGTACAAATAAATCCAAATTGGAATGAAATCCAAACTACAAATCCATATACAATCAAAACACATTCTAGAACAATCCAAATTGGTGGGTACCAACTGGCAAACAGATAAACAGCTGTGAAACATCTGTTCAAAGGAGTACTGGCCAATGATTTAAATGGATAAGCTACTTAAAATATGTGACAGAAAAGAATCATCTCAAAAGAACTATACCAAGTGAGAAAAATAATTTTAAAATATCACATGCAAACGATTGCTTCTTTACAGAATTTTAGTAAAAGAAAAACTCTTAATGACAGAAAGTACATGTGTTTTCCAAGAATTGAGAATCAGAGAAAAGGGGAATAAGGTATAAGGGAACTTTCTGAAAAAAATGATTTTTTTATGTCAGAGCTACGGTGATAGTTATATAACTATTCACATATTTTTAATTCCTAAAACTTTACACCTAAGAAGAGTGATTTATGATGAATTTTTAAAAGAATCAATCAGGAAAGTCTTAGAAATTAATGTATTGAGAACTGAAGTATAAAGTAAGACAACACAGATTGGAAAATATAATCGATACAATAAAAGAGCAAATGAGTTAACTGGAAAACAGTGGGATGAGATTCTCCCCAAATCAAAGAATAGAAAGTACACTATTGTTAGGAAATGGGAATTATAGACCAAAAAATCTACCTGATTCCTGAAAGTAAAGATATAAAAAGTGCAAGAAATAATACTTGCCTATGATCTACTTCGTTCAATTAATTATTTCTTTTATGCAACATAAACCTTCATGAAAAAAATTTAGAAGCTTGAATTATACTTACAAAACTATTTGCAGCATATGTGAAAAAATAATCTATTCAATAATTTCCAGCCTTTTGGTCAAAAAGAAGAAAATAATAGAATGACTAATACAAATATAAATAGATAAGATGCTCATTTTCACAAATTATAAGAAAAAAACTGAGAGCTAACAGGACACCAATGGCTTATAGCTGTAGTTCTTACTATTTGAGAGGCTGAAATATGAGAATCATGTTTCAAAGTTGCCTAGAAAGGAAAGTCTATGAGCCAGAAGTGGAGCTTTGGCTCAAGTGGGAGTGGATAAATGCTCAGGGACAGTGCCCAGGCCCTGAGTCCAAACCGCAGGAAGAAGACACAAAGGAAAAACAGCTAAATAAAAAGATAATTCTTCCAGCATATTTATGAATACTTAGTACACAATTATTAATACTTAAACATGATATTAAACTATACACAAATGTCAAAAATTAATGAGAATTTGAGAAAATTATATACTTACCTATTGATTAAAGAACATTGATTACCTTCTAGGAATATGTACTAAAGAATTGTTTTGTATTGATGTGCACACTATCCAGAAAGTCTCTGACCAATAACTCTGAACCTAGCATCTGCACCTAACACTTCTATCTCTGTCTAAGTAACTGTGTCACTCATAATCTCTGCAGGAACAGGCAAAATCCTCAAAAAAAATGGCTTAGACCTAGACACTGGGTGTTTGCAATCCCCTTCAGTGGTTGTTCTATTCAGTTTACTAAGGTCCAATTCAACTTTAATGAAGGAGAATCTTCATACAAAGATACAACAGAATCAAAACAAACTGGGAGCACACTACACCCCTGGGATTGAAGGAGTGATGGGAAGCGTGGGTACCATAACGCAGAAATGAGTGTCAGCCTCCACAAGGGAAGGCACTGCCTTAGGTAGGCAATACTTCCCTGCCAACCAGAGGCCCAAGAGGGAAGAACAGGGCAAGACATGTTCAGGCCTCATTGGCCAGTGCTTCCTACTCATGGCCAGAGGGGCAGGAGAACGGGCTAATGCTGTCCATAAAAGTTCTACATTAGGTTACAAAATGGGATAGGAAGGGAGTATGGGGGGCACAAATAAGTGCCACCGTTTCCCCCTGAACAAGTGAGTCCGACGAGGAGAAAACAAGAGCCGGAAAAGAGTATCAAGGGCATGTTAAGGTCATACCAGCCACAAAAACAGAGTGCATTCCCTTTTCTACCTCAAATTACTCTGGTAGGTTACACATCTTAGTTCACCATGAAGGTTTTACAGTGAGCACCAAATGTCACCAGAGGCCAAGTACTGAATACCAATAAGATAAAAGTGTCTTAGAATTAGGCAGCAGCAGTTCCTTCCGGGGGGGAGGGAGAGGGAAGGAAGCCAGAACCTAGAATTTAAAAAGATTTGATGCGAATGTCATGGAGGGGTGGGAGGAAGGGACATCCTCTGAGAAAATGTGAGCATAGAGGACCCGTTGGCGATCATGACCCTTTGAGAAATCTTTAAGATGTGAAGATTGCCCAGCTTCCCAGTACTGGGTGATTTCAGAGAAAAGTAGTCAATTATGCAATTCCTCCTCCTTTGTTTCCCCTTCCCATCCCTTCCCATCTCCACCTCCCCATTTGCCCCCCCCCATGCCCCCCCTCCCTGCACCAAAGTTGGCCATAAATATATTCCGGATCTGTGTTTCCATAAGTAATATGAAAAAGTAAGTAAAACTTTTGGAAGGTGAAAAAAAAAAGGAGGCAACAATGCTTATAAGAAATGTACTCATTACCTTGCTCATGTAACTGTAACCCCTCTGTACAGTATTTTCAGAATAAAAAAACTTATTAATAAAAATAAAATAAATAAAAGGATAATCTCCTTGTCTTAAACTTATCTGGTTCTTTTAAAAACTAATGTTACATTTTAGCTACAATTTGATAAAGCAGGTTATAAACACAAAATACCTTGATCAATGTCATGCTTTCAAGATTCTCTCCCATCCCTTCCAAGCCACCCCTTCCCAGGATTTTCTTAATTTTGTAGCATATACATTGAATCCTTGACTGCCTTCTCCTCGCCCTTCTGTTCATTCATCTTAGTTGTTAACTCTGTTTATACAACAGTATTTCCATTATCCTATATGAGTGTTTTAATGAAATCATGAGGTAGGATAGCCCAGTCATAGGAAGTGCAGCCACAGGAAACTAGACTTCATAGGTACATTGTGACTAATGAAGTACTATGACATTTGACACGAGTAATAAGTTATTCCTAATTATCCCTTCAGAATAGTACACACCTATTAGTTGAAGGAAATAGACAATTGAAAGTTTCATAAGTATGACAATTGATTCAATTATGAAGCATGATGGGAATACAGGGAAGGAATAAACCTAGAGGCATGTAAAGAGAAAAACAAGATTAGACAAAACAATCATTTTCACTGTTCTGGGATCTTCCATCCATGGTTTCATTATATTCTTACAACTGTTGGAATAAGATGGTATGAGTTTCATTTTGTAAATAAGAAACTCTGGAAAAGTAACTCAGACTTCATCGATGACTAGAAATTATTTTAATGTCCCAAATCCATACTTTTCCTATGGATATTTAGTATTAAAATTATAATGTTAATCTATTGTCTAATAGCATAATTAGATTAACATATAGTTAGATGGCTCCCCAGCACTCCTCCAGTGTTAATTGAATAGAAAGAAACTAAATTGAATTGGAGTCAAAATTATTGTAAGCTAAGTAAGTCAGACCCAAAGAAAGATAGGTTGCAGGGTTTCCCTCATGTGTAGTAATGAGGATGCACCTATAAATCTACAAGTAAACCCAGTGGATGGCAAAAGATCAAAAAGAATCACACTTGGACATGATATATTAGACAGGACTCTAAATAGTCACACAGCGAGACTAAAGGAGGATATTCTTAGGAGAGGATCATAAGGGCTCAGTAGCTATGTGCCTATGGTTATATAAAATGATGTTTAACAAAATAAACTCCAAGAAATGGAAACAAGAAGATTTTTAAAATATTAACTTTTTATGTTGTTTTCCCTTTTGTTGTTGTTTTTTATTTCTATACTTTTTGTCATGTATATAAGGTTATCTGTTTGGGGGAGGGTAAGAAGCACAAAATTGGTGGGACAAAGGGTGAGCTAATTCTGCAGTGATACTCATTAGACCCTATGTTGAAAATGATCTATACAACTTATGGGGGGGATCTATGCACCACATTTACCATAAAAATTTAAAAAAAAATAAAAAGATGAATGAACTGAGCACCTAAGGAAAGTGACAGGTCTAGCTTTGCCTCTTTGTTTCACCTGTGAAGTGAGGGTTTTGAGATAGCCCTAACTTTATTTCACCTCTCAAAGTCGGCTTTTTTATGAATTTGGCTTCTCTGAGGTCACATGCCAAGGGGAAGGCCTTATAGGGAAATGTTTCCCCTTTACTTTTATTATAAAAATGTCCTACATTTCCAGAGATTGAAAAGCAGTAACATAAATGCAACAATACAAAATGCTGGGAGGAAAAGAATGAGTAAATAAATGTTTTTCAACTGTCATTACCATTTCCTGGCTAAAGCAGAAAGCAAAATAAAATGATAATAGGAACACAATGAGCAGCGCTTTAGTTTTCAAGGGATATTGATTTCAAATGTTCCTGTCCCCAGTTCTCTGGGCAATTGTTGTTTTTGAGCATTCCAATTGACCACCATTGTCACCTGGACCCCAAAAGCTTGAATGAACCCACCTCAGTGAACACTTTCATCAAACCCAATGCCTCTCTCACAGTGACAAAAGACATATTTAGTTCTTGTTTTAACCTTTTCATCTGATTGAAGTGGGTGCTCAAAAGCCTGGGAGGACAAACGTAATTGCTGTAGGTTTCCCAGCACAGATTGTTACAAGCAGAGGGGAACATTGGCAGCTTATGGGATGCAGAGTGATCTCCAGCCCCTGGAATTGCATAATTGACTACTTTTCTCTGAAATCACCCAGTACTGGGAAGCTGGGCAATCTTCACATCACATCTTAAAGATTCCTCAAAGGGTCATGATCGCCAACGGGTCCTCTATGCTCACATTTTCTCAGAGGATGTCCCTGTTTTCACTGTATTTGATGTTGGTATAATTTGTAGAGGGGAAGGGGTTATACCGTGGGGGAGGGACATACAAAGCAACAAAGAAATCATCTTATAAATATGTTAGAAACAAGTGCAAGAAAGAAAAACAATTTGAGTCCTTATCTTGGGGTTCATTTCACCTAACATCAACTTGTCTGACCGTTTCTGCTTGTCTCAAACATATACTAGTCATTGCAAATAAGGGAAACCATGGGATCTATGTTCCTTTGGGCCTGGCTTACTTCACTTAATATAATTTTTCCAAGTCTTTCCATTTCCTAACAAATGGAGCAATGTCATTCTTTCTGATGGAGGCATAG
>NW_012267273.1:9287492-9339750 GCF_000151885.1 Dipodomys ordii | reverse complement strand
TTTTTTTTTTTTTGCTTATGTGGTGCTGAGGAACCGAACCCAGGGCCTCAGGCATGCAAGGCAAGAGCTCTACCACTGAGCCTAGCCCTCTACCACTCGAGCCACAGCACCACTTCCCGCTTTTTTTCTTTTTTGCTTATGTGGTGCTGAGGAACCGAACCCAAGGCCTCAGGCATGCAAGGCAAGAGCTCTACCACTGAGCCACCTTCCCAGCCCCTAGATTTGGAGTGTTTTAGACTTGGGCTGCACCACTTATAACTTTAACAGGCCATTAGGTTCTAGCCACCTCTGAGAATTTTTAAAAGATTTTTTCAATGAGAGTTAATTCCTTTTGTCTTTTTAATTCTTGATTTTTCTACTCTCTTCTAGTTCTAGCTCATTATTTTTAACTCATGCCTCAAGGAAATAGAAGCCGATTAAATTTGAAATCAACTGTTCATTAATTAATTCATTCAACAAATAACATTTGAGTATATCTATGTCCCAAGCACTGTCTTAGATGTGCAGGATTCAAAAGGATGACTCCCTTTCTAAGGGGGCTATATTTGAGTGGAGCACAGAATAAAGTAAGGAATTGAAAAACATAGATACAGGTGATAGGTAGTTACATAGATGACAGATAGATGAGATAGATAGATAGATAGATAGATAGATAGATAGATAGATAGATAGATAGATAGATAGATGACAGATGCATAAAGAGTGGTTGCAAAGATTCAGAGATAGAAACCACAAAGAAGATTAAGAAGTTTGAGTAAACAACAAATAATCTAGCAGGTGTGGCATGGAGAGAGCCAGGAAGAGAAGGCAGAATAAAGTCACTGAAATTAGGACAAGCAAATACCTATAGGACTAGGTCAACTTTGACAAACAGAATTTTGTTTCAAAATGACTCGAAGCTATTGGAGGCTATAACAGAAATGAAGGGTGATCAGATTTTTTTTTTAATTTCCAAAATATCACTCTGACAACTGTGTAAAAAAACATGTCCCTGGGAAAAGGCCAAAGGGCTAAAAACACTAGCTAGACTGATTCATACTGTTTTCAGTCAACCTCCATTATTGGTAAGTGTTTTAATATCTAAAGTTCAGGGCAGCACCCCTAAATATTGTGTATTCATCTGGCCTCATTGTGTGATCTGGGGTTCATTTCTTTCCCTCTGTGAATAGGTGGGCTTCCCTCTTGGTGAAACAGTGAAGCGTTGTAAGCCATTCCTGCACCCAGGCAGCCAGGCACCCAGGCAGCCAGGCAACACAAGTTTCCTTGGAGTGCAGTAACGAAGCTCCAAATTGGATGACTTTAATCACTGAAATTGTCACATAATTCCAGATGCCTGAAGTGTGAAATGAAGGTGTCAGTGGAATTGATCACTGCAGAGGGCTGAAGGCAGGATCCATTCAGGCCTCTCTTTCGCTTACAGGATCCTTCTCTTCCCTGGATTCTCACCTCATCTTCCCTGCGCTGGCTCGCCTCCTCTATACCTGCCATCAATCTAACTGGATCAAATCTACCCTCATGATTTTATCTTCATTTTGAGATACTAGGAATTAGGGCCTTACCATAGAAATTGGAGCGGAACACAGTTCAATCCTTAATATTTACAATTGGCAAAGAATGTCAAGCTAGGAATAGAAAAATAAAACTATAGAAATAACTCCTTCAAAGATGAACATCCAGTTGCATGATGGTAGCTCATGTTACTGTGTTATATGGATTGTAATGTATGAATTGTAAAGAAAAAAGTTTGAGGGGGGCTCACACTCCTGGACATACAAGGAAAAAAGGCCCCATCTGTTGGCTGGCAGAGATCTAAAGTGACCTAGGGGATCACATGGCAAGAGACAGTTGAGTATGTATGGGTGTGTTCAAAAGTACAATATAGACTTGCTTATGTGCTTTAATATCTGTGAAAATAGTGCCTATGCATCTAAGTTTGCATTGCAAGAAATCAATCTCCCTTTGTGAGTTTAGATAATGGGATTTTAGCATAATTTTCTGATTAATGTCGTAAATGTTATCATTAACATTTAAAACTTCAAGTATAATTGAGAATTTAATATCTTAATTTACTTTCTACCCCTAATTAGAACTAAGATTCAAATACCAGCATGCAGTTCCTCAATGAACACATCTTTTTAGTCTTCCAAGGATATGAAACTACTTTTAATCTCAGCATCAATACAATTCATAATGCTGTATATTTGTACCTTCTCTCTGACTTCAAGGGCTTCACAGAAAAAGGTAAAGGGCTTGAAGGGCTTGTCTGCTAGGTCAACCCCATAAATATTGGAGATCAAGTATCATAAACCAAGTAAGTATAAATCCACATCTAATTAGATGCAGCAGGAAGGACTGTCAGCCATCTGGCTTGGATTATACTCCCACAAATACAAATGAGTTAGAGTGTCAACCCAAGGGCTGCACAGAACACTTGCTTCATCTCTCTCCATCCACCTCCACTCTTTTCTCTCACGTGTCCCTGATGAAGCAGGAACTTTGAGGGGGAAAAAGAAGCCTAGCTTCCAGAGACCGCCATATCTTTTTGCTATGCACTGAATCTTCATGGAAATTTCCTAAGTATTAATATGTATGACAATTCCCTGAATCTTTGTCTAGTGTGTGACTATGAAAGAATCATGGAAATTGTTTTCCTTGACTTGCTATCTATTAGATAAAATTTGCATGCTGCAAGGAGAGCTGCTAGAGGTTGGCCCTCTAGCAGTAACCCTCCGGGTGTGACTCATCTCCCTATAGGGCTATGTTGTGAGAGTTATTAATGTCTGAAAACTGGGGCACCAACTAAGCCTTGCAGCTATTCTAACCACATCAGGATGAGAGCCTGGTAAGTGCTAATATCTCATTTTCTCACCAAGCTGTGTTAATCCAATCAAGAAATATATGTCTCTAGCTTCAGAAGTTTCTAATCAACATTTTCTTTCTTTCTGAACAGGCCTCACATTTCTTGATTTCTCAGAAACACAAAGAGCAGTATCTTCTCAGTATTGTAGTTGTCCAATTAGTAAGGGTTGAAGAGTTTATGAAATAAATAGCATATCTGATAAGTGTACAGAACAGAGGGAACTAGAAGGATCAAATTATTATTAAAATTCCCACCAGCCAGGCACCAGTGGCTCATGCCTCTAATCCTAGCTACTCAGGAGGCCGAGATCTGAGGATCACCGTTCAAAGCCAGCCTGGGCAGGAAAATCCATGAGACTCTTATCTCCAATAAACCATTAGAAAACCGGAAGTGGTGCTGTGGCTCAAGTGGTAGAGCACTCGCCTTAAGCTGAAGAGGTAAGGGATAGAGACCAAGCCCAGATTTCAAGCCAACCAAAAAAAAAAAAAGAAAGAAAGGACCAAAAAAAAATTCCCACCAAACAGGAAGCAGGAATACAGAAACAGTCTTTCCTTGTAGATTTTTTAAGACATTGTATTGTAGCATATAACACCCAGCTCAATTAATTCTTGTACATTGGAAATTTGTATTTCCATGCCCAACACCAGGTCTACAACAGAAACTGATTCTATAGGACTTTATTGAATTTTAAATAGATTATTATAATAACTATTTTTGATTGCCATTACTGATTATTTGGTTTTTATATTTTGCCTCTGCAACTTTCTATTCTTACCAAATGTTTACTGATTCACATTTGCTTGAATTTTGTGCTGTTTATCAACAATTGGCCATTAAGTATAGGAAGATTTGGTACTTTGGTACTTTTTCTCTCTCTGTTCCTCTTTTTTTTTTTTTTTTTTGGTCATGGGGTTTGAACTCTAGGCCTGGGTCTGTCCCTGAACTCAATGTGAGCACTCTACCACTTGAGCCACAGTGCCACTTCCAGTTTTCTGGTGGCTAACGAGAGTAAAGAGTCACTCGGACTTTCCTGCCTTGGCTGGCTTTGAACTGCAATTCTCAGATCTCAGCCTCCTGAGTAGCTAGGATTACAGGCATGAGCCACTGGCTCCTTGTGATTTGGTACTTTTCTAAGAGATGATAAATTGCTATAGTTCATTAAGTACCTTCTCACAACACTTCTGTGTGCATTTTCAGGGATTTTTCCTGCAACACAATGCTTAGCTTCAATATATCAAACATCAGGACCACCTGATAGGACATTTCTGATCATTCTTCTATAATTGTATTTCAGGGTTCCAGAGCTCATTGATTTTATTCAAATATTTTCTAACCTTACAGATTATTCTTCATTTCAGAGGCAGTCATCATTCATCATTTGTCATGCTCTTAACTATATATTTTTAAATTTTTTCATTCAAAAATAATTCTATTGGTCTGAAAATCATGATATTTAAAGCTACTATACATACATATATATACATATATATATATATATGTATGTACACATGTGCCTAATCTTCCTGAACCTCAGATTTGAATCACTAAATAATTCACTTAAAGTGACACAGCTATTATCATCCATGTTGGTATTTGAGCATTGTTTCTGTAAGTGCAAAGCTGTACTGTGCTATGCTAACCTCTAGATGTTCCAAAATCCCTGATCCATGGTTTACTTTGTCTAGAAGCTCAATCTCTACACTGTGTGGCTGACCCTGAGAGTGACATTTGCATGGGATGTGATCTTCTAACTGTTTGACGAGGAAAACATAGGATTGAAAGAGTTTTCTCAAATGTCCACCAGACATCTCGGGGAAAATTGTTGTGTCTGGTGTCTCCCACAGATTTTGTTGACTTTGGGATAAGAGGTGGTGTCTGGAGAAGTGGATGACACTCATCAATTATACAGGTGTCTTTTTCTAGCTTAAAATAAAAGTTTAATTTTAAAACACAGATGTTTGTCGTGGGAATGGAAACTTTACACAAAATTTTAAAAATGAAACTTCAAAGATAAGTCTTGCCCTTGAGCTACACTCTTTCAAACCCCCCCCCAAGGTTTCCATTTACTTTTCATACAGATAGGAGAGTAAGAAAGTTCCACATACTCTTTGATCTATTTTAAAGTATCTTCTATTACACATTTGGCTCTGAGTAACCAGTCAATTTCTTTGGTAGAAAAAAAGAGAATATTTATAAAAGGAAAACCTCTGCAGGTAAATTGTGTCCAATTATCACCTTTTATAAAGCTTTTACTACGATACAGTTCTATCAAAGACATTCTCCATCCATTGAACCTAGAACAGCCTGTTTAACTCTCAAGCTTCGTTTGAAACATCTCATGCTAAGAATGTCTTAATAGAAGCTGTGAAATTAACATCTGATCTAGTGCTCATGTGTACAGAACAGTCAACACCTGTAAGGAGAGAAACGTTAATAATCATTTCTGGTCCTTCTCTCCAGTGGCGTGGCTGGGGTGGAGAGGATACTCAGAGGCCTGCATCCTTGCTAGGGAGTCATCGGAAGAATAGCAAGAAGGAGCATGGAATCAAGAAAGGGTCTAAGATATCACACAGACCTGGTTAATTTTAGTTCTACATCCCAATTGTCATTTGTCCTGCAGGGAGTTTCTTAGACTCTCTGATCCTGTTTCTTTGTCTAGAAAAGGAGATAATGGTCAA
Source organism: Dipodomys ordii (assembly GCF_000151885.1). Taxonomy (NCBI): domain Eukaryota; kingdom Metazoa; phylum Chordata; class Mammalia; order Rodentia; family Heteromyidae; genus Dipodomys; species Dipodomys ordii. The sequence goes on along the minus strand of NW_012267273.1, from coordinate 9,334,212 downwards.
AATAATTTGTAAAATGATTGAAAATACTAAAGAGGAAAATGTATATAAAGTTCATAGATCATATCTGGGTTTTATAGACATTGTCCTCAAAATGCAACCATCATCATCATCATCATCATCAATTTGGAAATATTGGGAAAGAATTCCCAGGCAGTCACCCAGTTTTCTGGCTACTCTCCTCTTTTATGTCAAGTAAAATCATCTGTTAGCTCCTTACCACACCAAGTCACAACCCTTTTCAAGATTAGGCAGGACAGTCTAAAGGCTAGTGGTCAAATGCTAACATATCAACTTTACCATTAAGACCTTCAGTTATCTTCTTTCCCAGTGTGGTATCTTCTTTTCTTCTCCTTTTTTGATTCCAACATTTCATCCTAATCAATTTTGCTTTCTTTCTTTCATTGTATATAACTCTTCCCCACCTTGAAACTGCCAACTTTTGACAGTTCTCTCACCTGGCATTCCCTTTCTATAGTTGATAGGAAGGTCACTTATTGTGGAATCCATACTCTCACCCAAAGAACCTATGAGATCTTCCATGCTTAATTTTCCTCTTTCATTTCCTTGATGGATTAAAAAAAAAGCAATGAAATGTTTGATCTTGAGATTGAGAGCTAGAATGATATGATGTATAAAGTGCCCAGTGAACACAAAAAATAGGTGTTTGGTTATAATTACCTCCATAATTATAAAGCCTAAATGCAAAGCTTGTCTCATCCAAGACACATGTCCTCATTATCATCAGCATATCTGTGGTCTTTGGTTATAATCTACTTGAACTGAGGTGATAGAAAATCTCCATAGATATTGAATTTTTAATTGTAATGCCTGAATTTACTAGTTGTGACTTGTCAACCTCTGTTGACCTCAACTTTCATGTATTTGAAAACATTACAGATGGTATGAAAAATAACTAAGAGAATAAATATAAGTACAGCATAGCATTTTATCTTTTTTCTTTTCCTTTATTTATTGTCAAGGTGATGTACAGAGGGGTTACAGTTACATAAGTAAGGTAATAAGTACATTTCTTGTCAAACTTGTTAGCTCTTCCCTCATTTTCCTCCTACTTTCATTCCTTCATTGCCCCCCAAGTCACTCAGATCATTTCCAACATATTGTCTTGTGAATATTGATGTTGCATTGGTTTCCCCTTGTCCTTTGCCTCACTATTCTGTTGTTCCCCTTCTCTTCCCTAATTCATATAAACGTGTGTACAAAACCAGGGTACCAAAATCAAATACAGTGACAATAGGGGATATAGCAGGGGGGAAGAAAATACAAAAGAAACAAGAAATCAAATAGTACATTAAAAACAACAACAACAACAAAAACAACCTTTTGTGTCCATGTCTTGGAGTTCATTTCACTTAGCATCATCTTATATAGTCATATGTATGTAGCTATTGAGCTAGTCTGTTCATCTGCTAAGATTATCCTAGATGCATGCTAATTATTGCAAATAACAGAAACCATGGGACCTAAGTTTCTTTGGGTCTGGCTTACTTCACTTTATATGATTTTTTCCAAGTCTTCATTTCCTTACAAATTGGGTGGTGTCATTCTTTCTGATGGAAGCATGGAATTCCAAAGGGAATACTACTGCACTCTTGGTGGGAGTGTAAACTTGTTCAACCACTCTGAAAAGCAGTATGGAGGTTCTTCAGAAGACTCCACATAGAGCTCCCCTATGACCCAGCAATCCCACTTTTGAGCATTTACCCAAATGATCACAAATGAGGCCATACTAAGGCTACCAGCACAACTATGTTTATCGCAGCATTATTCAACATAGCTAAGATATGGAACCAACCCAGATGCCCCTCAGTAGATGAATGGATCAAGAAATATGTGGTGTATGTATGTAGGGGTGTGTGTGTGTCTGTGTGTGTCTGTGTCTGTGTGGAATTCTATCTACCATGAAATCCTAGAGAAACAGGTATTTTAGCCTTGCTTATACCATATATAATTTGTCTAAGATGCCAGCATGAACAGACTTTTTGTGGCCCGAGCTGGACAGTAGCCTGCATTTTTCAGAATCATTCCCCTTTCCAGTTCTGGCATTCTGACCAAGAAGAAGAAGTAAACAACACAACTTTCCAACTGTAGGTTATTTCTAACTTCTATTTTAGGGAGTATCTGGAGTCCTTTACAGAATAAGATCTATCTTCAAACCCACTTCACCATTGCAACATATCTAAATCTTAGGATAGTCACAATTTAGATTTTGTTGTTGTTGGTGGTGGTGGTTGGGCCTGAACTCTGGGCCTGGGCTCTTCCCTTCAGCTCTTCAGCTCAAGACTAGTGTTCTACCTTTTGAACAATATCACCACTTCCGGTTTTCTGGTGGTTTATTGGAGATAAGAGTCTCAGACTTTCCTGCCTGGGCTGGCTTTGAACCATGATCCTCAGATCTTAGCCTCCTGAGCTAGGATTACAGGTGTGAGCCACCAGTGCCAGACTACAGTTTAGATTTAAATAGTGACCCTTAACATGGTTATATGAGGTTTACTTGACTGGAAAAATGTAGACATAGGAAGAAAAAATTAAATAGAGTTAGAACAAGTACAACAACTAAAATGCTTACAAGAAGAAGCACTTTTCCATGCATTGGAACAATTAGATGGCATAGTTGAGCTCAGCTAGAAAAATGATGAGTAAAACAAAAGGGAGAAAAGGAACTAATTTATTCCTTCTCATTAGACATCCTTTTCTCCTTTTCATCTATGTTTGTTCCTCCTTTAATAGCCAGAGAATCATAACCTACTAATTGATAAATATTCCCCTTCAGGAATTTACTTCCTTGAGTATTTCTAAATAGCAAAACCAACAAACCAATTGACATTTCATCAGCATTACATTACACTGAGGCATAATTCCAGGTCTCCATTTATTGAAGGTCTCTAATCTCATTAGAATTCACTGTAGTGCTGAGCAAGTGTTCACTGAGATCAAAGAGCAGTTTGTTTGATGACTTTTCTAATTAGCCTCTCTGCTAGCATAAATTCTTGATGCCCTCTTCCAAGAATACTTGATAGCACTTCAATGTCTATAGGTTAAAGTGATTCTTTACCAGACTCTTCTGTACTTCCTACTTCACCACAGTTACCACCCCTCATTCCCAACATCCTCTAGTACAGTACCACTCTATGCAGACAGACAGATACACTTTGTATACACATACTCATGCCATACACATTAGGTCATGATATTCCATAGTGTAGCCTCTTCTGCATATTATACTTCAGAAAAGAGATTATATCACCATAGCCTGGAATGACTAGGGAAAGAGAAGCAATGATCATCAACAATATACTTAAGAACATGGACTAGCAAAAGAGTCAAGACTGGGGAGAGATCAAAAGTTAAAGGATCCTTTTTGCAAGGATAAATGCTTGGTTTGGGACAAGAATGTGACCCATGGGCAATGATATAGGGAAAGATGCTACAATTATACTCAGTATACTGATAGGAACTGACTGTGAAAGCAGAGCTCTTGCACAAGCAGGGTTTGAATTCAATATGTGATAGGAGCATAGGGAAGAAATATCAAAAGTATCAAGGAAGAGATCAGAAAGACACGGATTTTCTCTGCTCTCTCAGCTTTGTCCCCTCAACTAAGATCCCCTCTGAGGATCTTGCCCCACAACAGCCACTCTACTCTTCTTGTGGGGAAAGAGCTCTTGTATTTTAACTATCCTGGAAATGGAGCTCCCATGCCCCATTGCCTGTAGTTGTAGCAATCTGACTAATCTCTTGAAAAGGGGATGGAAGAAGAAGGTACGGAACAGTTTTCTGTCTCTAACAGTCAGGGTTATGTCTTCAGCTTTTCTCCCATCTCCCTTGAGTGGAACAAGGCTATGGTGGGCAGCCACAACGCATGGCTATGATGGATTATGAAGCAAATAAGTGCTACATTCTGGACTCCTGTTTTTTTCCTCCAGCATGGAGCTGCCAGGCTAGTTTTGATGTTTAAGGGTATGAGATCTAAACTCTTATTTAAGTCACTGATATCATTCTCATATTTAGCCAACTGATTCTGTATCCTAAATTAATTTAAATAATGAAACTTAAACTAATTTATGAACAGTGAGTTTTTTCCTCTCAGGATAGGGCTATATCTTGATTTTCATAAATGAAAATCATCACAAGTAGAATATGCATTTAATACATTCAACTGCCAAATATCACAGCTTAACAACACAGACTGCTATAGAAGAATGTGATTGCCCACATGGTCACATGGATGGCTGATGCTCACTCTGCAGTGCATTGTAGATAGCATTGTACTGCATATTGCTAGACAAGAGAAAGATCAAAATTCAGAGTTTTAACATACAGTTTCCATTGGATTCCTATTATTATGTATAAGTAGGGAAATTGTAAGGTAAAACTTCATAAGTGGGGTACCATGTATGCACATTTTAAGTCAAGAAAATTTTACATATTGGAAATTATCTTAGGGATTCGTGGATGCCAAAGCTTCAGATAAATAATGCCTTCTTCCAATAAAGAGAAGAGAATCTGGAGCCTTAGAGAGTAACTCAAGAGGATTAGATATCACTATCAAGAGACAGTGACGAGAAAGAAAAAAGGTTGTATTATGTAATGTTATTCTCTTTGATTCTTTAAGAGTAGCAAACCCAAAAATGCCTGATGTAAATGCATTTGAATAAACTGCTCACAGACTGACCTTTGTGTAACAAAACCATCAATATCAGGAAAGAAAGGCAGAGAGCAGAAAGAAACACAAGCATTGATGCTCTTATAGTATTTACAGAAATCAGAGGGATTTGGCACTGTGTGAATAAAAGCAGCATTGTTTAAGTCTCTCGGAACAGGCCATCTTTGCAGACAACTGGGTCACTGTGTAAGTGTAAAGATTCCCATTATTATCATTGATGAAAATAAGAAAAGTAGGCTGGCTTAGTTCTGAAATAATGTTTGTAAAAAATAGGGCTAGAAGAAATGGATTAGACTCAGAGGAAATTGAAGAACGAGGGCTTGAATGAGAACTAGAGCTTGAATGAAAGGCTCTGTGGAGCAGATTTCTCAGTCTTGACATCATGAGCATGTGGGGCAAGAGACTTCTTTGCTGTGAGACTTGTTCTGTAAATTGTAGAATGTTTAGCAGAGCCCTCCTTCCTTTTCCCAGTCAGAACAAGCAAAAATCGTCTCCAGACATTATCACATACCCCATCTTCAGCTGAGAAGCATTGCTATATAGATGTACACATTACTGCTAGACAGGTTATTATGAAAAACAGAAGGCAGAAGAACTTATTGGAGGAGAAAAGTTTCAGAAAAGGGCCACACAGTCAACTTTTGGATGTCCCCACTATTGGAGCAGGAGGAAAAGAATCTGCTCTGAAAATAGATTTCATACTGATTGGAAACCAGCACATAAGATTTGTCTTAATGTCTAAAATGTTTCTATCTCAAGAAGAAAGAAAAGGTGAAAGAAGTGTCAAGAAGTCAGAAGCAATAAAACAGAGGATAAATGGCAGGCTACCTTCTGTTTTTTATTGTGAAAATACCATACAGAGGGGTTACAATTACATGGGCAAGATAATGAATACATTTCTTATCAAGCATTGTTGCCTCCTGCTTTGCTTCCACTTCCTATCCCTTCTCCCACCCATCTCCCCCACCCCCAGCCAAAGTTGTTAAGTTCATTGTTGCAATGGGTCCACCTGTATCCCCATTTAAACGATTTGTTTTTTCCCTTCCCCTTCACAAATTATACCAACATCAAATACAGTGAAAGCAGGAGTTATACTGTGGGGAAGGGACATACAAAGCAACAAAGAAATCATCCATTTTTTTTGGTTTTTCATTTTTTTTATTATTGTGAAAATACCATACAGAGGAGTTACAATTACATGGGCAAGATAACGAGCTCATTTCTTATCAAGCATTGTTGTCTCCTCTTTGTTTCCCCTTCCCATCCCTTCTCATACTCCCCCCACCACCCCCCACCCAAGCCTCCCCGCCCCCCAAGCAAAGTTGTAAAGTTCATTTTTTGACATAACGACTTGTACATCTCATTGTTGCATTGGGTCCACCTGTATCCCTAGTTAAACAATTTGTTTTTGCCCTTCCCCTCCACAAATTATACTAACATCAACTATAATGAAAACAGGGGTTATCTTATAAATATGTTAGAAACAATCACATTTGAATACTTATCTTGGGGAAAGAAAAAACATTTGAATACTTATCTTGGGGTTCATTTCACCTAACATCAACTTATCTGACCTTTTGTGTTTGTCTCGGACATATACTAGTTATTGCAAATAAGGGAAACCATGGGACCTATGTTTCTTTGGGCCTGGCTTACTTTACTTAATAGGATTTTTCCCAAGTCTTTCCATTTCCTAACAAATGGGGCAATGTCATTCTTTCTGATGGAGGCAGAGAACTATAGACCCATTTCTTTGATGAACATTGATGCAAAACTTCTCAACAAAATTTTGGCCAATCAACTTCAATCATTCATCCAAAAAAATCAAACACCACGATCAAACAGGATTCATTTCAGGGATGCAAAGCTGGTTCAATATACACAAATCAATTAATATAAATCATCACATAAACAAAAGCTAGGATAAGAACCACATGATTATCTCAATAGATGCAGAAAAAGCATTTGACAAGATCCAACACCCCTTTATGAGAAAAGTTCTGGAAAAATTAGGAATCCATGGAACATTCCTCAACACAATAAAGGATGTATATGACAAACCTACAGCCAGCATTATACTTAGTGGTGAAAAACTAAAGCCATTTCCTCTTAACTCAGGAATGAGTTCTAAATTAAAAAAAAATATCTTGGATAACCTTTGAGAACATAGTTTGCTAAGTAAAACAGAGACTTCCTGTACTTCCTTTTTGTTCCATCTTTTTCAATCCAATTTTCAGTGAAGAGGAAGTTTGGGGAATGAGAATATGCTGTAGGGACTCAGCTGTGTATACAGACAGAATTTTAATTGGAATGTGAATCATATTTAGATAGCAAGACGAACTTGATACAGCTCTGGTTCTCAGGAGCAGGAATCATACCTGTGCAGGAGTTTTAGAAGTGGGATATTCAAGATCCTGCACTGCACATTTCCTTTATAACTTACAAAGATAAATTTCCACCTTAGACCAGAGAACACTATTAAGCACAGAGATTACATAGATGTCAATATAAGTCACCTTTTTTTCAGACTCCTGGAAGATGTTGTAGTTTCCTTAGGGAAGAAAAAAAAAGTTTGTGAACATCCTACTGTGTCATGACTGAAGAACTACAATGGCTTCCATAGGGAGACTTCATAGGTAGGAGTTCCTCTTAGGCAATTACTGCCAGAAAAACTGGCTTACTGCCAACTTTCTCTAAAACGCATAGAATAATTTTTAAAAATTATCCTAAAAAATATAATTTCCACAGATCAGCAGTATAAATCAGTGGTAAGAGTGTATACCTGGTGTCCAGCAAAATGGAATGGACCTACCCTAAAAGTTCGATATTGCATATCCATATTTAGTTACCTAAGCTCAGATTTTATAACAAATTTGGTATAGAGATTCTACATAGTATTCATAGTCCCAGTCCTATTTCTCATAAGAATCTTACATGAATTTATGACTATACTTCTGTAGACTTACCAATTACCTTGTATATCTAACAAGTATCAAAAACGTAAATAAGCAAAATAAACCCTTTATTCCATATGACCCTACTATTTTCCTAAAATTTTCCCCCTCCTCCATTTTAAAAAATGGTGTATTACCCACTTTGGTTGTTCAAGTCAAAGTTGAAAGTTCATAACTAATGATTCTTTTCCGTCATCACCCACCCTTCACATGCAAACTATGTTTCACTGATTCCACCTGCAAAATCTATCCTTAATCTTTCCACATCTCTTCAGCTTCACTATTTCCAACAGACACCATAATCTCTCATGTGTGCCACTTGAAAGTTCTCTTTACTTTCCTTAAGTACTTTTACACTAATGCTCTTCTTCCCAGCATTAATCCTCTCAGCACTTCAAGTTGCTCTAGTTTAGCCAATAGATGACCACTGGACGCTCAAACCATAAAAAAGGTGATCAGACATCTTCACATGCCACGTTGCTCCAGTGCAGGATTCTTCTACTCATTCTTTAAAAATGCACAAATTTGAATGAAGTTTTATGCCTTCGATCCAAACATGAAATTGCCACAACTGACTGGATATAATCAACTTCCACAAATCTGTGGAGGACAATCTGATAAACAAGAAATAATGAAAAAACATTTGACTCAAAAAATGCCCAAGATAAAACTTCTCCACAGAGCAAACTGCTCTGTTGCTTTTCTATCAAAGTAGCCTTCTTCTAGGTTCTATGGCACCTCAAGAACTTGACCTTTCTAATTTTTTTGCTCTGATCACTAGAGAGCTTCTGACTGCATAGTACTTTGTGGGTGACTGGAATGTAATCTTTAATAGGTATATTCATCTGACTCGTCTTGTCTGAATTCTTTCTTTTACTTGCTCCCAGCTTAGCATGACCTCTCTTCCCTAACACACACAGAGAAACTTATTTTAAGCTTTATCCAACATTTCTCTCCTTCTGTCTCTGTTCTGCCATCAGATTGGACCTGCCCTTCCTTCTGCTGCCCTTCACTGTCTTCTCAATTACTATTTCCTTAGACACAGTTCCTCATTTACAAATTGTTATATGGACCTCCAGTCTATTTAAAGAAAGCCTAATATGTTCCCCAAACTTCTGCAGATGTCCTAGAGTACTTTGGCTCTGATGGTGTGGGGGTGGACATAAAATATAAACTTGTATGCTGCTTTATAAGAGCTCTGCAAGCTCTTACTTTCTAAGCCACTTTGGTCATGAATAATAGGAATTAATGGCTAGAAGGGATGGAGGTGAACAGTGTCATTATAATCTTGTTACCAGATTACAATGGCTTCCCCATACAGAAAAGGCTATTGGATTGTTGTGTGTTTTCCAAACAGCTGAAAGTAGGAAAACACATACATATGCACATGTGTGTGTGTATGTGTGTGTGCACTACAGGTGCCGATCTTGTTAGAGATTGTACAAAGATCTATAGCAAGCACTTGGAGATTTGGAGACATCTTGCTATTGAATATTTAAAAATAATCAAAACAAAGAGTTTCTCCAAAGCTTTAAACTGATAAACCAATCTCCACTCCCATCCCTACCTATTGGAGATGTTCAGGAAAATAGTGCTGGACTTTTCTTTTCTTTCTTTCTTTTTTTTTTTTTTTTGTCTGTCATGGGGCCTGAACTCTGGGCCTGGGAGCTGTCCAAGCTTGTCTTTTCTTTACTCGGACAGTTATTTCTCATTTCAACTCTATTACACAAGCATTCTGTCCATGGTGACCCAGAGTCATACTGTGTAGAGAATGTGAATCCATTCTAAGATGAAATTTAGAACCAGAGGCTTCTGGGCATGCTTGGGAACTTTGACTCTCTTCTGAGAGACGTGAGGCTGAGTAAATCAGCCTTCTTTCCTTTATGAGAGACAAACAGAGAGAAAAGGAAGCCACTTGTAGGATGCAATGTTCAGGCAGCTCTGGCAGGCATTTACAGGTGCTTAGTAAATTATCCAGTGGAACATAAGCAGCCTAGAGAAACCCATTGTCAGACAGGAAAAGATGAGGCTGAGGTGAGATGGGAGGAAGGGCTAAGAGAGTTTGATAGAATCCTAGGGGAAGCAGTACTCAATTCCTTTTTCTTTTACAAAATTTTATTTTCAGTAGTTGAACAAAGAGGTTACAATGACATATGTCAGACTATGAGTGAAATGCACCTTGATTCACGCCACTCCTTCCATCTTTACTCAATTCTATTGCTTTATCACAGAGATCTGAACTCAGCTCCAACCTGAATAGTTCTTTGGGTCAGATAAAGCAAAGGAAGCTTAGACACATGAATTTTCCTAGAAATATGATGGCAGAGTATGGATAATACCTGGAAAATACTGCTGACCATAAATGGCTGGACTCAATAGACTTTTTGAAATCTAAATATTTCACTTCAAATATTTAGCTGTTTGTAACACACACCAAACAAAACCCAAAATGTGAAGGCTCATATTTTATAATAATCATATTAGCTTTAGTAACAGTAAGAGGGAAATAGAGAAAAAGGGGAGCATATGAAACTTCACATGAGAACTCAGTTTTGTGTGCTAGCCGCAAGTCATTATCCAGGCTTTCACAGATTTAAGAAAAGATGTGAGAAGGGAATTCCTTAGTAGCCATCAATAAGAACATCAAGTGAGGTTACAGAGTCTGGGTGTATCAGAATAGTCCTAATGCAAGTAGAAGATGACATGTGCCCAAGGAAGAAGCTACATGGAAAACCAGAGAGAAAATAATGGGAGGAAGTGGGGGGGGGCGGAGGAAATCTTGATTCCCTATGTGATAATGTTTGGGTGCTTTGTGGGAAAGACATCTGGTTTCAATTAATGATTTAAAAAAAACGTTCAGCAAATAAGAGTTATTATAGCCAACATTATTGTTGTTTTGAAATTGAAGATAAATATGCAGACCTTATTTAATAATGGTTAATTTGACTTTTGAGACAGAAAAAAATGTACCTTTCATAGATTTTACATTAACCTAAGTGAAAACAGACAAATCAATGTTATTTTTTGCATTCAATTTTTTAAATTCTATTTTATTGTAAAGATGCTGTACAGAGGGGTTACTGTTACATGTGTAAGGTAATGTGTACAATTCTTGTCGAGCATTGTTTCCCTCTCCTTTGTCGTTCTCTTACTATCCCTTCCCTCCTGTACCTCTCTCACTCCCACCCTCACCCTGCCCCACAAAGTTGTAAAGTTCATTTCCAACCAGTGTCTTATGAGCATCATTGTTTCAGTGGCTCATCCTATGTTCCTGTTTCAGTGTTTTATTATTCCCCTTCCCCTCCCCAAATTAGATAAATGTATATACAGGATACAGGATACATATGTATACACACACACACACACACACATACACACACTTCTTGATCCATTCATCTACTGAGGGGCATCTGGGTTGGTTCCATATCTTAGCTATGGTGAATAATGCTGCAATAAACATAGTTGTGCTGGTAGCTTTAGTATGGCCTTATTTGTGATCTTGGGCAAATTCCCAAAAGTGAAATTGCTGGATCATAGGGTAGCTCTTTGTGTAGTCCTATGAGGAACCTCCATACTTTTTTTTAATTGTGAAAACACTGTACAGAGGGGTTACAATTACATGGGCAAGATAATGAGTACATTTCTTATCAAGCATTGTAGCCTCCTCCTTTGTTTCCCCTTCCCATCCCATCCTCCCCTTGCCCCTCCACCCAGCACTCCTCACCCCCCCCGCCCCACCAAAGTTGTAAAATTCGTTTTCGACATAACGACTTGTATGTCTTATTGTTGCAATGGGTCCACCTGTTTCCCTATTTAAACGATTTGTTTTTTCCTTCCCCTCCACAAATTATAACAACATCAAATACAGTGAAAGCAGGGGTTATACAAAGAAATAATCTTATAAATGTGTTAGAAACAATTGCATGAAAGGAAAAACATTTGAATACATATCTTAAGGTTCATTTCCCTAACATCAACTTATCTGATCTTTTCTGCTTGACTCAGACATATACTAGTTATTGCAAATAAGGGAAACCATGGGACCTGGCTTACTTCACTTAATAGAATTTATTCCAAGTCTTTCCATTTCCTAACAAATGGGGTAATGTCATTCTTTCTGATGGAGGCATAGAATTCCATTGTGTATATACACCACATTTTCTTTCCAGAGTTGTTCAGCAAGATTACACTCCCACCAACAGTGCAGTAGGATTCCCTTTTGGCCACATCCCCTCCAGCATCTGTTGTTATTAGATTTCTGATTATAGCCATTCTAACTGGGGTGAGGTGGAATCTCAATGTTGTTTTGATTTGCATCTTTTATGACCAGAGAAGTTGAGCATTCTTCATGTGTCCATTGGCCATTCTTATTTCCTCTTCAGAGAAGTCTCTCTTTAATTCTTTAGCCCACTTGTTGATGGGGCAGTTATTTCTTTGAGGATTTGTTTTTGGAGGATTTAATTTTTTGAGATCTAAGTATATTTTAAATTTATTGTTTTTTTTGTTTGTTTTTGTATTATTTTGAGACAGGATCTCAACATGCAGCCTAGGTAGGCCTTGAACTTGTGATTTTCCTTTTTTCACCTCCAACATGCTGTGATTATAGGTGTGTGCCACCAAGGGTTTACTCAAAGTTTAATGGATTGTATGCATGTATACATGTGTGCATGTGTGCACAAACACATGGTGGGTGTATATAAAATCTATTACGTTTTATAACACTTGGTATTTGGTTAACAACAAATAACAAAAGGAATCTGTGATGTAGGCAGGCATAATTATCCCATATAACAGATAAGAAAATGAAGCCTTAATAGATTAATGACTTGCCTAAGGTCAGCTAAGCAAGGAGAGTTGAAATTGTCTATAGATCATTTTTTTTCATTCCTGGTCTTATATTTACCTGTGACTCTGTATTTGGAACCTTGCAATCTTTTCATAAATCTTACTGAATCCTTTAGAGTTTATAGATACAGGGGAAGGTAGAGGATCACGTGGATTCATGACACAGAGAGGTTTGTATATGCTTTGTTCCTCACAGTTTTATTATATGCTGGCTGTTTGAGAAAGGATGGAAAGTTAAAGAAGTAGACCTAGGAAGGAGGTGATTAGGTCACAAAGGTATCATTCTTATAAAGGGATTAGTGTCATTCTCAGGAGACTGGGTTAGTTCTCTCCAGGTGGGATTAAGTCTTAAAGGGGTGAGTTGGGCCTCACAGGACTAAATTAGTTATAAAAATAGGTTGTCGACACATTTACTTTGTTTTGCAAGTATCCTTAGTAAGTCAATGTCTACTTCTGTTGCTTGCAACCAAGAATTCTGACAGAATCAAATTCAACTCTGAGAAAGTAGGCCTCCTCAGACATCATATCTACTAGTGACTTGGCTATAGGCTTCCCAGCCTTCAAACTGTGAGAAATGCATTTGTTTATTTTTTAAGGAATAGATTGCTATACAGTGGATGAAGCACTGTCTTTCTTGCACACACACTCTCAAGACACTTTCCATAACCATATGATGCAATGCACAAGATGGTCAGTCACCAGAAGCAGAGCAGATATTGGTTCTGTGTTTTTTTTAACTTTCAAAGCTGTGTGCCAAAGGAAACCTCACTTCTTTACCATTTACAGTCTAGTGTTTTTCCAGAGCAACATAAAATAGACTATGACATCACAGAAAAAATAGTAAGCACATAAGGTTCCTGGATATGTGGGCAGAAGGATCCGGTGCTCCATGCCCCTTCCCTAGGCCTTTGTGTATGCTGTCCTGCTATCTGGACCACCTTCCCTCTCAAATCCTTTCCTCTTCTTCCTCCCTCCCCACCTCACAAAGTCATCATTTCCTCCAGGAAGCCTTCCTAGCTCTCTAAATATGCTACTTCTTTCCATTCTAGTCATATTCGGGGCTCAGATTTACCATAGAGTTTATACCTGATGGTGAATACCTTCTCATAAGGACTTTGGTCCTTCCCTACTGGACTCTAGGCTCCTTCACACAAGAAAATGTCCTCTTTCACAACTGTATCCCCAATCATGGAACAAGCCTGTTCAGTACTCAAATAGATTTTGAGTTCAAATTTATAGGATAACGCTTGCTGAGGGAACTGTATGCAAACTATTAAAGTCAGAAATGAAACAGATTCCATGAAAAGACTCCTGCACCTTGCACAAGTCTTCTCTTAGAGCTTAGTAGAAGCTGTAATCTGGGCATGATTTATCACCGGAGCAACTGCTTCAAAATGCTTTTTCCTTATCTCACAGAACCATAGTAAAAGCTAGTTTACTTTAAGCAAATGGTATTTTTTGCTTCTACTTTTCCCCCCTAGCTATTTTTTCCTTCTATTTACTTATCTGTTTAGTAAGAAAAGAAAAAGGATTCTGAGCTCTATTTAGATATTTGAGATACATCATATATAGCTATAAATTGCTAGCTATTATATTTAGATATTTGAATGTCTAAAACCTGTTTGTTCTATTTTGGGTTCCATTAGGCCAAGAAAAGAAGAGAGAAAACACACTTAAAGGTTTAATTTTTTTATATCCAATACAATGCTTGAGCTCATGATCATCAGCATTTATCCCTGAAAGAAATGTGCCTGACATTAACAAAACTGGAAATTAACCAGTATTTATCCCTGAAAGAAATGTGCCTGACATTAACAAAACTGGAAATTAACCACAGTCTTCAGAATTCAATCAGCCAGCACTGCTCTGATTTAGCCTTGATCACGAACTGTCTTTGTCAGCCCAGAAGATTGCACTGCTCCATTCCTTGGGAATGTCATGTGTACAAGGAGGAATCAGGACATCATGTGACATTGCAAAATCCACACCAGTTTATTTCTATCAAGAATGTCCCCTGCATATCTGCACAGTTTGTCTCATTTGGATGAATTACATCTGTCTTATCTCTTTCAGAGACATGTGTCCTACATGCCCAGAAATGTTGACACAGAATCCAATACGAATGCACTGTGACAACTTGGCTTTATTCCTTAATAAAACTGGACATCCACGTTTCACAGATAATCCAATTTAGTTTGTGTTCAACCACTTCCTAATCATGTATGAGCTAGCCACATTTTAAAAAAATCCCACTTCAAAGTTGTAAATTAAGTGAATCATTTTTTAAAAATCCATTGGCATAATGATTTCTTTTTCGTGTATCTATGGAGTTATCACAATGAACCCCTTCTTCTTATTAATATATGCTAATTCAAACATTAAAAACAATAATAATGATACCTCTCGATGCACTTAAAATATTTCATTTTTCAAATAAATTTGATTTGTGACATTGTATTTTCTCAGAATTATGAAGAAACAAACAAAATGCAGTCTTGCACTGACTTCTTCAAGTCTAAGGAGTTTCCATTCCTAAGTGATCATCATATTTTTGAATGATTCTTCGAGCTTTGAATAGATGCAAAAAGCTCAAAAACTTTCCTTCATGCCCAGACTTGATTACTTCCATTATCATCAAAGTATAACTTAGCTCTTTTTCTACCATCTGGTTTCAACCTACTTTTCAAATACATCTTCCACTAACACCTTCCCTTCTACCTGAGCTAACTCCTGTTCTCTATTTTCTCTGAACACCCTGTACTCTCCTGGCTCCCATCTTTGTTCATAAAGCCCTTCCTCTCCCTGCCCCCACCTCCAGTGCTTCCTGTCCTTAACTCTGCCCTTAGATGACTTCCTGTCCTTAACTTAGACATTCAGATGCACAATGTACATCACCATTGTCTATCCAGTTTCTGGGTAGATATAATAGACTCTCACTAAATGATGGGCCTTAATAAACTCATTATTTATCTTTTCTTCAGTCATTTGTGAATTGCTTATTGTGTTGACTAAGTGTGGCTTGGTTATACATAAGCTGAGTGAAAGCAGATGGCTATATAATGTATAGGTACAGTTCAAAAAAAACATAGGTTCTATTTTTTATAATGATTGAAGAATGCTAGAGAGTGACAGTGATGCACAATAAGTCCAAGGCCCTTCTAAGCACAGAGTCTGTGTGCCCGCATGGGTTGCATACCCATAAGGCTGACTGGGTAAAACACAGACTTCTATGAGCTTATGGATCCAAGCAAGCTTGTTGTTGAGTGGCTTGATACTAGTAAGTAAAAATGAACACAGTAGTACAATAAGTGCCATAAAACATGTGAGCGCAGGGTACCAAGAAAGCATGCTGCTGGAGGGTTCAACCCATTCTAGGAAGGGAGAAAGGGATGTAGAAAAGCTTGTGGAAAGAGGAAGCACTTAAATTCATTTTTACAGCTCAAGTCAGAGTTGGAAAGGAAAGAGAGAGAAGGTTAGCTCAAGAAATAAAATATCCCAGTGCAAAAACAATAAACGTCAAGATTTTTGGCCATGAACCACAGAGTGAAATGTACACTTTAGCTTAGTACACAAATTGAAACGAAAGTTCCAAAAATACATGCAGTTTGCCTTCTCTTTCATAGTCTTAAATAGCCCTGTTTTAAGGGCTATTTCTAACGTGACCTCCTAAGCAAATCCCTCAGTCTTCTTGGCCCTAAACCATGTGCATTCCCAGCCTGCTTCTCTTTGGATATTTTGCTTTCTGGTGGCTGTGTTGTGCAATTCATGTTAGATTACAACTCAAAGGCAACTTCAGATGACCAGTACATGTTCATTTCCAGGCAACGCAAGCATCTCTTTCTCAGTCTTTGCATATGCCATTTTTTCCATTTTTCTTAGGACCACCAGTGCTTTGTCTTTTTATTTCTTACCACTTAATGTTGTCTTGCTAGAGAATCAAAGGAGAGTCTTTTGGCTCAAATTAATTTAAAAGAAAAAACCTTTCTACTGCACACTTGTAATCTTATCATTTGGGAAACTGAGACAGGAGGATCTTGAATTCAAGGCCAACTGAGCTACACATAAAACATGTCTTAAAACAGCGACAAAAGGACCTGCGTCTTTGGTGCACTTGGTGATTGACATCAAATCAGTCTGATTCTGTGTTATTTTATGCAAAGTTCTGGTTATATAATCCTGGGACTGCACATTGCCAGAACTTTCTCCTCTACTTAAAGAGAAGTTGTTCTCAAACTTTTTCAGAGTTTTCAATGATAGTAAAAAAAAAATCAACCCAATAATTTTTGTAGTCACCAAGTTTCTGAAACTTTTACATATATTTTATTATGAAAACTATAATTCTACCTGTGAATTAAGAATCATTATTACTATCAGTTTTCATTTCATTTTTTTGGGTTTGAACCCAGGGCGTGAGTGCTGTCTTTTTTCCTTTCAAAGCTAGCATTGTGCTATTTGAGGTTTTTGGTGATTAAATGGAGGTAAGAATTTCAGCGATTTTCCTGTGTCTGCAGGCTTTGAACATTGTTCCTCAGATGTCAACCTCCTGAATAGTTAGGATTATAAGCATGAGCCACCAGGACCCAGTGAGTTTCCATTTTATAAGTTTAAGTGTTTCTGATTCAAAGGTCATGCTGACATGTTTTCTCCATGATGCTAATCAAATTAAGATGGTGACAGATTATGTGTACTAATTCACATTTGATGAATAAAGGGTCAGCTAAACAGAGCAGTTAGCAAAGCAACCCTGGTCACAAAAGGATATTTATCAAAATAAATCTGTGGTAAACAAAGCCCCTTATTTCTGTCATGTGTGACTCTTCGCAGTGATGTCACACTCTGTTGCTAGCATGACACTGATTGACTTGCCCTGGGTTATTTTCAAACTTTCCCTGCTTATGTCATATCAGCTTTGTTAGCCAGTCTATTCTGTCATGTATTTGTTTTATGGACTTGGTCTGTTTTATTCCCTCTTTGGTGACAGAAGAAGGAAGAAATTATGCCCTTGCTATCCTGTATACACATAGAAGCATTAATGTAAGTTAGAATCAAATCCACATGTTTTCAGGGGCTCTCACACACTTCTGGAGGAAAGAGGCCCACTTTTTAACTTTTTTGGGGGGGGTCCAGTCGTGGGACCTGAACTCTGGGCCTGGGCGGTGTCCCTCAGCTCTTCAGCTTAAGGCTAGCGCTCTACCACTTGAGCCACAGTGCCACTTCCAGCTTTTATTCTTTTTGCTTATGTGGTACTGAAGAATCGAACCCAGGACCTCAGGCATGCAAGGCAAGTGCTCTACCACTGAGCCACCTTCCCAGCCCTTAAAGAGGCCCACTTCTTATCATGGACACCAAGTCTGCATATTCTTATTTATGACTCCTTTATGACTGTCTAACCTGGACACTTGAGACAGACGCATTCTACAAAGTAAACCTAGGATAATCAACATGTGGATATAACAAGCTGAAGACAATAAGAAGTTCATCCCTAATCCACAACAGGAAATCTGTACCCGAAGGTAGCAGGGTAAAGTGTAAGGCGAGTACCCTAAGAAGTAGGGGGCTTGGTTTCAATAATTGCAGAATGACATATAACGAGATAGCACAGGTGAATCTGCTTTGTGAGCTGAAAAGGTAATTCTGTCACTAAGAACTGTGACATTTTGATACTTGATGCCAAAAGGTACCTTGAGGAATTAGTTGAGTCAGCTCCCTAATTTCCAAAAGCTGAAGCACAGAGAAGGGACTACCCAAAGGGTTACAGCTGCTCATGCCCACACCAGAGCTGCAGCTTACCTTTGCATGCAAGAATATGAGACAAGGTAATAATAACATCTAGGCATTACTAATGTGTACTACATATTCTCTAGGTTATACAGTTTTCAGTTTTGTTAAGGATTGTCATTAAATAAAAATTGCAAGGAACATTTGGTACATATATATTCAGTGTGTGTGTGTGTGTGTGTGTGTGTGTGTGTGTGTGTGTGTGTGTGTGTGTGTAGGGCTTTAAGCTTAAAGACGCCTTAAGTTAACAAGGTTACTACCATGCTTTCAGACAAGAATCTGTATCTCTCTCATCTGTAGATTAAGATTTACACTGTCTCTTTCAAGCATTGACCAGTTCTCATAAAGTTACAGGTCCTCCCCGTCAATAGTCTACTAAGCTAAAATTCCTTAAATCTTTAACTCTTCCTAGAAGGCCATTGCCCTCAACACTCCAATGTAGACACCCCAATCCAGGTCCAAGATGACTTCCAATCTGTAAGTAAACCAAACCTTCTTTCCTCCGTATATTGAGTTAAGCTGGGTTCAAGGTTGCTCCGTGTGTGTGTGTGTGTGTGTGTGTGTGTGTGTGTGTTCTTGTCCTTGGTCTTGAACTCAGGGCCTGGGCACTGTCCTGAATTTCTTTTGCTCAGGGCTAGTGCTCTTCCACTTGAGTCACAGCTCTACTTCTGTCTCTTTTGGTAGTTTATTAAAGATAAGAGTCCCACAGACTTTCCTGCCTGGATTAGCTTCAAACCAGGATCTTCAGATCTCAGCTTCCTGAGTAGCTAGAATTACAGGCGTGAGCCAACACTTCCTGGCTTAAGCTGAGCTGATAGAATCTATACCTGACAAACTTCATAGAAACATCAGGCTAGCATCATGGATGTATGATGTCCACACTCAGAAAGATTCTGAGCTTGATTGAAAGCTCTGCTCTTGCCATCTTTTTTTACATTTTTTAGTGTAGAGTGGAGTCGATGGTTGGTTTGGTTTGGGCCAATATATATTTATTCAATATATATAAATATATATAAATATAAATATATATTCAATATATATTGTTATATATAATATGTAGTATATATATTCAATGTATATTTTTATATATACTATATATGTTCTATATATATTGTTATATATTGAATATATATATTCAACAAACAGCCCTGCAGTGTCATTTTTCACTAGATGCCCCCACACAAATTAGGTAGGTGGTTTTGTGTTGAGTTGCAGTAACTGTGTATTTTGGTGCTGCTCTTCTATCTCTCCTCTATTCTCCCTTACCCCTGTCTCCTGAAAACCAGCGGTGAAGGTGGGTGGGCAGGGCTGCACTCGGAGTACAATAATGATGTGACGTTCTCACTCCCTTTCTTCCATGACTTAGGAACCTCCAAACAAATGAGTTTCATAATGGAAAATATACAGAAAGGGCATCCAGCACTCATCTTGAACAAAATATTAATTATTCATGTTGTATTTTCTAAATAATTCATCACATTCAACATAACCCATGATTCTAATTCAGAGTGCCTGGCCCATCTACTACGTGTCCAGTCTTATATATAAATTTCCTTTTTTATTTGAATTTCTTTAGTAGACTTCCAGTTACAAACATTAATTTGTTCATTCAGCCACTGTTTGTGACACTCACTTTTCTAGGTTTCTGAGGCTAAAATAATGAATGAAAGGGAACTAGATTTTGTTGTTCCAAGGACTTTCAGTAGACATATAATGATATAAAATTTAAAACGTTTTTTGCTTTTGTCCTCAATAGGTGAAACATGAAATCCATCTAAGAATATATCTTATATATCTATATAAGACCCTTAAGTACCAGAAGACATATGCAATTATAACTGAGAAGACAGATTTCAAAAGAAGATGAGAGAAAAAGTAAATATTTTAGAGTTGGATAGAAAAGTTGCTTATCTCTATTTACAAAATCTACTCAGCGTCTGCAGAAAAATGCTTATTTGAATGAGCAACTGATCAAAGCTTCAGATACTGAATTTGCAGTAAGCAAAGTTCCAGGAGAAGGCACTTTTGTGAAAATTTAACTTGGAAATTCTGTTGTCCAAAGACAATCTATAGGCTCAATTAAGCAGAGCAGTAGATAGCAATCGAAAAAACAGGCAAGCAGAAGGCATTGAATGATACATAATTACCAGGCCTGTTTTCAGAAAACAACTGACTCATATAAGAAAATTAAGATGTTGGGGATTGAACACCAGAAAGTGCATGAAACTTAAGCTTAATTGGCAAGCTGGGCTTGTTAACGGACTAAGCAAGATGATACAGAAAAGTACATGAGACACAGAGCTGCAGGGTTGCAACCCACATGTATCAGTCATTTGAATTTTCTATGTGAATGGCAGATGCATAAAATGTAAATGATACCTATGAGTAAGTTGTAACACAGTATTGGTGGTCATAGAAAATCTGAGACCACCATGCCTGAGGGAGGAAGAGTCTCATAGGCAAAGTTATCAGGTGGCCACACTGCTGGTGAACAATGACCCAAAATCATGGCGTGGGAGTGGTAATGAGACAAGACAAATGTCAAGGTGATGTGAGTCACTCACAAAGAATAGGAGGCTCAGTCCAACCTTGTTTATAAGTTTTGGGTTTGGGGTTTTGATTTTCAGTCCTAGAGATGGAACCCAGAACTCTATGAGTGCTGGGCAAGAGTTCTACCGCTGAGCTGCAGTCCTAGCCTTCAACCTCTTAAAAGAGAATATCTATGTATCATATGCTTTAGATCATATAGACTCCAAGACCCCAAACCATCCAATGTGGTCATCCAAATCTTGAATCCAAATCTTGTCAATCAAAGCTTCCCTGCTTCAGATACATTGCAAGAATGATAGCTTAGGGAAATTTTGGTTTGGCCTTTTAAGAACTAAAATTATTAAAAGGGTCCAATAATAATAACTTTAGTGACACCATAGAAAGATGTATGAAGCAGAGTAATAAAAGCCTAATCCATTTCTAGAGTCCACTTGCACTCTAGACAAGATATACATTTTGCAGAGAATGTACTTTCCTTGGATGGTATGGTAGGAAATAGGACTAATAGTCTTTCATTCCAAGATTTGAAGAAAATTCTAATTAGACAATGCATAAAATATGCTAAACAGAGATGCCAAATATTGTTATTGCTCAACAGATGGTAGCTGTTTTTATGGCCTTGAGTTTGCTATTAAGCTAACTAAAGCATTTCAGTATAAATATACATATAAAGAGAGCATGCATATGCAAATATATGTACACACATCTGTAGATCACATGAACCCTAAACCTACAAGACCCCCAAATCTTCTTTCAGGGGCAAGAGAGTCACAAAACACTAGGCCAAATAAAGCAAGTAATTCTGTCATCATCCTGGAGTCAATGGCTCGCTACTCAGTGCTTCAGTCTGAACTGAAATGAACACTTCTTTACAATAGTTATTTTGTAATAAGCGGACAGAACTTCTTCTATAAGTAGAGAGAACCTCTCCCCACATTCATTGGCTGGAAATTTGTGTCAAGAATTTTGCAAATTCTGAAATTAATTAATAATGCAAGTAATATTCAATAGAAATAGTTCTGAACTCCCTCAAAAGTGATTAGTGTTTGAGAATACACACACACACACACACACACACACATGGAAATTCTTAGAGAGGGCAAGAAAAAAAAAGGAAGAGCTTACTTATAAGAGATGAAGTTGGAGTTTCTAAGAGGAAATCATTGCCACTGGCATTCCAGAGGCAATAATCAACAATGTCAAAAGAAGGGCAGCACTGGGAGGGAAGTCACAGTAGGATGCAGGAAGATGGCTCATACAGAACCTGGGGAATCTTCTGTCAGAATGATGCATTGACTTACTGGCAACATCACACTGTAGTTGACAAAGACTTTTCACAGAAATGGATTTAGTGTGAAGGAAAACCTCCATCCGATGACCAGAAAATCAGTCATGTAGAAGGTGTTGCTTGAACATGAGGAATGCCCTGTGTGACCTGGACCTGGAGGAGAAGGTAAAAATCAAG
Organism: Dipodomys ordii; assembly: GCF_000151885.1. Classification (NCBI taxonomy): domain Eukaryota; kingdom Metazoa; phylum Chordata; class Mammalia; order Rodentia; family Heteromyidae; genus Dipodomys; species Dipodomys ordii. The sequence continues at coordinate 9,311,936 of NW_012267273.1, read as the reverse complement.
GAAGAGATTACTAAAGGCAATGATAAAAACCAAACAGAACCATATATTAACCACCAGTTAATCTTCCCAATTTGGGGGAGTCTAAGTAGAAATATCTGTGTCTTTTTAAACCATAAGCAAAAGTAATTTTTTGCATCATTTTAATTTTTAACTGCTTTGTAAATACACAAAGACAGCTGGTAAGACAGCTTTGAAATAAATACTCCTGCATTGTAAAGATTTCTTTTCTTTATGACATTCATTCACTGTCTGAGACAGACTGACTTACCTACTGCAACCTGGATGCCCGCTGTGAATGTGTTTTGAAGTGAAAGGGAGCTATATCCACTCACTGTCCGTGAACTAAAGCTAACAGCCACCTCTCTGCCTTTAATTAGATTTTCAACAAACACCACAACTGAACAATGTCCAAATAACTACTGGCTTTAACTGACATTTTATGTTTGTCCTTGATTGTATCTGGAATAGAGAAGCCTTGGCCAGATTCTCCTGGAGTTGTGCTCTGCTCATCAGAGACACACAAAGGCATTTGTTGCCCAGAGCAAACAGAATTCTACCCACAAATTTGCGATTGCATGTCCTAAGTTTACCTCATGAATAGAGTAAACCACCTGTTCTTCAGACATTTTTAAGTCAAAGGTCATACGTGTAACAAGAAGCCATGAACGATTTGATCCAAAGGGCTCAGAATTTAACTTCTTACATAAGACACATCCTGATCCTTTCAAAGCAGCTTCCTGCCTTCTTAGGAGTGAATCACAGTTATTTCAGAGTGAATTTGGGAACGGATCCCACAACTATTTCTGTTTAATTCCTGTACATTTTTTCTCTCACTTTCTGCCTAGCCCATATTTTCTAGGCAGGCATGTCCTTTTAAAAAAATGTGGACATCAGTCCTCCTCTCTTCATGTGCCTTTGAGTAAGTTACTTTAACTTCATGGCCTCAATTTCTCATCTGTGAAGTGGAGATGGAAGAAGTTTTACAGAATCTTTGGGAAGATACTAAATAATCTAGTTAACTATGTTCAATACAGTGCATAAGAAAATCTGTGCAAGAAAGAATGTTCACGCATTTTATTTTTCAATAACTTAATTCAAAATCTACATATACATCCCTAGTCTGATGAGACAGAAACTTAATCTCAATATAGTGTCCAGTAAACAATACACATACACACACACACACACACACACACACACACACACACACACAACTTCCACAGAGGTGTATCTGATTTCTGGGTAGAGATTGTATGAGGCTGTTTGAGGACAGATCAGTAGGGTGAAGGAGGGAATAGAAGCATCTAGTCCAGGCTGTTCCTATCTATGCACACACACACATGACTGAAGACACACACAATTTGGAGTTTAATCAGTTATTTGTTCCACAAGGTCATTGTTGAATCACCAGCATTCTCAAGATTCCTATTTCCAGGTGCCCTCTTAGGCTGCTCCAGGATCCTCTGCATGTGGAAGTGCACTGTCCTCATTTTACCCATGCTATGGAAAGCAATCAGAGCTACCCACAAAGCTGCGCCAAGCTGTACATCTCTCTGACTTAAATGTCCACTCCCCTTTCATTATAAGCAACAGTGGGAATTTTTTTTAATTTCTCAAGCCTATCACACTAGGTACTCTGCAAATGTCTTCCGTTCTAGAGTCCTGTCACTCTGGTCTTTACTGAAGGATGGAGCCAGGGATCCTATTAGCAACTGGATCCTCTACCCTGGAAATGAGAGTTCCTACTTATATGTAACTTCCTCTCAGATCCACCTGCTTCATCCCTCTCCATTCCAATAAAAGCTAGATCATTCTGGACATTTAAAAAAAACAGATCTGATTCATCTAGCACTTTCTGTGCTATGTATCTTCCCCAGGAAGCCTAGATTTCTGGAATATAGTAGTTGTTTTAATATTTATGATCTAGCTACTCGAATGAGGAAAAATTATAAGACTACAAGATAACCAGGAATACTAGAAGAGAGAGAAAGTTGCAATATTTCAAAATACTATATAAATCATATAATGCTAGGAATAATTATGAAGAACTATAATGGAATGCTTTCCAGAATTACCAATAAGAAATCATGTATGGATGACTTTAGGTCCTCATAAAAAGGGAGTAAAGAAATGAGAAAAACTTTTTAAATGTTCACATTAATGATGACACTTTGGTTCAAAATCTTTCATCCAAGATTCTCTAAAAGGTGTCTTTCTTCTAAAAGGTTTTTATTGGTTCTTTAATTTTAAAAACTAAAACTTATCCAATAACATTAGTGTATGTATATATATATATATATATACACACACATATATGTATATGTGTGTATATTTATATATACATATATATTCATTACCAATAACTTGATTTCTTCCTTATTGGTTAATAAATCTGTTTAGTGGGCTTTAATTCAGCTTGAAGCAGCCCATTGGGGCTGGATCTAGACCACACATGAGATTGAACACTAGTTGAAGCAGATGGTCCAAGAGAGAGATACAGAAGCTGTTCTGGGTCTTATAACGTGCTATGTGATTCCTGTTCATATAATTGCCACTCTGTGCATATTTGTGGATATCTACCTTCTTAGTCCTCTAGCAATAGCATTGACTCTTTCTGCTCCCTATTGTACAGCTTGTAATCTTTTTCTCTACCATACTGTATATTTCAAGTCGTCCTATAACAAACCATCTCCTTGCCTGGGCCTCTCTTCCCTCTATTTACTGACTTGCTTTCTTGTTCTGCCCCTAAGAGCATGATTACTTTGCATCAAGGTTCATATTCCTTCCTGGCCTGGATCCCAGAACTCTAAGGCTCAACTCTTGGCATAGTAAGTTGATACAGCTGCTTCTTTGATAAAATATGTTAAGCAATAAAAAAATAAAAGTTCAATGTGGTACACAAATCTGAGCTTCAAAGTCACTTAATATCTATCTAGTAATATTGTAGTGATTCGTAATTCCACATTTCTTATTTCATTATGTCTCTATAATCTCTTGCCTGTTTTCTGCCTATCAAAATCATCAATTAAATTATTTCTGTCTATGATGGTCAAGAGAGTCTCTGTAAGTGCCTTTACACTATTTATGCCACTCAACTTGGTTCTGGGGCGGGGAGCTTATGATGTTGTAGAAATAACATAGACTTTAGTGTCAGATTAATCTGATATCACACTAAGTTCACCATTACCTAGGTTTTCAATCACTAGCAAGCTACTTAGCCTTTACAATTCTTGGCCTGTCAAACATTGATTTTAATCTGTTTTGCACAAAGTTGTTGTGATGAGAGTTTAAGAACTACATCAGTTCTGGCCTCCCTGGTATCTGTTAACATAGACAATGTGTGATACTTTTAAAATTAGCAATTTATTGGCAAGACAAGTCCGATAGAGGAAGCATACCAAAGCCCTGTATTCTAGTCCTGGCTCTGCTTTAGATACTTGAATAAACATCTTCTGTGACAGGATTTTGTTGTTTGACCTTTTGCCCATATTATTCTGTTCCTGCATAGTCAATTTTCTCTCTTAGGGAGAGAGACAACTTGTCCCCAGTTTGGTGCAGCTGAGTGAGTAAATTTGCCTGATATTGAGAGTCCCAGTATCAAGAAGATCAACTGTTTGCACATATCAACCACCATATCCAATATTAGCAATGTAGGTAATAGTTGGGCTCCACGTAATATTCCCTTTCATCTTAGCTTTTAATTGCTCAGAACTTAGACAGGAAACAAGGATGCAGTGAAATGGGACGTTTGACCTCTAACACTCTCATTTTCTGAATCTCCGATTACTCACCAGTAACAGGAGTCAAGTGTTCTCTGTCAATTCTTATTCTTAAATTCCATGGTCTGAGGGAGATAATGACTGTGACATCATCTCACACCATGTATGGCATACAGAAAAGACTTAGCAATAAGCCTAACCAAGGCTTGGTCTTTCTAGTGACCAGTCCCCATCCTGAAGATACGTTGTGGCCTACAGAGTAGAGGGATGGCCTTGTCAGAGCTGACAACACTCCCTCATATGATTCAGGGAATTCTAAGAGTCTGAGGAGCTGTGTGACAGTAAGTAGAAACAAAAACGAAGTATCCACACATATGCTGAAGATCATTTAGAATGAGAGAGGATGATATATATCCCCTAACACATCTAACCATACAGCCTCAACACTCACATAGAAAAACGGATAGAACCAAAGGAACGAACAGATGATTCAACATCATAGATATCCAAATATCCCACTTTTGATCATGGATAAAAGAACTCAACAGAACATCAAGAAAACTAAAAAAGTTGAGCAACTACATAAACCAACAGGACCTAACAGACATCCATTCATCACTCCCCTTAAGAACAGAACACACATTTTTCTCAAGTTACACACAGAACACTATCCAGGATTGACCATAAGTCAAACCATGAAACAAGTCTCAACACATTTGAAAAGATTTAAACAAAACAAACTATATTATCTGAACACAGTAGAAAGGAATCTTGGAAATTCACAGTATGTGAAAATTAAGCCACACATTCCTAGTTAATCAATCAGTCAAAGAAGAAATCATAAAGAAGTTTCAAAAGCTGTGCACACCATTTTCCAATGCACTGTGTTGGTTAGAACTTAGACAGAAGACACAGTATAAAGCTTAGAAGTGTCATTATTTTGTAATACCATCCAAAAGTTAATGCATCTGGTATTATAGTGGAAAAATAAGAAAATAGTAATGAGGATGTGTATGAGTTCCTGCCTCATCATGCTGTTGTGGAGGCCAAATAAAATAACATGGATGGAGATCTTTGCCATTACACAAATGTGAGTCATCATTATTGCTCATCTGGTCAGGCTGGAAGGTGTGCCAGCCATCTTCATCTCCAAGGCTGATTCAACCTCTAATTGAACAAATGCAAAATACAGAAAGTAGTTTATTAAACTGAATCCAGAATTTATTGGCCAATATTTCAAATTGAAGAGAAGCTCCAGCAGTGCTCTATTTTTTTTGTACTTTTTTTTTGGCTCAGTGGCAGTGCTCTATTTTTATTTCTTTTTTCCTCCACAAAGTGGATTAAAGAATAGCTTCTTGTTACACAGAGTTGACTACAGCATAGCTTCTTGTTACCAAAATATTGCCCTGAAACCCAGCTCCCCTGGGCACTGGTTTGCTGGGAGCTGACACTCTACAATAGTTTTAATTGTGTTATTGCTAAGCAATTAGGAATTTGAATCCTGTTTAGATGTTCTCTCAGATATCATTGTCTTTATTGCACATTGCTATGGTTCCTGATTCTCCTAAAAGTTTTTAGGTTATTCACTTGGCGTTAAAAAGAAGCCATGACTGTAACTGGCATGGAATTAAATAAATAGAAGTTCTATGCATTGATTTCTAAATGTACTCAAAGATTGGAGCCCTTGCAAGTCTTATCTTAGACCCATGCCATCAGCTGAGAGTAAATCAGCTATAAACAGTCTCTTTTCTAAACCTGGCACCCACACAGCTCTGTTCAGAGAGGAGGTAAGAAAAACCTTGCATGACATCAGAGTCCAAAACAGTTTCCATATAATGAGGGAAAAATAAAAAATACTATAGTGTGCTGCTTCTCAGAATTCCTCAGTAAGGCATCTTTATGCAAATACACCATAATAGATCATCTCCCTGGAATTACAGAGATTTATTTGGAGTTCTGTGTTCTATTGCAAAACTTTGCATGAATTTTTCCATTTTTTTCTCCAAATAGATTATGCTAAAACAGTATTTCAAATGATCATATTCTTTTTGTTCTTGTTGTTAGTAAATCTTTTTTATTCTCAAGGTGATGTACAATGTGGTTACAGCTATGTAAGTAATGTAATAAGTACATTTCTTGTCAAACTTGTTACCCCTTCCCTCATTTTTTCTTCTACTTTTCCTCCCCCTGCAAGTTGTACTGATCATTTTCAACATATTGTCTTGTGTATATTGCTGTTGCATTGCTACCCCCTATTCTTTTGTCTCTCCATTCTTTTTTTTTTTTTTTGGTCCGGTAGTGGGGCCTGAACTCTGGGCCTGGGCACTGTCCCTCAGCTCTTCAGCTCAAGGCTAGCACTCTACCACTTGAGCCACAGCACCACTTCCGGCTTTTTTCTTTTTGCTTATGTGGTGCTGAGGAACCGAACCCAGGGCCTCAGGCATGCAAGGCAAGCGCTCTACCACTGAGCCACCTTCCCAGATCCTTGTCTCTCCATTCTGTTTTTCTTTTTCCCTTCCCTAATTCAAATAAATGTATATGCAATACCAGGGTACCAAAATAAAATACAGTGGCAACAGAGGATATAACATAGGGGGAAGAACATACAAAAGAAACAAAAAAATCACATAGTACACTAGAAACAACAACAACGAAGAAATAATGATAATATTCCAAAGAGAATGATCACATGTAATTTCCAGTTGCAATATTGCCAAACCACATCTGCTTTAGACGTCTGCCCGTCTGGGCTAGTGTAATACCAGGGCCTATTTTAGTATTGCCATACAGGTAGTCATGCCCTGACCAGAAGTATCTCTGCTCTTATTGCCCCTCTAGTCCTTTTCCTCTGCTGACATGGAATGATGTCAGCAGATGGAAGTTTTGCATGAAGATGATATTACATTACTCTACCCAGAGCCCTCTGTTAAAGGTGTATGCCCGGCTTATCTCTCTCATCTGTTCTGTTCACTGATTTGTCCTTAGTGTTGGAACAGTATTGGAAGAGTGGGAGTGTTCTCCTAATACTTGTTGGATGAGTTCCATCTTCTAAGGGATCTTGCTTGTCAGATCTCTTGTGTCAGCAAGCAAATTATATATCTAAGATCATAAAATAAAACATTTAATGAGTACTATTATTTATTGGTATTTGGGGCTAGGCATGTAAATATATTTAACTAGCCCATCTTTTACAGAGGCGAAAAATGACTTCAGAAAGATAAACCTTTTCCTGTTCACATCAGGTAGTGGGTTTAGCTGAAAAGAATGCCTTTATTTGTTCACCAAGGTTTCACTGACTCATCTTTTAGGAGGTACCACTTTTAAAGTCTAGAAACTCTGCTCTTAGAAGAGACACTAAGGGCTATTTATACAAGTTGGTTCAAAGTGGTTTGGACTTGGAATATCATTGGGTCTACCTAGGATTCACCCATGCCTTGTTTGTTTCATAACTACCACTCTAGGATGTCAATGAAGTAGCCACTACCTTTGTCACTCATGAATGGCTGAAATGTACAAGACTTGATTGAGGTATGTTCTCATGAGGAAAAAGACTAAATTTCAAAAACATAAAAATAGGAATGTAAAATAGCTCAATAATTTTATACAGATTACTTGTTGAAATGACAGTATGTCCTTAAAATTAATTTTTCTTGTTTCTTTTTCTCTATGCAATGTGGCTAATCTAATTTGAAATTAGATTGAGGCTTTTGTTGCATTTCTACTGGATAATGATGATGTAGTTTTTTAGGCCAAGTCAATTCCCACCGTCTGGACACTGAGCTGGGAATAAAGGAACAGATGAAAAGGAATGAGCAGAGTCTTTGCTTCTCAATGAATTCAATTCATGTAAGGAAAATGTATACACTAACAATTGCTGTACCAGGAAGCACATGCAAATTGCTGCTTACAATAGAGGTATATACAAATGAAGTATAAGACCTGCCTGAACTCTTAGGTCAGGATAGTTTCTTCATAATGATCTTTAATTCACATATCTACACATGAGCAGAATTGTTGTCGCCAAAGGCCTGAGATTTAGATCCACAGAGATCAGGATCCTGGCCTCTCGAATTATTAGCTCTGCTGCTTTAACTGAGTGATTGATTCTCTGATGACATTTCAAGATCCAGTAAGATCTACTCCCCCTGCTTCATATACATCTTCTGAAAGTAGACTGTAAGGAGTATACTTCGCAGAATAATATAGTTAGCATAGATGTCTTCACTTATTCAGGCTGCTATTAAAACGCCACTAATTAGATAGGAACATAGCTGTGGAGGTCAGAAAGGGGTATCCTCACAGATAGGACCTTCAAATTGTGTCCTGTTTGGTACACAAAGGGGGAAGCAGGTCTCTAGGGCTTCTTTTAAAAGGGCATGAATCTCATTCATGAGGAACCAAATCACTTCCTCCAAAGACCCCACATTTTACTACCATCAAGTTGTGAGCAGACACAAGCACGCAGACCACAGTAATGGGTTAACTACCGTAGGGCAGCTTAAGACACAGTGATAGCTATTCAATATGCATTTTACCCCCTAAGGTGAGCATATCCCAATCTCTATTTACCTCATTCACTTACTTGTTTATTGTTATCTCTCCAACTAGTAACAAGTCCTAAAATGGATAGGACATTACTCAACATCGCTAGTTTCCATACATAGCTGATGAATTTGGTGCACAGCAGGATATTGTTAGATTTCTGTTGAATTTATAAAAGTAATAAGCTTAGCAAAGAGAGTACCATGAGAGGATAAAATATGTAAATTAAATATAAAGCCAATTCTGTGACATTAAGATTTTTGTTTTCTGAGGGTTTTTTGTTTGTTTGTTTGGGTTTCAGTTTGTGGGTTGTTGTTGTTTGTTGCATTTGCTAGTCCTGTGGCTTGAACACAGGGCCTAGACACAGTCCCTGAGCTTCTTCTACTTAAACTAGTGCTCTATCACCTGAGCCACAGTGACACTTCTGGACTTTTCCAAGTAGTTTATTAAAGATAAGAGTATCAGGAACATGGGCTGGGAAGGTGGCTCAGTGGTAGAGTGCTTGCCTTGCATGCATGAAGCCCTGGGTTCGATTCCTCAGCACCACATAAGCAGAAAAAAAAGCCGGAAGTGGTGCTGTGGCTCAAGTGGTAGAGTGCTAGTCTTGAGCTGAAGAGCTGAGGGACAGTGCCCAGGCCCAGAGTTCAGGCCCCATGACTGGATCAAAAAAAAAATTTAAAAAAAAAAGAGCATCAGGAACATTCCTGCCTGGGCTGGCTTCAAACCAGGATCCTCAGATGTCAGTCTCCTGAATAAATAGCATTACAGGGTACTGTTTGGAGATGAATATGAAACTAATAGAGTTAAGAATGAGGTCTCCAAAGAGGCATTTCTAAAGAGTGTGATGGGCTAGTGGGCTGTTTCTACTTTGCTTACCATATTTCCAGAAGCAGAGGTCCTAAGATGAATGGTCTAAAGGCTATGGAAGAAGAAACAATGGGAATGAGATAACTACCATCCAGAAATCAATTGTAATTGGTGACCCAAATCAATGCCTATGGAAAAATGTTTAGGGAAATCTTGTGTAATACACAAAATAAATTCTTTTTTTTTCTTTTTTTTCTTCTTTTGTCAGTCATGGGGCTTGAACTCTGGGCCTGAGCGCTGTCCCTCAGCTCTTCAGCTCAAAGCAAGCACTCTACCACTTAAGCTACAGCACCACTTCCAGTTTTCTTGTGGTTTATTGGAGATAAGAGTTTCACAGACTTTCTTCCCCAGGCTGGCTTTGAACTGTGATCCTCAGATCTCAGCCTCCTGAGTAGCTAGGATTACAGGTGTGAGCCACCAGTGCCTGGCTCACAAAATAAATTCTTTACAACATTCCCATGCACTCCATATAAAGTCCATAGTTACATATCTATTCTTGGACAATGAATTATTAAGCCAGAGTGGTGATAAAATACTGACTCTAGCTCTGAGGTATAAAATCAATGTATCAGATTCCCACTGAATGATCAGCCTGTGACTGAAAATGTAATCATCCCCTGAGTGAGAGAACAGGGAAAGGAAGTCTCTCAAACAAGAGAAAAGGGACAGAATCTGAGGCAGCAACACCAAAGTGAGTGGAGAGTTTGGGAGTGTGTTATTAGAATGCATAACATCCCAACAGTGGTTCCTAGAGATCCTTCAGAGCCAAGACACTCACTTATCCAAGAACAACAGAACATAGTTACATTGCTTGAAATGCACGGAGCAAAAACCTAGTGGTACCTGGCACGGGCTGGATTAGAGATTTGAAAGATTGCTATCTTCAAACTTTACAGCCCGGCAGCTTCCGGTACTTAGTGAACAGAGAGTCTCAGGGTTATCATTTGGTTAATGCCATGTGGACTGGCAGTGAGGCAGTGTTGCCAGTGAAAGAGATCAGTCTGTGCCTTTCTTAGTTTTATGGGACATTAAGTGGGCTGAAGAAACTGGTTCAACATTAATAGGGCTCATACACCACACAGCCACCATTAGGTAGCTGGAGGTCATTGACAATATGGATTAGAATTTGAACCTAAAGTTAGACTCTCGAATATCTCCCAGGAGGAATCTCTTTTCCTCTAGGCTGAGTCTCTGTGCAACTTACAACCTGAGACCAAAGCTAGAATGTGTTTCTGGACCTTGCTGGGACGATAAGCCCAAGATCTAAGAAAGGGAGGATAAACACTGTCATCATCAGCTGCAAGGAAATATTTGCAGATTCCAAAGCACAGGAATGTATTTCCTCTATGCCTTTGGAACATCCATGAAGTATTCTTGGATTTGACCACCTGCCCATCCTCTATTCCTCTCCTCTAAGGAGATAGCACTGAACTCCAACTTCTCTGATATTTTGGACCCATGAAATCTTGTAATTTTCCTCCGTTGTAGCTCCTGCTATAACTCCTTATTAGCACTCATAATTCCTTATTTAGCTTTTCTTTTTCTGTATTGTCTTTCCAAACAGTGAGCTCCTTGAAAACAGGAATGTATCAGTCTGTCTTGGTAGCTACTGCCCTACAGCCTCACTTATATTTGTTAAACTTCCATGATGCTATCAGCTCCATGCCAGAAATCCTAGCTACTCGGGAGGCTGAGAGCTCAGGATCCTAATTCAAAACCAGCCCAGGTAGAAAAGTCCATGAGACTCTTATCTCCAATAAACTACTAAGGAAAAGAAAAAAAAACAGAAATGGCACTATGCCTGAAATGGTAGAATGCTATCCTTGAGCCTTAAGAAGCTTAGGAACAGCACCAAGACTCTGAGTTCAAGCCCCAGGACTGGAAAACAAAACAAAACAAAACTTTGTAATGCTGAATTGCTGGGTTGAGAGTTGATGTGTAAAACTTGATTCCCTCTCTGGGAATTCTCTGTGATGCCTTTTCCTTTGCCTTCTCTCAGCTTGGTTTAAGTTCCTGCTCTTATATATGGCTTCCCCATACTTTGAGGAACCCACAAAGTCCAAGGACATTTTTGGGGGGGTCCTGTCGTGGGGCCTGAACTCTGGGCCTGGGCACTGTCCCTCAGCTCTTTAGCTCAAGGCTAGCACTCTACCACTTGAGCCACAGCGCCACTTCCAGGTTTTTCCTTTTTGCTTATGTGGTGCTGAGGAATCGAACCCAGGGCCTCATGCATGCAAGGCAAGCCCTCTACGACTGAGCCACCTTCCCAGCCCCAACAAGGACTTTTTTAACTGGGAAGTCCAAAGACAGAAAATCATCAAGAAGCAGTAAAAGAAACCTGATAGACAGAAAAAGTAGGCCCGGCCCCTGCCCTCACAGGCTTATACAAATAATGATTCTCCATTCTCCTCTGGAGAACACACAGTCACCACGAAAATCTAGAATTTCTGAACCAAATAGAGAACAACAACAACAACAACAACAAAATTCTAGCTAAAGAATAACCTCTAAAAAAAAAAAAGATTTTATGAGTCCCTCAAGCAAACATCCTCCCTGTAAATTAGATACCTAAAAACACATAAAAATCCAATGAGCTAACAAGTATATTTGAGCAGTTGTTTTAGCAAAGGGCAAAAGTAAAAGATAATTAATGTAAAGGCAGTACATAAAACAGGTAACAGCCCTCACTCACACTCATGATGAACTATTTCTTACAAACTAAGATGTCCAAACTTCTGCTCATAAGGGCTCACGAAAGGGGGTGGGTAAAATGTACATACCAAAACATTTGAGGTGATGGCTTGAAGGAGGGGAACAGTCTAGAAACAAGGGTATGGAAGCACAGGTAGGAGCAGGGTCAACCAAGAAGGTGACAGGACACACCCTGACCCCAAAATGCTACAGAATAGAGAAGCTTTAGAAGCACAAGGAAGGAAGGAAGCAGGCTCTGGGCAGGCTCTGAGCTCCAGATTTTTTTGTCCAGTTCCCCACCCACTCAGCCCTGCTAAAAGGTAGTGAGAGCCATCTAAAAAGCTTTCTCTGACTTTACATAATGCCACATTATGTAAAGAGTGAACTTCATTTAGGTGATGGTATTGACCAGAACAAACAGCAATAAAGCAGAAATGATTAAAAACACGTCAGTCACATCTGGGCCTCAGAGAAGACATGTGTACACAACCTCCCCATCAGCTGTTACTCCAGGTAACCCGACCATTTCTCTGGCCATTGGGTGCTGAAAAGGTAAAAAAGGTACAAGTCTGAACAACTCCTGCATTGCCATGGATGCAGATAGGGAAGGCACTTTGGTGCCTTTTGTCCCTGATATCTGCCAGAAATGAGTTTATTTGCAAGTAACAAAAAAATGACAGAAAAGTGAAATGTTCCGCTGATATCCCCTGATGTGGGTTTAATTATACTCTCCCAACATTCATATATTTGAGGTCTGATGCCTCAATACTTTAAAATGTGGCCTTATTTGGAAACAGGTTCATTGCTAGCATTTTTTAATGAAATTAAATTGCATTAAGATGAGCCCTAATCGGATATGACTGGCACCCTTCGATAAAGGGGAAATTTGGACACAGATGGAAACACAGGGAGAATACCATGTGAAAATGAAGGCAGCAATTGATATTATGATTCCATAAAGGATACTTGGAGATTGCAGACAAACCATTGGAAGCTAAGAGAGAGTCAAGTTACAGATTCTTCCTCATGGCCTTCAAGAGGATAAGACCCTGCCAATTGATCTCTAAACTCTTAGACCTGCGAGGCAACTAATTTCTCATTTAAACCACCCAGTTTACGGTACCTTATGGTAGCATCCCTAGCAAATTAATACAAGCCCACAATTTAGATTCAGGAATCTATTACATTGGCAGGAGCTCAGGTAAGGCTTATGAACAAAGCTGTGTCCATAGAGTTTGATTTTACCACCTGAAAGCTACAAAGCTACAAGAAAGTTGGTGGGTCATTAGCACCTCAGCCCTCTCAGGTGTAAAATGGGTACCATACTCACCCTACCTTGCAGGTTAAATGAGCCAATGCTGTTCTCTGCTCAGTGCCTGACATAAACTATGCACTCAATAAGTGTTGGTTATTATTGTCCAAGTGCATTGTAACTTCCATTTCTGTCTTCAAGTGCCAAGAGCCTAATGCTCTTACTCACCTGTTTCAACTGGAGATTCTGAGACACACAGATGTTGACCAGATAATCAAGTAAAATTAGGATGCAGGTGGATCTAGAGCCAATTTGTCCACCCAGTACTTGTGTAATTGGGGAAATGCTTTCAAATCCCCTTCAAATATCTGTTCTCCCAGCTTTCAAATGAAAAGAAAAGGTGGCAAAGATCTACTATGACCACTAGCTGACCATGCTAAGCCATTTGCTAAATCATTCTCTTTATTATTAACTTATACAAAATCACATCCATTATTGATGGGGGCCAAGACTTGAACAAGTCTTATCTGTTTTTCTGCTGCATCTCAGGCTCCTCCCTGAGGACAAATGGTGAATGACAGAACCATAGAATGACAAAACAGGGAGACTGCAAGATCTTTCTGGAAATCTGGGTCCTGGATCAGAGAGGAAACAAATTGGTCTTGACAGTAAGTACAATACTGAAGTGGGGGAAGGAAAAAGATAGGAAGAATCCATGGGCCTCAACTTGTCATCAACTGACAACTTATTCATTTACAAGTAACAAAAGAATGACTCGTGTGTGTGTGTGTGTGTGTGTGTGTGTGTGTGTGTGTCTAGGGGAGGCAGTAATTGCTTTCACTATTGGAACACAAACAACAAGCAGTACATAGAGCGCCTGGATCACTTCTGTCTGTTACACAGCTCTTCATTTCATGAGCTTATTTTTCTAGAACAGAGTAACAAAAGTAGTTAGCTACTACCAACAAAACAAGTCATCTGTCGACTTAGTTGCTCAGCTCCTCTTTTGTGGAAGACACGTCCTGGTAGGCATTACCATTCAAACCAAAGATCTTCACAAGTTTCGCCTTTGGGGAAATAAAATAACACCTTTCCGCCAGAACTGTTTCAAAGTTTGTCCCTAGAGTTTGTGTCTCCTCTTCTACAGAAGAGAATTACCAATAAGACTCCTTTTAGAATTCTAACTTCCAGAACTATAAGGTAAAATAATTTGTGGTTTTTAAAGTTACCAATTTTATATATTATTTTACAGTAGCAATAAAAACTAATACATTCTTATCTTGTGTCCCTAAATATAGGAACACTTCATTCCTACTGTTTTTATCTCTTTACCTTCAAGGCAGGGCACAAGTGAACAAGTAAACTGCATTAAACAAGGAGAAAGATGACCCACCAGCCATGCCATGCTTTGTGGCTCAAACATCATTCATATTCTTATGATAGGTCATTTCTCTTTCTTTGCAAAGTGAATAATCTGTGCTATCTGAAAATCTGTCTGTTGCAGAGACTTGCCCTTGTGACTGCCCATTTTCTGCTTGTATACACATAACTCATCTGTAGTAGTTTTCTTCCTGTGACTTCCATAGCAAATAAACATAAACCTGGAAGTTTACAGCCTTCAAGATTTACTCTCTCAAAATTCTAGAGGCCAAAGGTCCTAAGTGAATACGTTAACAGGGTTCGCTTTGGAGGTGCTGAGGGAAAATCTATCCATTCCTCTCTCCTAGATTCAGGTCACTGCTGATAATCCTTTCCATTCATTGGCTTGTGAATGTGTCACTTCAGTATCTGCCTCACTTTTCAAATCACCTTCTCTGTCTTCCATATCTCTGTCTTCTCCTTTGTCTCTTATAAAAGACATATGTCATTGGACAGAAGACCAAAAAGAATAATCATCCAGGATGATCTCACCTTGAGATCCTTAACTATATCTACAAAGACTCCAGATTAACACACATTTACATGTTTCAAGCAGACACAAGCACACACAGAGAGACACACTTGTACACATACACAAGCACATACATATTCAACCCACCACATCATCATGAACCAAGTCTATCATTAAGTCTTTCATTTTCTTTTTTTCTTTTTGTCAGAAACCAGGACTCATCTTCAGTACTTGACACTTTTGCTCAGTGATTGGCAGTTTACCAACTGAGCCATCTCCAACCCCGCCTTAATTCTTCTCTATTAGATAGAAATTATAATTTTCCCTCACCCTTAAAGAGAAACTACATTTGAACGGAAGATCTGCAAAAGCAACAGCAGTGAGTGTCATGGCAGTCTATTTTCTCAAACAGCCTACTTGTATCCTGTCCCTGTTTTATGCCCAAGTGCAGATGGACCAGACTGTCCTTACATTTCGTATATGTGACAAAACTGCAGCCCCTTGTGGACAGTTTTGGCTACATAGTCACTTGACTTATCTCTACTAGAGCCCAGTAGACTGCCAGTAGATATGTAGAGAACAATGTGTAGTACTTTGATGCAAATGACTTGGTTAGGTGTCAGAAGCCTAGGCATCTAGGCTTTGATTCTCCTGTTGGAGGATATCGACCACATTCACAGCATGCTTTCTTGTCATATCATAGCATAGGGCCCAAAGAAAGGATTACTTGCTGTTGCAGCTTGAGTCTTTGGAGAACCTCATTCTATTCAGAGCTCTGCTCAAAGTTGGCAGCTTTCTATGTGCTTAGGTAAAGAATATCCTTCTACCAAGGTGTGAAGAAGTTTAATGCTAGGTAGAATATGTAAGATGCAAGGATGGAGCTTTATTTATAAGATTATTTCTTTGTTGCTTTGTATGTCCCTCCCCCACAGTATAACCCCTGCTTTCACTATATTTGATGTCAGTATAACTTGTGGAGGAGATGGGGAAAAACAAGTCATTTAAGGATTCAGGTGGACCTGTTGCAACAATGAGAAGCACAAATTGTCATGTCAAAAACGAGCTTTACAATGTTGGTGGAGGGGAGAGGGGAGGAAGGATTGGGTGGGGGGGAGGGGGAAGGCTGAGAAGGGAGGTGAAGGGTAAACAAAGGAGGAAGCTACAATGCTTGGTAAGAAATGTACGCATTATCCTGCCCATGTAATTGTAACCCCTCTGTACAGTATGTTCACAAATAAAATAAAATAAAATAAATAAAAAAAAGAATGGAGCTTTGGCTCTCTAGAAGGATTATCTCACCATACTCAGACTCCTGGATCGCTAGATACTTCACTAATAGGGGAGAGCTAAATCTTTGCAGATGGTCTATATCACTTTGGACCATATTATAACTGAGTAGCTGGGTAGATATAGCTCTAACACATATGTATTATCTGTTGCACGTAAACATGCACAGCTCCTGATCCTCTTGTCTAATGGGATGAAAAAAGAATGCCTTTGTCAGATCAATGACAAAATACTGTGCACTTATTCTTTACCATCTCAGCATATGCAATATAGCTGTGTTGGGGAAAGTCTACCGACAATCACTTTGGGTGCATCTGGCTTCTTCTGAAAGGAAAAGACTGATGAGTTATATGTTGGAATATATATATATATATATATATATATGTTGGTATATGTGTGTGTGTGTGTGTGTGTGTGTGTGTGTGTAGGTCACTACCCATGCCTCTTCTGTGTCCTCAGTATGTCACAGATGTCTGCCATTCCTTCTATAACACAGCGCAGTATTGTTGGATTGTCTTGGATAAAAATAAGTAGACTAAAGGAAAATTCAGATGCTTTTAGGTGACTTTCTTTTACTTTCTTATGTGAGTACTCATCTTACAGGTTAAGGAACAAATGTAAGAGTTCTGCTACAAATATGTCCATTCCAACTATGTATAGTGTCCAAAGAAATACTATCAAGTATATCCAGGAGGATCTACTATATGACAGATGTGGACCAAGACTCTACTCACTACATGGTTCTCCTATGCCCCCCATTCTAATTTGGCTGGAGCATAAGGCTCCATGCAGTTATGTCAAGCAGTGTGTGTACAAACCTCTCTAAATGTCTTAGCAGCTACCTTCTTTAGTGAATGACTACCCAAGTAAATAGTTGGGGGCCTGTTGGGAGAGGAATATGGGGGAATCATTATCATATTCTTTTGTTGTCTTCACAAGGTACTTCTTCAGAGTAATCTGGCCTCTCCTTGAGACATGAAACTCAGTTCAAAGTGGGACTGCAAACCAGACAGATTGAAGTAAATGTCCTCCATCTCTGAGCACATATTGTGAATTTATTTGTTCATACGAACTAAGCAATGTTCTGTGGTCCTCCCAAACATCTTGCTCTAGAAGCACTAAATCCCATTACTAATATTAATCTGACCTTGTTGCTGGCAGCAGTAAGGGCTCACCTCGCTTCTTTCTGACAGTATACTTCTACTATCCTGAATTGGCCATTTTCATTGTCATTAGGAATAGCCATTTCAGAGCAGCTTTTCCTGTCTCCTCTGGCCTAGTGGAAAAGAAGCCATCACTACACCTCTCAGTGATGCTAGTCCCTTTCTCACCCATGCACTCGTCATCACTTGGATAAATACATTGTCTCCTGGGATGACCCCTCCGGTAGAACATAATCAGCTTATAGTCTGTCAACTCCAGTACTCTGATATCTCTGAGGCTTTACATCTTCCCTCCACCATCTTCTCAAACAGAAGTAGCAGAGCTGCTTCACTGAGTCTGGATAACTACTTTTTCCCAGCATTTGAAAGGATAGACCTGTCTCTCACCTTTCCTGAACAGTGACTCTCTTATTTTAAAAACTCTATTTTATCTACCAGTGCATTCTGTGCCCTTTGAACCCAGTATCTGAGGATGGATTTATATAGATATGCCACCGTTCCTGTTGGGCATAACAAACAAAGCTCTTTCAATGAATGTCGCTCCATTCTCTAGCAGGCAGAGCATTTTCCAAGTCAGTTTGCACTCCAGCTTACTATAGCTGTTGATTTGGTTTAAGATAGGCACATGTTTTTCTTTCAGGATAGAGTCTTCTGAACTGACTATAAGGAAAAGAAATGGCTAGAGTTACAAGGAAGAATGAGCCATTTCTTTTTTAAAATTTTTATTGTAAAGATACTGTACAGAAGGGTTACAGTTACATGAAGGACCAGAGGACTCAAGAGAAAATCCAGATATTGTAGACATGAATGAAGTGACCCAAATGTCTCCATCCTGTCTTAGGATCTTATCACCTGGGGATCAGGGATTTTCAATCATGTAGCAAATATTTCAGGGTTAGAAATTCAATTTGCTTTGGCCAACTATTACCCTTAGGCCTTATTTTTATTCTTATCTCTTTCTCAAAGGGCATCCCTCTGTATTTCCCAATTTACTTTAAATTATTATCAATTAACTTTCTTCAATGTGTCAGACATCTAGTGACAGACATCTGATTCCATAGTCTTTATAATCACAGTTTCCTCCTGAGACTTTCAAATGCACAGAATAAACTCATCTCGGGACATTTCTTGTCAAGTGATTAAGAAACACAGCTCTCTCCTTTCAAGACTAGTAAGTTCCCCCAGGGAAAATGAGCCCTAACTGTGTGTTCACTCTACTACTATTCCATTCTCCTGATGTTCTCCTTAATCATCAAATATTTTGTAAGCTTTCTGATTACTACTTGGTACATTTTCTACTAAGGCATAACAGTGGATTTGAAATGCCTAAATACATATTACCAAAATCCCAAGCTTATGCATGCATGTTTTTCTAATTAGTCAGACCCCTTTTCCTCTTCCTAATGATTTAGATAATCACTTTCAAAATGAAGAATATTAGGTAGCTACTGAGTTTTACTTTTTCTTTACCACTGACTCATGCTCTAGCTCTGATTTGCAACAGTTATGTTTGTGCACCTAGACCGTCGCCCAGCTATGTCAGGCTTCCTGTCATTTCTAGAATGGCAAGGATGTGATCCTCTGTCCTTGTGGATTTTGATGCCTGGGATCACCTAAATTATCATCCTCATTATCTCAACCTCTCAAGTAGCAAGGATTGCAGGCATGAGCCACCAGTACCTGACTTTAACTTTTGACGTGATTTGAGTCATTTTTTTTGACATTCATTTTTTAAATAAAATTTTTAAATACTCTAATTATCAACTTATTTCTGTGTAACTTTTTGATTTTCTCTTTTACTTAAATATCTTGCTAATTCTAAGACTACCCAGCATATCAATCAATACTTTCTTGTTTTGAACTCTTATGCACAAACATACTCAATTATGTCTTTTTTAAAAGGAATATTAGTTATGTTTTAGTGGTATACATTAAATTATACTTAGGGATTTTCCTCCTGACACTTCCATGCATTTTTTTGAAGTGTTATGAGTCATTTTATGTTTAAATCTTTATGCCATCTGTAATTCCAATTTTATTTTCCACAGGAAGAAGAAGGAACATTTTTGAAAAGCTTCCTAAAATATTTTGCAACTCATTAAATCTGAAATAAAAGTACCAGATATCCTTTCAATTTCTCTCTTTTTTGCAAAGTGTTTTCTAATGTAACTACATTATATTTACTTGTATTATATCTTATAGTAGAAAATTTGGAAAATATAGAGAAATGCAAGGAAGCCGGGCGCCAGTGGCTCACGCCTGTAATCCTAGCTACTCAGGAGGCTGAAATCTGAGGATCATGGTTCAAAGCCAGCCCGGGCAGGAAAGTCTGTGAGACTCTTACCTCCAATAAACCACCAGAAAACCGGAAGTGGCGCTCTGGCTCAAGCGGTAGAGCGCTGGCCTTGAGCTGAAGAGCCCAGACAGCACCCAACGCCAGAGTCCAAGCCCTACAACCGGCCAAAAAAAAAGAAAAGAAAAAAAAATGCAAGGAAGAAAGCAGACAGAAAATCAGCAGTTAATTCCCCATTCAAAGATAATCCGTGATAATACTTTATTTTAGACACAACTGTAGCCTTTCATAAAACTGGGTTCACATGTGTAGATTTATTCATGATTTTTAATTTAATATTAAGTCATCAGAATTTAACTCTTCAAAAACATAATCTTAAAAGGTTATGTAATATTCCACATACATGTTGTACAATGATAAGAATTCTAACAATGTGGGAATGAGGGGATGAAATAAATTAGTAAATCAAAGATGAGCACATGTTCAAAATATTTTCCAACAACTCTCTGGTAAGACAGATTTCCACTTCTGCCAACTTGGTTTGGAAGCATTGACTTCATACTGAATATTTTTCTTTTTCTCTTAATCCTTTTCAGTTTGGAAGATGGCTTATTACTAGGAGACTTTTAAATACTGAGTGACTGCCTGGAAAGCTTCTAACCAGAAAGAATGTCCTCAGATTAAAGAGCAGCCTTTATAATCCTCATTTCTTCTACTCCTGAGAAAACCTAAAGCCCAAATCTTTATCTATACTTATGGACACAGGATGAGAATAAAATCGTCTTTGTTCCCTAAGTTCCCTAAGCTAATTATTGCTTTCTTGATTAGCTAATGCTCTATCCAGAGAAAAAAGGAAATATCCTTTAGGCTGTTATTATTCAAAAAAGTCATATAACCCTTGGTTCTAGCTGTCTCCGGAATACATTTGTTTCTAGACAAATATGAGATCCACAGAGTTAACAAGAAGGACAGAGGAAAGATGGAGAAGAGAAGAGAAGAAGAAAAAGAAGATTTCTGTTGGTTGTGTCTTGCTCCTGCCCATCATTCCTCCCAGAGAATCTGAAGAAACCCAGTAGCTGAAATTTGGTTGTAGTCTTACAATGGGAGTCTCATTAGGGGATTGGTTGCATGTTATCCCACATAAAACCACAGCAGCAGAACTGCCATGAGATTAAGCAGTGTCAGGATTGGATGGTTAAGGGTTGTTAACCAGGACTTTACACCAGGTCTTTTCAGTAAGTAGATTCTTTCTCTGGGAGATTAAAGAGGTCAGTCAACACTGACTAGTCTGAGTTTTCATTTATAAATGTAAAGGAAGAGAAAGAAAGGTAGAAGATAATAAAAATTAACATATCATAATCTCTGTGTCATTCTTATTACAGGTGAGAAACTGAAGATTGGAGAAACTTTAAGGAAGCAGACATGGTAATACAAAGCAAATGTCAGAGACAGGATTTAAATGTCGGTGTTCAGTCCACCAAATGTAAGAAGAAATCAAAATTAATCATGAGGAGTCTGGGACAGTCTAGTGCCCTAGACTGTGGAAGATTATTTGTGAACCTGATTACAGTGATGTGCTCATGTTTGCAGAACCACAACATGGTGAAGTTGTGCTCAACATTTAATTTAGTCCTATGGTTACCTATTTATAACCCAGGAAACAAGCATGGTTTATAAGTAGAGAATAATAAAAAGTTTATTGTAAAACTTGATGGATTCGATTGAGCTAAATGCTTACTATATTAGTTTCTACTAATGGTGAGCGCTCCAGTTAAAATAATGGAAGTGATTGCCAAGGATAGTCAGACCTATAGCAAAATTCTCATGACAAATAAGTAAGCATCCAGTGGCCTCCGTCTCTGATCTCCTTCTTGCCTGTTCTCTCTTCTGTCTACCCACTGCCACTCTGTCTTTTCCTCCTCTTGTTGAGGAAATCACACAAATCTACCATCAAGTATATACACGCTATAATAAATTCTAACCATGGTTCTATTGATTGTTTAACTATCTCTCCAGAACATAGCAGCAGGAAGTATAGGAACAGAGGGGAAGAAAGACTGGGAGAGAGAGAATATTCTCAATCCCAGCTTTGAAAGCATGTCTCCTTTTTCTGCTACATAGAATTACTTAATTCTGAGATTAAATATTGTTGATTTTTCCACCAAAACTTCAACCTTTCATTAAATGTTATTTTCACCTCCACTGGGGGGACACATCCACCGGCCTGCACACCTTCCTTCGACCTCCATGTAACAGATGGCCTCCTCTCAGTCAGTGAGAGCAAGCTCTGTGCTTCCCTGGGAGAGAGGCAACACATTGAGAGGATGGCCGTGGTAGGAGCTCCCAGCCCACAGAGCCAGGGGTACTTAATGGCAAAGGTTATAATGGCAGACAGAGCCAGGGGCACTTAATGGCAAAGGTGCAGACAGGTTATAAATGGGAGATTAGAAGAATAGGGACAAAAAGAAGAAGAGAAAACATTCTATTAAAATGTTTCATGTCTTTCTTGGTAAATACTGTTGCTTACCATGGATCCACATTTCTTTAATCTCTAATCCTCAACACAGACCAGAAGAGACTACATATGTCATTGTCCATTTCTATCACCTTATCTCCTTTCATCCTGCTAAGAATAAACTGTTTACTTTTGTGTTAAAAAAAAAAACTGATGGTGGCTATGCGGTTTCACTGCTGGAGATAAACATTTGCTTTTCCAACCTTATAGGGTAAAGATAGACATCTCAGTCCTTTAGATGAAAAGACTCAGCTAATCTTTCAATTGTTCAGGTATTGTGTGAATTTATCATGGCCCAAGCCTCAGTGGAGGTACAGTCTGAGATTATATCAAATGTCTTCTGTTCCCAAAATAATTTAACCTCTCTGGGCCTAAGTTTCTTCTTCTGCAAAATAGAAACAAGAATTTTTATACATACTATATAGCATTGTGACAATCACATGACACAATTCAGCTAAACTGCTTCTAAGTATCTATCACATGGTAAATAAGTACTAGTTACAGAGAATGTCTACTTGCCTTCCACCAGTTTTGAAACATTTTGAAAACAGTAAGACAGAAATCTGAAAGGGATCTCCAGTCTTCCATTCTCCTGGCTGACCTGAAGCATATGGTAATGGCAAGAAGAGCACCCCCATAAAGAATCAAACATACAGCCAGGTAACAGTGGCTCACGCCTGTAATCCTAGCTACTCAGGAGAGCTGAGGATCACAGTTTGGAACCAGCCTGGGTAGAAAAGTCTGTGAGACTCTTATTTCTATGCAAAAAAGCCAGAAGTGGTGCTGTGGCCCAAGTGGCAGAGTGCTAGCCTTGAGCTAAAGAAGCTCAGGGACAGTGCTCAGGCCCTGAGTTCAAGAAGGAAGAGGAGGAGGAGGAGGAGGAGGGGAGGAGGAGGAGGAAGAGGAGGAGGAAGCGGAGGAGGAAGAGGAGGAGGGGGGAATAGGAGGGGGCAGAGGAGGAGGAAGAAGATGGGGAGGAGGAAAGGGGAGGAGGGGGAAGAGAAGCGGGAGGAGGAAGGGAGAGGGGAAAGGGGAAATTCTCACTATCGTTATGACACATAGTTCAACTGTCACACAAGTCCCTATCAACCCCTCAAACCATAGCCACCTCAAATGCTTCTTAGAAGCCATTTGCCTGCACTACCTAACCCCAGGTAGCACCCCAGACCTTCCCCTCCTCTCTCCTCTGTCTCTTCTTCTTCCTCTACCCAGCAGCAACAGTCACAGCTGGGAATACGCAGGCTGCAGAAGGAAGGCTAGAACTTGGCTTCTCTCCCAAGACAAACAATTAGGGAAGCATTAACTTCTCTTAATGGGCAAAGCAACATTAAACAGATGGAAGACCAGACCTGGGTCACTTTGCACAGAGCCCAAGCTGTGTTGGGGCTGCCAGTGTTTGAATATGACCTCGAAATTGAAACTTAATTGGCCATTAATGGAATTCATCTAATTAAAAACACTTGTAGTTAAGCACAAAGAAGAAAAACGGTCTGGATTTTTTTTATTTGGAGAAAACAGAACTGTATTTATATGGTCAATAAGCCCATAAGAACATATTCCATTATCTCCTGTATTCTATTATGCAGTGCTCACACCACTCAATCCAGAAAGTTCGGGATGCTTGACAGTGCAGGAAGTCACCCCATGCTCTCCTCTAAGAGATAATAAGGAAAACGTGTGGAAATAGTACATATTTTGGCTGTGTATTATAGCCACAAAAGGTTAATTTCCCTCATTGTGGAAACCTAGGGTTTAAAAGGTCCCCCGAGGTAAGAATAAAGTTCACATGATTAGAGGTTCACAAACGTAGTCTTTTCTGCATTCGAAAGCACAAATTTCATTTTCTGCTTTCAAAATCACAAATAGAAATAAGCAGTGATCTGTAAGGCAGAGGTAAGATTAAGGAAAGAATTCCTCAGACATTAACTGCTCAGATGGAGCAGTAAATAGCAAAGCCAAGGCTTATAGTTACCCTGCCCCGCTGGCTCTTACAGATAATTAAAGGATAAAATGAGCCAGGCACTAGTGGCTCATACCTCAATCCTAGCCACTCAGGAGGCTAAAATCTGAGGATCATGGGCAGATGCAGGCAGATAAGTCTGGGAGACTCTCACCTCCAATTAACCAGCAAAAAATCCAGAAATGGAGCTGTGAATCCTGTGGTAGAGCACTAACATTGGGCAAAAGAAGGAAAGAAAAACACAACCAAGTGAGAGCTCAAGGC
>NW_012267273.1:9268058-9286927 GCF_000151885.1 Dipodomys ordii | reverse complement strand
GTGTCTTTCATTTATTTTGTTGTTGCTGTTTTGTTTTTGTTTGATCTGATTTGATTTCTTTGAGATAGTCCCACCCCTTATTCCAGGCTAGCCTTTAGTTCTGCATCCTCCTATCTCAGCCTTCCAAATGCTGAAATGAAAGGTATGAGCAGACACCCCCCGCCCCACACACACACATACAAATTATCTTTTAATTTATGTCTTGGAAATGGAGTTTGATGGGACAATGGGCCATTTGTTTTTTTGTGTTTTTGGGGGGTCCAGTCATGGGGCCTGAACTCTGGGCCTGGGCACTGTCCCTCAGCTCTTCAACTCAAGGCTAGCGCTCTACCACTTGAGCCACAGCACCACTTCTGGCTTTTTTCTTTTTGCTTATGCGGTGCTGAGGAATCAAACCCAGGGCCTCAGGCATGCAAGGCAAGCGCTCTACCACTGAGCCACCTTCCCAGCCCCACAATGGGCCATTTATGTGAATTTTAAGTTCAAATGAGATCTTGCTTCCTGTCCCTTCCCCACTTTTGTAGGTCAGGGGTAACCGAACTCTCTTCACCCTTCCCCTATCCACCCAGAATGGCTAGATGTTTTGAGAGGAGGAGAAGAGAGGTCACTGCACCCTCCTCCCCCAGAGGGATCCTGACATGAGGTCAGCACCAAAAGGACTTATGGGAATGGGGATGACAGGCCAGGGACTAAGACTGGATCTTCGGCCATGTCCCTTGGTGTCTGCCTATCTGACATGTGTAGGGCCGTGGTCTGTCAGGGATTAATTCTTCCACCTTGAGCCAGGGTCATACTTGAATTTTGCAATGGGTCTACAAGGTACACAGTGAGTCCTGACAGCTCAGGATGCTTTCTAAGGGTAGCATTAATGACACTTAGGGAAATCTCCATTTTTACTGTGGGAAAAGTGATCAGATTCTGTGACTTGAGTCTTTTGGGTCTTATCTGGGACTCCCTTATTAACAACATCTGTACAAATATGAAATGAATGGTTATACCATCTGTAATTTCATTTTGTTTAGTTTGTTTTGCTTTGGTTGTATGTGTGTGATTCTGTGTGTGTGTGTGTGTCTGTGTATCTGTGTGTCTGTGTGTCTATGTGTCTCTGTCTGTGTACTGATACTAGGGCTTGAACTCAGCACCTGAATGCTACCTTTATGGGTTATTTTGTTCAAGGCTGGTACTCGACCACTTGAGCCACAGCTCTACTTCTGGGTTTTTGGTGGTTACTTGGAGCTAAGAATCTCACAGACTGTCCTGCACTGGCTGGTTTCAGTTGTCCTCAGATCTCAACATCCTGAATAGCTAAGATTATAGGCATGAGCCACCAGTACCTGGCTCATTATTTGGTTTTATATTATTAAATTCCTAAATGTGGCCCTTTAGGGTCAATAATAGCAATAGTAAAGTAGACCTGAAACTTTGTAGACATTCTAGTCCTGTTAAACTAATGGAAACAATGGGAGAACACAGTATCCCAAACAGTTTTGATGACAGGGATGGCCTAAGAACACCAGAGAAGACTCAGTAAGCCTTGAAAAATGATTAAGCAGAGGAACAGTTTTGTATGAACAGAAAGTAAGCATAGTCAAAGCCAGCCTTTGGGAACTGTGTAGGAGGCAGGCTAAGGACTACATTCTATTCTTGAAAAGAAACATGACTTGAGGTAGTATCTCATTAAGGTGGCTCCACAGTGCCCCTTCAAATGTGTTTAGATTCCTATTATTCCTATTCACCTGGGCCATCTCTAGGGTAAGAGATCCCTGGACAGCCCACTAGTTCTGACAGGATGGGAAAAGGGAGCACTGGGGCTCAAACCAACCAAGCTCTTCTGTTACTCTCAATTGTTCTCACCCCAGGAACTAAATAGTACTATTAAATATCCAGATGCAAGAAAAGTTCCTCATGATGCTCTGGTATTTGACGTCACTATCTCAGTGTTCGCACATTCATTCTTTCACATTATTATACATAACTGATGAAGCTAAGTGGCTCTCTGTGCTGTCCAATTTTCTAGTAGTTTCAACCACCTTCTTGTTTTCTGCAGGGCAGCTTTATGACTCAGGCAAAAAGGTACTGGCTGCAAGAGAAGCAATGTCCCTGACTGTGGAAACACAAGGGACCCTGGTAAATAGACCCCACATGGTTTCTCCATGCTGAAAGGGAAGGCCCCAAATTCTACCTCCAGATGTCCTGAAGAAGCTGTGGCTACGAGAGCTTCCCTCAGCCAAGTGCTAGTTCATGCCTGTAATCCGAGCTACTCAAGAGGCTGAGAT
Source organism: Dipodomys ordii (assembly GCF_000151885.1). Classification (NCBI taxonomy): domain Eukaryota; kingdom Metazoa; phylum Chordata; class Mammalia; order Rodentia; family Heteromyidae; genus Dipodomys; species Dipodomys ordii. The sequence goes on along the minus strand of NW_012267273.1, from coordinate 9,284,651 downwards.
ATAAAGATTATGGTTTAAAGACCACCTGGACAGAAATGTCTGTGAGATTCTTATCTGAAATTAATTACCAAGAAGCCAGAGAAGTACAGTGTGGTTCAGGTGGTAGAGCATCAGCTTTGACCAAAAAGCCAACCAGGAGCGCCAGGCTTGTCAAGACTCTCACAAAACACACATACACACACACACACAACACGATATCTCTCAACAGTGTAAGAAATGCACTATGCTCTTTTGCTCACTGTAGGACCCCAGGACAGTATTGAATTACATTAGGTGCAGACTAAATCTTTGTGAGAGGAAAGAATATATACAGCAGTAATCCCAGCATGCTAACTAGTGTGGGATTCTTTCCCAAAATGAGATCTCTTCCAGCAATTGCAAAGAATTCTTCTGAAAACTGTTTTTGAGCAACACAGCGGAACACAGTAGAAATTAATAATAACAACAATAATAGAAGGCTTGAGTGTCATGGAGTCAGGCATCACAGAGTTTATATGTCTCGTTGCTTTGCTGAAGATGGTGCCAGACACACCACAGGTATTCAAAACTTACTTAGAAAATTGAAAATATGTCAATCCTTGTGAGACTGTACTGGGTCCAGGCATAGTAAGTCCTTCAAGCATGAGTAAATTTTGTTGTTTGTCCATGAATTTGAACACAGGACTAAGACCATATCCAGGAGTCTTCAAGAATCTCAGCAAAATCTACACTAAGGCATTTCCACGTTCTATAGTGTCAGAAGTCTCTAGGGCTCCTTATATTGGTGACCTTCCTTTCCTCCTAGCTGGATCCAAGCAAGAATGTGAGAATGTGGAACAAGACTGGAATACACAGTCAACACCATCAGCCATTTTCTTCCCCACTTTCTATGTACATAGTAATTACATGCTCTTGGAGCTGAAATGATAGAGCCCAAGCAATTGAAGCCAGGTAATGATGATGTTTAAAGCATGTCACAGACTGACCAGCCCTGTAGCTCTACAAATCCCTGGTCAACAGAGATTGCATGAATCAGGATGGCTATGTCCAAGCTGCTGTTTGGCTTCAGAAACTCCTGGCTTCAACTCTGATGGGCAACTGCCAAGGAGAACTTAGCTGAGATCTGCCAGGAAAGCACACAGACCTGCCCCATTAATTCTGGGCTAGCTGAGTCTTATCATCCACCTACCAGCTGTGATGGTAGGGTAGATAATCTGATCTAGTCTGTTTACAAGGAATACTAAAATAGAAGCAGGAAAGGAGCAAGGTCCAGTTAAGCGGGGCCCCTTACTCAGCAGTTTCTAGTCACTAGTATAATTTAGGGGGATAAATTTCCCTTGGGTCTGGGATTTTGTTGTTTGTCCATGTCCACACACACATACTACAATTTAAAGCAGAAAATGGCTTCTAGCAAGGGACCATTCAGCTATAACCACTGCCCATATCATGAGCTCCACCATAATTCTTGAAAACAGGAGATGTTCCTTTTTAGAAAATGCAAGCATTTTTCCTCTGTACAAACAAATGCCTGCTTGTTATCTAAGAAACAGTAAGGTGGAGGTTAGAAACAACAGTCTAGACGTTGAGACACCACTTCCTGACTGATCTTCTGCCTCAGGGTGGAGGGGGAAATGCATAAGAGACTTGAAGTGTTTTAAAAGGCAATATTTTCCTTAAAGTGTAGAGGTTTACTCTACATATATATATGACTACCTTATAGATTAAAAAAACAGGTAAGATGTACCAGTAGTTTCTGCAAATAAGATTCAGCTTTAAAAAGCTATGCAAATCCATCAAGCTTCTGATGACTCATTAGAAGGCCCATGATTCAGAAGGGACTTTAATCATCCTCATAGTGTGGACCTGGTCTCACAGGGGTAACACAGGGGCCCACTCAGGTACACTGAATTAGAAAGTCTGAGGGCAAACCCAGTGGTTTGCATTTTTCAAAGCCTTACAGATTATGATGCATGCCAAAGTTACTTGTTTATTTGTGTATTGGCTATATTGTTTGAACTCACCATCTCAAGTTTGCTAGTCTGGCATTTTTCCCATTTGAGCCACATCTTTAGCTCTGCTTTTTGCTAGTTATTTTGGAGATGATAGTCCCGTGGAATTGTGCTGGCCTAGAACTGTGATATTTTACATCCCAGGCTCCTGAGTAGTTAGGATTACAGGAATGAGCCAATAATGCCTAGCTTGAATATGAAATCCTGGCCCACAAACTAGGGGAATTCTGACTTAGTACCATCATAACATAGTAATCAAGAGTTTCCATAAAAACCTCCCAGGAAATTTTATTTTCCCCAGGAAATTTTAATGTACAGACACTTGACTGCACATTAGGGTCTACCCAGATTAATTAATAATGAACACACACCCACACACACACACACACACACACACACACACACCTACCTCTGAAAATCATTGGTATCTTAGAGTCACTTCAATTGAGAAGAGCATTTTTTTAGAAGTTACCAAGTTATTCATCTTTCAAAAAGTTGATAGAGGCCAGGTGCAGTGACTCAAGCCTACCTACTCAGGAGATCAGTGGGACCACAGTTCAAAACCAGCATGGGCAGATATGCTTACATGACTCAAGCAGAAAAAAGCTAGATACAGTGACATGTGTTTGTCATTCCAGATCTGTAGGAAGTGTCTGTAGGAGGATGGATGTCTAGCCAGCCAAGGCATAAAGTCATACCCTATTTAAAAAATAGTGAAAATTATAAAGGACTGTGAGTGTGGTTCAAGTGGTAGAGTTCCTTTGGAATGATTCAGTACTTCCTCACTAACACATAATTCTTTTTTAACTCATTCTAGATCATGTTGTAGAATCAAACACATTCTTGGAGGTTTTGCTTCCATTTCTAGCCTGCTTCAAAATGACCCATGCTTGCTTATTTCCAAGCATACCTCTCTGCCCTGCTCCTCTGAGGCCAAGAAAAGTTCTTTGTTGCTCTGCCTTTCAGAGTATTGTATGAGGGAGATTCTGAGAGGGCGGCAGAGGGTGGGAGGGGGGGTGTCGCAGGCAGACGGCCTGTGTGTGGCAGGCAAGGAAAGGCATGGAAGAGGACCAGGCAGGATGGAGGCAGGACACTCCAATGTAGAAGGAGTAAAGCTCCAGAGCAAGGAAGACAGAATTACATATTCCCAGAAACAAGGCAACATCCTTGAGACCCGGAACCAGGAGTCTGGAGAATATACTTCAAACAGGAGAAAATCGATGTGATGAGCAATGAGGAAATGCAGTCAGGAAGTTAGACCTGAACCAGACCCAAATGTTCCTGCTACTCATTCTGTTCCCACAGCTAACCATGGCTTCCTCCAGGACCAGGCCAGGGACACCCAGGAGAACCAAGCTCCAGAGCCAGGCAGACAGGTAACAGTGGACTGTGTGTAGTAAGGTCCACATTGGTTTGTAGAATGAATGTCTCTCCTGGAAATTAACCTATCACCTCAACTGAGAGTAAAGTGAAACTTTTGGCATCATTTGGGTTTAAAGAAAAGAAATGTCAGTGATGAGCTGAAAACCTGGATCCAGATCTTTGTTCTGCTTCTTACTCACTGGGTAGCTGCGACCAAGTCTGTTTCGACCTCTGCACCCCAATTGCTCTCCAAAGAAAGGAGGCAACCTGGACAGGAATATGACTGGTGGCTAAGGGAGGCTCTCTACTGTCGAACCCGGGGCTGCCCCAGGCAGATACCTTTACCACAATCCACACCATCCATGCATCTCCACCTGTGAAATTATACAAGACACCAGCAGAGCACCGGCCACTTGTGACCCCAGAGATTTCCAAGCCCTCCTCCATGATTAGGAAGTCAATCTGATCTTGTCAGGTCAAGCTTGCGCATACTCTGTTTAGAAGACTTGGAGTAGAGATCTCAAGTGATTCACCGTGACTGGACATTCTGCCAGGGGGTCCCACAGGAAGCTCAGGAAGCTCCATTCTGCTGTCACACAGCAAGGAGAAGCCACAGGCAGAGCCAGTGGGGGCCTGGGGTGGGCTCTGCTCTCTGCGCTGGGGAGGGGGGATCAGTTGTGGGGGGCTGAGGGAAACGGGGAGGATGTATCTCAGAGACATGGGGACCATAGCGTCATCGCTCCCTTGAGTCCCTTCTGTCTCCATATCCCCAAGAGGGATATCACCCATGCTCCAGCCAGCTACGTGCTTTGCTGCATTCCCAGCCAGATGTGAGCTGACCGAGAGGGCAGCCATCTGGACTTGGAGAACCCATTATAGACTTAACAAGCAGCCGAATCTAGTTACAAACACCAGCCGCTCCCAGACCAGCTGTCGCGGGCTTGAAAATACACACTTAGGGAGCATCTGGTTGGTACTGGAGACACCTCTCCAGTGAGACTCCAGGCAGGGTGGCAAGGCCGTGGGATGGAGACTGGCACAGGCACATGGCTGTGGGCAGAAGGCAGGTCCAGAGCAAGGTATGGAAGCTCTTCCCTTTCATCCTGCAGCCTACCTGTGAGAAACACACCCATGCACACATCCATGCACACACCCCTCTGGCATCATTCTATCAGGGATGCTGTGAGTAATGGGAGCTGCATTTAAGCAGGAGCAGGTGATGGGATTGACAATGTCCAGGACTCTCAAGCAAAAAGCACCTTGTACAAGTCACGTCTGCAGACAGCACAGGCCTCAATAACAGGGGTGGGTTGGGAAGATGCCCTGGAGGCCACCAGGGTCCTCAGGCCAGACCAAGGGCAGGCATGTGCTGAGAGGAAACAGAACTCTCACCTCCGTGGTCCTTACTCCCTAAACTGTGGAAGGCTGTGTGTGGTACCAGGGGCTGATGGTCCCTCAGAGGATGGGAGCCCACAGGGAAACTCCTCCTCACTGCGCAGAGCCCAAATCGTCCCACCCTAAGGAGACTTAGTGTCGCTCCTCCACACAAGTCACCTTGATGGCCAACACCGTAGAGGGTTAAGATAGCCAAATGACTGAGAAGTCTGAATGCCACCCCATCCCGTCCCTACCTGACTGGCTGTGCACTCTGACGCACCCAATGAGACTTTTGTTTACTTGTTTGTTTTGTCAGTTATGGTACCTGAACTCAGGGCCTATGCACTGTCCCTGAACTTTTTCACTTAAGGCTAGCACTCTACCACTTGAAGCCACAGTGCTCCCTCTGGTTTTCTGGTAGTTAAGTTTTCTGGTAGTTAATTGGAGTAAGACTCCTCATGGACTTCCTACCATGGATGGCTTATAACCTCGATCCTAAGATCTCATACTCCTGAGGAGCTAGGATTACAGGTGTGAGCTACCAGTGCCCAGCCTTCTGGGACTTTTGTGCAAACTTCTCTGTCTTCCTATCTTCTGCTTCAGTGACTGGTACAACCCCCATTCCATCCCCTATACACACACACACACACACACACACACACACACACACACACACACACACACACACACACATACACAAAGTCTTCTTAGCCCTAACCCTGCTTGTAAGCTCTGCTGGGAGCAGGAGAATGGCTGGAACTCCTGGGTTCAAATCCCTCTAACCTCCTCTGTCACATAAAGCTGGCAAGTTACTTTTAATGGTTGGTTCATGAGAATTGAACAAGTATAGGTAAAAGATTTTATATCATCCTGATCCATATTAAGAGGGAGGGTAACATATTCCACAAAAGCCACCAGATTCTTTGCTCGTCTTCTGGTACCTGTCAGTCCAATGGTTCGTAATTAGAAGGATCGTGTTGTTTTTCAATTATTAATTTGCATACGCATCTCCTTCCCTTGCCATGAGCTTCTGAAAGAAAGTGGTCATGGCTTATTAATTCTTGGCACCTCCAGTACAATGTGCTTATTGTCAGGCAAGTATTTGATAATGTGTTCGATTAAATTGGTTGGAAAACTTCATCTAGTAATAATACTTTCCATTTAATGGATGGTCACCAAGCACTGAGCAAGTTGTTGGGAACTGTACTGGCATTGTTGACTGGCTGATTTCTTTTGAATTCATCCCACCTATTCTGGCCCTTGGCTCACACACTGGGCACTCCGGATTATAAAGGAGAGAGGCTAAAATAAACTGGAAATTGAGGACTTCGGCAAAGAAAAAGAATGGCCTGGAGAAGTTGAGGTAAAGATACGTATTGTATACACAGGGGAGAATTCAAACAGCATGCCTTCTTAGAAAAGCTAACTCAGGGTTCCACAAAAATGAAAACCACGAAACAGGTACCTGAGATGTGAAGGGTTGAGGTCAAAGGGAGGGGCATTAGACGGATGAAGAGAGGAAGGAGAGAAGTCAGTCATAACATTCATTGCATATTCATTGAAACTAAGAGAACTGAAGAGAGGCTTGGGTTGGGAGGGATTGGGGAGAACGATGAAAAGGATGATCCTGATGAAGAGGCATTGAACGTAACCCCATAATACAACTACTTAAAGATAATAAAAATATACTAAAACTATAAAAACAGATCCATATTGGTCCTCGGTAGAGATCCAGAGGTGTAGGAGAGCTGTCATCATGGATATATTAGTACAAGAAGGGGATTTAGGTCATTTTTTGGACCTTTGAGGTGGAATGAAGTCCAGAAACAAGAAATGTGTCACTAAGAGATGAGTCAAAACAGAGTGGGAAGGTCCTTGAAATAAAGAGCCATGATGTATGCACAGGCCTCTGCATGGACAGCTCCAAGTCTAAGTGGTAAAACATGGAAGAGCCTTGGTCTACATATAAGGACTTGGGCTGTGAGGATGGGTGATGGAAGGCCCAAGAGGTGAGGTAGGATGGCTATACCAAGCCAGCAAAGGTGGTTCAGTGCTCTGGGGACAAGGTGATGGTCCAGTAGTCATATAAACAAGAAGGTAGTTCTTCCATGAAGCAAGAATGTCTTGACAGAAAACAGGAAGAAAACAGCCAGCCCTTGTTTATGTCCACTCTTCATGAACAGCAAGCACTAGCAAGCTTCAAAATGCAAAGTAAGCACTAAGAACAGGGGCACCATGAGAAGGAAGTTGAGGATGATGATAAATTATCAGTGATTCCAAAGGCCTCAAGTCTCTTGCCTGTGCAAATTTTATCACTACAAAGTACATTTTTGGGGTATTTTAAGTTTTTTAAGTCCTTTCACTCTATTATTTTATGGATTCAACTTCAAAATTAGATTCTGGAGGTCAGAATAAAGAACTGGCATGAATTTTTTAAAGACAGAATCCTCTAGAAAAAGTTTTTTTTTTCTTCTTCTATTTTTCTGCACTCACTTTGTAGCTCCAGGTTAGCCTGGAACTGACTAGCTACCTCAGGGCGCTGGTGACTCAAGCCTGTAATCCTAGCTACTCAGGAGGGTGAGATCTGAGAAATGCAGTTCAAAACCAGCCCAGGCAAGAAAGTCCATGAGACTCTTATCTCCAATAAACTACCAGAAAATTGGAAGTGGCTCTGTGGCTTAAGTGGTGGAGCACTCACCTTGAGCTGAAGAGCTGAGGGACAGTGCCCAGGCCCAGAGTTCAAGCTCCAAGACCAAATAATAATAATAAAATTATGAGACCCCTGCCTTAGTTCCTGAGTACTGAGACTAAAGGCATGAATCACCAAGCCTGGCTAGAAAGAACTTTTTACCAACATAGAAAAGTAGGCCCTTTCATTTTGCCATCCAAGAAGAGGGAAAAAAAATCCAATTGCACAAAATTTTGCCCTTTTAAAGCATTTTTTAAAAATGTTTCCTTACTTCTAACAAGGAAAAAGTAGCTTTATTACATATCACCTTAAATCATAAATGTCCAATTTTATGAAGTAGCATTATATGCCTTCAGGAGAAGCAAATCTAAAATGTGAAATAAAGGGGAGAGGACACACGTCAGGTCAAAGGGGATTCTTGCTCCGTTCTACCCTCTTCAGACTCAGCCTGGAGAACAAACATTTCCGATGCCCCCGTTTTCAATTTAGTGAGTGGTTTAGTAGCACCACCCTGTGTTATTCTTTGGAACTATAACAAGTTTTCAGACGGTCTACAGCTTTAGCTATGGGTATCCAATGGAAATTCTAGCCACAACCTAATTCCGTCCTGTAACCTTGGAGCCTGAATTCCAAAACAGTAGTTTCCCACTGAGTAGTTTCAAATATTCCACTTTAAAGCAAAATAGAATCATGAAACTGAGCCTCATTATCATCTTCCTCATTTTCAAACAAACTACCCTCGACCCACAATGGCCTAAAGATTCAGGTTTTTAAGAAAAATCTAGTTTCTGTACATAAGAGAAAACATGCATCCTTTATCTCTCTCAATCTAACTTATTTCACTTAACATAATTTTTCAGGTCTCTTCATTTCTTCACAAATGGTAAAAGACCAGTCTTTCTAATGGATGAGTAAAATTCCATTGTGTATATTTATATCACTTTTTGTTTGGTGGTCGAGGAGCTTCAACCCTGGGCCTGGGCACTGTCCCTCAGCTCTTCAGCTCAAGGCTAGCACTCTACCACTTGAGCCACAGTGCCACTTCCAGTTTTCTGGTTGTTTATTGGAGAAAAGAGTCTCACAGACTTTCCTGCCCAAGCTGGATATCAGCCTCAAATATCAGCCTCCTGAGTAGCTAGGATTACCAGTGTGAGCCACCAGTGCAGCATTATCACATTGTCTTGATCCTTTCATTCGTTGGGTGGTAGGCAAGTATATACAAATATATTAACTGAAATACAGTAGATTCAAGGAAGAACTCAGTGTAGTTCCTTAGAAAACAAAGTCAAACTTCAGCAAAATAAAGCACCAAAAAGCAGGTACTAGAAAAGGGTGGAGTGGGGTTAAGGGGAAAGAGGCAGACAAATATAGAGAAGAGGGAGAGAATGAAGTCAAGAATCAAAAGAAGAGAGTGGTTAGGAGAACAATCATTGGGGGAGACTGTTGAAAGGGGTGATACTGATGGAGATATATTGTATTCATAAACTGCTTTGTTAAACGGAAACTACAACTAAAGATTTTAGATAGATGGATAGATAGATAGATACATAGATAGATAGATAGATACATAGATAGATAGATACATAGATAGATACATAGATACATAGATAGATAGATACATAGATAGATAGATAGATAGATACATAGATAGATAGATAGATAGATAGATAGATAGATAGATAGATAGATAGATAGATAGATAGATAGATAGATAGATAGATAGATAGATAGATACATAGATACATAGATAGATAGATACATAGATAGATAGATAGATAGATACATAGATAGATAGATAGATAGATAGATAGATAGATAGATAGATAGATAGATAGATAGATAGATAGATAGATAGATAGATAGATAGATAGATAAAGATTGTTTTAAAGGGAAGCCCTTCACTCCCTGTCATTCTCTCCTGAGTCCTCCCGACCTTGGGTGTCATACTTTGTGAAAACACTTACCTGAGAGCATTCTTGGGCCACCATTTTTTGAACTTAGAACCAGGCTTTAATCCTAGGCATGGAGAGAAGAAGTCATCGCTGGTTTGGGGTGGGTGGGTGTTGATGAGGGGAGTGGAATGGGGTGGGTGGGGTGCAGAGAGAGAACAGCAGCTGCTCTCACCTGAATGCACACTCTTCAACTTATTTCCTCAAATTCATCCAAAACCCTAACAAAACCTTAGAAACAAAACCCTTAGAACTCCATTTTCTTCCCATAGTCATATGAACCCATCTGCTTACTGCTCATAAACACAGAAAATATCTGCAATTCTCCTCTCAAAATGATCACCATGTGACCTTACTATAAAACAGTAAATTTGGTTTCTTTTTGGTGGTGTTGTTTGTGTGGTACCGAGGTTTTCATCCTCATTTTCTTGGTTATTACTGGTGATCTGCCACTTGAGCCATGCCTTCCATTCAAGTTTGCTGCTGGTTAATTGGAGCTAAGAGTCTCAAAGACTTTTCTGTCTGGGCTGGCTTCAAACCAGGATCAACCTCAGGTCTCAGCCTCCTGAGTAGTTAGGGTTTCAGGTGTGAGCCACCAGAACCTAACCTTTTCTCAGTTTTCATTGCAAATGGTGTCCACCTTAACTGCCATACTTGTGCTTACTGGGGAACAAATGGCACTCACAATTAAGTAATTTCTCTTTGGTCATATTTTTTAATAAAATGATCTGTCATAACATGATCTGTTTTGTAAAATATTCTGGATCAGTAAGTAAGTCTTCAAGATCTTCTAAAGACTGTTTTGAGGAAAAGTAGCCTCTGAAACCCAGCTCTCTGACATACAAAGAGAATTTGTGAAAAATAGTCAGCATTGAAAGGGCGTGAGCTTGCCAAAAATAGGCTAAGACTAATGGGGTAGAGATAATTTGAAGTGAGGGTTTTTTACCCTGAATAAAAGCAATATTTCATGGAAAGTTTTTCTCCATGTGGCCTAGAGAAAAGCATTTCAAAATGTTACTTTGAAATGCTAGGCTGATGAGTTCACAGGTAGTTTTTTTTTTCTCACTTTCTCCTTTGTATTTTTCAAGACTTGCCAAATTTTCTGCAGATCTTGACTTCATAGTTGCCTAACACTCAACAACAGGAAAGAAATCTCTTGTCTATTAATTCAATTGTCTTCCAATTGTAAGGGATTCTGTCTTCTACCCTTGAAAGTCAATGGTAATGCACTTTAATTTTTCCTTGGGTCTTAGAGGTCATAATGTTCATGGTTATAAATGTAATTTTTCAGGACATACAGCTTGTAAGAGAGATCTGGTTGAACTGTTCTTTTAACCACACCACAACCAGAGTTATATTTCTGTACCACCAAATGCAAGGACATATTATTAGAATTTTTAATCAATAATGTTTCTCACTTTGGTAACCATCAAGTTCATTACAATTCAAGTTCATTACATAACAAGCAAATTCATTGGAATGGTAGTACCAGACACAGATAGGCATGAGAAATGCCAGGCAGAATAGCAAGAATAGTTAGGGAAGAAACAAACAAAGAATTATAACTCGCATGTGTTCACAAGCAGATTTGGCAATGTGTTAGCAAACTGTGGGAGAAAGGAGTCAGGGATGGAGGCACCTACAAAGAAATGGGGGGAAAAATCATGTTATTATAACACCATGCTCCTGGAAATTTTGTAACACTAGATTAGTAGGATACATTTAGTAAGTAACATGATACAACTCACAGTAATAAATAAGAGAGCAATTTATGATGAAAGAAAATTATGCCAAACAAAACTTAGAAAGAAAAAACCTGGATAACATGGACCTAAAAGAAGGGGCTCTGTGAGACTTCTTTAAGAGTCATTATCAAAGAGTCATCATTAAATGTCATGGGTTCAACTGTGGTCTCAAGAGGATTTATTGAAATCCTAATTCCTGGTACCTGTGAATATGACCTTGCTTAGAAATGAGGCCCTTGAGGATGTAATCGAAGTAAGATGTGCTCACTCTAAGTGAGGGCAGAGCCTCACCCAAGTTGAGAAGGGACAGAAAGACATACACTGGGGAAAGAGGCTGAGGGCAGATGACTGCCAAGAGAGATTGGAATTGCAGTACCCCAAGCCAAACAAAGGCTGGACCCACTAGAAGCTGGAAAACATCAGGGAGATTGTCCTCTTGAGCCTCCAGAAGGACCAAGACCCTACCAACACCTGGATTTCACACTACTAGTCTCCAGTACTGAAAGTACTCTTCCTACTTGCTTGCTATAGAAGCCACGGAAAATGGAGGCAAGTCTTGTTTTGCACATGGCGGGGGGAGGGGTTGAGGGGAAGTACGTGTTTAGTTTTGTAGGTGGGGCAGGCATTGCAGGAGTGTGTCGCTAGAGAGCCCCTGTATTATATAAAGTTACCCATTAAACCAACAGAGAGATTGGGAGTGTGTTAGTTCAACAACTATGTGTACTTTTGCCTTGGTAAAGGTGGCTACTGCTGTTATCTGGTCACTATGTGATTAGAAACTGAAGCCTTGTTACCAGAAGTGAAGAGGCCCAAACTGACAGCTTTCCTGGCACTGCCATGCCCACTACAGGCACCTGGCTCTTCTCTCTCAGGAAGGATGCTGGTTTTCAGAAACCTCACTAGCTCAGCAAGCGTTTATTGTGGAACAAACTGGAACGACAGAAGGGCAAGAAGATGCCATGTCAACAAGGCATGAGTCAGTGGGAGGGAGGGGACGGTAATGAACGAACCTACCAGAATGAGAGAAGACTAAACAAGCTGTGATCCTCCAAGCTCAAAATACTGAGATGGCCATCATTATTTTTTTTGTAATCCATTGCAGTTTAGAGGCACGAAAGAAGCTTTTGAGTGCTTAATAGAAAAATTCAAGATTTGAGTTGCCTAAGTTTGCCTAAGCTTGTTGAACATGCTATGTTTTCTAATTAGTCATTCAAGAGTTGTTGAACACTTTGGTATGAGCTAGACATTTTGCTACATGATGAAGATATCAAGACCAATAAAATAAATAAATCTAGAAATAGAAAACATAGTTGAAATGTACTAAGATTTTTTGGTAAAGAGCAGTTTAATAATGGTTATTCTTGAAGGACTTAATAATGATGTTATTAATATCAAATGTGCTCTATTCTCTGTCATATATACATACACACATATACATGTATTAAACATATGTGCATATATGTATATGTATATATATATATGGATATATATATATCTTTTCAGACTGTGGTGAGATTGAATCTCAATATAGTTTAATTTCCCTTTTCTTTGTAATGTCCACTCAGATTTTGTTATCAGGGCAAACTTAATAAATGATATCAGAGTATTCTTTTGTTTAAAAAATTATTAAGACGAAAGTATTCTTGATTCCTCTATTTTCTGAAAAAAAGGAAAAACATTATTCATTGTTCCTTTAATGTGTGATATAATTAACCAATGAAATCACAAGGGACTAGAATTCTTTTAATAGTGAGATTTTTTTAATAAAAAAAATGACAGAGGGGCTGGGAAGTGTCTCAGTGGTAGAGTTCTTGCCTAGCTTGCATGAAGCCCTGGGTTCCATTCCTCAGTACCACATAAACAGAAAAAGTTGGAAGTAGTACTGTGGTTCAAGTGGTAGAGTGCCAGCCTTGAACAAAAAAGCTCAGGGATAGTACCTAGGCCCTGAGTTCAAGCCGCAGGACTGCAAAAAGGAAAAGAAAAAAAGAATTACAACTTCAGAAGATATTTGGGCAGGTCTTATTCTGGAATCAACTTTTATCAATTGCATTCTCCAAGGAATTTGCCATGGAATTAAAGATGTAAAATCTTAAAATAATTACCACCTCTGTTGATCTTCATTTCTTTCTGTACCTCTCAGTATTTTTCTTTGAACAGAAAGGAATATTTTCCAATGTCTTTCTGGTTTATTGGTAATGATTCAAAATTTATTTTAATGATTTAAAATTTATTTTTTCCCAAATTAAAATGACATTTGCTCTGGATATACGATTTTATTTTTCCCAGCACTTTAAAACTCATGTGTGAAGAGAGGAAGGGTGAGTGTATACAAGGATTATATCCAATGTACATTACATAAAAATTGAGGTTGGGGATGGGAGGGGAAAAAGGGAGGCATGGTGGAAGGGATGACATTAAGATGCAGTGTACTCATGAGGACATTTGGAATTGAAACCTCTTTGTGCAGCTACTTAATAATCTTAAAATGCATGCAATTCATCTAAAAAACATCATGTTAATGTCTATCTGCCATCATTTCTGATGAGAAATCATCGGTCATTCTTCTCTCTAATCACTGCATGCAATTACTTTTCTGGATACATAAAAGTTTCTCTGTATCTGTGATTTTCAGTAGTGTGACTGTGATTTGACAAGGTTCCAGTACCACTGATTATTCATTTGACCTTCTGTCTATGGAATTTCTATTTTGTCCATCAATTTATGTTTACAAGGGTTTTATTTTGATTTACAAATCTTAGAGTGATTTTCCAGACGTCTCCCTTTTGATTTCTAATTTTGTTCCACTGTCAGAGAATATACCTCATTGATTAATACTTTTACATTTATTATAACTTGTTTTATGACCCAGATAGGATCTATTTTGCTCAATGTTCCTTGTGCACAGGGGAAAGACAAGACTCCTTGTGTTCGGGGGAAGATTATTTCATAGATATCATTCACTGCACAGCCAGTTGAGGGTGCTTTTGTTTCCTTTATCCTTACTAATTTCTTTCCACATATTCTATAATTTACAGCTAAAGAAGAGTATCAGAATCATGGGTCAGAATTGACTTGTTGATTCTCCCCATTCAATTCTATCAATTTTCAACTCTTTGTATTTGATGCAAAAACATGGTAGAGTTTTATATCCTTGTGAAGAATTAACTCCTTTTTTCATTGAGAAATGACTATATTTATCCCTAATAGTATTCTTGGCCCCAAAAAGTATTCCATTTGTCATTAATATAACTATCTGATTTTTGTGCTTTTTTATTTTAAAAATACTGTACAGAGGGGTTACAGTTACATGAGCAAGGTAATGAGTAGATTTTCTATTGAGCATTGTTGCCACCTCCTTTGTAAAAAGGATGCAAATAAAAGTAAAGGATGGGCAGGTGCTGGTGACTCATGCCTATGTTTCTTGCTACTTGGGTGAATGAGATGAGGATTATGGTACAAAGAAAACAGAGAGGAAAAAGGAAGAATGCAGTCATAGAAGTCCAGGTAGATATTTAAAAATAAAACTAGGAAAATGAAGAAGGGGTGACATTGATTAAGATGCCTTTTACTCATAAACTGATGTGATGAATTGTATTACATTTGTACAACTACTTAAAATAATAAAATTATAATAGAAATAATATGTAATCTTAAAAACAGCCAGACCCCTCCCCACACACACACAATCACGTGTGGTGGTGCCCACCTGTAATCACAGTACTTGAGAGGCTCAGACAGAAGAACTATTGGTTTGAGGTGAATCTGGGATACATTGACAGGTCAGGTTTACAACAAAATAAATAGCCAGATTGAAAAAAAAGATTTAGTATGTCTGAAGGAACACAGATAAAAGAATCATAGTGTTGTCCTATGAAAACAATGCAAGCCAGAAAATGATGCAGAAAGGCAGTTTCTGTTTTGGGTTTTTATTTTAGTTCGAGAAAGAAAAAAAAAAGATCAACATAGAAATCACTACCCAACAAAACTGTCTTTCAAAAGGCATTGGCAAATGCAAGGATTCTTCAGTCATGCAGAAGCATAAGTAATTCCTTAACAACAGATTATTAATCAGTAAAAAAGAATAAAATGAAGTCATTTTTAGAAGGAAGTGAATACACCGGCAGATCATAATATTAACCCAAGTAAGGCAGGTTTAGAAGGACAAAGGGTGTGTGTTTCTTCTCATATGTTGCTAGACCTAAAAGATGTCAACATACAAGATGTTGACAATTGTGGTAATGTTTGAAGGGATTAGAAAGGAATTAGAAAATGTTGGAGCGTGGGTGATACCCAGGTGAATCGAATCTATGAAAGAAGACAGTGAAACCAAAAAAAGCTGTGAATAATGAGGCAGACTGTGTGTGTGTGTGTGTGTGTGTGTGTGTGTGTGTGTGTGTGTGTGTGTGGTGCACTTATAAACTCTTCAAATTACTTGGACATGATACATTAAACAGGACTCTAAACATTCACAGTGACACCAAAGGAGGATATTCTTAAGAGAGAATTACAATGGCACAATAGCTATGTGCACATAATCATATAATATGATGCTTAACATAGAAACAAGAGGTTTTGTTTTTTTTAATTGTGAAAATACTGTACAGAGGGGTTACAATTACATGGGCAAGAGAATGAGTACATTTCTTATCAAGCATTGTAGCCTCCTCCTTTGTTTCCCCTTCCCATCCCTTCCCATCCTCCCCCCCCCCCCCCCCCCCAGTCCCCCCCCCCCGACCAAAGTTGTAAAGTTCATTTTCGACATAACGACTTGTACATCTCATTGTTGCAATGGATCCGCCTGTATCCCTATTTAAACGATTTGGTTTTTTCCCTTCCCCTCCACAAATTATACCAACATCAAATACAGTGAAAGCAGGGGGGGGGGACATACAAAGCAACAAAGAAATAATCTTATAGATATGTTAGAAACAATTGCATGAAAGAAAAAAACATTTTAATATATATATTAGGTTTTTTTCCCTAACATCAACTTATCTGACCTTTTCTGTTTGTCTCAGACATATACTAGTTATTGCAAATACGGGAAACCATGGAGAAACAAGAAGTTTTTTTTTTTACTTTTTGTGATTATTTTTTCAGTTTTGTTTCCTTTGTCACTATTTTTTATTTCTGTGCCTTTTGTCTTGTATGTAAGTTTATCTGATTTGGGGAAGGGATGGGGAAGCACAGAAATGGAAGGACAAAGGGTTAACTAATTCAACAGTGATATTCACAAGACACTATGTTGGAACTGAACCATACAATTTGTGGAAGGAAGGTCAGGAGGGGAAAATCTTGGAGAAAATGAGGGAGGGGTGACACTGTTCAAACATAAATGTACTCTGGAAGTGAAGCTGTGGCTCAAAGTGGTAGCCTTGAGCAAAAGAGCTCAGGGACAGCACCTAGGCCTGGAGTTCAAGACCCATAACCAACAAAAGAAAGGAAGGAAGGAAGGAAGGAAGGAAGGAAGGAAGGAAGGAAGG
>NW_012267273.1:9225547-9267993 GCF_000151885.1 Dipodomys ordii | reverse complement strand
AGGAAGGAAGGAAGGAAGGAAGGAAGGAAGGAAGGAAGGAAGGAAGGAAGGAAGGAAGGAAGGGAGGAAGGAAGGGAGGGAGGGAGGGAGGGAGGGAAGGAAATGCACTCTTTCCTGTAACTGTAACCCCTCTGTACATCACCTTTACAATAAAAAAAAATTAAGAGTTTTGCCTATCCATTATTGCTCGTTCTCAAGATAGCACATAGGAGTCTTCACTGTTGTCAGTCATGCTAGCAGCAGCTACAGTGAGGACGGCTTCGTCAGTCTCTATGGAGCCTGTAGTTATGGAGTGAGGTGCCAATCTCCCCCTTTATAGCACCTGATTCTCTTAATTCTTCTCTTCTCCCATTCCTTGGAGTGAGAGAATGACCTCATGGGAAAGCATTGGAAAGGAACCACTTCCTACTGAGAGAATAATGTAGCTCCCTCTCCCTTCTCCTCCCTTGTCCTGGTAATCTCCTTGTTTGCTGGGTGATGACTGCGGGTAATGGGGCCTGTTCAGCTGCCTCTCCTAAGCTCTGGGGGGATTATGAGGCCCTGGTGCTGGCAGCTGGCTTTGGAGTGTGGTGTGTTGCATTGCCTTGTATTTTCAGATAGGGCCCCAAGGCAACAGTGAAAGTCCCACCCAGGATCTCGTTGTATAACTCACAGTCCCACTCTCCCTTCTCTCACTTCCACTGCAGCTATCCACAAAAGTTGATTTTTAAATGTATTTTATAAATGTTTGTTTGCCCCACCTTAAAAATCTGAATAAACTCTTCAGAGCACTGAACAGGGAGAGCAGCCTGAGAACAGTACATTGTGCAATAACGCAGATTAAACAAATGGAGAACTCTCCTTCATGAAATGTGCATGATCATGACAGACAAACAAAAAGTGCTTTGTTTCCGGGGAAAGAGGGGCTCTGACATGGTTTCTGAGAAGCAGGAGGGTGAAGGAAGGAGAACATGGTGGAAGAGGAGAAAGAGTGAAAGAAGGAAGGAAGGAGAACGAGAGAGAGAGAGAGAGAGAGAGAATCTAGTAAGGCAGTCCTGCTTTCATTTTTAGCTCCCATGGACACCGCCAAGAACCAAGAAGGAGCAGCACTGGGGCTCTGTGAGGCTAGGTGCTGGCTGCCTTCCTTCACTCCCAGAATGCCTTAGAGCTCTGGCCCCTCTGCCAGGGATTGGTTCCCATAGAAAATAGCCCAAGAAAATAGCATTCCAGATCCAGGAGTTGAGGAGGCAAGAAGAGAACTTTCGAGTGTGTCAACATTCTCCTCCACAGCCTTCTCCAAGGACCCACCTTTCTGCCCCTCTCCACACAGACTCCCACATTTATTGAAAAATATAAGGCTCATGCTGAGAACTCTGCATGTGTAGGTAAGTGCTACTTACCTGCTTCTTCAATGAAAGTTTAGTCTACTATTTAGGCTCTAAATCTAGCTGTCTTGTCTATGACTGTAGTCTCTGTCTTACGCTAATCTTTTTTTTTTTTCTGTATAATTACCACTGCGGCTGTATCTTTAGCAATCTAATTATATCCTGCCCCCATGTCGTGCTGATCACTGTGAGGTGGGGGGGGGGGGGGGGGGGGGTGGGGGGGGGGGGGGGGGGGGGGGGGGGGCAGATGTGAAAGGAGAGGAAAAATGTCTCCCTTGGTGTTGGATGTTACTGTTTAGGAACCTGTGGGAGTGCACCGGGCCTTGTGCATCAGGGTGTGTGAAGAGTAGAAAGGATTTAAAATCTCAAAGATGGAGGTGGGCAGAAAGAGGCGTTTAAGCCCAATCTGATTTTCCATGAGCCACTCAGGCTATTTAGTTTTTAGGCTGTTCTATTTGTAATCAGTAAACCTCACTCTGCGGACTCGTCTTGCTTTTCTTTCTGTATTGTGTTTCAGTAATCACATAAAGGAGTTTGAATTCAACATGTCAGATTACGAGTGCAGGGCATCCTGATCAATGTCACCCCTTTCATCTTCCTCTCTCATCCTCCTCAACCCCACCTACTGCCTCAGTTTACCCGGGTCCATTTTCACACATGTACACTGGATATTATGACTGCATTCATCCCCCTTCATCTCTCCATCTATCTGCCCACTTCTCCATGATCTCATTCCCCATCCCCTCAATGCATGTTTCTAGCTTCCTGGTGTTCATATTGTTACACTGGGAGTTAGTAGTTTAAAAGTTACACCATTGAAATCCTCCCCTGCATGTATCACGCTTTAGTGAATACATTTGTTTATTCTTAGTCAATATATTAGTATATTTAACCTTGTATATGTTTACATATCTATCTGTCATTTATGAAAGAAAATATGTGCCTGACTTACTTAGCATGTTTTTCCGTATCCATCCGTTTCCCTGCAAATAACCTAATATTATTCTTCCTACGAGATAAGTAAAATTCACATATATAGACACATATGTATGTGTCTCTATATGGATATATACATAGATAGTGATATATATGTGTGTGTGTGTGTGTGTGTGTGTGTGTGTGTGTGTGTGTATAAACTTTTTCTTCACTCCCTCCATCACCTTGGCTGTTTCCATAACTTTCAGTCCACTTTTTGAGATATTAACTCTCCTGAATTATTACAGGGCAAAGTTATGAATCTCTCCATTAGCACAGGGATGTGGCAGGATTAGCGACTGAATATCCTGCCTGTACATGAGTAGGTGAGCTGAGGGGACTCCAAATAATCTGTGCCCTAAGCCCCCAAATCCTCTCTGGACCTCTGAACAGACTCTTCATTTTCTTCCCCAAGCAATAGTTCCTACACTTCTGTGGTCTTTGTGGCATCTGATTGGGGGTTGCTGTCAATCACTGTTTAAGCTGGTAAGGAGGCTGAGACTCAGGGAAACGAGCTCCCCCTCTGTTGTTCTGTGTCACTCCATAAGCTAATTTTATTACAGGCAGCATTTACCAATAGCGCCTCCATGCAAGTGAGTAGCTTTGGCTTCAAAAATTCACAGGCTTCAAACCATGGCTGCCTATGCAAGGGCAGAGGTCAGCCTCTCAGCCATATTTCCCCAGCTGAGTTGAGGTGGGCTGGAAGGGCCTTTGTCACATTGTCTCTAGCCCATGAGGAGGATGAAGAGGACCATGGTCAGGGGACCACTGTATAATATTGAGATGGAGAGGAAGAATGCCAAGCAAGCAGAGGCCAGACTCAGCCTAAGCGTGCGAAGACTGGAGGACATATGTCTCTACCGTATGAAATCGCTGGCCTGGGAGCAGAGACAGCTCCAGAAAGAACTGCAGAGGCTGCATCAAGGTAAGGCCTGTGGAGCTGTCTCCTGCGGAGGCAGGGTGGGGTGATGGGCAGCGCTCACCACCTGGCTGAGGGGAGAATGAGAGCCTCACCTCAAGACAGGGGTCCTTGCAGAGACTCAACACCAGCAGAGTGAGAACTTCCCTCTTCATCTGAATTTTATCCTACCTCTGCCTTCCATACTCTCATTCCCGCCCTCCTTGAATCCCACAGGTCTGGGATTCGAGCGTTTAACACTTCTCAGGCTGCCAGTGATGGCATTTCCACTTTCTCATTTTCCTTTTCAATCTGCTTTCCTTTCACTGTATCTGAGCTGACTTGATTCCATGCCCTCCTTTTCTCCTTGCAAGCTAACTATTGATTGCAATCTAATTTATTGAGTGGCTTACTACAGTATGAGTCACTCTCCTTGCACATTTTATCAAAGGAAGGTTGAGAGTGAGAGAGAAAGAGCGAGATTAGAACCTAAGATGATAACCTGATATAAACTGAGATTATAACCTCAGCTTCTTGAAATGTGACATGGACATACTTGAGGATTCAGTGAGCAAATGGAGTAGGATGTAAATTAGGAATACCAAAGACATGTCTGCTCTGATCAGCAGTAGAAATTCATTACTGAATTTAAGTCTCCTACTGTTTTGTTCAAAATTGCCTCCATTGTAGTTTGCAGAAACTGGTTTTCTTTCTCTGTCATTACAATAACTAGATTTTACTATTACTTCATGTTTTGGCATAGCATAGGTAAACTCTGCTCTTTATGACTGTACCGCTTCCTCCTTGAGACAAGTACAATGATGATGTAAATTCTGAAGGAGTCGGGTGACATGGTAGACTAGGAAGCCCTTCAGATCTACATAGTTTAACAGATAGATCACACAAGCCATGAGTAATGACCAAACATTTCGCCTGGCAATTATTTTTACCCTTCAGTTATTTCTAATTATTTTTAAGTATTTCTGGCAACCTTGAGTTTAAAAGATGACTCCTGATTAAAATGAATGCCTCAGTTTTCATTTTCCCTGCAATAAATGATTCAATCAACCCAGCAGGAGTGTTTACTTACTGGGAAAGGATCCTAGAAAACTTTTGGTGGATTCTCACTTTAAGCCTCAAGGAATAAAATAAAATAAATAAATAAACCAGTGGAGATCATGTGCTCATTCATATAAAAGACCCAACCCTAAGGAGGTAGCCATCCTTTGCTGAGTAAAGCATTTTCCACAGCCACGGTATATGGAAATTGTCTGGACAAGGAGAAAGGAAATATTGATTCAAATTTTCCATGAACTGTTTCCATGTTCTTTGTGTTTCTGTGTCCTATATGTCTCAGACCTCTTGACAGTGAAATTAGGGACAGAGAAAGGAAATACCACAAACTGCACCAGTAGTTATCAGACAATGATTCTCCATAATCCATTTCCCAAAACCACTATCCATACTCAATTCTAGGCTCCTGAGTGAAAAATTTTTAAACATGTGTATTGCTAGTCCTCATCTTAGAGCTTTGCCTCAGTAGGTTAGAAATGAAACTCAAAAATACTAAGGCATATTATTCTGCATCAGATGTTTTTCAGACCAGAAATCACAAAACATGATTACAACTACTCAGAAAGAGGCAGGAACAGAAGAAATCTGAGAAAATATGGCCTGCGTCCTAGAGATGCTCATATTTCAATTGGAGGTAGCTGTACTTACACAACATTATCTTCAAAAATCCTAATAACTAAATTAGAGTTGTTGACCAAGTAGGGCAGGAGTACTGCAAGCATCCTACATCTGTCAAAGGACCCTTACATAAGATATCCCAGGAAAGGCACTGTGCGCAGAATCCAGAAGTAGGAAGAGAATGTGGGTGAGATGGGGGCGGTGGAATGAGTGGGGCCATATCCAGAAGAAAGGCACATCAGTGAACATGGCTTGCTCCAAATAGTTCGGTGTAGATGAAAGGGGGCTGGGAAGGTTCATATGAAGTTTCCAGAAGCCAAATAGGGTAGATAGAGCCTCAAATTATAAATAGACTCACAGATCTTGCAAAAGAAACTAGATTTTATCCTTTAGGGTTTGTTAGTGAGGAGACTGAAAGTTCAAAAGTGTGTTTGTGTGTGTGTGTGTGAGAGAGAGAGAGAAACAGAGAGACAGAGACAGAGAGAGACAGAGAGAGACAGAAAGAGCACCCTCTAACTACAGTGCTTAAGATAAAAATATTGAGGGAGCCAGGCTCCAGAGGCTCATGCTTGTAATCCTAGCTACTCAAGAGGCTGAGATGTGAGGATAGCGGTTCAAAGCCAGCCCGGGCAGAAAAGTTCTCATGAGACTCTTATCTCCTATAAACTACTCAAACAAGCTGGTATGTGGCTCAAATGGTAGAACACCAGCCTTGAGCACAAAGAGGCTCAAAGGCAGTACCCAGGCCGAGTTCACGATCCAGGACAAGCCCCCCCCACACACACACACAAAATAGCCTCAGGGTAAAGACATGCTTGAAAGAATTCCAAATGAACATCATTATCTGAAATCCCAAAATATGGTATTGGCCAGGTGAGGAAGTGAAGAGAGCAGACTCTTGGGACATTTAGGAAGTAGAATTAGCTGAGCTTTGTAATGAGGAATATGCCCACCAGAGTGTAATGCTTGGCACAAAGCAGAGTTTCAGTGGTACTGAATCAACTGGGGCAAAGCACATGGATACAGCTGTATCACGCCTTTGCAGATCACACCGTGGAAAGATCACACTGCAGAGAAGAACCTTTTGGCACTGTAACCATCAACAGCAGAAAAGAAGCCTAGCTAGATGTAGTTCAAAACCCTTTCTTTTATAGGGAATAGATATGGTTCTGCCATATTTTGAAAATACCCCAACTGTCTCCAAGAACAGGAGAGAAAGAGACACTCGTAGAGGACTATTGTTTATCCTGGCTACTTCACAAAGAAACATTCAGATGAAAGAATATGAGTTTAATGTGAGTTCTGGGTTCATGGTACAATCATACTTCTGTGCTTCGTGTCTAAGAACCACTGTAGATACTTTATCCTTTTTGTACTGCTGAGCATCAAACCCAAGGCTTTGTGCAGGATAGATAAGTGCTTTACCACTGAGCTAGACCCCACCCCTAACCCACTGGAGATTTAAGGAACTCATTCCTACTAAAGCAAACAAATGCAAGAATTCAACTCCCAATGGCCAACTTGTAAGATATCCGGAAAGGAACTGGATCCTTGGTAGCAGCCATGACTACAAGAAGTGGAAGGCTCATCTAAGTATGGTTGGTCATTTCAGACTCTGAATAGGAAGTCACATAATTGTAATGACTGAGACGAAATGCTCCCAACCCAGTTATTTCATTTTTGAAAACATTGTGCTTGCCAAGTAAAACATTCAAACAAAACCTTAGTGAACCAAGGCAGTTTAGACCTCTGATATCCGTGTTTTTAATCCTCTTTGACATGCTGTAGGTAAATATTAGGACCGGCATAAAGATTTTTCATTTTTTTAATTTTACATCAACTTTATTCTCAGAGCAACCTGTGTGAATTAAAGCCTCACATTGCCAACTGTTGTAGTAATCATATTCCTTCTTACATGTACCAAAATCTCATATCAGCAATAAGTTCTGGGTTGCAAAAGAGGATTTACTATTTGCACTGTCTGTAAGGCTTTGTTACAAGTTAAACAAAGACACATACAAGTGCTCCAGATTTTCCATTTTTACCCCTTGTGCTGAACAACTGTGTACATAATGAACCCACATATATTCATTCTCCAGAAGCCTTCTTTTTAGCTCCCTGACTCATCTTTTCCTGTTGCATTCATTTTCTAGGACCCTATCACTGAATGGCTTGACCCAACAAACTTCATGTCTCCCAGTTCTGGAATCTAGAAGTCCAAATCTTCATGTGGGCAGGCCTGGCTCTTCTGCAGGGAGAGGAAGGAGCTGCTGTAGCCCCTTTCCTGTGGGGTGGATGGGGGTCTCCTCTTCATACTCCTCCCCTCACAAAGTGCTCTCCCTGAGTATCTCTGTTCACGTTGCTATTTTCATGAGAGCAACTCATCATCCCATATTAGAACCCACCCCGTGAACTCATTTTAACTTGATCATCTTTGTGAAGAGCCTATTTCCAAACAAAATTGAAGTCTCAGAAACTGGAGATTAGGACTTCAACATGTGAAATTCTAGGAACACAATCCAGCCCATGTTAGCACACTTCTTGTTTTTGTTAAACTTTAAGTGGTTATACAGGAATTCAATCCAACATGTCATATTGATCGATGCCACCCTTTCTCCCAACCCACTCATCCCTCATATTACCTGCTTCCATCATTACATGTGTACATTGAATATGATGACCACATTTGTTCACCTTTCCTCACTACGCTCATCTGCCCCCCTCCCTTTGACTTCCTCCACACACAACACATGTTCCAGCTTCCTGGTATTCATTTTGTTGAACTGTAAGTTAATTAACTCACTTATTAATTAATTAATCAAAGCAGAGATCCTCAAGAAAAGATTCTCCTCTGATTTTAAAAGTGGAATTCAGAAAAGGCCACAAGCCTCCACATTCTTGCCGCTGGAAGGGCAGAAACACAGAGTCCTAAAACCTAAAACCAGGTAAGAAATTATTAAACTCATGGCTATGGCCTCAACCTCTCCACTGATCTCTACTATATTCTTCTCCTTCTGCCTAAGCACAAACTTCCCCCTCCCCTGTAAGGTCACTTCTTGTTCTTACAAGATCACTCCCTGTTCTTACAAGGTCACTTCCTGTTCTGACCACAAGATCACTTCCTGTTCCTACTCCCCACCTGTTCTCACCACCTCAGTTCCTCAGCTGATGTCATACTGAAGGGACAGTGGTACACACCAGAAAGATCTAATACAAGCCCCTTCATCAGTGTTCAGAGATATCTTCTGTTTTTAAACCCTCTTTTTTAGAGCATTGGGAGCTTATATGACACCGGAAATACACAAAACCAAGCACCAGATGAGAAACTCCTTGAGGGGCAAAGAACACCAGCAATCTCCAAGTGACATTGGTGCCTGCTTCATGGAAGAAGAGAAACCATCAACAGGGGAAGAAGATTCTGTAACTCTCCCTGAGAGCATAGACCCCAACAAGGGCATCTCTGTTCCATGTCAAGGTCAAGAGGTTTCCACCGGTCCCATAGAGCAAGACCATGGCTCCGGCCCAACTGGTGATATAATGACACATGCTGATGAGACCAGATCCCTCAACCCTGATCCAAAGCCAGGCAGGAATGCTAGTACACAAATTCTCTCAGAGTCCACGGAGTATGCAGGAAGCTTCCAAGATGAGTCCCCAAATCTAACCTACATAGAGTTGTTTGCAAAAGCCAAAAATGCTCACTATCTCCGGCACAGGGTGCCCCCTGAGTCCGAGAGGTTGCTTAGCATTGGGGAAATCTTTGGCCATGGAGGACTGGATTAATTGTGAAAACAGTTCCAGATAAATCCCTTCCTCTCTAGCTACTTAATATACTACAACAATACTTCAGACAATAATCACTAAAGAAACACAGTATGAAATACAGAGAAATAAACAGAAATGAACAGAAATATTTTAAATCCATTGAGGTATCTCACATTTAGAGGAATTAAATTGAACATGACTAGAATATAAAATTAGAAAAAGAAATAAATCTTTGGAAAAGAAATTAATTTGTAAACATGTGTTTCTTCTTTTTGTTTTTGTTTTTGATCGGTCATGGGGCTTGAACTCTGGATCTGGGCACTATCCCTCAGCTCTTCAGCTCAAGGCTAGGGCTTTACCACTTGAGCCACAGTGCCACTTCTGGCTTTTTCTCTTTATGTTATGCTGAGGAATGGAACCCAGGGCCTTATGCATGCGAGGTAAGCACTCTACCACTGAGTCACCTTCCCAGCCCAACATGTGTGGGTTTTTTTTTATTTCTATTAATACGTTTTTTAATTGTGAAAATACTGTACAGAGGGGGTGCAATTACATGAGCAGGGTATGAGTCCATTTCTTATCAAGCATTGTTGCCTCCTCCTTTGTTTCCCCTTACTATCCCTGCCCAGTATAAATGTACATTGATGACTGAACTTTTCTTCAAGGAAAATTAGGGAATCCTGTTCATTCCTCTTGTTTTTATGAGATGTTTAAGGCGCCACCTGCTGGCACAATAGCCTGCCTAGCTTTTCTTGCTTTGCTTTCACATGTGATAAACATGGGAACTCAATGATAGTATGCGTGTCCTGTGATGTGATTTATAAGTAAAACCTGCTTCTTTCCACACATTTCCCCTTTTTCAAAGACTCTTTATTTTCCTCCTCTGTCCTTCCCTTTCTTCTTCTCCAGTTAGCTCCATTATAGCTTTTTCTTTCCCATTTTAAACCTGCTTATACCAAACTTTTGAGATCTAATAAAATAAACAACCTGTTTTCTTGCACAGCTACTGAAGTCGAAATATTTCAAAAGTTTTTCAGCATCTCCTAGTGCTCTATCAGATTCATATTGCCTTTATCAAGAACCATTGCAAATTCGAGTTTTCTTTAAAACTTTTTGGTTTCAAGCTGAGCATCGTGATGTATGCCTGCATCACCAGCACTTGGAAGGCAGAGGCAGCAATGAGGAGATTTTCCCATAACAACTGACTCCCAGTAGCTATTCTTTCATTATGAAAACCTATACTTTCTTTCCCTTTACCTCATAGCCAACTCACCAGAGACTGGGAAGAATTCCCAGACAGGAAATGCATTACAGCACAGAGTGACAAGAATCCCTAGCTCAACGAGTTCCACAGCTCATCCATCTTCTATATTTCATTTCAAACATGACAACAAATAAACTGTCAAAATCTCTTTCAGTACCAAAAAGAACTGGTGTTTGTGCTAATCATCCTAGAGTTTTCCACTAGGGCACGGAAGTTGATAGAGATTTTAGGGGTGCCTCCTTAGTCCCAATGTGCAAAATGACTTCTTCAAAGTGAAAATGCTTGTGTTCAGTGAATTTCTCATTAATTATTTTTGGAGTACAAAGTTAGTCCATCCCATGCATGCCTATGTCATCCTTTAGTGATGAAGACCGCAGATCTAACCTGAGGGCTAGAAGTTTGTTAGTAGACTA
Organism: Dipodomys ordii; assembly: GCF_000151885.1. Lineage (NCBI taxonomy): Eukaryota > Metazoa > Chordata > Mammalia > Rodentia > Heteromyidae > Dipodomys > Dipodomys ordii. The sequence goes on along the minus strand of NW_012267273.1, from coordinate 9,257,622 downwards.
AGATAACTTCTCCAATTGTTTTTCAAGGGTTTTTACTAACTGCTATTGGATAAAATAAAATAAAATATAAAAGACTCAGGGGGCTGGGAAGGTGGCTCAGTGGTAGAGTGCTTGCCTTGCATGCCTGAGGCCCTGGGTTCGATTCCTCAGCACCGCATAAGCAAAAAGTAAAAAGCCGGAAGTGATGTTGTGGCTCAAGTGGTAGAGCGCTAGCCTTGAGCTGAAGTGCTGAGGGACAGCACCCAGGCCCAGAGTTCAGGCCCCACAACCAGACCCAATAAATAAATAAATAAATGACTCAGAATTGTAATAAGTTTGGGGGAAACTTGGGACTTCTTTAAGATTCTACTATGTTTGACATCAGTGTAATGTCTAGAGAGAAAATTATATTACTCTAAATGCCATACTCACAAAAACTTTCTGCATAAATCATCTCCAGGGACTATGATAAACCACTATGGACACACTGGAAACACTCTCATGGAATAAAAACTAGATTAAGATAAGATTTTTTTATATAGCATACAATTCAAATTGTCAACAAAGATCTCATAAATTCCAGAAAGATATAACAGAAAAACCATGTTTCTTAGGAGATAGTTTTGCCCATTATCTTTCAAGCCATGAATAAACAAAACCACAAGTATACACAAACACATCCATACATACAAATGCAGCAGTGACTTCACTCAAACAAAAATACATAGAATACAGAAATGATAAGGGAAGGAAATTCTTGCAGCCATTGCAGCTGCTATCTATGATAGTGGGAAGTAGCCTCCACTTCATCTGAGAAACCTGAAGGGCAGAGACTTGAACTTCAGAGGCCCAGTAGATTCTGAGCAGATACCATAGAGAAGTGGAGAACAAGCCTGTGTCTATACAGCTCCAAAGGCCCTGTTAGCTCTCCTCCCTTCTCTAATGTAAGGAAAGCCTTTCTTCCCTTCCTGGTGGCGAGGAGGCTACCCTCTAGTGGCAGTAACAGACCTCAGAACAAGTTCAGTTGAGGCTGCCACCACTTTTTATCTATTCCCTGACATCCACCCCCAAATGATTAAATAAAGCTAATCACAGTCATACTGTTCCACCTGCCAGTAACTCATTTTGAAAAGGGCATGTGACTCAACCTTTGCCAATTAAACATGAGGTAAAGTCCTCTGAGGATTTCTTGGAAAAGAATCCTCACTCCTAAGAAAAAAGGTCAAGAGAAAAACACTTGCTTTCTTCCTTTAGACATGGCCGTGCCTGGATGTAATTTCCTGAACCACTGCAGTGGTGCTTCCTCAAGCTGAGGAGGAGGCACAAGAAATAATGAGCAATAGATGAAGCTGAAGAACCAAGTAAATGATGAGGAAAGGCTTCATATTTAAGGTGACAATGTGATTTATCACCAAAACATCCAGGGAAGGGAAAGGGGGCTAAAAAGCTAGGAGAGAAAGCAAACAAAGCTAGCTGTACATTCTGGTAAGGAGTCTGGCCTTTGTCTGGGTATAGCTACTCTTCAACATTTAAGGAAGAGAAGAATAACCCCAGCTGGATCTGAGGACATCTTCCTAGTTGGAAATGGGACTCAAATTGGGGTAAAACAGTAGACATGATCAATAGGAGATGAGTGGAGGGACTTGATGACATAGATGAAGAGTAGAATCATGTTTAGGAGGGAAACATTTCAGAGGATCCAGTGGTTGGTTAGGGGGCACATCTGTTCCTGGCTTGGCCATCTGCAGGAAAGACAATGCTGTTTCCCAGGATGAGGAACATGGAGGGGCACTTTCCCTTGGGAAGAACTCAGAAGAGCCCAGAAGGTTGAGCTCTTTGGACATGTAGCCATCTCAATATGAAAAGCAAACTGGGCATGGGGACCACTTTGTTCATTCTCTCAGTCTTTCTAGCAGAAATTAGTAATGAGAGAAAAAACTGGAGTGAAGAAATTAGTGGCTGGGAATCCAATAGGAACTGCCAACACAAAGCCATTTCAATGTCTGACACAAGGGCACATCAAGGACACAATATCTAGTCAGGAATCCCTCAAGGCCTGGATTTTAACTCACATCCATGCTGCAGCTATGGCTATGGTCAAATCATTATCTTTGTTCCAGAAACTAATCTTTCCCCCAACCGCTCATTTTCTGTCATTAATTTTATCTGTTTTAATGTAATTGAGGACCTGAAGTTTATTAAGACTGAGATACAGAGCTAAGATGTTTCATGTAATGTGGCAGCTGTCTGCCAGGATAAAATACCCATTGTCCTACTTCTTAGGAATTCATTTATTCATTCACTTGTGCATTCAATCTATTGATATATTAAGCAGCATTGTGTTATAGGTCCTGTCTTTGTATCACGTAGCCAGAAGGCAAGGATAACCGGTATACTGATGGCCAGTTTGCAGACTGCATCATACGAATCTAACCCAACAGGGTATCTGATCAGTTGGTGTTTGTTGAGGGGAAGCAAACCACTCTGTTCCCCAACTTCCTCTCCAAATAAATAGCCACATCAAACACAAGAGCTAAAACAGCACAGAACTCAGGAAGCTTTGCTGCAGTAAATTTTAAACATAGTCAAAATAAAGTGATTTTTTGTAGACTAGCAAATTCATTCCCCCTTTTTCTTTTGTGTAGAACTGTTTTTGCAGAACAGTGTGAAAATGACTGATTACGGGAGATGTGGATAATTGTTTCTAAAGCCTGTGGTAGTCTTAGTTGATGAGTGGATTCAGAGGGTCAGGAAATAGGGATGTGAGTGATTGATTGATGGTTGGGTAAAAGAGGACTCTAGCATTTCCCACTTAGTACCTTATGTTGATTGAATCTCTCAAATCCCTTTTTCCTCCCTTCTAGTCTATCCAGTGAAAATATAGGAAGGAAATAGGGTGAAAATAAGGCAAAAACATAGGAAGGAAATAGGACAAATGGATTAGCGATGTTATCAAAATTATTTAGGAGGAAGCATCCCAGCGCATCTGTCTCCTTCTGTCCATGTGTAACTTGGTCCACTCTGTCGATGCATGAAACTTTCCTCACCTGATCTCTCTTACCTCCACTGCTAGAGCTCCTGTTCTGCACCACCAACTTGAGTTTAGAAGTCTTTTCTTTTGACTCTCGTTGCTTCCCATATCCTTATCCAAATCTGGTTCCCTAAGTTGATTTAGCTATACTTAATTTCACACAATATGTATACATATACATATGTGTGTGTGCATGTTCATGTATGTCTGTGTGCAGTCACCGGTGGTCATCTATGCATCCTGAGCTCTCTCAGCTTGAACAACTATAAATACCTAGCTCTTACCTAATCTTCCAGTGCTGTAAATGTACAGAACCACCTTCTGTAGCTTCCTTCAAAAGGAAAGAAAAGTTTACAGAAAAGTCCATTGAAGGTTTCTCATTCTAAATACACATGCTCCATCAGAGTCTCTTAACGTACATTGACTCAGCCAACATTTATGAAGCACCTGCTAGGAATAGGCTCAGCTGGATAGAAGCCATACATACAAACTGAAAAGAGAGGAAGTCCTGAGACCATTCACAAACAGGTGGAAGTAAGGGACACATCCCCGTGCAAATATAAAGGGCATCCTTTGGTCTCCATCATGTGACACAGGAACACGGCAGATAACTTGATCATTAGCAGCTGCTGTTGGGCCACTGAGTCAGTGAGTCTAAGGTCCTAACACCTGATAACAACTTCTACCCCATTGTGAAAGAATCACCCTCCCCATAAGAGAATGGCTATGCAAAGGAAGAAAGGCAAATGAATCGCTCACTAACAACTAACAGTATCCTTGGTAGTTTAGCCATGGTCACAAAGATGTAATTTTTATTTAATCATTTTTATATTTAATAAGTAATACATGTTGACTATAGGTATTTGGAAAGTCCAAAAACGTAACAACAGGCTAAAATTATATATAAAATTATATAGTTCCATGTACCAAGAAACTACATTGAAATAATATTTATTTCTTTTATCTAAACTCTGTTAAAAAAAAGAAATGAAAGAAAGGAAGGAAGGAAGGAAGAAAGAAAGAAAGAAAGAAAGAAAGAAAGAAAGAAAGAAAGAAAGAAAGAAAGAAAGAAAGAAAGAAAGAAAGAAAAGAAAGGTACCTTACAACAACAGTACTAAAGATCTTTTGAGTTCTGTTAAGGGATGAATAGACAATAGAGTCTGATGTATATCCATAGAGCTTTCTGGCCACACTATGTCTTCAAAAGGGTTTACATACATTTATATAAACAATATCTTATTATTGCCATCTTAGAGAATTGGTCATGGTAAAGTGATTGTAACATAGAAATGATCTTGACAAGGTTCACAGTAAGGAAATCTATTCCCATGGAAACTTTTTTCCCCTTTCTCCTTCCATTACTCCCTTCCTCACACCCTTCCTTCTTTCCCTTCTCTTTCCCTTTCTCTCTCCTTTCTTCCATTTTCCCTTCTTTCTTTCCCTCTATCTCCCCTCACTTCTTCCCTTTCTTTTTCCCTTGTTCTCTTCTTCCTTCCCCTTCTCTCACCCTTTCTCCCTCTTTCTCTCCCTTCTTCCTTTCCTATCTCCCCACTTCCTTCCTTTTGTTTCCCACTTGCTTACCTTCTGTTATTACCTATTAAAATCTTGCAGGAGAACAAGATTCCTGCACAACACACTTTGGCAAGTAAATGTCCTTTAAAACATGAGCAATTCCCAGTTGAAGTGGGAATTGGGTTCCATATTTTTATGTTCCTCAGGGCCAGGCAGCCAACCTGAGGAAATCTGTCCTTGATCTCGAGAGGCAATAGGTACTAAGATGTCCTGTTGCACCTATTTGCACCTGCTTTAGAAAGCACTGTGTGAGCAAAAGCAAACTGTCCCATAAATACTTGCCATTCTGTGCCCTCCAGAATTGATAGGATAAAGGGGAGGATCTTTGCTTTCCAACTTGAGAAATGCCCCAAACTTGCAAACCTAACACTGGTCTTCTATGATCCCACAGTGAATGCATTTTTTCCCAATTAAGACATACTTATTACCAGCAGAGTGATGGGCTGGTACTAGCAGCCTCACTGAAGGCAGAATGGCCTGCATCAGGTTTGCCACTGGACATGGTGCAGCAGGATACAGGCCCCAGGTCACAGAAAGGGGCGCTGTGAGAATCTGGATTTATCAGGTATTACAAAGCCATGATCATATGCACAACATCTTCCTAAGTATGTTCTCTCAACTTCCTTGAAACCAGAGAGCAATCATGTTGAATGTCCACTGTGTAAAAGAAAGTGGCGCTGCTGGGTGCTGGTGGCTCACGCCTGTAATTCTAGCTACTCTGGAGGCTGAGATTTGAGGATCGTGGTTCAAAGCCAGCCCAGGCAGGAAAGTCCATGAGACCATTATCTCCAATTAACCACCAGAAAACTGCAAGCGGTGCTGTGGCTCAAGTGGTAGAGCCCTAGCCTTGAACTGAAGAGCTCAAGGACAGCGCCCAAGCCCTCAACCAAAACAAACAAAAAAAGTGATATTGACAAAGAATGTTCCTACCTTCTAGAAACTTTTTTTCCTTTCTTTTTTTTTTGGTCAGTTGTGGGGCCTGAACTCTGGCCCTGGGCGCTGTCCCTCAGCTCTTCAGCTCAAGGCTAGTGCTCTACCACTTGAGCCACAGCACCACCTCCAGCTTTTTCTGCTTATGTGGTGCTGAGGAATTGAACCCAGGGCCTCATGCAAGCGCTCTGCCACTGAGTCACCTTCCTGGCCCCTCTAGAAACTTTTTTTTGGGGTCCGGTCGTGGGGCCTGAACTCTGGGCCTGAGCACTGACCCTCAGCTCTTCAGCTCAAGGTTAGCGCTCTACCACATGAGCCATAGCACCACTTCTGGCTTTTTTTTTTGTCCTGCTTATGTGGTGCTGAGAAATCGAACCCAGGGCCTCATGTATGCAAGGCAAGCACTCTACCACTGAGCCACCTTCCCAGCCCTCTAGAAACTTTTGACATAAGCCACTAGGCCGCTATGCTAAGTGTCTGCCTGAGGAGTGACTGGGGGAGGGGCAGTGCCCAGGAGCCAGTTGAGATAGAAACTTCATGTACTGGAGAAGACCGGAATGGACAAGCTCAGAATGAGAGCATACACCTGGGTCCCAGCCCTGGACATCTCAGTTTACACGTCTCGATGATCTTGAGTTATTTTGTCCCATCTAATGGTACAACTATTGACAATTTAAAAACATTTATTCCTTTCAATCTTCATTTTAGCTTACTTAGAACAATTATCAGTAGCATCCTAATAGATACTATTGTGACTATTCCTAATTGTGCATCTCATGTTATTAATCGACGGGAATGTTAATTATATTTTTAGTCTTAGTTGGAGTTGTTTAAGAGTAGAAAGTGTCAATACAAATGAAATAACCCACACTTGTCCTGTGCCCCAAATATAAGGAGCTACTGCCTTTTGGCCCTTGGTGAGCAGGGCAAAACTGTGGTCATGCTTCAAGCAGCTCTCCTGTTGAGTTCCTTGTGTGGTTAACACAGAACCTCACAAATCCTTCTCAGCATAGTCAGGTGAAAAGACCTACACTCAAGACCAAAGTCTCCAGTGACTCATTACTTATTTATTTTTAATTTATTTTAATAAACACTAATAATATAACTACCATATGCAGATACTGTGGTAAGCATTTTATAAATATCTCAAGATTCTGCCCCTCACTCAAAGGAGGAGTGAGTCTTACTCAGAAGAGCTGAGAGGGCTATGTTGCTGTCTTACTTTTAGAACTACTCAATTCCCAGTTGATGAAGTGTACACTAAACTCAGTCTTCAATACATCAGTCAATGTCAGATGCAAAATAACTAAGGCAGAAGGTCTGGGCCTAGCAGTTCTGATCGCAAGTTTAATTCAGGGGAAATTTCAGGCAATCCTAAGACTTTCCATAAGTAGTATGTGAATGACACAGATCTGTTGTTCTGTATCTCTGAAACGTGACACATATCAATCGCATATGGCTTTTACATGAATGTCTTGCTTGAGTTCTTCCTCATCAAGAAAGTCAGCAGACTCCTCAGAAAAGAGCATCTTATCATGACCTCTTCTCTCTTTATAGACAGCAGAGTCTCAAGTCTCCTTTGACCATTGTGGCTCAAGCAAAACCTCAGATCTCAAGAATAGAAAATAAATAAGACACTCCAACACAATTTCTCCAGGACAAGAAAAAGCAACTGGTTTCAAAGAAGAAATACAAACTGAAACAACTCTCCAGCACCAGAGAACACATTGCACCTTACAGGCTATGCAACAGCTGGAGACAGAGGTGAAAGGAAGACCAGCATGAAAGTATTGATTGACAAACTTTAAGGTAACAGAAAGTGGTCATGTGAAGACTCCGTAGGCACAAACTTTTAAGAATCATGTGGAAGAAAGTACTAAGAGGATGGACATCTACAAGGGGAGGTATGGAGTCCAGCAAACTGGTCCAGGACCAGACACGTCCAGCATAAGCTTGACCATTCAAGCAAGGAGAAAGAACTGAACCTGAGAAGTGTGTATTCCAGGACATGTTTCCACTGGCTCAGCTGGAACCCCACACTGGAAGACCTAGCCAGAGTTCAGGGTTGCATTGAGGATGAGGCTTGGGCTGAGAGAAATCTGTGACAAGCAGAGAGTCTTGCTATGAAGAAGCTATTGACAAACTTAAAATGTTTATTCAGAACAAGGAGAATGAACGAAGGCCACAATGGCCCAGAATTGAAAACATCCTGAACCCTGTGAGGGATGGAGAAAAGTACAAAAAGAGATTATTATTTGGACCGGGCCTGGCTATACTGGAGACACACTTGTGTCTCAAGTGTAACAGTGAGGTGCTAGAGACACTGGAGTTAAAGAGAAAAAGACACGAAAATGTTTCAAATGAACCTGAGGAAAGAAGGAGAATTCCCTTGTGCAAAGGCAGGGCACATGACCACTATTGCTAGCCTATAAATTAGTATGAAGAAATGCCTCATTTGATATTCTCTGACAGAATGATGCATTTTTTCCATCCAACATAGCAATGTGCTTCTTGAACCTCGGAAGAGATGACTGCTTCTGTGTGTTAAAACTCCAGATAGTGAATAGAAAAGCCAAGCAACCCTGGAAAGCTGATAAAGATCACCAGATTTTTTCTCTCCTGGGCTCCTATTTCTGGCTACAATCAAGTCTTTGGTGAACAATCGTCATTTGGGTCCTGAAGTTTGCTTCCAATGGTTGCTATGGTGATTCCCAGTGCGGCGAATGTCACGTATTCTAGTCCCGATACAGGTCCCTTACAGAAGGGACCATGAGAGAATTTGGGTTGGATGGACTCAAAGCCAGTCTTAAGGGAAGAACTTCTATGTACAATAATAACCTATTGCAATAACAAACTACCCACGCTACAAGACGCTGCTGGGGGCCTACCTATCTGAGAGGGCTAGCATACACAGGCAGAGAAAATGGGGAAGAGAGAATGTTCTTATAGGAGCCCCCTCTCCTATAAGAGGATCGACCATCAAATTAGCGGGCAGAATAGGAGTTGGGAGTTTACATGGAAGTGGATTTGGCACCCCTGACATTCACAGGTCAGGAGCACTCTGTGGGGAGACCAGGGGGCTCTCATTCACAACGCCTGGGTGGTTGCTGGGATCTGTGGGGTGGCCACACTCAGGTCCCTGAAGACACTTGACTCAGTTCCCTAAGATCCCCTGGGCTGGGCCGGGTAGAAGGACTAGCTGAGCAAAGGGTTATAGTCACCAGGCTCACCTCACCCCCATGACCAGACCACATTCCTCATCACTAACGTGGCAGGCAAAGAAACCACGCACAGAAGCATCCGCGACCACAGTTTCCAACGGGGAGTTTCTTTCCACCTACACCTGACTCAGATCCTCTCCTCCCCTGAGCCCAGGGGCTGGCCATCAAACTGGTCCAGCTCCTGGAGCTTATTGCCAACTTTGGCACTGAAGCTGCAGGGCAAGGGTGACCTCTGCTGGCCAAGAGGCGCCACAGCGGCCAGAACTACAAACCTGTCCTGGAGGCTTTCCTGTGCCACGAAGCTTCCCCCAAGGTGCTCATCTTCCACCCAGAGGCCAGAGCTGTTAGAAGTTTGTGTTCAGCTTTGTTTGGGGCTTCATACTAAAAACGTGTCATTATTCCAGTTGGTTTCCCTTTCATCCTGAATATGAAAATAGAGACACTGTCATTCCGAGGTCACATTCTAATTTCTCATCTCTTCTCATTTCTCTTTTTCACTGAGCAGTTAGAGGTGCAAATGGTTTTGGGGTTTCCCCCCTCCCCTTGATGTCTTTGTTTTAAAAGCCCAAGCAGAATATAATCTAGATCTTGATAAGGAATTATAGGTACTATCACAATTATCTACAATTTTATCATACCAACCAGGTCATCCAGCTCAGCTGCCCACACTTAAAACTGAACCTCTGCAAAAGATTTCCATTTCTTTGTCTCTCTGCTCTCGGGGGCCATCTTCCCACACACCCTTCATGCGAAAGGTGAACGCTAGTGTCGGAGCTCCAGAGAACCCAACCTGAACTAACTATATAAAAGTCTAGAGATTTTTTTCTGAGTAATACGTGTATAATAAAAATACAATGAACTATATAAAGCACAACTTCAGTACCAGAATAGAGTGGAAAGACTGCTTAGCGCTTCTCTTGGTTTAGTTCATTTCCCCACTGTCACCATCACAAAACTCAGTTTATTTTTTCAATATATAGATTCTTCCTGCTTCTGAATTATGAGTGATTGTGGGTGTGTTGCACATAAAGACAAAAATATACATTTCACAATACTGTATCTAGTTTTATTGACCTAATCCACCATCTTTTTGAAAGTCACTCTTTTTTATAATGCTAGTACTACTTTTAATATATTTTATAGCTATGACATCATTCTTTACCAGAACCCTAGAGGCTGGATAAAGATGCTTAAATTTCTCTACTCTTTCGCTGTTCCGGGGTGGGGGGGGGAGGCTGTAATAAATGCTCTTCTACAAGTCTAAAATCCCTTATCTGCAATTCCAAAGCCCAAACAGCTTAGAAAACTGAGTCTTTTCAACAGTTTGGCACATTCATCCAGCAGCTAAACTATAGCTGAGCTGCTATGAGGCTATTTATAGTCTTTATTTATACCACTTAATGTAAATTCATGTATCTTTTTTGCTGACATATAACTGGGTTTGATTATAGGTTGTTATCCCAACTCCCACTAGAGTTGTTACAAAACACACTGTATTGTCTGCATCAATATTATCTTTCTAAAATCCAAGCAGTTTTAAGTTTTGAAGCATATTCAGCACTGGAAGTTCTGGATATGTAACAATGGCCGTGCCATTTTGTACATATTTATGAGTTATCTTTAGGATAAATTTGGAAAAGTAGGGTTGCTAAGGTTTGTGCATTTTAAATTGTGATAGATACTGTCAAGTTGCTCTTTAAAGGACACAATTATTTACATCATAAAAATTACACATAAGTGCCTGTTATTCCCACCCAAGAGAAACCTTTTGATGTTTACTGATAAAAGTTAAATGAAATACTCATATATTTTTAATTTTATTATATTATTAATTAATTTTATTATTTTATTAGAGGTAAGGTTAAGCATTTAAAATTGATGACTGATTTTGAGTACATTTTTAAAATACTGGAATAATTGGCTCTTATACATGCTACCCACATTTTTCTAGTTGGTTTATATTTTATGATAATTTTAACATAAAATATTGGACTTTTTGCAATCATATCTATTCATCATTGTTCCATATGGAATTTATTTTGGCATAAGGAATTGTCTTCATCTTCTGCTCTTTAACAAATTGTCACAAATTGAGCAAAGGAAAACAATACAAGTGTGTTACCTCTCAGTTCTCTCAGTCAGAAGTCTGGCACCTTATTACAAGACTCACAGTGCAGTCTGAGCTAAAAACATTAGGGTCTCAATGGGCTAACATCAAGTGACTAGCCAGGAAGCTTCTGGGTAGAAACTGCTTTCAAGTTCATTCAGGCTCTAGGCAGAATTCAGCAAGGCTCATGATAGGTCTGTGGCCCCCAGGTCCTTCCTGATTGCCAACTGAGGTGCCATCTTCAGCCTTCAGAGACCATGCTCATTCTATTGTGGTCCTTTCCATAATATGGTAGGTTGTTCTTCCTGGTCCAGAGAAGAGCTCCTGCTGTGGCTTCTAACTTCTCTGATGTGACTCCACACCTTCTACTTTGAAAGCCTCATTGGGTGCCAACCCCAAATAAGCCAGGATCACCTCTGTGTCTTAAGACCAACTATGCCACAGGACATACAAAGGCAATCATGAAAGTAACTCTGAATGAAGATACCAGGGGAGATTTTAAATGTTGCCTGTTACTGCAATGAAGAAGGGTCTGATATTTGTTGCCCAAGTTTCTAGCCAGTGGTTCCAACATTCTTTATATTACATTGCTAATAACAATCTATTTGGCTTCAGATATACCTCCAGGAAAACTTCCTTTCTTTGTAATTCACCTACCCTGTGGTAGGTGAATGATGGACCACAGAAAATGGGTGAATACGGTGTGTAAATGTTTATTAATTTGAATGACGAAAATTACAAATTCAAAACCAATCTATGAGGTTATTTGAAATTTAGATTTGTGGATAATACAGAAACGGTTATTGTTTGGGAAGACCCTAGCCTTTATCTTTCTCTTACTCTTTCTTTGTTGAGGACAGGAGATTAATGTTTGCCAGCCCTAACCCTGGGAAGAACAGTCTGATCCTGGGGCCTGATCCATGGGTCCCCAGCTCAGAGCGCCATGAAAGAAAGAACGTGAGTGGGAGCTTTAGCAGGTGGGTGTCCTGCAGAGTTCACCTTCCAACATGAAGAAAAGGTCTGGATCTTGAAGGATTGAATCTCATTATAACTTGGGAATGACAGCCAGGGCTGGCCTGTGAGTCCTGGGAAGGCTGGAACAAAGGCCTATTTGCTTTTATTTCCAAACATCTGGCACCTTTCAACTGCAGTTGTTTTCAGGTTGCTGCAACCTTTGAACAACTGGGTGTATGAACTGTGGAAAGGGACAGGAAAGGACAGAACTCAGAATGGCCAAAGAAATCATTCCAACTGTTAAAATGTGTTTTGTGTGGGATAGTTGGTTGTCAATGATCCCATCATTTAGTTCAAGGCTTCTATTTGAGCTTTCAATCACCTCAATGTCTCCTCTTTGATTTTTTACTTAGTTGATGTAGGTGACGTAGTTTCTGGATGTCCAGAAAGCACAATCTAGACATAACAATCCTATTCTTGGACAATAGGTCATACAATTATTGGGTCTCTTTCTCAATCTTTATGTTTTCATATTTCAGTAGGTTTTTGTGGGGTTTGTGGAAGGGGAGGGTATTTTGTTTTGTTTTGTCAGTTGTGGGGCTTGAACTCAATGGGCCTGAGCACTGTCCCTAAGCTATTTTACCACTTTTGAGTTACAGCTCCACTTCCAGTTTTCTGTAGTTAATTGGAGATAAGAGTCTCACAGACTTTTTTACTGGGCCTGGCTTTGAACTGCAATCCTCAGATCTCAGCAACCTGAGCATCTAGGATTACAGGCATGAGCCACCAGCCCAGCTTCAGTAAGCCTGTTGCTGTTCTTTTTAGTTATTTGCACTCTACCATTTAAGCCACACTTTCAGTTTGGCTGTTTAATTGGAGATGGAGTCTTTTCTACCAAACCCAATCCTCAACCTCCTGTAGGCAGAATTACAGGCATGAGCTGGCATCCAGAATAGCTGTTATTGTTAAGATTTTTTTTTAACTAACTCTGGTGATTTATCTTTACCAACCTGTTTCTTCCAATAATATTCAAGTTGATCTATTCAAATATATTTCTTAAATCTAACTTGGGAATGTTTTGTCTTCAATATCTTCTTCCTCCTTTTCATTTTTTGTTTTTAATTCTGAGACAAAGTCTCACTATATAGTTCAAGCTGGCCTGGAACTTGTGACCCTTTGGCCTCAGCCTCCTGAATGCTAGGATTATATGTATGTACTACTACACCTTCCTTCCATTCTAATTTAGGTGGCAGGGATTTTCCTTATTCTTATTTTAACTTATACTGATCTAGGAGATGTTTTGTTTTTGCATTGTAAGGTCATCATTAAAAAGTTAGTAGCACCGGATGCTGGTGGCTCACACCTGTAATCCTAGCTACTCAGGAGGCTGAGATCTGTGAATCATGGTTCAAAGCCAGCCCAGGCATGAAAGTCCGTGAAACTCTTATCTCCAATAAACCACCAGAAAACCAGAAGTGGTGCTGTAGCTCAAATGGTAGAGCCCTAGCCTTGAGCTGAAGAGCTGAGGGACAGTGCTCAAGCCCAGAGTTCAAGTCCCATGACCGACAAAAAAAACAGTTAGTAGCTACATCATGAATGTTAATGTCTAAGTTTAATCAATATGTACCTTCCTTCTGAAGAACACTGAGAATGCCTCAATTCTAATCAATTCTCCCACTTCCCATATTTCTGTCCTTCTTTTTCTTGAAACTTGTCCTTTTTTATTATTGTTGTGCAAAGCAAATATTTAAAACTTACCTGAATGTTCCAAATTTCTTTTATCACTATTGCTTTTGTTTATCTCACTTGTGCTATCTAGTATATCAAGTATACCTTCTCGTATTTGTTTTGTTGGCTTTTTTTTAAAGAGGTGAAATCACTAAGATTAAAGGCTAAAACTTCTGTCTAAAGATCTTACTTTAGCCTCAGTCAGGTGATCAGTGGTCACTCAGTGCCTTTCATTATTACACTGTAGCACCTGAACTAGGACATCCTGTCCTACTAATCTCTAAGCAAAATAAGATCATCATTATTCTTTGAACAAAAGCTATTCATTCATGGATGCACATTATTGCATTATCTTATCTCTCCATACCCATGAGTAGAGAAGCAGAGAGACAAATACCATTCTTCTTTGCAGAAGAATGGGATCACAGTGGTTGAGGAGCTTGGGTGGAGCAAATAGGAGAGCGAAAACCAGGCCCCCTCTCAGCTCCATTTCCCTCTCAAAAGACCCAGGGGTCCCACGGACATAGCCCTCATCTCCACTTGTAGAATGTCTAGCTTCATAAAGAAAAAAATTCAACAGAATTAGAGAACCTGTAGTTAAAACACTTCCCACTTAACTTGTGGGGGAAATTATGTGACATTGCTCATTTGTATTTAGTCATTCAAAAACAGACTTTATTACATTTCAGGTGTTATGTTGATATCATTGATAGAAAAAGAAAACGTACGCATTTTAACATACTGTTTAGGTGATCAATGAGACTGGGATGTGGCCCTTTTAAGATTTAGTTTTGCTTAATTATCTGACACATGTAAATTAATTTAATCACTTCTTTTCTACTCTCATATTGCCCATTATGCCAGCAGATCTATGACTAACAGTTATTCATTTAGAAACTTTTGTTGAAACTTCATGTGAGTGAATAATTTTATGCTACAAGTTGATAGCTATAAAAATCCTGAGCATGAAAATGAGTTGATCCCTAGTGAACAAACCTGAAAATGTGGAGAACTGAGCCCAGTGTTGGCATACACTGAGCCAACAGCAATAAAAAATACTCTTAAGAATAATAATTCAAGTAATTGAGAGACACAAGTTTTCTTTCTGTGATTAATCACATGAGTACTGGCCACGTTGCCATTGTTTAGTTTCTGCCAATCTTAAGGATTTTTTTGGAGCAGCTTGGAAAAGGAAATAAAGCAGAAGACCATGGGGGAAAATATTGCTCATCAGGAAAGAGATATAGCTGAAAGTACTGCTCAGAGAGTGAGCAGTCCCCTGTCCTGCCAGGGCAGATCAAAAGTGGGTCTCAGGTGTGCCTGTGTCATAATTACTAAAGATGAACTCTAATATGCATCCCACTTGGCAGAACAATACAAACAAACATTCTCCTGGGTGAATAACACCATTCTGGGGAGCATTTTCCCGATCTTTCTCTCATGTGCACATACAAACACACATGCACACATCAAGTCCTGAAGATAATTCTGGAAGGAAGGGAGAAAGATCATCGCACCCTGTTGTACAAATGCCACACGCAGAGCCACATGCCCCGGAATGCATTTGGAAGTGCTCAGTGCTTCATCTCTGGCAATCTGCTTTTCTAAAGGTGTCCTTCACACATTTTTCTAGTTCCAGTAAGTTTTGGTAAAATATTTGTGCCATGTCTTCATCTATGTCCATCTGGAAAAGAAGCAAAAATAGTGATGACTACAAAGACAACAAAACCAACAGTATACCTATAGGAAGGAACAGAGACTATATACCTGCTTTCACATGCAAGAAAACAAGATTCTATCTTGTTTAATTCACTATTATTGTATAATCTTGTGTTTCAAGCAGAAAATTTCATTTTAACTCATAGGAGAAACAAACTCTCCATACCTATAAAAAACACTGCGATCTTTTCTCCACAACAACACAGCCTAAATTTCAAAAACAGGCTCCTTGACAAACTGAAAAGGTAACAAAGACGCTTTTTTTGTTTTGTTTTTTTGTTGTGTTTTGCTTGTTTTTTGTTTTTTTTTCTTGTCAGTCGTGGGGCTTGAACTCTGGGCCTGAGCACTGTCCCTCAGCTTTTCAGCTCAAGGCGAGCGCTCTACCGCTTGAGCTATAGCGCCACTTCCACAAAGACGCTTTTTAAAAAATATTTTATAGTTGCTATCTCTATTCAATTACAGTAGCATTTTTCCATATTGAAACTCAATTCTATCTTTTAGTAGAGGAGAAATCCAACTGCTCAAAACTAAGCAAAGGTTAGAATGTTTTCTTCAATGAACTTCACAGAATGACAAGGAAATATTGTGGTTTGTAGAATTAATCATTTCCTCCCATTGACAAATAAATTGGTCCTTCTTAGTTACTAGACAGTACATTCATATAAGCTCTTAGAGCCTAAAAGTAAGCTTATTATTTACAAAATGTACAATTTGGGGTGTTAAAGTGTTAGGTACAACTTGAGAGGAAAAAATTCACAAAGAAGAATTTTGGGAATATCAGTACTAAACAAGTTACTCCTAATCTCTGTCTGTCTTTTTCTCTTCTCACTTAGTTTGCTCATGCTAGCCTTGGACTCATGATTCTTCTGTCTCAGCTCTCCTGAGTGCTAGGATGACAGGTATGCCCCACAACACTCAATCTCAATTTCTTAACTTTTCAAAGCCTTTACTGAGCTGATGAATTGTGCAATTATGGAAAAGTGGGAGCATAATATGAATCATTCCTCAAATTTACTCATCTGGAGCATCTTACAAATGCTTGCAGGAAACTAGTATCCCAAAGGACAGATTTCAAAAATCATGGATGGTTCACTTTTAATAAATAAATAGTCTCAGAATCAATGTATATGACACTTCTTAGATCTCCTGCTATTGGTGTAGCAGCCCCCGCTGCTCATCATCATTTAGCTGGGATGTCTTATTTGCCTCAAGCCAATTCTGATTTCTGCTAATGCCTCCTTGCAAACTATGCAGAGAAAAATGTGAGGCCAAAGTAAACCCACTTACAATAAAAGTACAAAATAGGTCTTATATTTGAGAATTACATTTTCCTCATGCCCCAATGTGAGACTGTTTGATTTCTTTTTAGAAGACTATACAGAATCTTTAAAAAATGCAGTATTTGTATGATTTTTCCCCCTGGACTCTATCCCCTGTCTTATCAAACATTAATCGATAAAGCTGATAACTACCCCAAACAGAATCTGAATACTGAAAGGGAAATTAACTTCACATCGAATGAGACTCCATATTTCCCTCAATTAGCAATGTGTTTACTGAGTGCCCCTAGGCATATGGCAGTGTAGAGGGAGGGGAGAGGAGCAGTCCTTCTCCTCACAGAGCTGACAGGCTGACAAAAGAACCCAAAGGGGACTGCTACATAGGACATGTACCCACAAGGGAAGCATCTGATCTAGTCTAAAGAGTTACAGAATGCTGGGAGTAAGCTGAGATCTGAAGGATGACAGAAGCCAGTCAGACCCAGGAAGGGGCAGACAGTTCAGGTGAGAGAATGAGATTTGGAAAGCTCAGAGGCCAGGAATAAAAAACAACCAATAAGAAATGAAGATGAGCCATCGGGATGCCTGTGAACAGAGTATGACCACATAAGATGATGCTAAGCGAAACGAACTCCAAGACATGGACACAAGAGGTTTTTCTTTGTTGTTGTTTTTGATATACTAGGTGATTTTTTGTTTCTTTTGTATGTTCTTCCTCCTATGGTATATCCCCTGTTGTCACTGTATTTGATTTTATATCCTGGTATTGTATAGATGCTTATTTGCATTAGGGAGGGGAAGGGGAACAACAGAATGGTGAGACAAAGGACAAGCGGAAAACCAATGCAACAACAGTATTCACAAGTGACAATAGGCTGGAGATGATCTGTACATCTTTGGGCGGGTTGAGGGATAGGGAAAATAGGAGATAAACAAGGGAAGGGGTGACAAGTTTGACAAGAAATGTGATTATTATCTTACTTATGTAACTGAAACCCCTCTGTACACAACCTTGAAATTTTAAAAAAAGATTAAAAAAAAAAAAAGAAATGAAAATAGGCCATCACGATGCCTGTGAACAGAGTAAAAGACCCAAGTGGAACAGTGTGAGCACCGTTACCTTCTGCATGGTGACATAATTGTTTCCAAAACCTGTGGTAGCACTCATGTATTTGGTCAGAGGATTGAGAGACTCGGGTTTTTGGTGGAACATCCATACCTGGAAAGGAAGAATGTATCAATGATGTGTTTCTTCTGCTCCAGGGGGGTAAGGCTGGTGGGATATTAGCAACCAGTACCTAGCAGGGTCCCTCAAATAAGTCCTAAATATTCTTCTGAAAATCCTCAGGTAACCAGGATACTTTCATGAATCACTATGATAACCCGGAGAAAGAAGGAAGGTAAGAGAATCATCACACTTTAGCTGTTTCTTCCTTTGATTGACGTACACATTTCATGGCATATACACTACTTATGTAGGGACCATCTCAGTTCATGCCACAATAAGTACAAGTCACTCACTGATGCAATAATGGGAATTGCCTGTCCAGCATTCAAAAGATGTACATGAAATAAAACATTTTCCTCTCTTTCCAACTTTCCAGTCATCCGGGTTCCCCTTCTAGAAGCAACCACTCTTATTGGTAAATTGTGTATTCTTGCAGAGAAAATCTATTCATTTAAGAGCATTCATCACTTTCTCTTAGTCAAAAGAAAGCATAACATAGAATTTTTCATGTGACTGTGCCTTCGAAACATTTGCAAATTAATGTATGCAGAGCAGTTTCATTCTTTCCAAAAGCTTACCAAAAGCTTATCTTCCTAACTAAAGACATTCAGGCTGTTTCTGTTCTTTGTTTGTTGCAAATTCTACTCCACAAAATTCTACTCATGAAATGTTGACTGTATCTGTAAAACAAATACCCAAAGTGGATCTGCTGGGTGAAGAGCATGCGGACTTAATATTCTGATTAGCCATGGCTAGGGAGCTCTTGATGAAGCTATAGTAACTTACTTTGCTCCTGACAACTTAGAAAAGTTCTCATTTCCACATACCTTTGCAAATACATTGCATTGTCTAATTTCCTAATCTTTGCTAATCTGAGTTTTTAAAAAAACTTTTAATTAAAAAGTCTCTTTTTTTCTGCTAGTTCTGGGATTTGAGTTTAGAGCTTTATACTTGCTAGACAGGTACTCTACCACTTGAGCTATATCCTCAAATGCTTTTGCTTTATTTTTCAGAAAAGGTCTTGCTTTTGCCAGAGGCCAGCCTCAGATTGTGACCTCTTACCTCTGCCTCCCATGTAACTGGGATTATAGATATGAACCTCCATGACTGATTTGCTCTTTGAGATAAAGTCTCACTAACTTTTATTTTTCTTGTCCCACCAACTGCAATCCTTCTATCTTAACCTCCAAAATAGCTGGAATTACAGATAGGAGCCACCGAGTTTAGCATAATTACACATTTAATTTACATTTCTCTTCATCTGAGTCAGCTTTAGCATCTTTTCATATTATTGCAACAGTTCAGAAACGTTGTGTCTTTTGCTCATCACCTCAATAGGTAGGTTTTTCTAATCTGCTGAAACTCCTTACCTATTAAAACACTTAGCCTTTTATCTAGAATATGAGTGACAGATTTTTTTTTTGCACTCAGTTGTTAGTCTGAGAGTTTTATTTAGAGTAGGGATTTTGGAACATACAAATTTTAAAATTTTTAGTTGAAATATTCAGTTTTTTACTGTTTCTACAATAAAACTAGTTACTGCCTCATATTTCCTTCTTGTTATTTTATATTTTTTATATTTAATCTCTGAACTCATCTGTCACATTATTTTTCACGTAAGAACAGATCCCAATCTACCTTTTGAAAACATTTACTCAACA
Organism: Dipodomys ordii; assembly: GCF_000151885.1. NCBI lineage: Eukaryota > Metazoa > Chordata > Mammalia > Rodentia > Heteromyidae > Dipodomys > Dipodomys ordii. Next base: position 9,238,212 of record NW_012267273.1, on the reverse strand, counting down.
ACTCATCTCTCTGATTTTGGAAAGTCATCTTCATCATACACATGTGTGGGCCATTTCTAAGCTTTCTATTTTCTTCCACTCTTCTAGCACCTTCCCTTTTAAACAATATGCTTTAGGTGTCTCATGGTCAAGTTCAAGCTCTCCAGAGACTGAAAGAGACTGACCTTCCTCATATTGAGTGCTTAAAAATCAGCAACCATACCTACCAGCACCCACAACCACCCCTAGATGATTGGTATTAAGGTAAGAGCTTCCTACCCATCTACATTTTAGGAAATTACATCCAGGTTACAGTGATTTCTTTTTGAACATGATAGTCACGCTGCCCACTCCATTCAAATCCAGCCTCTGCCGAGGCCAGATCAATCCCACTCAGTAAGCAAAAGTCTCTCCTGCCCCTCACTAGCTCTCCTTTCTGATTACTCCTTACATGATGCCTGCTTACCTGATTTATGGATTCTTGTTTCTTCTGAACATAATGCTAGTGATATATTTTCATCTTCCAAATACCCCCCCACACTGACCCTGAACAGTCTTGACCTTCAGACTAGATTTCAGTGCCACAGATGTGCAGAATGAATACTCCTCTAAAGGACTACAAATTAATACTTCTATGGATTATATTAAGAAGCAATTAAAATATATTCTAAAAGCACTTAACTTCTACAGCCAGTCCTACAGGAAATACATTTGATTCTGTGATACCTACCAAAGCAAGAGCTCCAAGCCAATCCCTTATTTTCCTCAGTTAAATTAAATTCAGTCCAAATTTAAGAATCTACTAAACTTGACATTATAACATAAGACCCTCAAGTTCCCAGGATGATGAGCAAAAAATCCTGAAGGAGCTCAAAGGAAGGAGGGAACACAAAAAGAACTGACTTTAACCCAACTGCAATTCAACCAGACTCTGTCAAGGACAGATGACGAGTTTTATCTTGGATACCAATTGGGACCTATTCTTGGAGGTTGTCTATAAGGCTTTGGCCCTTTCAGCTTGAAACTACTCAGTAGCATCACTTTAATGCAGGAGAAAGGGGGACTAAAATTCATAAGTAATGTTTGCCATTGATATGGAAATACAAGCAATCCATTGCTATGTGTGACCTAAGGAAATCCAGTTTTTCTAATAAAGGATAAGGGAACTTCATGTAATGAAATAAGAGATTGTTGCTCCTACTCTTGTCCCACAAGGCACTCTTCCTACAAAGGAAATCACTCACTCATTGCCATCATCTTGCTTTGTCTCTCCGTCCAGTGCTGTCTGTCCCCCAGTTGCCGGTATATCTTGCTTATATAATCATGGTAACCAATACCATGGTAGATGTCAAACTTTCAAAACTCATTCCTCATCTTTGCATCTAGGCTGATGATCTACCTTAGTCCCAGACAGAACTGTAATAACCCACAGAGCTTGTTGTTTTTTTACCTTTTCAGTAAACTTAAGAGTTCATATCCACTAAATCATTAGAGAAGCTCTAAACTCTTTAGTAACTTACCAGTGCTTCCGCTCCATTGTATGGTGTCAAAGTGAAAGCGTTTGCAAAAAAGCGAAGCTGAGGAAAAGAACAGACATTTTGGAGTAGTTTAAAACAGTCACAAAAGAACTATCCACTTACATCTTAATGAAAAAAACTCACATTTCTAATGATAAACTAGGATTTCTGAGTATCAAAAAGTTCACTTCATTTCTACCCCCACAAGTCAAATACTTTCAGCATAAAACATCTTTATTTCTGATATTTTTCCTATGCCTTTCATAATGGAGAAAACTTTCTTTCTGGCACTTAATAGGAGATACATTTCCTAACAAAAGCATTTTCCAATGTGTGCTGAAGAAACAGTGAACTGGTGAGATGCTTAAAACAACAAAAGAAACAAATGAAATACAATAGGTCATACAATGTACAATCATCCTGTCCTTGAGAACATTTAATGAACAGGACCATACTGAAATCTCAAAGAAATCAGCTTAACATTTCTTAATGTAGCTTCCCCAAAATTAAATGAGTATGCAACTCCTGGAATCTGTAGTGCATGACTAAAAGCTCATTTTCAAGAGAAGCAGCTACTTAGGTACTAGAATAACATTAACACCAAGGGAGTATGGAACAGACTACATAAAGTAACATCCAAAAGTTCAAGTCGAAATCTGCCACCTCCTGGTTTGATTTCCTTAATCATTTCTCGACTATTAAAAAAAGTATTCATTACTCACCATCCATATTATTGGCAGCAGCAGTGTCCACACAAAGGGGGGTAGAATTCCATAAGTTAGATTGGTCATTACTGTTCCTGGGCACACCACACTAGAATATAGACCCTGGGAGCAGGAAGGGGACATAGTAAGATTTTAATTTCACGTGTATTATCTCTGTTTAACTATATAAGTTAATATAAAAGATACGCATATATAAGCCAGAAAGCCAAGAATTTATGCTATGAGGTATCCTTAAAATAGAGTAGACTATTTTAGCTTAAGAATAATGTGCTGATTGGATACTTAGATGAAATATTAAATTGTAACCCTCTTGTACAACCTTTTGAAGTTCAGAAAATAAAAAATATTTTTAAAAGCTATACAGTATAGAGAAAATGAATGCTTAAAAAAAATCATGTGCTGATAACCCAGGAAGAGGATATAAAAATCAATAAGATAAAGTCTCTATTCTAAAGAAACTTATTTTATAAAGAACAGCCAATCTCGAAGCTGGGGGAAGGAGGAAGTGATACTCGGATACCTAGGTTTTACTTGTTAGATTAATGGAAGATCAATTTATGAATCCTAATAAGCACTTAAGATAAAAATACTCCGAATACAATCTTCACATTCAAAAAGTTTCCAATCTGGTAAATATGGATAGCTAAGCCTAGAGTACATGTAGTTTCCCTGTAGGTACAAAAGACCCATACCTCTCTCCTGAGATGGATTTTCCTAGTGTAGAAAGGGAACAAACGTCTATTATTAGAAGATCTGTAAATCAGATCCTTAATCTTGGATTCATCATTTTAGAAAGTTCTGTTCTAGGAAGACAGCCCTACCTAACTGAGCTTATGTTAACAAGAAGGGCTCTAGGTCACGTGCAGTCAGCCCTAAACTTTTACTATTTTAGTTAGTATACTTTTTGCTCCATTTTCTATTGCTTTTTATACTTTAACTTATATCTTTATTTTTAATCTCATTCTTTTCCTTTAAATAGGAAGTAGGAAGTGCTGGTACAACACAGATGGACAAAAATCACCTGGCCCACAAAATATGGAAGGTTTCCTTCCATTAATTAGGACTGCAGAACCTGGAAAGTCCCAGACACAGCTTATCTTTGTCAGGATCAAGAAAATCAACAATCATCTGAGCAAAAGTCAAGAGACAAGATTCATCATTATAGCTCAAATGTTCTGTCCAGGAGAATAATATATCTTGCACCAAAGATAGCTTTTAAAAAAAATCTTATACTAAGAAATCTCTAGGAGCAGTTAGGAACTATTTTGCCCTAAATGGTTAGTCTTTGAACTAAAATCCAGGAGTTTCAACATGTTGATTAAGCAAAATAAATAAATAGTCTTAGCCAAGATTGTAGTTTCTCCACATGCTTATTACATGGGAATAAACAGAATTCTTGGGAATCTCAAGAATTTATATGAATTGGTAATTCATATTAAAATTGTGTTCATCCTGAGAATGCATATGGATTGCTTGGGGGACCATTGCTGCATGATTAAAATCTCCAGGGTAGCAATACAGAACCTGACTAGGATTCCAACAATAGAAGGCTTCAGCAGAAATCCTCTAATGTAGATCTTCCTACATTTCTTCTTTCCTCTAGGTCCAGAATAGTCACAGAGTGTTGGAAACCAACCCCAATATTTTAGGATAGAGCAACATCAACTAAAAAAATCCCAGAGCTTTTTTTTTTTTTTTTTTTGTCCATCATGGGGCCTGAACTGTGGGCCTGGGTGCCGTCCCTCAGCTCTTCAGCTCAAAGCTAGTACTCTACCACTTGAGCCACAGCACCACTTCCAGCTTTTTCTGCTTATGGGGTTCTGAGGAATCGAACCCAGGGCCTCATGCATATAAGGCAAGCACTCTACCACTGAGCCATCTTCCCAGCCCCAAAAATCCCAGGGCTTTTTATGGAAGGACAAGCTTACCCTCACATTTTAGAAGGAAATTTCCAGACTACAAAAGAATAATCATGAGCAAGTTTTCATTTATCTTAAGAAATGTCAGGAGGAGTACCATTGTTCAAAAAGAAATGCACTCATTACCTGACCGAAGAAAAAAATGTCAGCAGGACTGGGAAGGTGGCTCAGTGGTAGAGCGCTTGTCTTGCATGCCTGAGGCTCTGGGTTCGATTCCTCAGTACCACATAAGCAAAAAGAAAAAAGCCGGAAGTGGCACTGTGGCTCAAGTGGTAGAGCACTAGCCTTGAGCTGAAGAGCTGAGGGACAGCACCCAGGCCTAGAGTTCAGGCCCCACGACCGGACCCCCCAAAAAAAAGAAAAGAAAAGAAAAAAATGTCAGCAGAAGGCTCATAAGTGGATCAATACACTGAACCCACGCTATGATAACAGTCAATGTACGAATAAGACACTCATAAATCTACACGTATACAAACACTTCATATATCCCCCATATCTGCTCATACACATAGACACATACCCACAAGGCCTATCCATGTAATATGCACCTTCACGTGTGATAAACACACTTACCCACACATACATATATATGTAGACACATCCATACACACACACACTTATATCTGAAAATAGGAACAATCAGACCCACCTAGTTACAACAGAGAAAGTACCAAATATAAAATATACAGAGAATATAGCATCTGAAATATCAAGTACTTAAACAGTGACTGTTGCTAGTCAGTGGTGTTATTCTATTGGCAGACAGAAGAGTTCCTGAAGATTATAGAATGATAAATGAACCACATATGTCTAAAAGACAAGAAGTATCTGTGCCTTAAAGCCTTTATGTACACCAACTCAGCCTACATTACAATAGTTAGTTTTAAGAAATCAGTAGTTAAATCAGAAAACACTGCACTGTTAATTCTTTATCATGGAGGCAGGCCGAACCTTCTGGTTGAAGTTCCTGTTCAGAGCCACATTCAGAAGGTCAGTGGCATATTTGGAAGAGCTGTAGGGCTCCTGGCCTTTCCTGTGCTGGATATCTTCAAGGCTGAAATTTGATTTCTTTGCATTACGTGATGACGTCCAGATGAGCTGAGATGGACAGTCACTGTAACACAGGAGAGGTTCCAGTTCCCGAATCTGAGTGCAAGAAAAGAAAATACAGAACTGTTCAAAATCTACTAAAGGGTATAAGGTAACAATTTTGATACTATTATCTATATATACTGAAATGAAATAAGTAAGTGAATGGAAGGAGAGGAAACAAGTGTGGCAAGAGGAGAAGGCTAGAATGACTAGGGTTAGCAACATCAAGAGTAACTCACATCTTGTGTGAAATACTTATAAATATGCACACACCTGGGGATTAGTCTGCATATACTTATCGTCTTCATCCAGAAGGTCTAGAATCAATGGACATTTCAGTAATAACAAATTCTAGACCTTGATCTCTAGTAACAATTCTCCAGTAACAGTAATTGGATCGCCCTACAGAAACTAACTCCAGAACTAACTTAGGAAACATACAAAATCAGCCTGGAGCACCATCTAGGGCCTAAAAGCAAGACAAATGCTCAAAACAAAAGCAGAAAACAATAATGATGGGGTATGTCCAAGAGGTAGAAATGTCAAATGAAAAAATGCAGATTATTTGCAACTTCAGAAATAGCAAATATGCATCCATTACCCATATGAATATCAGAATGGATTGAATACATATTTAAAACATGGAGAAGAGACAAATCTCCCTTGCAGAAAAATTTCAAATAGTTTACAGAGATAATCACCCTTAAGGAAGTGTATCACAAGCCCCTAAGTGTGGGCTATGCACTGTAACTTTCTTACAAAGAGTACAGGAGGGAAAAGGAGAAAGAAAAGGAATGACTTCACAATGGAGAAGACAAACACTACCTCAAACTATGGGACGAAGGTGAGTATCAATGACTGTGTATACTGAATGACAATGGGGAAGACAAACAAACACTACCTCAAACTATGGGACAAAGGTGAGTATCAATGACTGTGTATACTGAATTACAATGGAGAAAACAAACACTAACTCAAACTATGGGACAAAGGTGAGTATCAATGACTGCGTATACTGAATGACAAGGGAGAAACAAACACTAACTCAAACTATGGGACAAAGGTGAGTATCAATGACTGCGTATACTGAATGACAATGGTGCTTCAGTTCTATTGTCCTCTTCCTGAAACAGATTCCCCAGTGTAATAATAAGACAAACTTTAGCAAATCCCACCTGAGGCACAATCTACAAAATACCTGAGCAACAATCTAAAAACTGTCCTCAGAAACAAGGAAGATCTATAAAACTGTCAAAACCTAGAAGGGCCTGGGGAGATTGGACTACTAAAGTAATGTAGTGTCTTGGATGAAATCCCAGAACTGAAAACAGGACAAGAGGCAAAAATTGAGCAATTGAGTAAGGTCTGGAGTTTAGTGAAGAAGAAGAATGCAGCAATGTCATTGACTTTGAGGACTGGACCATACTAATACAAAGCATGAATCATAGAGGAAACTGAACAATACATTACTGTAACATCTCCATGCAAACCCTCAGGACTAGAGCACCAAGGATAGGTTTAGCAAGCCCAAAGTTGTTTTACCAGCACAAAGTGGCCAAAGACATTGGTTTCAAAAACCTCTTGCAACCCATCCACGGTGACTCTGTCATGCTGGGTCAACAGTCCTTCAGCTGTAGAAAACACGTGAATCACATTTCTGAAACAAAAGACAGAGGGGTCACTTTTCAAAGCATCTCTAACTGATCACTGAAGGCACTTCCTCTGCAACCCAAGCTCAAATTCCACCCCACCAACACATGCACACACTATCTTCACTGCTTCTATAATGACAGGAATAAAAGAGGACTAAGCTCTCTGATCAGATGATTGTATTCAATAAGATATGAAACACTCTCTTCTCCCCCAATTCAGATAAACTTACAAACTTGACAGTTTATAATACCAAAAGAAACCCAAGTCTCTCAATATCCTGTTGCCAACACTCTCTTTACCTGCTTCTAACTCAGATTACAAGTGCACTGTCTTAAAGAATTGATAGCTATGCCAGTAAGAAAAAAAAAATCTTCACTTGCACCAAATATATTTAACTGCTGGAATTTTTAAGGTTATTCCTCATTAGGAATTATTAAATACAGGAGTTTGCTATGAGATCAATTTAGTAATCCAAAACTAGCGTAACATTTGTATATTGTTTTGGTTTTGGTTTTGGTGGTACTAAGGTTTGAACTCAAGTCATCACACTTAGGTAGTAAGGTAATCTACCACTCTGAGTTCACAACCCTAACCCTTTTTGCTCTGAGAGAGAGAGAAAGAGAGAGAGAGAGAGAGAGAGAGAGAGAGTGTGTGTGTTTTCTGGTTGATTGTTTGATGCTAGTCCTAGGGCTTGAACTAAGGGCCTAGGCGCTATCCCTGAGGGGTTTTTTGCTCAAGGCTAGCACTCTACCTCTTGAGCTCCACATCCTGCTTTTTTTTTTTAAGTAATTATTTGGCGATATGAATCTAACAGACTCTCCTGCCTGGCTTCAAACTGTAATCCTCAGATCTCAGACTCCTTCTTGAGTAACTAGAATTACAGGGAGGAGCCACCAGAGCCCAGTTCTCTCTGGCTACTTTTTTTTTGGGGGGGTCCGGTTGTGGGGCCTGAACTCTGGGCCTGGGCACTGTCCCTCAGCTCTTCAGCTCAAGGCAAGCCACCTTCCCAGCCCCATCTCTCTGGTTATTTTTGAGATAGGGTCTCACTTTTGGCCAAGGTCAGCATTGACCACAATCCTATCTACACATTTCCCAATTTAGCTGGAATGACAAGTGTATACCACTATGCCTAGTTTTTTTTCTGTTGAGATGGGTTATCAGAAAAATTTTTATAGGTCTGGGCTGGCCTAGATCCATAATCCTCCCTATCTCAGCCTCCCATTTAGCTGAAATGACATGCACATACCATCACACTCAGCTATTGATTGAGATGGGGGGGGGTCTCACAAGTTTTTCATGGTCTGGCCTCAAACCATGATCTTCCTGACCTCTACTTCCCAAGTTAGCTGGATTACAAGTGTGTGTCATAGGTCCTTGGTCTTTGTGTTTCCATGGAAGAAAAGTAAAGCAAAGTATCAGTGTGGCAAAGTATCAGTGTAGCAAGAAAAGTATGTCGGGTAAGTATGCCGGGCTGCATAATAAGACTTACTTTTTACTCTGGCTTTTGGGTAAACATGTCTGAAAACCACTATAGCAATGTGTGTTGACACTCTTGCAGTAGACATTACTTCCCTACACTTCCTCAACCTAGTGGACAGAGCACTGACGGACAGGTACTTCTCCAAAACAGCCTTCCTGGGTTCTAGAGTCTGAGAACTCTGCCTAAGTTAGAAATGTTTTTGCTAACAGGCACATTCAAGTATCCAGAACTGAGATCCTGAAACATCTGACCATGTGACATGGAATACCATGGAATCCTGTGTATTTGGCACAGAAGATGAGCGAGTGCTCTTCCTTCACACCATGGTTGGATCCCCTCCTATGTCATTATCGTTTGCAACACCCTCTTACTTTCCATCCCCCAACTCAGCCCACCAAAGGCAAAATTTTTTGGCAGAAAACTGAGCATCTTCCTTTCAATCAGTTCACCTAGAAAATGAAATTACCTTGAAAAGAGGCTAGACAAAACTGCTTTGACATTTAGCTGTGGATTAGGCATGATCCCAGCATTTAGATATACATAATCTAATCTTTGAAACCTGCAAGTAAAACATCAAAATAAGACAGTCAGAATAACCAAGATAAGACTGTGTACTCTCTCTAGAATGCCAAAAATCTGGGGACAGAAAAGATTCTGAGCCCATTTCAATGGCCACTGCTTGCTAAATAACATCTGAATTGCAACATGCCCTTCATTCCTAATCAACAGTTTTTCTTTAGCTACAATAAATATCTTAGTATCTTTTTTTAATCCATGGCCACTCCCATAGACTTGGAAGTCCAATCTTCCCTATAAACAAATTCTTCTACCATGGTGCTACCAATGCTTTTTTAGTTTAAAAAATCCACATTATCCATAATTGATATGTAAATTATACATAATGTTTAGCATACCTAACCTAATCTATCAGTGCTGGAATCTGAATGCTAAGACATCTGACAAAACCAAAGACTTATGTGGAAAGTATTCAGTGTCATGGACTGGGGCTATATATCATGAAATGATAAAAGTTCTCTGTAAAGCAATGAAATTATAACACTGAAGGGGGTAAGGTATTCTCAGTAGGCTCTTGAAGAAGACTGCTATGGGATCTTTACATTGTTAAACCTACATGAGCCTTTATCTAAGTAGGTCCCTTTTAAACTAGTAAGATAAGTAGAACCTGACTCCATGATGCTCACAGACACCATGCACATTCAGAACACATCCCAGAATTCTAGGCACCACACAGTGTCCTCTGTAGAACCCACGACAAGGCCATAGATACTAAAAGTTGACCTTGAAATATATATTATATAGTTGGCAGTATGGATGACACAGAATTATTTTTTGATCATCTTACAAATTATTAACAACCAAATGGGGCTGATTACTAAGCTGAATATTTAAAATGCTGTGGTACCACTGGGTCATCACTTCAAGTGTCACAAAGACAATGTTTCCACCTACTATTGGTTGCTTGCTCCATTATCTGGTTCACCAACTTTCCTGTATGGATTGCCACCTGTTTTGCTAGGCATGATGATGAAATACTTAGCAAGGAATAAATAGTGCATCAAAGCTCCAAATTAAGTTCTGGCTTCAATAAAAGAATATACTTAACTATATACTTAAAAATGAAATGATTGACACAGTTGCTTTACTCTGGATGAAACTGAAATCACTTTCAACTTTCACCTGTCTGCTAGAACAAGACGTACTGGCACAGCTCCACTTTGCACTTTTTTGCTGGTTAATTGAGACTTTTCAACCAGGTCTAGCGTCAAACTACAAGCCTCAGATCTTAGCCTCCTGAGTAGCTAGGATTACAGACATGAGCCATCAGTGTCCAGCTTAGAATAACATCTTATATTGTACATGTTCCTTATTCAGGCTTTCTTATCCTGCCTTATTTTACTAAATGGTATACTACATATTTACAGAGAAAAAAAATCTGTCAACAAGACATACCTTTGCTTTAATTCTTTGGCAGCCCAGATCACTGACTTCAAATTGCTAACATCTACCTGTACAGTGCTGACTTCAGCAGTGGGGTAAGAGGCCAACAGAGCTTCACAGACGGCTTCTGCCTTGCCCATGTTCCTGCATGCCAGACATAGGTGAAGCGCATCATCTTCAGCCAGCAGTCTCTTGCAAAGAGCTAGGCCAATGCCACTGGGAAGACAATGTGGATCCAGGATGTGGTTCATTGAGATGCCAAATGAAGTTATTTTTCTCTGGTCAATTTGAGTTTCAGTGGACACCAGGCACACAGAAAATATTCAAACATTCAAAATGAGGCATTCCCCAATCTAATACTCACTGCACAGGATGATAACCCAGTTTGTTTCTCTCATTCCAAAATAAGTTCAATTTATACTGTGTAAGTATTTTATTTATACTTACTATGTTTTCATAAAAGTGAGTCAATATAGCACCAGAAAGTGTTTAAAAATAAAAGAACATCATGTTAGCTGTATCTGTATGAATGTTTTCTTTGCTGTCTATGTTCCTCATGGGTGAGGGCTCCTCCATCTATAGGTACCATCCCATTACAAAGAACACCAGGAATGCAGGGATGGATGAGGGTCTCAGAAGACAGATTAGGAATGTGGCAGGTCAAATCTCCTCAACTACTATTTTGAATAACCGATGGAAAGAGGATGACCTCAGCATGACCAAGCAGCAGATAAGAATAATAATAGGTGGGAGCCAGAAAAGCGAAACAGGAAGTCATACACTTCTGGAAGACTTGAAATAAATTTCAAAAGGATATTATAAAAATGCCCAGTAGATGGAGAGAGCAGTCAGACCAGCTGGAATGATTGCAGTGAAAAGCTGGGTTCTAAGTCCTCTTCCAAGACTTAAGCTGAATACAGTCAAACAGAATCTTCTGAAAGTCTAGAATTTGTTCCCCCTCTCAATAAGAGTATGGCAGACATGTACACAATTGCACAAATCACAATAAGTGTGAAAGAAACAATCAATCCTTCTTTACACACCTGAAACATAGAAAGCATTAGACCCACCCGAAGAACAGGGCACACATGCACACACACAGACACACAGACACAGACACACACACACATGCACACACACACACATGCACACACACACATGCGCACACACACACACACATACACACACGAACAAGAGACGCAGCGAATAGAGGATCTGGACCCGAGTCCCCCCGAGTCAGGCGGGGCAGAGTCGGGTAGGCTCTTAAACTCAGCCTCTGCCATCTGGAGTCCTCACCTGCTCGCGCCCGTGATCAAAACCACCTTTCGCATCTTCGCCTGCTTCAAGGCTGGGAAGTTTCCCCGGGCGCTGGACTCAGCTGTCACAAACCCCAAGTCCTAGGCCCTACCTCCCCGCCATTCCCACTCGCATTCCCACCAATCAGAGACCAGGAAGGTCCCTCCTCTCTTAATGTCATCCACTCTGAGCCGTGCCTGCTAAAACCACATCCGATGAGACGAGGGGCGGAGCCTCGTGATGCTGTACGTCTCCACCAATCCCGGAAGGCCCCGCCTCCTCCCTCTCGCGCAGGTGTCCGCCCAGGGCGACTCGGGTTTCGCGGGCGCGGCGTGTGGGTCGTGGGGTGTTCGTCGTAAGGTGAGCGCGCCTCCGCCTCCGGAAGAGCGCGCAGCCGGAAGCGCGCACGCTGCGGAGCAGGCGGAGCAGGAGCCGGCGGGAGCGCGCGCTGCGGAGCAGGCGGAGCAGGAGCCGGCGGGAGCGCGCGCTGCGGAGCAGGCGGAGCAGGAGCCGGCGGGAGCGCGCGCTGCGGAGCCGCGGGCGTGCGGAGCCGCGGGCGTGCGGAGCCGCGGGCGTGCGGAGCCGCGGGCGTGCGGAGCCGCGGGCGTGCGGAGCCGCGGGCGTGCGGAGCCGCGGGCGTGCGGAGCCGGCGGAAGACCGCGCAGCCGGAAGCGCGCACTGTGACTCCCGGAGCCTCGCCTCAGGAGCAGGGAGTTGGGGCCAGAATTAAGTTAGAAGAAAGGGCTGAATCCCGGGGATGAGGTTCCAGGACACTCTGCGCCTTTCGGGCCGGCGTCGATCCCGCGGCGGATCCCAGACTCCCTCCTCCGTGAAGAGCCCCCTTTAGGGCCAGGCGACAGTCCTCACTCCCACGATCCTGGGAACTCCGGAGGCTCAGATCTGAAGACCAGAGGTTCTGGCAGAACGTCCTGAAACTCCTGTCCCCAGATGACTACCGACAATCAGAAGTGGAGCTGTGGCTTAAGTGGGAGAGGGAGGAGAGGAGGGGGAGAGAAGTGGGAGAGGAGGGGGAGAGGGGGGAGAG
>NW_012267273.1:9170299-9224928 GCF_000151885.1 Dipodomys ordii | reverse complement strand
GGGAGAGGGGGGAAAGGAGGGGGAGAGGGGGGAGAGAAGTAGGTGAGGGGGGAGAGAAGTAGGTGAGGGGGGGAGAGGGGGGAGGAAAGGCAGGGAGGGAGAGGGAGTTCAAGCCCAAGCACTGGCACTACACACACACACACACACACAGAGGCTCAAGCTACAAGCCTTTTTTTCTTATTTTTATTTTTTGTCAGTTGAACTCGGGGCCTGGGCGCTGTCCTTCAGCTCTTCAGCTCAAGGTGAGCGCTCTACTGTGCCACTTCCGGTCTTATTGGAGCTAAGAGTCTCAGGGACTTTCCTGTCAGGGCTGGCTCTGAACCGTGATCCTCAGATCTCAGCCTCCTGAGTAGTTAGGATTATAGGCGTGAACCACAGGCGCCCAGCTAAGCCACGATTTTTAAATACATTCAATCAATATAGAAGATGGACTTGCTCAAAGTATGCATTATTATAGGCTCATTTTTCAAGTTCTTTGCAAAATTACAACAAAATATCTTAATGCCAACAAAGTTAGATCGCAAGGATGAATATAATTATTTAAACATTAGACTCCTAAGTATAATTTCTTTACTAATGGAGTCGAACTCAGATTCCACACCTATCCTACTTTAAACTGTTGCTCCTAAGAGTCTACAATTTAATTGCCTTCTTAAAGTTTCTCCATGGGCCTAGGGATAGGGGCTCAAGTGAAAGTGTACCTCTGGAAACCCTGAGTTCAAACCCTGGTATCATCTAAAATTAAATACATAAAATAAATAAAATGTCTTGAGGGCTTAGAGGTGACAGGTAAATGGATAAGAGAAAAGAAAGTTATGTGATTATTAAGTGAAAACTCATTTCTGCAAAAAAGGGAAGAGGCCTATACTCTAGAAGTTCAGCATCACCAAAATCTTCTGATAAGAATCAGCGCAAGAGTCGGGTGCCCGTGGCTCACACCTGTCATCCTAGCTACTCAGGAAGCTGAGATCTGAGGATCGCAGTTCAAAGCCAGCCCAGACAGGAAAGTCTGTAAGACTCATCTCCAATAAACCACTAGAAAACCGGAAGTGGTGCTGTGGCTCAAGCGGTAGAGCGCCTGCCTTGAGCTGAAGAGCTGAGGGACCCAGGCCCAGAGTTCAAGCTCCATGACCAACCAAAAAAAGAAAAGAATCAATGCAAGGCCCATTGTGAATAAAGTGAGGGCCAGAAGATTAGAGCAGACTCTAGTCTGTTCTCCTTCCCCAAGACTTGTATCTAAGCTGAGTGAAAGAAATTTACTCTCGTCTTCCTTGTGTCCACTGAAGTTAATGCTTTTTTTATTTGCTTATTGTCAAAGTGATGTACAGAGGGGTTACAGTTATATAAGTAAAGTCGTGAGTACATTTCTTGTTGAACCTGTTAACCTCCATCATTTTTCTCCCTCTTTCCCTCCCCTCAACACCCGCCCCCCCCTGCAAGTTGTATAAGTCATTTGGTGCTATTACCTTTGAAAAGTAGATGGACCTGTTAGAACTCTTTCCAACAAATACTATTTAATTTTATAGTTTGAAAATATTGTGTCTGCTGTATGCTGGTGACTTACGCTACTCAGAAAGCTAAGATTTAGAGGATAGAGGTTCATAGCCTGCAGATATAGAAAAGTCCATGAGACTCCGTCTTAATCCAGACTGGAGGCAGGTTCAAGTTGTACAGTGCCAGCTAAACAAATGAACTAATCAACCGAGACCCTAAATTCAAACCCTGCTGCTGGGAATAAATTGTGTGTGTGTGTGTGTGTGTGTGTGTGTGTGTGATATAGAGGACACAGCTCAATAACAATTCTAATTTTATTCATGATAATCACCCCAAACAATTCATCTTAGGTTTGTATTGTTCCAGGGTACTTATTCTGCTTTTCTGGAAACTAGAACAAAATGTGGTGGCACACAGTGATTCTCCTATCACTGACAAACTTTGGCTTTATGATTTTAATAATAAACGCACCAATCCCATTGACTAGATACTAAATTATGATAGATTTACCCTTACTTTAAGACCTGAAATTGATCTCTGATTCCTATTTTGGTGCCTAACATAGTCCTTAGATGGACAGTCTGAGAAAGCTGTATTTTGTTCCCATAACCAATTTATAAAGACCAATTTTTGGTCTTTTAAACTTTTACCAAACTAACGTGCCTCTAGTTTGCAAGCAAGAGCAAAAGAATAGCCTCCAGTCAAGCCATGTTATATCTCGTGTTCCTATCTTTAATTCATCTTCCCTTGAAATCATATATTCAGCCTGGCCCAAGACTACTTCAGGAGTGGATTTTACACAATTGATTAATGGTAAAAGGTTCTCTGTTGCCTATATATTGGAAATGAGTCTTATGTAGGACTCATAGATTACATAAAATAATATTTGTAGGTGTAAGTTTGTTCATTTCATTTCCAAATATGAAATCAATGTAAAACTATACATGGACCAGTTTCCCAGTCCTCAACACTTAAAAAATGCAGAGTCCATTAAGCTGCTAGTTTCAAAAAAATAATAGTAGATATAATCTCTGCCCCATTAACAATCTATATGCTAAGAAATACTCATTTCATAATAGTGTGTGGGATCAACACTCATATCCACCCTTGAACTTTGGTAATAGTTGTTGACAATAGGCCTGTTCATCTATGCATATCTCTGTTGCCTTGTTTCATTTCCTCCTTTACTCTCACACCACCCCCACCACAAAGCTCCTTCGCCCCTGGCCTTTAATCCTGGAATCAAACCAGACCCAATAGTGTCAGAGTGTAGCTGCATGAGTATCTGGTCAGATTTATATCTATTCCCTTACCTCCTGTAATCATAGCTGAAAGAAATATGTGCATGTTATTCAAGGCAATAAAAATACGAATGTGTTCTTCAGGTAGAAAAAACAAAACAACGAATGTGTTTTTGGTGATTTCATTGTTGTCTCTATATGAAGTTTGAATCTGCATTCTGGCTGTACATCGCTATGATAGTTTGCAAATGTGTATGCAGTGTAAGACAGACTTTATTTGGATTCTGTGTATCAAATAAGAAAATTCTATAACAATAACAGAGGATTGTCAATTGATGATCGTCAATTGAACTAGATTCTCCAGAACCGGACCAAAAAGTGTGAATTTCTAACAGTAAAATAATGTTTTAGAAACTGACTGAAATAATCTTCTGTTGAATAAACCCAACAAATGGGTATTCACAACGCATATGCCCCTAACTCTGCCCCCATGTCCCATTACAGCTCCAAAAATGATTTAAAGAATAAGAGTAACAAAGCTCAGAACTAGTGCTATGAACACAACAAAAGAGGATCCATCAGTAGCATGACTCTTTAATCATTGTTATTTACAATTTATCATCCAACAGACTTAAGGAGAATAAATAAAGAAAAGAAAATATACATTGGTATCACGCTTCTTTTTCTAATACAGAGAAATTTTACATATTCTATTTTTGAATGACTATGATAGTTTTAAGCAGAAATTAAATCTGTTTGCTATTTACCCCTTGACAAGACACACTGTCCTCTACAATCTGCAGAACAAATTCCAGATGTTTCCTCATTATAGAAGAGTGCACCACATAGTCACAGAGACTCAGTCCTCAGAAAAAGTTACCAGACAATGGGGAGAAGAATAGAAAAGCACTGTCAAATGCACAGGTTAGATTATAAACTCTTAATGTGCTAGTAGAAATGCTTCCAACTTTCAATTACTTTCATGCTTCCATTTAAGAAAACAGTTGTTTTCTTTTCTGTTTCAGAAAACAAAAAAATTATGTCTTAAGACTTTTTGGCAGATTCTCCCTTGACATGCAATTGTGATTATGGATGAACACGGATTAACTTGGGACTCAGATGCTGTTGCCTGGAGAGACCCAAAAAGTTGTTGACTGTGTCTAGAAACTAAATAGCTGGATTTGGAGCCAAAGTCTGGCCTTTGGTTTTGATCTAGTTCCCTGTTGCTATGGAATTATCTTACAGAATGAGACATTTCCATAGTTCAATTGCAACATTACAAAATACATAAATGGAGGAGTTACTGCACCTGGTGCAAGTATGGGCATGGTTTTCCTCTCTTCCTATTGAAAATAAGCCCTCTTTTCATGACAAAGCTATTTTCCCTAAATTTATGCTCATTAGGCTAGATGATAAGTTTTTATTTCCATGTTTTAATCATTCAAAAGACAGAACTGAAACCTGTGTTAATAAAGTGTTTGCTTATGTGCTAGAAAATTTACAAGACATATACTATTCTTATCTTGTGACTCTCTTATATAGGGCAACTTAAAAATGGAGTCAGAACTCAAAGTTAGAAACCAGCAAAACAGAGTTTCAACTTCTCTCCGGCTTGTTGCTAGTTGGCATTTAATTGAGTGTAATGTGATTGTTGTTCAAATTAGGGATATGTATCTAAACAAATAAAACCTCTCTACTGCTCTGAAAACCATGATTAATCACACATTAAGGGATTTTTTTTTAATCCTTACCCTTCATGTACAAACTTTACTACATTTCTTTCATTAGCTATCTATGGTGTCAGCTAATTCTTTACCAAAATACTAGTTAATTCTAATTCCTCTCTTTGTCACTGATGAAAATCTCACTCAGCTGTAGAACTGCAGGAGCCATACATTAGGTATAGAAATACCTAATTATCAACAAGATGGTCTTAGTCTCTTTTCTATATTGTGTAATCCTTCTAATTTGTTCTTAGTTTGTTCCAAGTACCAAACAAAGTTATCATAAAATTTAGAAACAGAGTAGGAAAAGATATTTCTAATATTTCTTATTGATAAACAAAAAGGTCAATTTGTTATTCTCTTGAGGTAAGATAATATCTTCCCTGGTACATACAAATCAGCAAGTATTAAAAATATCTAATTACTAAAGGAGTATGGGTGGGGAAAATGGTAAAAATCCAAATAAATACAACATTAATTTCCTGGTTTTGAAAATGGCTCAAAATGGATGATGGTATCTGTGATTAAAAATGGACTGTGTAGCTAGGTGCCAGTGGCTTGTGCCTATAGCCCTAGCTACTTAGATAGGCTGAGATCTGTAGATTGTAGTTCAAAGACAGCCTAGGCAGGAAAGTCCATGAAATTCTTACCTCCAATTCACCACCAAAAAGCCAGATGTGGAGCTGTGACTTAAGTGGTAGAGTGCTAATAATGAGCAAAAACGCTTAGGAACAGTGCTCAGGCTCTGAGTTCAAGTTCCAGGACAAACACACATTCTTTAAAAAAGAAAATGGACTATGTGCAATATCGTTAATGGAGGAAAACTAGACTTAGTGTAATGCCACTCTGTTCTTTTTAAAAAGCAAAAGAAGTCTTGGAAGTCTTAAATTCAAATTAACTAGTTTTCATAAAGGAAACATCAACTAGAAAACTACTAACCAGTCTTCTATCACCAAATAACACAACCAGTTGCAGCAGACAACACAAAATGGTAGACATCAAACCACCATAAGCAGTCTCTTTCCCTCTTAATCTAGCACTCAAAGTAATCTTCTCAGTGGCAAAGATATTCATCTGTTTCTATGAGAATGTAAAATGTCACTTCAAAAGGATTTCCAAAGAACATCAGGATCTGAATCTACCACAGACATCAAGGGACCTACCACATGCATTGCCACAGGGCAAAGATCTCACAGAGAAGAAAGGACTAAGTTGGTAAATTCCAGATCTATGAATTCAACTTAGGATCAAAGTCTTAATAGTCATATACTGTAATTCTCTTCATTTTTTTTAGTTTGGGGCGAAACAGATGCTGTTCTGTTTCAGAATATTTCCTGGGAACATCTTCCTCCTTTTCCCTAATTCAGATCCGCCCCTCCTTCTGTTCTCCTTTACCTAAAACACATGGCCTAGCCCCACATCATGACTTTTTTGTGGGATGCCTGAATGAGACTAGACAAACACATGTTTACAACATGGCACATCTCTGTGGATAGATATCAGACTTGTTTTAACTTTCTACCATTTTCACGTTTGCCTATGGCCATTCTAGATCTAGCAATGATGCATTTGGGAAATAAATTTTATTAACAAAGGAAAGAGGAAAGAAAACAGAGACTCGGGAGCTACATAAACTCCCTCTCAGTTTTCACACACACAAAAAAATCATGTTAGGGGCTGGGAAGGTGGTTCAGTGGTAGAGCGCTTGCCTTGCATGCATGAGGCCCTGAGTTCGATTCCTCAGCAACACATAAGCAAAAAGAAAAAAGCCAGAAGTGGCACTGTGGCTCAAGTGGTAGAGCACTAGCCTTGAGCTGAAGAGCTTAGGGACAGCGCCCAGGCCCAGAGTTCAGGCCCCACGACCAGACTCCCCTCCAAAAAAAAAAAATCATTTTAAAAGCTCGCTCTGGGAAAAATTACTTTCTTCTTACAGGCACTCAAAATGGTCTATAGCACAAAGGGGCTCCAATTGCTTCTCTCAACCAATTTTTCTGAAATTAAAAGGTTATATGTTTTTATACCCACAGAAGACATCCCCTTTCTTAAAAATGTGAAACAACAGAACCTCCCTTGCCTTTCCCATAAGGTATCTGACTTTCCATTTTTAACAAATATCTTTATGATCTCTCTAGCCCAGAATTCTTTTAATAGCCACACTTCAATCTTCAACTCATATTTTTCTACTCTTTCTCAGCTCTCTTTTCAGAGACTTTCTTTCATGCTTCAGACAACAGTCCATCAGCAATCAGCACCCCTTCCATAACTGCCCCTCCATGTATCTTCGGCCTCTCATTGCCCTTCCTCACAGAACCCTCTTACCAGCCCCTCATCCTCCCCATCCAATCCTATGCACATTCATATAGACACTTCTTTAAAAAATTGAACTTGCATACAACTCTCTTCACTGTACTGTCTTAAACACTCACAAGTGGTCTTTCTACAGTTTTAGAAAGGTATGTTCCCCTTGGGCATTTCTTTTCACTCCAAGTCATGCATGTAACTGAATTACAGGTGTCTGGAAAGCAGGTAAAGATCTGGACCCAGCGATCAACACATTAACTAACAAAAGTATAAATTTAGATCTCACAATCTAAAATCACAAACAACATAATGGTTCGTATATGTCAAGAAGAAGATAACTAAACTCAAGGATTATAAAGACCTATAGCTTCTCACCATTTTTTTCATAGTTTCTTTTCCAAACAAGCCCCAGCTTCATTCTTCTAATCTACGTTTGAATTATCTTAAAATTCTACATACCACTTAGTCTTTGGGTCACCAGGTTTGCACTGTTAAATTCTATGGATGTACGGATGTAAGTAGGTTAGAAGTTAAATGTGTGACTAATAGAGGTCTTAGTGTTGAGATAGAGCCTTTTTCACTCAGAAAATAAGTAACTGTATGTGGAAATATGTATTTGGCAACCATCTGGAAGCATTTGCTTTTATGACACAAGAGAAATTCAGATATTCAAATTCCATTTTAAATACATAGATCATAGAATACAGTGAATTGGGGTAGAATCCTAAAAAGTACTAAGTGGAAAAGTGTGACACAACAAAAGAAGAGGTGTTACTATTATTATTATTACTACTACTACTACTACATAAAGTCATGGCATGTTCTAGAGTAGTTTGCAGTTCTTGACTTCAATTTCTTCTAGGAAAGTTAACACTTAAAAATCAGAGTATGGCAAATCTTATTTATAAAACAAAAACTATGTCTGGCATTGCAGATATCAAATGAAATAATGTATGGGGAAGCTCCCTGGCAGCAGTGTAGAATAGGGCAGGTGTTACTATTGCTTTTAATACAGTGACTCACCTCATAATCTCTTTTACTGAGCACAATTTTCAGAGCAGGAGGTGTACTGAATCCACAACAATTAGAGATCCAGTTATTTCCAAACCATTAAACATATCAGAATCAGAAGAGACTCCAAGACCACCTAATTCAATTTCCTTATTGTATAGATGATGAAGGAAAAGTCAGACAAAGAAACCTGCCCAACATGGCACCTTGGTTTGAGGGAGAAAGGGAATAAAAGTTCTCAAATTAATGTTTTCCTATCTCTCAAATCAATGCTCTTTTCAAAGTTAATCTTAAGAAGGAATAAAGCCCAGAACCATAGCATAACCATGGCAAAAGGCCATTTGCTAGGGTCAGAAAATGATGTATGCTTGGGTTATAGCCTTGAATGATACTCAAGGCTAAACAGACCAACATTCATATTTCTGAGAGACTGTGGGGGAAGATGGACTCAGGAGGCAACAGAAGCAGACCTGAGGGTGAAGACTGTTTCTCCTCAGCTTGGGACACTTGCTCTGTAATCTTTTCTTGGTTTTCCTCAGTGGGAATTAACATTTCCCTTACCATTGTGGAAACTTAGAATCTTCTCTAAGGAGACTCCTCTTTGGGAGTGTATCAGTTTCCATGAATTTTGCCACCAAAGCCTGGCATTTCTCTTCCAATCACATCACTTTGCTGGCAAGATCAAATACACTAAGCACTACCAACGGTTGGTCATTCTATTCCTCCCTGGATATAAGGGCTCTTGGGGCTAAAACCACATTAAATATAGTCTCATACATAGCCTATCTGATGTTTGAAAACCTCCATCTTTCTTGCAGAGTTTTTTAGCTTGAGCCTGAAGTTTTTTCGATGACAATAGAGCTCTACCTCTGGAACAGCCCATCCAGTCCTGACTCTGGTGATGTCTTCTTTAATAAGGAGTAGGAATCAGTCTCCCTCCAATTTCTTTTTTGGTCTTTTTATTGGTTTATTTCCCTTTATTGGTCCTATTTTTTTGTGGGGGGGATGCTCAGAACAGATCTACTTCTATCTACTCTCATGGATCTTCAGGTATTTGTGCCTGAGAAATCCAGCCCCATTAAGAGAAATCAAGATGAACCAGAGTGTACCATTAGGGTAGCAAAACATCAGACTTTTAAAAAAAAATCAGGCTGTCATAACAACATGCACATAAAAACATCTGAACAAGACAAGCAAGAAGACCTTCACAAATGAAGTGAATAGCATCACCTGTCCTCCATAGACCTCCTTTCCTATAATTAATATATATTCAAGAGTCCTTCCATGCAGGAAATACTTAAAAAGACAGATTGCCCTTCATACAGTTTGCAGCAGGTACCATTCCTACCCATATCATTCATTGTTTCTTTTGAAGTCTTCAACCCAGGTATGAATGAAGGACATACTCATTGCAAGAATTTAAGGCTTTTCAAGAATGTGCCATCCACTTTGATAGGAGAGGGAAATCAGACAATGGGCCATGTCCAGAGGCCAAACCAGAAAGCCTTTTGGGATTAGTTGCTGCGCACCAAGATTTCACATTCACCATCGCGACCAAGTATTCACTCTAAATCTAATATCATGTTTCTCAGGACATTAGTATTCTTCAAGTTTTTTTTTCTTTCTGAAGATATTTTATAAAAGGTTTGCATTGAAAAATAATCGTAGAATCCACACAGTTACAAACATAATCATCACTTTTATAAATTATCTGAATTTTCTAGCCTTTGTCATTTAACACTTGGTATATCGAGTAAGACTTCTTCACTAGATTTTATCTGTCCTAGGCTACTTTTTTTTCCTTTTTTCATTCTTTCATATATAAAAAAGGTACATGTGAGTCAGTGGTAGGGAGTGGGGGGGAGTGTAGTAGGAGAAGGGACGAGAGAGAGGCTAAGTGAACAAGCCTCTATCTCTCAGGTCCATTGCATGTCCAGATAGAGTGGCTTAGGTGCAGGTGAGTGGTAGATCTTGCGGAAAGACCTGGTCCCTCAGAACGCTGGCAGGCATTGACAGCATCATTCATCCCCTTGTTGAAGGAGCAGAAGGTGAATTTCTTGAAAGGAGGGGCGATGCTTGGTGTCTCTCCTCCAGCAGCTAAGCATCAACTTATACACAGAGTCAGGGCAAATATCTGGTTGAGGGAGGTAAGTCTTTGGGGGGGGGAAGGAAAGGAAAAGAGAAAGAGAGAAAATATGTCTTAATAAAATGGGGGGAAAAAAGGAAGAGTGCTTGCAACACAGCTCGATTTGCACCCACTTTACTTTCTTGATCTCAATAACTGAAATGGATGTGATATCTATTGGTCCTACTCATTAAGGGTTTTAGCCTGTATACCATCCCCTTTCGCTTTCCCTTTGTTCACTCCAATTCTCTGGGACAAGGTTTCCTTATGGATCCTTTAGAAACCTCTAGCTTTATGTAAGAACAGAACTGAAGCAAAAAGGAGCTCAAATCTTCCATTTATGGTCCACTTATGTGAAGTTGTTTCTTGGCTGAGCCAAACATAACTGAGATAGAAGCTTCAGCTTCCTGAATCAATCTTAGCCAGACTCAGAAACTGAGATGCAAAAAGTGTGCTCGTGTAGTTCTTAACCATAAAGTTCTCTGTGCTTCTTTCCTGTTTTGGCCCCCTCAAAAAGAGATTCAGTTTCTGCTTATAGTATACACCAATTTTGATGGGTTTAGGCATGAATTATACCCTAGAACTCTGAAATTGCTGGATACCATTTCTATACTAAGATGCTACTCAGCTGATTCCCAGGTCATCTCTACTCTAAGCTTGAGGATCCAGCTTTCCCTAAGTCATGAAAAGCATCAATAGTTGGGCCCAATAAGGTAAAGTCCTTCCAGGAATAGAAAGTCCAGGTTACATCAGTCAATTTTGGATGTCCAAGTCTAGAAACTTTGCAAGTCCATCCAAACCACAGCCATTTCTTATACTAAAATATATTTGAATAAATTCCAGTAAGTCCCTTTTACTCTTACTTTTTTCAACCAGGAAGACAAACCAGATAATATAAATCAAGACATAGATCAAAGTATTGATTGAAGAGGTAGGACATTCTTTTCTGCTACCTTTGTGACAGAAATCTAACATGAACCTTTGTGAATCAATTTACAAGAATCAGGAGGATGAGCAATAGATACAGCAGAGCTGCCTGGAGAATGTCTCTTGTATTATTTGGATAATCATCCAGATAGCTCAGGCCTACCTTGTTAAATCAGGACATTCCTTTCTTCCTCCTTCCAGACCACTTATTTCTTACCTGCCTCCCCTGGTCTCGGAAAAACTCTCCAGTATTCTCAATAACCTGTTCATCTGACAGCTGGGAATAAGGTTGCTCCTGGCAAAAGGTGAACGTCTCCCACAGAGTCACCCCAAAGGCCCACACATCACTTGCTGTAGTGAATTTGCCCTGTTTCAAGAAAAAGAAAAAAAAAAGAAGTGGGGGAGGAGAAACAGAACAACTCATGCCCTAATGAGCGCAGGTTATATTTTCATATTTAGTTATTCCCTCTTCTCTTCCCAAGAGGAAGAAATGCTGAAAGTGCCAAGGCAATCATGAAGGTATCAAAAAGCAGGCCATTCTTTTCATAATCTCAGCTTCATTTTCCTTTGCTTGGACATGAGGTTCAAAAACTGAAAGGACGACAGCCATCAATCATCTGACTCTTCAACTGAATGTCAGAGGGTCACCTTCTAAGCTTTAGGGTAAGCTTTAACAAAATGTCTCTTGGAAAACCAAAATTAGAACGGGAAGTTGACTGTCATTATGTTAGAGATAGAGTAATTGGTCTGGAGAGGAATCTGGTTGGAGTCCCTGCGTGAATCCAAGACTCTCATTTCCCTGTTCAGTAATAATCAGTATTGAAAAATAGATGTTACCAAATGACAGCAACAAGATTCAGATGTCATTAAGATGCCTTAAATGTTTACACATTTTCTATTCAGTACAGACAATGAAGCTACTAGTAGAGGATATTAATTTTTAAGTCAGAAAAATGACACAAAGTTTTATTAAATTACCATGGTTAATGAGATCAGTAATAATGGAAAAAGTGGGATTTGAAACAAGTTTATCATAATTTTAGTTCAATATATCTTTTTTAATGATTATGCACTAGTTGATGGAATAAACTTGCTATATATTTTGGGTTATTGCATTTTACATTTTAATACAATACAATGTCACTTGCACTATAATTAAAATTAAAAAATTTAGTGATAGATACTGTTGGTCAAACATAGTCAGTGCTTGAATAGAATATGAAAAATAAATTTTAGCATTATTTTTATATGTCTCAGTTGCTAATTCTTTGAAACTGGCTTTTCTGCATTTCCCAGAACAAATCTTCCCTTCCAAAAACTCTTGCAAAACATTGACATTTTAATTTCCCATCTACCAACACAAGTAGCCTACTTCCAGTGGTGTTTCCTATTCACCCATCCATTATCTTAAGGGATCTAAAGCCCTCTGAAGGATATATTTGATATACTGATTTTACAATTACAGCCCAAAGCTAATAAAATATCATGTAAGCATATTGTTATGCAAAGGAGTTGCCACTCAACAAAGCAGTTAACAACTTGATTGATGTCAATCATTCTTCCCATCACTCCCAACCCCAACTTTCCCCTCAATTTTCTTGATTTTGTAAGATATACATTGGATATACCCTGGGTATGTCATTTGAACACTACATAAAATCTTTTTTTCATATTTTTTGGGGGTCTGGTTGTGGGGCCTGAACTCTGGGCCTGGGCACTGTCCCTCAGCTCTTCAGTTCAAGGCTAACGCTCTACCACTTGAGCCACAGTGCCACTTCTGGCTTTTTTCTTTTTGCTTATGTGGTGCTGAGGAATCGAACCCAGGGCCTCAGGCATGCAAGGCAAGCGCTCTACCACTGAATCAACTTCCCAGCCCTACATAAAACCTTTAGATACAGTAGAGCAATGCTTATTTCCATTAGAAATTGATAAAACATAGCAGTTCACATGTAGTGATGAAAGAAGACAATTGAAAAGACTGGGGAGCAGTACTGAGGTTTGAACTCAGAACCTCACATTTTCTAGCCAGGCACTCTACCACTTCAGCCAGAAAGCCAGCTTCTTCTGCTTTAGTTATTTCTCAGATAGAGTCTGGAACGAATTTTGTCTAATGATCCTTACAATTCCTGCATAGTTGGAATGACAGAGGCATGCTATCATACCCAGATTGTTACTATTGTTTTGTTTGGGTATTGTTTCATTAGCTAAGGTTTTATTAGCTAAATTTTTGCCTGGACCAATATTCAATTCTTATCCTTCTGATTTCCACCTTTTAGTTGCTGAGATTACAGGCATTAGCCACTTTGCCTGGGTCATATTTTTTAAACTGGTTTATGCCATAAATTGTTCTTACTAATAGGAAATTGGAAAGTCTACAAGTATATTTATATTAAGTTATAGAGTCATTATTAGTTTACAGGATACATCACACCATGGAATAGTATGTGGTCATTAAAATAATGTTTTCAAAGAATATTTAATGACAGCAATAGCAAAATGTTAAGTAAAATATAAAGATATGTAACAATTTGTATGCAATTAATGTAATTATGTAATATACATTTCATACAGAAATACATGCATACGATTCTCAAAGGCAATATATGAAAACATAGTGCTTATCCTGATGAGAGAAGAGATCACTATACATTTTTATTTCAAAATGAGTTTATGAATTCTCTCAGCATATGAACTAGATATAAGCAGATTGACTATAAATTAAAAAAATTTTAAAAATGCGTTTTCCTTGGAATTTTCTCTGTAATATTATAAAGGGCAAAAAAGTACAGCACTGGAGGAAGTAAAAATTTATAGTCTACTAATCTCTTAAATTAGTTAAATAGTTGCAAAATTAGCAATAAAAAGTCAGTCAGAAAACATACTCCCTGGGAGACATTTTGAAAAATATTACTTATCCATGATGCAGAATGCCAAGAATTACATTCCCAAGCCATAACTCAAATAATGAAACGAAAACGTGAATGGCAAAAGTCTTTAAAATGCATTATGATCAGCCTAAATAATGAGAAAAATGGTTATAAAATTAATATGAAAGAAAAATATTATAGGTGATTAACAGTTCTTTGAACAATAGCATTTTTAATGTTCAAATTAACTAAACAACTGTTCAGTAGGTGGAAAGAGTAGAGAAAAAATTATACTAAATCCCTGATCATAACTTTTAGTGTTTTTTCCCTAATATTTCTGTAATGGAGTTGGTAAATTTTCAGCAAAAATACACAAGTGGTAGGTAGTAATAAATAATAATAATTATAAGTCTATATAACATACTTATATATAAAAGAATACATAGTAAATAATAATAAGTATATAAAGATCATCTTAAGCCAGAGAAAATGTCAAGGTGTATGGAGTTTTCCTCCTACTTTGATTTTGTTCCCACCTGCTTTTTGTGACTCCCCACATGCTCTTCCATTGCTAAGACTGAGCTTATGAATGCCCTGAACTCACCAGCAGGATGCTCTCCCATGACATCCAGCGGATAGGGAGCACCGCGCGGCCCTGGATCCGGTAATAGTCACCACTATAGAGGTTTCTGCTCATTCCAAAATCAGCTATCTTGATGGTGTAGTTCTTACCCACGAGGCAGTTTCGTGTGGCCAGATCTCGATGGACGAAATTAAGAGAAGAAAGGTACTTCATGCCAGAGGCAATCTGGGTAGCCATAAACTTCAGGTTAGTATAGCTGAGAAAACACACAGGGGGAAACAAAAGAAGAAGAAGAAGGAAACAGAGAGTCATGAAGAGTACACATCATAAAGCTGTTGAAACCTTAACATATCTGTCCTTAATGTATCCCTTCGAGTTCTTCCAAAGCAAGGAGGAACTGCAAGGTTCCTCGATTTAAATGCTCAGATCCCAGGTTACTCTCATGAGCACAGGAAAGAAACAAAACCTGGCTGATTTACCTGACAGTGGCCACATTGCTAGAGCAAGAGGTGGAAGGCTCATGGCGGGAAAGAAACTGATTGAGGTCTCCATTTTCCATGTACTCTGTGATCATGCAGAGAGGGTCATCGGTGATGCACACGGCTAAGAGACGGATGATGTTTGGGTCCTTGAGCCGGGACATGATTTTTATCTCCTTAAGAAAATCATTCCTTTGGAGGACACAGATATAGATAAAGCCAGAGGTTTCCAGAGTCCGAAGAGAGAAAGTGTACACCATGAATGTCTATTTCTATCCATTACACCAAGGCTTCCTTTCCCTTGGGTAACCTTAGAAAGGACAGAAAAACTGGTACCCACATCAGTCTTAGCTGACTCCTCCTGGGGTGTGATGAACCCTTATTCAATATGATATATTCTTGAGAACAGCCATGATTTTCTCACATTTGCATCCCCAGTATTTAACATACCTCCCATATAGAATGCACTTAATATTGGCAGAATCAAATACATGTTGCTTAAAACGCAGGGGCAAAATGAAACTTTTCACTGAGGATGCGGTCTTAAATAAGTGAGGGTGTTTATCATCTTTTTAAAAGCCACAGAATCATGCTATTAATAAAATAATGAGTCTTTTCGCAAGGTAGATAAACATGTTCTGGTAATTCTTTATTTTCTACTACTTTACTGGCTGGGGATATGTGTATGCTTACATAATAGATATGTCTCTGTATATATATATATATATATATATGTATGTATATGAATATGAATATGTTTGTTTGTATATGTATATATCATACACATATTATAATATTAATTATAAAACATTATATTACATAATATTATAATATAATATGTATATGTATATAGTGAGAACCAGAAGTTAATCACAACAAAATTTAGTGGCTTATTTAAGAAGAGCTGTTTAAAGGTTACTGTTGTAAAGCAAGGCTATTTCAAAATGATTCATTTAGCCAATGCAAGTTGCTTGCTAGAGTGACGGTAGCCTTTCAGTCACAGAGTAGTGATACTTGTGTTAAATCATTGGCTCAAATTACTGGAATATGTTAGTTATAAGTCTCCTGCAGTTTTATAGGAGCCCTGCACTGGAAGTCCTACTATGACAGTGGAGTCCTTATTATTCAACATCTCCTCTTCTGTGTTTTTCTACTAACTTCAGTGGCATTGGAGGGCTTAAAACTATACCATCCATAACTGCAAAACAGGCTGGGCATAGGTGGAGTCCAGCAAATCTCACTAAACAAAACACTGAAGACTTTCTGTATCCTCTGCATGTTTTTCTCCTTGCTCTGTTTCCAATATTCTGCTAATATAAATACAAAGAGAACATGTCTCTACAAGACCCAGAGAACATCCTTATCATTCATTCAGACTAAAATTCTCAATTAAAATGTGAAAACCTCCACAGCTCCATTCCCTTGACTTTCTCTCTTCTTCCTTTTATATCCTGTTGATTGGAAGACATTTAATGAAACCTATTGCCATCCTGGGAATTAATAATAATTGGGGGAATAAGAACAATTAGTTACTCTCATTATGAATTATCAGTGAGACAAATCAAAACAACACAAATGGGAAGATGCATATGTTATCCAGATGTGCAGGTTTCTCAGGGACACAAACAACCAGTTTTCAAGCAGCATGCCTCTCTGGGTGAGGATTAACTCACCCTTACTGTAATGGAAAGGTTGTCAGATAACGGAGTGTAGCTGGAAACTTGCAATTTATGTAGTAAAGGATCCAAGAGATTATTACCTAGTTTGGAAAACTGCTAAAAGACTGGATCATTTTGCTTTGAGGTCCATGGTAATTTTTCCAAATAGAGGTAGCTTCTCATTTTGGGGGTTGCTGAACATAGAAGAAAAGGATCATAAAAGAGAAAAAAAAGGATGGGTAAGTAGAGAGGCGAAAAAAGGAGAGCAGAAAAGGATTGGCAAAGAATATGCATGTGATGTGAAAAAAGTCATTAGAACAGGAGGTAATGACATTGAAGCATTTGTTTGTGGAATGACTGAAGAAGTCCATTTCCAAATTGCTGTGTGTGTTGCGAAGTATAGTGCGTCTACAGAGGGAGTTAGGAAGGAAGTACGTGGCAAATGTGATAGAAATGCACATTGGTGTTTGAGAGAGATGGAGCAAAAGAATTCTGGCTCCATCCGAGAAATAAACCATAGCAATAGCAAGGGCAAGACAGCACATAGACTTTCCCATATCCAAAGAAAAATAATATGCTCAGAAATTTCCAGGAATGAATGAAGTAAAGGAAATATTTTAAATGCAGACCTGGCATTCTTGTTGGCATCTGCTCGGAGCATTTTCACAGCCACCAGGACAGGCTGGTTGGCACTGACATCTAGGGCAAACTCTTTGTCTTTGAATTTTTCCATTCCCTCCACTTCACAGAGATGAACCTAGACAAAAGTCATGGAGTCTCAGCATCATCATCCTTCTGAAGGTGGCTCAGTCCATTTGCTGGGTATTGCCTGGAATTCTTACCATTCAGGCATAATAATCAAAAGGCCAATAAGAAGATATGTGTAACATATCTTTGGCTGAAATAATGGATTGAACTAAAAGCAATGGTAAAGTATCTACCTAATAGCATGTTATTGCCTTATAAAGAAATACAGATTGACTGTTTAACATTAGGTAAAGAAATGGATACATCAGTATCCAAGTATTGTATTAAGCATAGCCTTACTCTAAAATATTATCCAATACAAATGCTGAAAAAGTTCAATTATTATATCACATAAAACAGCTCCCCAGGTAACCACTTGGTGTAGGGTTTACCAGATCTGCTTTCTGGGAAGGGAGTGTTTGACCCACCCAGAAACCAGTAATATACTTTTACAAAAGCAAGTCTTATAGTTGAGATTTAGACAGAAGCATCGAAAAGCTCCTGTAAGTCATTTTAAATCAGACCTTAAACCATGGCTCTGCATTCTATGATGACTGATAAATCTTCATTTTTTTTTTTTTTTTTTGTCAGTTGTGGGGCTTGAACTCTGGGCCTGGGCGCTGTCCCTCAGCTCTTCAGCTCAAGGCAAGCACTCTACCACTTGAGCTACAGCGCCACTTCCGGTTTTCTGGTGGTTTATTGGAGATAGGAGTCTCACGGTCTCTCCTGCCCGGGCTGGCTTTGAACCTCGATCCTCAGATCTCAGCCTCCTGAGTAGCTAGGATTACAGGCGTGAGCCACCAGTGCCCAGCTAAATCTTCATTTTTTAAAAAAAAGTAATAATTTCATGTTCCCCTCTGAGGGGAGTTGAGGACTCCTCCTTATCTTAGCTGGCGACAAGTTAGGGACAAGTTCTGGGGCCAAAGGGAGGGTGAGTTTGTGTTTTGTTACACATAATTCCCCTTACAAGGAAGAAAAGAACAAGTGATTCAAGCAGTATATTGCGTCTGGACAATTTGTAAAAGATGATCACATCTGTCAGCCCCACCCTCAACAACATACTCTAAACACTTTTTGAAAACACTAGAAGTTCTGTGCAATGTCTGACTTAAGCCCTGTTTAGAAAGGAGAAGTCTCTAGAACTCTGCAGCTACTTGAAAAATGTGAGATTGATCTAATACTAGCTATGCAAAGGCCACTGCAAATAAAAATAAAAAAAAAGACAAGTGGAGGCAAGTCACTTGTGAATTCACTTCTGGAAGAGATTTTTGGTGCTGCTAATCATTTTTATCCACTCACTGGCTTCCTTCAAGCTGGGAGAGACCGGAAGGTCTCACTCAAAGGATCAAACTCACCTCCCCAAACTGGCCTTCTCCCAGCTTCTCCTTGAAAGTCAAAAGCTTCCGGGGGAACTCTTCCACGGCCACATCTTTTCCTGAGAGGAGATCCATGGTGACAGCAGGCACTGAGTAGGTATTACCTCCTGTGACTCCCTGGAGATTCACTATATCAGCCTCTGCATAGTGAGGCACTCCATCAGATCCACTGGGCTGAACTGGCTTCACAATACCACTGCAGCCTGGGAAGATACAGGCAATGAGTGTTTTCCACTGGGACATCTTTGGATACAATGTTAAGAAAGACAATCTGAGAGAAGGTCTAGAACATGTCCTCATGATATCCTTACTTGAAGAAAAGTGTTGCTTTCTCTAGAAATGCACCACTTCTGTTGTTCTTTTTTTCTGAGTAGTTTATTGGAGATAAGGGTCTCATGGACTTTCCTGCCTGGGCTGGCTTTGATCTGTGATCCTCAGATCTCAGCCTCCTGAGTAGCTAGGATTACAGGCATGAGCAACTGGTGCATAGCTTGGTATTTGGTTTTTTTGCTGTTGTTTTGGTTTGGTTTTGAAATAAGTTCTCAATAACTTTGCTTAGGCTGAACTGGAATTTATAATCCTCTACCTCTTGGACAGCTAGGATTCTAGGTACATACGGCAACATTTGACTTTGTTTCTCTTTTTTCTCCTGATACATGACCATTAATGACTTTCCTGACTAACCTTACCAAATGCTGTGTCGTGGCTTCTTCCTCAAATCCCAGCCCACTGTGTGATCTCACCTGGATCGTCCTCCCCTGGCGCAAATTCTGGGAGCTTCCTTATCAGCCTGGATGGCTCCTGGTAGTCAGGGCGAAGGGGAAAGATGCGATCATAAGTTGAGTTGGACTCCTGTTCACTTGGTGATGAGGAGCGGTTATTGTTGAACATACTGGACTCGCTTGGTAGGGAAAGGCTGACTGTCATTTCATCATCCAACATCCTGCGGGAAGCCTGGAAGAGAAGATTGGTAGAAGGACATCATAGCACAAAGGGACCATTATTTCCTTCCCTTTTGAAACCCAGTCCTTTCACTCCATTTATTTCTGCTAACTCTCCAAAACACTGCAGGTGACAATGATGTAGTCTGCCTGTGTGTGGAAGAAGCTTAGAAAACTCCTTCATTTCTTCATGGCAGAAACACAACTTCCTGTCCTTTACCTGTCCAGCACCTCCTCACCTTCTCTAGCATTTTCTGCCAAAATTGTCTCCAGAGGATGATGACAATGATAGCCAGGAGGATGAAGATGATAGCCACCAAGCAGCCAATCAAGATCCTAGTATTGCTGTCATCAACTTTAAGCATTGGATCTATGACCAAGAAAAGAGAGAAGATATAATCACAGGATGAATAAAAGCATGAAGGATGAAGGACTGGACTGGGCATGTACATAAACTGTTTCCGGAGGATAACTCCAGAAGATGCCGCCTTTGAATTTCTGCTTCTTGACCTTGCTACTATTTTGTTACTTTTCTTTTACATCCTGCAACATTCTCCATGGCCCAGATAGGATAATGAAGATCTTTTCTGTTTTTAAATTTTGTTCCCAAATCACCAACGCTTGAATCTTCAGGCTCCTAATGACACCCATGAAACGCCAGTAAGAAATGAATTGTACTCTCTCCTCACTTTTTGAGGCAGGCCCAGGTTGCTGAAAAACCTCTTTGCAGATACTTGGTTGTATCTGTCTCCCAGATTTCAGGCTGACTCTCAGAAGCAAAGAATTCATTTTACATATTAATCTCCAGCTAGAGTTTAATCTCCAGCATTTTGTTTCAGAACCATCTGCTCATTCATGAAGATCTCCATGATGGATCTCACATAGATAGAAATGGCCCTTGCCCTATTTCTGCCCAAAGCTTCTAGATCACTCAGGTAGCAATTGGCACACTCTTGATTCAAAGTTACAAGTTGCACTTCTAACTTTGCAGGTGGGTTGTTCTGCTTTTCCAGGGATTCCTTTTATCCAAAGCCACCTGTAATCAAACCCCTCACCCAGAGAGGAAGGCCTTTGCCAGTCTCCAACCTGCTTTATTCTCTGGAACATGCACCCACTTAAGTTTTATGATTAGGAATCACACATACCATAGGTTGTGGGTGCCATGGGGGAGGTGGGCAGAGCTCCAGAGTTGTTATACATGGCTGCATCTGTGGCAGAACAAAAGCAAGTTAGAACTGGGGTTAGAACAGGTGATGTTGTATCTGATGGTGTTCCTGATGAAGAAGAAATCAATGTGCTAATAGCCTTTTTTTCTTCTCCTTCCCTCCCTCCTTCCTCCCACCCCTCCTCCCTTCCTTCCTCCCACCTCTCCTTCCTTCCTTCCTCCCACCTCTCCTCCCTTCCCTCCTCCCTTCCTTCCTTCCTTCCTCCCTCCCTTCCTCCCCTCCCTCCTCCCTTCCCTCCCTCCTTCCTTCCTTCCTCCCACCCCTCCTCTCTTCCCTCCTCCCTTCCCTCTTCCCTTACATCCCTCCTCCCTCCCTCCTTCCCTCCCTCCCTCCTTCCTTCCTTCCTTCCTTCCTACCTTCCTCCTCTCTCCCTCCCTATCCCCCCTCTCTCTTTCTGTCTGTCTCAGTTTTTGTAAATTGTACTGGACTTTGAACTCAGGGCCTTACTAAGCTGGTGCTTAGTAAGCTGCTGAGCCTTGCTCTAGTTCTGGGGATGAGGGGGAGGGATGGGGAAGGTTGCTCAGTTTTGTTTTGTTTTGTTTTGTTAGAATAAGGATCACAATCTGTACCTGGAGCACAATCTGTCTGTGTCTAAGTTTTCCCATCACAAAGCCCAACTTCCTTCTATGGACCGAAATGGTCTCTGGGACTTTTCTTCCTGGGCTGGCTTCAAACTGTGATACTCGCATTCCCAGCCTCTCAAAAAGCTAGAATTATAGGCATGAGCAACCAATACCTAGCTCTGACATCTTTTTTAAAAGTGAAAATATCTTAGCTTAAGTTTTACTTTGGTGGTTCTGGAGTTTGATCTCAGAGCCTCTCACTTGCTAGGCAAGTACTCTTAATAGTTGAGCCGTTCTGTCAGCCCTTTCTTTTCCAAATAGGATCTCACATTATGCCTGAACTGTGATCCTCCTAATTGCCTTTTCAAGTGGGATGAAATCTCCCAAACTTTTTTTCTTTCTCCAGGCTAGCCTCAAATGGCTTTCCTCTGATCTCCTCCCAAGAAATGAGGATTACAGGCCTGAACCACTATATCTGGTCTTTGGTTTGATAGTTATACAAAGTATACATTTATTAAAACATCACACTGTGCTCCATAAATATATGTCTGAGACAAGCAGAAAAGGTCAGATAAGATGATGTTAAGCAAAATTCACCCCAAGATAGGGACACAAGTGGTTTTTTTTCTTCCTTCCTATTGTTTCTAATGTATTTATAAGGTACCATGTGATTTTTTTGTTGCTTTGTATGTCCCTCCCCCACAGTATAACCCCTGTTTTCATTGTATTTGATGTTGCTCTAATTTGGGGAGGGTAAGGGAAAAAACAAATTGTTTAAATAGGGATACAGATTGACCCATTGCAACAATGAGATGTACAAGATGCTATGTTGAAAAACAAACTTTACAATTTAGGAGGGGGGAGGTGGGGGATAGGGTGAGGGGGTAGCTGAGGAGGTGGGAAGGAAAGGATGGTAGGGGAAAAACAAAGGAGGAGGCAACAATGCTGGATAAGAAATGTACTCATTACCTTGCTCATGTAACTGTAACCCCTCTGTAAGTATTTTAACAATAAAAAATTTAATTTAAAAAAAGGAAAATGATGCTTAGGATAAATAGAAATAGATCCAGATTTGAAATCAAGTTTAAGTAAAAACCTTATCATTTTCAATTTGATTCAGAAGTAGCAATGTGAAATTATGATTAAATGTACATTTGTCCTTATTTTTTTCCATTGAAAAAAATCCAAGAAATAATCACCAAAGAGCAGTGATTACTCTTATTGCGTAACTCATGGTTTAATAATCTCTAATAATAATTCTGTAAAAAATCAAGATTTCTTGTGGAAGTGGTTAATTCCACATCTTAGCCAGTAAATGTCCAAAATGTGCTTGGTACATCTTGTTCTTTTAGGCAGGAAAAAATATTACCAAAATCTCATAGAGTCAGATCTAAGGAACATAGCTTACAGGTACAAGCTATGGTTAAATAGGACAGTTCAAGAATCAAGAAAAAAATATTGTAATTAATTAAACACTGAATTTACTTAAAAGAATGAGTATAGAGCAATTCTAAAAACAAGGGTGAAAGGAAAAACTCATTAGACACTATTGAGGGTTATCAGGATTATCAATTAATTACTCCGAAAATTGATGATTAAGGAAGAAAATTAGTCATGTACCCTGCTCTTCAAATGTAAAGTGTGTGTCATGAGGAAATTCAAATTTAAAAAATTCAAAAATTGTGATTTAGCAAATCTTAATGAACTGTATTGTTTAGGCAGGATTAACAACAGAGGAAACACCCATAAAGAGACAAGCGCCTGCAAAAATCAACCTAAGTATCACTAAAAGTAAGAGAATCTAGTATTTCATCCCATGAGGTTCAATATAAAGCAAGCAGCACTACCTGTGAAGAATTACTGACAAACATAAAACTTGGACTTGAATACAATAACTTTGTAGCTATAAATTGCAGACTATAGAAATAACAGAGAATAGAAGTATCTTCTAGACAAATGTGTACAGAAATCAAGCAAATATGCTATCTGCTTCCATTTTCGCCTTAGTTCCTCCATAATTAAAATTCAAAATACACAAAGGAATTTTTCTGTCTGCTAATAAGATGCCACCTGTAAAACCCTGAGTTCTCTCAGAGACCTATCAGTGAGCAGCCTGGATGCTTGTCTTCTTCCTTCTTCACCTTGCTCCCCAGGCTTCCTACCTGATTGGAAGGTGATCTCACTGAACATCATCCAGGTGTCAGCAAAGTGGTATTGACATTTGATGGCACTGGCCATTCGGTGGTGGAGAGGCACGGTGACAAACCGAGCACTGGGGTTGACGTCATCCAGGACAAGAGGGAAGGAGACTGCATTAGGCTCCCATTCATTGGCTTCAGAGCGGAAGTAGCACTGGACCTCCTTAAAGATCTTCACACCCTTAGCAAACATATTATTACAATGGACCTGGCGAAGAAAGAGGCATGTGAGTGAAAGCTTGATCCTACTAAGCTGCATATAATATGGCATAAGCTAACCCAGCACTGGTCTAGACCTATCAGTTTCTCTGAGCATCACTGTTTGTGAATAGTTGATACTCTGTAATCTGCTGGATTTTCTCATGGTAACAGTGAGACTTTGGAGGGGGTTAATAAAACTTAGGCTGCAACTGCAGTTACCACTATGCAGTTGTATACATTGGCCATCTCCCTTCACAGTGCTGAGCAGAAGCACTCTCAGCTGTTAAACAGGGAGTGAACTAGCACCTTCCAGATCCTTCTTGTTCCTGAACTCTCGTTTCTGCAATCCTTAAAACCACAATTGCTAATTCCTACATTGAATTACTCTGATTTGAAGTGTTAGGCAGACTGCTGTCTTACCTCTCCCTAGAAACATTCCAAATCCAGATCATCTCATCTCAACAGAGTTTGGTAAGAAACATTGAAAGAATATAACAAGCTAATATAATTTCTTCCTTCTTTTTATGCACTCATTTCAAGGGCCATAAATCAGTGCTGGGTTTTTTGTTGTTGCTATCGTTTTATATTTTTTTATTCAGCCAGAGATACAGACTTATTCAGCTCTCTTAAATAAATTCAGTTTAGGTAAAGTCAAGTCATTCTGAGAAGGGCATCACATTTTTGTCATTAATAATTTCTAAGAAAAAAATGAATGCCTCTGAGAAGGTAACCATCATCATCTTGCCTACTTCCATGAGCCCTTCATGTTTGCCATGGTGTTAATGTCACCAGAAGCAAAAGCGACACAACAGCCCTCTGCAATATCTATGTTTCACAATCCACAAAAAAGAAGCATGAATGTTTGTAACTAAGGACTTATGTCCAATAACATTTCCTCCAACTCAATCTTCTGTGGGAAATGGATCTTTCTTGGCCACTATCTCATGAATTTAATTGCATCACACGTTGGAGAGATCTAGTTGTCATTCAAGAAATATATTTCCTATTTCTTTTTTAATGTGTTGCTTAGACCCTGAATTATAATCCTCTCACTGTCTTCAATACCCTCTTGTGGTTTCTAGATAGTTCATAAATCACTAACATACAAAATTAATGTTACCTGAGATAAAGGCAGTCATGATAATACAAACTTATTAATTGTGTGTTATTTTTTGTGTAGCTGTAGCCAAAACATCTAGGAAACAACTTGAAAGAGAAAATATTCCGTTGGGTTCATGGTTTCTTGGTGTCATGTACTTGAACAGAACATCGTGGTGGTGGGAGTGTGTGAAAGGAAGACTGCTCACTTATGGTGGACAGGAAGAAGCAAGCAAGCAAGAAACTAGAGACTATGTATAGACTTCAAAGCCATGTACCTAGTGACCTTCATTCTCTAAATAGATACCACCTCTTAAAGTTGGGAGTACCTTCCAAAATAATACCACTAGCTGGGAACCAAACATTCAACATAGGATATATGATCCTATATGAGGTATTTGATTATCAAAGCCTATCATTCCATCCCTATCCTCCAAATATTTGTGGTCATTTCATAATGCAAAATGTACTTAGTCCATCTCCTAGAGTGCCCAAAGTCTTAATAGTTCCAATATTGTTCAAAAGCCTAAGTCCCGAGTCTTTCCTGAGACTCAAAGCAATCTGTTAGCTGTGAGGAAAAAGTTAACATAATTCTAAGATTCAATATCACAGAGAAAATATTTCCATCCTGAAAGGGGAAAACAGGAAAATAGCAATGAATGATCAGACCAGAGCAAGACCAAAACCCAGCAGGATAAACAATAAATCCTGTAGCTGCAGTCTAGCACCCAGGCCCAGGTTATCACAAGGTGACCTCCAAAGGGCCTGGGCATGCCTACTGCCTTAGCCTTGCTATCTGCAGCCCACTCTTGTCCTGGCTATGCACACTGATGTCAGCTTTTCTCAGCAGATGTTCCGCATCCCTGGCTTGTACAACATCCCGGCTCTCCTCCGCAGCTCAGGCTTCACCTTCACAGCCACATACATTCCCCTCTTCACAGCTGCCCATGAGGATCCTGACCCTCCCACACGTTGTCTAGACTCCTAGGTCTTCCTTTGGAATCAAAGTAGAAGCCTTTATGACTCTGTAACTCTGGCATTCTTTATGCCTGTAACATTAACATGCCATAGATGATGCCAAGACCTCCTCCCAATTCAAGCAGTAGCCAAACCCAGAAGCTGTAGTAGCTTCGAATTGCCTGGGTAGCTGAACCCAGCAAAATCTTCCCTAGTCAGTTCTGTGATAGCGGGGTGCTCTGTAGACACACTCTCTTCTCTTCTCTTTCAAGTGAGTTTAGAGTTTTTAAACCTAGAGGTTGTGATGGGCATAAATCTGGTCATTTCCTGAAATACCTTCAAGGCATCTTTCTTTTCATCCCAGTACAAAGTTTTTGCTTATTTTCTGTGGTACTAGGGTTTGAATTCAGGGCCTTACACTTGTTAGGCTACATTTTTGTTTTTATTTTGTTTTGTTTTGTTTTATTTTGTACTTGTTGTTTTGAGATAGGATCTCACTTTTCCCCTAAGTGTTTCCCTGGACCCATTTTAGGCTTCCTATCATACCTGAAGTGATACTGAAGTGACTCCAACCACACTGGCGGAGGAAGGATCCTGCGAAGCTAGAATTACCAGTGTGAACCATCATGCTTCTTTTTCCAGTACTGGAATTGGAACTCAGACCTCATAAATGCTAAGGAGGTGCCCTATTGCTGAGCCACACATCCAGCCCTTGATTGGCTGGTTAATCGATGATTGATTTTTGTTGGTCTTGGGGCTTGAACTCAGGGTGTGAGCACTGCCCCTGAACTTTTTTGTTCAAGGCTGGTGCTCTACCACTTTGAGCCACAACTGCAGTTCTGGTTTTCTGCTTGTTAACTAGAGATAAGAGTCTCATAGACTTTCCTGACTGGGCTGGCTTCAAACTGTGATCTTCAGTTCCCAACCTCCTGAGTAGCTAGGATTCTAGACATGAGCCACCAATGCATAGTTTGATTTATTTTTAATGGTACTAATATCTTTCACAACTATGCTCTCCTAATATACAACTTAAAACATGTTCTTCTTCTAGACAACATTGCATGTTTTTTAATCTTTCTCTTGGGCTTTTTACTCATGATTCTCACTGTAAGCTTTATTAAAAGCAGCCAGCAATAACCATTCCACAGCCTGAATGTTATGTTGTCTTGAAATTTCCTGCAATAAATTAATTAGTCCATTCCTTTTATATTCATTCTCAATGACTCAGGAAGTAGAAAAAAAATAAAAACAAATTATTTGCCAGATTATAACCAGAATGTCCTCTAGTCAAATTCCCAATAGAATCTTCATTTCCATCTGTTAACTCTACTGTGGGCATTTCCATTGGCATTCTGTTCTGAGGCCCCATGAGAATCCCTCATTAAGTTCTGATTATAGCCTCCTCAGCTTTCTCTAGCTCACTTATCCAAACTTCCAAATTCTTCCAACAAACCAAAGATTTAAAAACCACATGGTCTGATTTAGTCACAGTGACAGCCCCACTTCTCTGGTACTAATATTGTGTGTGTGTGTGTGTGTGTGTGTGTGTGTGTTTGTGTATGTATGTGTGCATGTATATGTGGTTCATGGTTTCAGAGGGTTCAATCCATGTTGCTTGGCCCATGAGCTTCACTAGAGAATCATGATGATGGGAGCGTGTGAAGGAGGAAGCACTTCACCTCATGATGGACAGGAAGCAAAGAGTGAGGAAGGAACTTATAGATCTATTCCTTCCAATAGGTACTACTAACTAATGTTTCCAGAACTTCTCAAAATAATACTACCATATGGAAACCAAGCATTCACTATATAAGCCTATGGAAGTACTTTTATAGTCCAACCTAAACAAGGACTCAAGACCAGACCAGACTTATTCTAATAATACAACATTCAAGCTATTAGAGAACTTGTTTAAAAAAATCTTCTACCTAAACTCTTTACTTACTAATGAAACTCAAAGTGGTTTGTCTTGACTACAGGGACTTTTCAACAGGCCTGAGTCTAGAGCTCTGGACTTCTAGTCCATTTTCCACATATTATGCCATACAGAAATGTAGCAAATCATTTTAATGTTTCCATTTCGATTTTTATCCAGATGTTTTGCTGATGAAAACATAGGTTAATGCCTTCCTTGGAGTGAATTCCTCATTCCATTTTATCGGGTAAAAGTCAATAGAGTAAGGGTAAGAAAAAAAAATCAAAGAAATACCATCTACAACTTCAATAGATTTTTCAGATGTTTTTGAAATCTGCAAACCATTGGATAAGTGTCCTGTGGGGAAAGTCATAATCTTTCTAACAGATGTCTTGGGAATTCTTCTGGAATGCAAATAAATAGGATTTCATTCCCATATGGTCTTACATATTTATTTAATGAAACAATACATTTTTAAAATAATTAATATATGTTGATGCTATATTTTAACCTTAACTCAAAGTAGAAGATGAGTGTTAATTTACCTAGGGGGAAAATACTTTCTAGAAGATCTCAGTATACTGAAAGTCAGGTTTTCTAGTTTATATTTATCTAGAAAAATAATATGTGCTAGAGACCTATTTGGCCTTGAGAAGGCTGACTTGAATCTTCTCCTTGAAGGCTTTAAGTGCCTTGTCATTGCAGTTTTGACTGTGACTAACTAATTAAACAGAATCTTAGTGATTCAGGAAGGTTAAGTTTATTGGTTGAATATTAGAACTTTATAGATATGGTAAAATGCAATTCATTATTTATTTGACTAGTTACTCTCACAGTAAATACTTGTGAAATGATATATAGGTTCTTAGGTACATGTGGCTATACACATTATATAGGAATATGAAACTGTTCTTCTTGCATTATATTTTTGCTACACATTTTCTTTCTCCATCCTCTCACCTCAAAAAACAAAGTCGAAGAATAATGTGTTCCACATAGTAAGTAATGTGTTACATTTTTACAACTATGAAAGAAACATCCATGCTTGAACAATAATCCATCAGATTTAGATATATGATAATATGCCTGTTTTTATCTTAAGTGTTTGTTCATTTAACTAATAGCTGTTCATCTGATTAAGAGATATCATTCTGATATCTGAGAATAATAAGCCTAGTTTGCATAGGAAATAATAAATTTTGAAATTGGAACCCTGGATAAGAGCACAAAATTTCTTCTTTCAGGTCTCTTTACCAGCAAATTGTCCTAAAACAGAGATCACTTTTTATTTGCCTGTTTACACTCAAACATAGCACAGTCTGTGTATACTCCAACGACAGTTCATATATCTTAACAAACAAGAATAAAAGTATAGATGCATGTGAGGCACCATCACTGAAGCTGAGTACTGAATATAAACAGCGGCAGGGTCATTAATTCTGTAGTCATTAGCCAATGATTAATGGAGAGGGGGAAAAAGCAAACATGTGTAGGGTCAAATTCATTCATTACTCTTTCTTATGGCTTATATTAAATTCTCATGTTTTCTTGATACACCAGTAAGGATTACTAGTGAAATGGGTAAGACCTTGCAGCTCCAGTTCTTATGTGTCTATTTACTATGGTCCATCATGAAACAGTTTTAAGATGTCTGCCAAACCTTTGCCTTCCATCCAACTACTCAGCACAATTGACTTATTTTCTCTTAACTGGTCGGCAATAAGTTGATAAAATGGAATAGGAATATTTGGCTCTGGTATTGGGAAGAAAAGAAAGAAAGAAAATGATGAGAACAACTAATTTGGTCTACACTACCCCAGTTAGAGCTTTTCCAAATGAAGAAACAAGCCCTTAGAGGCAAAGTGAATTTGAAATGCATATAATGAGGTAATGGTGAGCTACATATTTGAACCTAATTGGGTTCATAGCTTATGACTTGAACCTAGTCAGCTCATGGTAATTTCTAGCATGTCTTTCCTCTCCCACACTATGATTTTGACTTCCTTGAGAAAGGACTACCATACTTAACTCCACTGACCTTCATGGTAGTAAAGTTCCTGATGCGGTCAAATTCAAACATGATCTCGATGTAGCCATTCGTGGCACTCTCGTTCCGCCAGCCCACGTAGTCATAGCCCGGCCACACATGGTATTCATGGGTCTGGGTAAAATCATCCAGGCCAGACACCCCATCTGTCAGTTGGCCCAGCCCTTCAGTCATGCTGCTCAGGCCAAGAAAAGAGAAGGAAAGAAGAAAAGAACTAGGAGTTAATCACACATTTGAGAAAGAGCATTCCTCATACTGCTTTGCCTTGCATCTATGATTATCTCAGAGGCTTTATAGTAGTGGGTGACATACCTTGCACCATTTCGTATAAATAAATTGTATAAAATATTCAAGGCCTATCATTTTAGTAGCCACCTTTCAATACTATATATAGTAATTTAAAATGTTTGGCAAATTATAAAATACAACTGGCCTTATCCATAGTGACCAGAGCCCAGATTCCCCCTTGTCAGATTTGCCATCTTTTTCTTCTTTCTAGAGATCAGAAGGCTAGGGGAACATACATTTACTTGCAATAAGTATAGTTCCCAGTGTCCCCAGAAAAATATATTCCATGAATATCTTATGGGAAGCAATATAAATTAAAAGAAATAATTATTCCTTTTATCCTTGATCAAAATGAAGTCAAATGGAGAATAAAAAAGGAAGTGTCCTGTATATAATTCAGCATAAAATTACTCCTGTAATTTTTAATTTAAAATGTGCACATTACAACTCTATTCCCTGAGACTCTCATCCAGGTATCTTTGTTTTCCTCATTCAGCCACATCAAACCAGATATGTCATTAAAACAGTTATCAAGTATCTAAATTTCTTTAATTATTTTGTCTCCCCACTGAGTCTAAAGTTGTATTTATAGCTGCCTTTATCATTTCTCCATCTGAACATCATTATTTTCTCTTAATCTATATATCAAAATAAATTAATCTGCCAGACACTGGTGGCTCATGCCTGTAATCCCAACTACTAAGGGGGTTGAGATCTGAGGATCATGGTTCAAAGCCAGCCTGGGAAAGAAAGTCCATGAGACTCTTATCTCCAATAAACCACCAGAAAACCAGAAGAGGCGCTGTGGCTCAAGTGGTAGAGCACTTGAGCTGGAGAGCTGATGGACAGTGACCAGGCCCAGAGTTCAAGTCCCATGACTTAAAAAATAATGAATCACTCTACACCCTAATAAAATAAATTAAATCTTTCCCCCAGGTTTTCCATTCTTGTTGGTTGCTTAGAGTAGACTACAGTAAGTAAAGACACCCCTTATTCAGTTCTATGCTACTTCTCCACCATGGCTATCTACCAACCTATCCATTTGACATTTCTATTACT
Source organism: Dipodomys ordii (assembly GCF_000151885.1). NCBI lineage: Eukaryota > Metazoa > Chordata > Mammalia > Rodentia > Heteromyidae > Dipodomys > Dipodomys ordii. The sequence goes on along the minus strand of NW_012267273.1, from coordinate 9,193,902 downwards.
TCCAGATTCAACTTCTAACATAACCAGATCATTCCTGTCCTTTGTCTGGTTTCTCTACTCCCTATCATTTGCCTTCTCCTGCATCAATTCTCATCTCATTCTAGAAACTTCTTTGTTAATCATAAGCACTACTAAGTTCTTCCTTTTCCCAATTTCTAAATTGTTGATATTTATAGAGTCCAGTTGTTCTGAACTTTGTGACTTTCCTAGTTCATCATACATTTTATGTAAATTCTTCTGGTTCTTTATCCCCACAAATAGACCGAGGTTTACGTTAGAACTTATGTTCTGGTTTTGTTTTCAAAAATATGTCTACCACCCTTAGAGTCATACTTCAAAGTTTAGTACTTGGACAATCTATAGTTGTTTACTGTGTGGTTATCTTGTCCTCCAAAAGCAGGCTTTAAGTTCCTTAGAAATAAAGACTTCATCTAAATTATTTCACAAATTGAGTATAGGAGCTAAATAAATACTATTTGGTTGGTTGGTTTATCACTGATCAAATCATGATGAAACATTCCTTTCCTAGTGGCCACTTTCCCATTGTGATGATCAATATTATCTTGAATTTACCTGTACCCAACTGCTCCATCATACACAGAATCATTCAGATAAATGATCGACCCTCCAGGGAGTACAAACTGCTGCCCGGCTGGAGCGTTGTAAGACACTAAGCCATCTGTCAAAGGAAACACAGCAGTCAGTGCTTTGGGAAAGGAGACAAACCTGCTGCTAAGATAGACTATCTCAGGAAGTGATGTGAGTTTCAAGGGTGCAATCTTACATAGCATGTCCATGAGGGCTCAGTTTGGCATAGGGGAGCACTACTGAGGAGCGCTTCTCAGTGGCAGTCAGCAGCATGACTCATGAATCCATTAGTCTAAGTGTGGGGCACCAAACCCTGGGTGGATAAACAATGCCCCAGAGGGAATCACTTTATCCCAGGGGTAACTGATCCCATCCCTGGGGTTGGAATTTTCCATAGGTCTGTAAGGACCTTGTGCTCAACACCTACCTAGCCAAACACAGCCATAAAGCTCCACTCTCATGCACACATTCATGGAGTGGTCTGTGACTGGAATGAAGCGAACAAATCTAGCCACAATGGGTGGCTCCAGGTCCTTTAGGAAAATGTCATAGGGGTTACTATTTCCATCCAGCACCTAAGGAAAGAGAGAGATGTCATGAAATTTTGATCACCTTCTTAACCATATAACCCTTTTGATACTCTTTTTAATTAAGGAGCAGAAAGTACCCACTTTACTTACAGCCCTAATATTTCTCTCTTTGGACCATCCCTGTCACCTTGGGATATCAGTTACAAGAGTATGATAAGTCTTTAGACACACATACCTACATAGACAATGTGTGCTCTTCTTTTAGCTTACGTTAAAATATGGTCCTTGACATCTCCAGGGTATGGATGTCTCTTCTTCCTACCTGTTTCCCATGCCGATTCCGCCAAGAAATCCAACGAGTGCCATCCCGACTATAGTTGATCTTGTACATTGGTGCAAACTCAATGCCATGGCCCCCAGCATGGCGTCCCTGGGTCCCCACAAGAGTGATAAAGTGTAGTGTGTGCAAATCAATCTGCAGAAATTCTTTCAGGTCATCAGGTTCCACTGGAATCTCAGGGCACCAGGCTCCATCTCCTTCTTCTGAGTCCAGCCTTGAGAGAAAAGGATTGGGGAGAGAATGAGCAGCTATGAAACCATAGGGTGTTTGTGGCAAGCAGCTGTCCTGCTCAGAGAGGAAAGAGCAGGCTGGAAATCAAGTGTAAATGAATTCTTTCTCATTCTAACTCATGGTCAATTTCCTCTCTCTGAAGCACCATGAAATAAAGGCAGTTAGCACCATGGACATGGAAGCATTCAGATCACATAGTCTTTGTTTTCCATTCTGGAATTAGACATTTCAAGGGAAATGAAACTGTCTATACCCTCCATGAAGTCATTTCACCATCCCTCCATTTCTAATTTTTTAGACTCAGCCTAACAAAGCCAGCGGGTCCTATGAAATTATGGGAGCAGGGATGGAGGAATAGTAGCATCTCCAGTGTGGGCTAGTCAATGCAGTGGAATCTTAACCAGCAGATGGGTATGGCCACCCAGTAAAAGCCATGGAAACCCATGGAGAGGGCTAAGAGCATGTCAAGGGGACAGTAAATAATCTGCTTTCATTTTATAGCCACCAGGCTGGGCTACTCTGAGAAAAATTGTGAAATCAGTTTATTTTGGGAACCTCTTACCACTTTCTCTCTTCTCTGGAATGCTCCCTTTTGGTCACAGATGTTACCCACTGATTTGTTGCTCCTTTCAAACCCCACCGACCATACACACTAAGCTAAATATTATGGGAAAGGTTTATCAAGGTTTACTTTCCTCATGGGTGATCATTCAGTTCAACAAACTAAGTACCTCAACACTGAAAGAATTAGATTCCAGGAGAAGCTTTAGGTCTCAACTAGCAGAACAATTTTTAATGTGCGAGTTTGTTGGTTTAAAGAAGTTCATAAAACAGTACCATAAGGAACCTCCCCTACCCTGTTTATAGATGGGCATGGCCCTTCTGTGTGCTATTTTCTCAGGAGAGGGGAAGAGTTTGTTGGAGAGCTCAGTGTAAAGCCCTTGCAGCCTTGCACAGTGGGTGATGCTTCACAGACACCCTCTGGGAAGTAAGGCAAAACTCCTCATTCTCAGCATCCCATACCATCTGTACCTTCTTGGATCTGCAGCTTTGGCCTCCCTGCTGCAGAAGCTCACAGGGAGGTCAGGTAAAAAGTAATGCATTACATATCAATGAGTCCATTCACTGTGGGTGGTGTGGCTCTGGGGTTCTGTGGTTGGGATGAGGTTGCCAGACCAGCAGATGCAGCCAAACCCTGTATTCTCTCCCTGAAACATTCAGAGAAGGACGGGCTCACTCCACATCTTCTCTCCATCCTTACCAGCTCTCATCAGGATCACCCCTGCTTTGAATCAGGGTTCTGTCTGTAAGAAATCCATTTTGCACAGATTTCAGGGTTTCTTAATACATTCATCCTCACCTTCCATATTTGGCAGCTGTGGACTCTGACCACTGACTGGAAGCTGTGATGTCCTCATCTGGAATGTGGCCTCCTGACATGCCCAGAGGATAGCGGCACACAGCTGGACCAAGAAAAAACAAAAATAGAGGACATGCTTTCATTTAGATACCCAAAGCCTCCCAGGAAGACTGTCATTGATCACTGAACCTAGCATAAGAGAATTGAAATCTTACTAAATTGCTCTATGGCTCCAATTTAATCACCCTAACTCTACAAGACTTTTCTTCCTAGCCCTGACTCCAAATACCACTTACACATTCAAGACTTGGCCTTCAGAAATAATAAAATGCTTAAATAAGGATACAGGTTGACTCATTGTAACAATGAGATGTACAAGACACTGTTGAAAATGAACTTTACAAAATGGGGGTGGGGAGGAAGGAAGGGAGGAGTTGGGGAGGTAGGGAGGGAAGGGATGGTAGGGGAAAACAAAGGAGGAGTTAACAATGCTCAATACAAAATGTACTCATTTTGTTACTCATGTAACTGTAACCCCTCTGTACAGTATATATATATATAGTATATATACAGTATATATATACAGTATATATACAGTATATATATACAGTATATATACAGTATATATATACTGTATATATATACAGTATATATACTGTCTACAGTATATATATACAGTATATATACTGTATATATATACTGTATATATACTGTATATATATATTTGGCCTTCAGACAAATCTATCTTTTTATCCAAACTCTGACAAGTAACCTAAGGTCATTACCTATCCTTTTATTCAATAAAATTGAATTGTTGTTGTTTTGTGTGTGTGTGTGTATTTCTATAAGTGTGTGTGTACACACACGTGTACCAGTCCTAGAGCTTGAACTGTCCCTGGGCTTTTCTGCTCAAAGGACTCTTCCACTTGAGGCACAAGCTCCACTTCCAGATTTTTGGTGTTATATGGAGATAAGAATCTCATAGACATTTCTGCCCAAGCTGGTTTTGAACCCTAATCCCCAGAATTCAGTTTCCTAATAGCTGGTCTGAGCTACTGGTGCCTGGCTACTCCATTTTAGTCAGAAGAAATAAACTATAGCAGACATGTACTTCTAATCAACATTCCAATAGCAGTGAGTTCTCCTTGTGATCACCAGGAAGCTCAATGCTTCATAGAACTTCTTTTTCCATAGATAGCTGATTACATAAAACTATAGAGCAAACCAGCATACTACCCTATCAAGGGATCTAATATACATTTTTGGTCTTAATGAGTGGTGTGCTTGGGTCCTGGCTATAAACAATAATCAAGGGTGATAGATAGAGTAAAGTGATCCTAGATACTCAGGAGGCTGAGATCTGAGGATTTCATTTCAAAGCCACCCTGGGTAACAAAGTCCATGAGACTCTTATGTCCAGTAACTACTCAGAAAAAGCAGGAAGCTTCAAATGGAAGAGTGCTAGTCTTATGCAAAAGAAGTTTAGGGTCAACATTCAGGTCCTGAGTTCAAGCCCCAGGACCAACAGAAAAGTAAATAAATAAATTCAAATCCTTTGTATGGTCTTCAAGGGCCTGCATAACCTGTTCCCTAGCTGTCTTGGATTTAGTTCCCAGTCCATATTCACCATGAGCCACACTAGCCTCTCTGTGGAACACACTACTATGACTGTTCTTTAGGAATCTACATTTAGTATGGAGATAAAATTTAATTCAGGATGTGAGAGTAACCTGGCTGTGACATCTGTCACCCCATTGATGGCCAGGATTGATTCAGCTAATCTGGCTGGCTGGGGGGGGGGTCCCCTTCCTCCCTCACTGCTCCATGTGTGTCCCTCCCAAAGCTCCCATCCCTGATAGAGGAGGACCAGTCTTCCATCAAGTGTATACGAGTAGCTGCGCTTCCCTGCCAGAACCTCCAGACAAGCTCTAAAGAATTTAATTCAGAGACAAGAATCATCATAAGTTCAAAAAGAGATTTATCATAGAGAGATGACACATTATATTCTTTTTTCACATTAACATCTACCAAATCTAGTTGCATCCTATAAGCAAACAGTGTCCTTGGTTAACTAGCAGTGGGTTTTCCCCCTTTCTTTCTTTCTTAGAGGCATACAAAGTAATCACATAGCTTGGAATCAATATTCTAATAAATATGGTGAAATATAGCAATAAATATCCATTTAGGACACATTGAATGTCAGCTGATATGACCACTCTTTTTCATTCAGTGTTTCCTGTTGCCCACTAATTCTATAATTTGTAAGAGCTTAACTAAGATTTTTCACCAGGTAAAAACTATCTTAGAACTTGATGTCTATGATCCACTAAGCTGCAACCTTCAAACACTAAGATTTCAAATCCACCTCTGACTCTACCATTTATCCCAAGTAGGAACTGAGCTCCTAACCCTCTTTGGGCCTCAGTTTTGTCAGGTGGAAAGCAAGAGATCTTCAATAGCCAATCCATGCGCCAGCTTCTTTAGAGGTTTCTGAAGAGGTATCAGAATACACATCTGTGAGCCCTCCTTAGCGATCCAGTTTTATTTTATCTGAAGCTGTGTCCAAAAATGCACGTGTTAGTAAAGTTCTCTCCAGTTACTCTTCAGTAAAGCTCTTTCCAGTTATTCTGCTGTGTGTTGAGGTTCAGAAGCCATTGCTCCAGGTCCCACCCACACTGGACCTGTGATGATGGTTCCCAAGGACATGCTGGTAATTAGAGAAATATACCATCCACAGTCCTTGAGCCTCATTCTTGGCCATCATGCATCTCTAAACATTAGGCCCATGAATGGAATGATTACCTTTGCTTCCCAGAACAGCTAAAGTACACCAGAAAATGGGAAGGAGAATCAATAGTGAGTCATGATATTGTTGTAACTTCCCCACCAAGGACTAGCTCATCTCTGGGACAGCAACCAAGATATTTTAACCAAGTAACTGCTACTGCCTTATGAGATTCTATTTCCCTGAAATACTTTTATTGTGGGGGGGGGGTCCTAACTGACCACTTCCCATGAAGTTTATTTAATTAACAGATGAAGAAAACAAGGTAAAAGAGATTTGAAAAACATATGACAGAAAGAATGGAAAGGAGCAGGAAGACAAAAATCTATACAAGGATACCCTGCATATTGATATCAAAAGAGTTCCAATCCCTTCCTATAAGCTATATACTATCCTTACCATGACTATATTCCATTTATTATTAGGGTAGCATCAGTATCACCTTGGAATTAGGTAAATATGCAAAAGTCCCCATCCCAGATTTATTTAGGTCAGGATCTTGAAAGATTTCGGTAAATTGTGTCTTATCCAATCCTCCGACACAAATGATGCACATTCTGGTATAAGACCAAGATAAACCAGGGAAGGAAAATAGCCTTTACTATGCATATAAAGGAATGGTAAATGTAGTCAGGTGGCTCTTGCCTGCAATCATAGCTTCTCAAGAGCCTGAGATAAGGCTGGGAAGGTGGCTCAGTGGTAGAGTGCTTGCTTTGCATGCCTGAGGCCCTGGGTTCGATTCCTCAGCACCACATAAGCAAAAAGAAAAAAGCCGGGAGTGGCACTGTGGCTCAGGTGGTACAGCGCTAGCCTTGAGCTGAAGAGCTGAGGGACAGTGCCCAGGCCCTGAGTTCAGGCCCCATGACTGGACCAAAAAAGAAAGAAAGAAAATTTGCTGGGAAGGTGGTTCAGTGGTAGAGCGCTTGCCTTGCATGCCTGAGGCTCTGGGTTCGATTCCTCAGCACCACATAAGCAAAAAAGAAAAAAGCTGGAAGTGGCGCTGTGGCTCAAGTGATAGAGCGCTAGCCTTGAGCAGAAATGCTGAGGGACAGCGCTCAGGCCCAGAGTTCAGGCCCCACGACCAGACGCCCCAAGAGGCTGAGATATAAAGTTTATAGTTCAAAGCCAACCCAGTCTAAGAGATTCTTATCCCCCATTAACCAGGAAAAAACTGGAAGTGGAGGTATAGATCAAGTGATAGAGTACCAACCTTGAATGTAAAAGCTAAGACAGAGCACAAGTCCCTGAGTTCAAGCCCCAGTAATGGTACAAAAGAAATAAATAGGAAATGCTAAATGTGCAGTGTCTCGTGCCCTTCCTTTTCCTCTCCAGCCTTCTCCTCCTAGAAGGATTAAACAGCACAGTATTGTCATTGATGAAAGACTTTCTCTAAGTCAACCTTCTACCTAAAGACCAAAATAGAATTTTTGCAGAGGAATCATTTAAGTTCAATAGATAACTTATGATTCCTGTCAGGAAGCAATTGAAGTGTGAACAGTTGCCATGGTTTAGCTAATCCTCTTGGAATTCATCTGTTAAAAATTTAATTATCAAAGTCATATGTTAATGATATTTGGGGGTGGAACATTTGGTAGATAATTAGGATTGGATAAAGTTGAGAAAATTGAGTTACCATGATGGTGTTGATGGCTATGAAAAAGAAAAGGTGACATGCTAGCCTACTTGTTCTGTCCTGCCACACAATGCCCTTTACCATTTTGTCATATAGTAAGACAGACTTCACTGAATGCTAATGACATGCTCTTAGACTTTCCAGATTTCAGAACTGTAAGAAATAAATGTCTTTATTTTTAAGTTATAATGTCTATGGCATTCTACTGTAGCATCAGCAAACAGATCAAGGCAGAAGGAAGAATGGCTTTTGAGTACCATACAGTCCCATCAACAAATATGAAAACTCCTGAAAATTTCTTGAACCCCAGTTACTTTTCTCCTCCCACATAAAGCCCAACCTCCATCACTTCATATCTGGACTATTATAAATCCTTCCAGTTCTTCATACATAATAGGATGAAATAAAATAAAATAAAATGATATGAGATGTGTTGGGACAGAGTGGTAGAGCATACAATTTCATCATGCTAATCAGAATCACTAAAACTTAAAACTTATGGATTGTTTATTTATGAAATTTTCCATTTAATATCTTCAGAGTATGGTCATCCTTGGGTAACTAAAACCATAGAAAGCAAAACCACAGATAAGGGATGACTACTGTACAAACCATCCTTCAACAATGGGAATTAGGCTGAGGTCTAGAAATTTGGAACATAGAAGAGAAAATAAAGAATTCAGAGCTAAGAACCAGTAAAGCAGCAATGGCCACATTAAAACTATTAAAACTAATGGACAGTTTCTTAGGGCCCTCACAGAAAAGACACAGGAAAATATACAAGCTGATCTTGGATGGCCTTTCTCATCCTACTAAATCTTTGGAACCAAAAGAAGCTTTGGCCCAGGGTAACCAACGTGGCACTTCTCAGCAGTACCAGTGTGGTTTTCCTATTGAACATGCCTATTTTGGGCAAACTCTGTGGAAGGAATCCCAGCCACTAGGGTAGAATCAGAAGTGCCAAGTTGGCCCAAGTTCTAAATATCAGGTCCTATTCTTTCTTCCTATCCCCCCACTCTGTTCATCAGATCTCACCAATATATCTTCTCTGCACTATGAAACATAAGAAAAGTGTTGAATCAATCACAGGGGAAGCAAGAGACCCTGCAGCAAAGAAGTAGCTCCTGGTTTTGCCTGTTGTGCTGTCTTGGTGGTTTCTACTGCCCACCAATCTCCCAGACAGGAAAGCCAATTGACTATTCCAGCTTCCCGGAGTGGAAAAGTACCAGCACTAACTGCACTAGGCCCAGCTGAGAGCCCCATCCATCCGTCCCAAGCTCCCGTTGGGCCTGGCAGGCAGTCTGAGGAGAAGCAGCTGCCACCCATCCCCAGCTTCCCAAGAATTATTTTTCATACTTTCTTGCCAAGTTTGAAAGCCTGAAAGAGCTGCTTGTTTCACTATGTTTACCATCTCGCTATGAGCTCCAGGCCACAGGCTCTCTGTCAGTGAATGTCCTATATGTAGCTTCCAGGAAAATACACACAGCACACGTGAGGTCTGAGCCCAGAGATTTGGCCACTGGCCCTTTCTGGGAACACACAACTGATTAGAGGGCACATAGAGGTCAACTATGAGGCCCAAGCCAATCTAAGGTCTAAAGCAATGACTCAATTTTAGGAATGGCTCTAAAACTACCAGCCACTCCATTGGCTCCATGTTGATTACCAGAACCTCTTCAGCCCATAAAGATGTGAACTGACTTGCTTAAGGACATACAGACTACCAAGACCAAAATTCAGGTCTCCTGATCCCCAGTTCTTTCTTCTTTAGCCCCAGGCCACAGAGATTTAGTTCTTAGACTTTCAGAAGGACAATTCCAATTCCAGAAGGGAAAAGTTCAATCAAAGTATCTGTCACCTAAGTCCCTGTTCCACATGAGTTAGATACCAACCTATCACCTTGGTTTTCTGTGCAGGTAAATATTTGTACAGTAGGATCTTGCAAGGGGCCAAGAAAAATTATTGGGATTTTTTTTTTTTGGTCTATAGAGCTATTCTTCAGGTGCTTGGTCTACTCTATGAATAAATACCTCTTTTTCTATGTTAAAAATCTCCTCAGGACAGAACAACACTGGGCTTAGTGATTTTGACACCAGCAATACTGGTGGGTGGCTTGGGGAAATCTGTTCAGGAAAGGATGGAGGAGACAACAGAAAGAAAAGAAGTATAGGCCACTGTGTTGTGTAAAGAAAAGGAGATTGGGGACAGTAACTGAAAGATGAAATGGGGAATGAAGGATGTGCTATCAAAAAATCCCCTCAGGAAAAACTCTTCATGATTGTGATATTCCTAGAGATCTACAAATATTTTCTAGAAACAAATATTACAGAACTCCAGGAAAGAAGTCTCTAAACTGTAGAATGCTGAGGTATGGATTGGACAACAACACATTCTTTTTTCCTGGTTAAATAAGTCAGTGTAACCTTTACAGGAGAATATAATATCCCCTAAAAGAAGGAGTGTAGGGCACACTGACAGCAAAGATGGCGCTGAGAGGGAATTGAGTGGGCAGAGCCCGATTTGCTTTATGTTCAGTGCATAACCAGCCTGTGCATGATAGGGTGTGACCTTGACAGTTATTGGTTCCTCTTCCTCCCCTGCCATGCCACCCACTCTTTTTTGCTTTAAAAAAGGCCTTGCTCTGTTAATAAAGGAGTTTTTTTCCTGCTTGACTTGACTCCCTGCTGCGTCTGATTGTCTCCTGGGCTGAGGGAGGCTGGGGAACAGGCGAGTGGCCGCACTTACCTTTCCTCGGGCCCCATCCGTCTTTTGTGGGACCGATGAAGACCCGACATCTGGCACCCAATGTGGGGCACAAAAGGAAAAGATACTGGCCAAGCTAAGCAGTCTCTCAGGGTAAGTGAAACCCTTAGTATGGGTAATGCTATCTCACAGAAGAAGGAGGAGGCAACATTAGGCCTAGAAGGAGTAAAGGAGGACTTGGGAAGTGAGAAGGAAAAGGAATGGGCCAAATTTGACAGAGAACGCATCGAAACATGCACAGTGGAAGTCAAAACAAGGGTGAAAGTTACCCCCTCTGACGCGGGTGCCCCTGACAGTCATAGGCCCCCTCCTTATTCCCCCAATTGGAAGGGAGGTATGGAGCCCTACACGACCTGTGAGAGGGACCTGCAAGACCTGGACCCCTACCGACCTTCCATGGAGGGACCAAGGGCTGGGGAAGTAACCTACTCAGAGGCCTACCCTAGAAGGGAAGGGCCACCCAAGAGCCTGGACCCTAGGCCACAGGATTCGCTTCCCCAAGCATATCTGGTCAATCTGGCATCAGGAGCTAACAGGCCCTTGGAATGGTATCCTGGGAAGCTAAGGATCTTAAAGAGCTCCACAAGGTGGTGGTGGAAGATGGCCCAAACTCTCCTTGGGCCCAGAACTTTTTACAGGATATTGCTTATCACCCATGTGTCCCTAAAGACTGGCTGGATGTGGCCAAAGTCATCCTCACCAGTTCTCAGTTTATTAGATGTTGTGCTTTCTTTAAGGAGGAATGCAGAGTGCAAGCGGAGAATAACTGGCAGGCTCAACCCGAGATACCTATTAATTATTCCATGTTAAAAGGGATGGGGGAAGGGTACTCCACTGGTATCCAACAGGCAGCAATACCTGGCCCGTACCATGACCAGGTGAGGCAGGCAGGACTTGCCGCGTGATACAAACTGGATGATGGGCCTACTGAGTCCCCCATAGCAGGAGTGAGACAAAAAACTGGTGAGCCTCTACCTGATTTTATAGACTGAGTCCAACAGAGCGTTCACTGCAAGCTACCGGCAGGGAACCTCTGAGATCAGTTTGTGAACCTGCTGGTCTGGGAAGGGATGAATGCAGACCACTGCATGGCCTGCACAGGATTGAGAGAGAGTTCCTTGAGCAGATGGGTGGTGGCCTCGCAGGATGTGGGAACGCAACAGCACCGGTCCCAATCACTAGCTTTAGCTTTACAGGCTCAGACATCTGCAATGACTGAGGCTATTACCCAGGCGCTGACAACCCAGGGCCAAGGAACCCAAGACCATCAGGGAGAGGGACTTGTTTTAAATGCGGGCAAGAGGGACACTTTAAGAGGGACTGTTTACAACAATCCCCTGCCAACCAGCCGGAGGGGGCGGGGGACAAACCACCCCCTACACCCTGCCCCAGGTGCAGAAAGGGATACCATTGGAAAAAGGATTGTCAATCCAAGTTTGATTTAGATGGGAAGCTTTTAAACTAGGGGAGGGGCATCCTCCAGCCCTGTTAACTCAAGGAGGAACCCCCTCTGCTGTGAGGCCCAGGCAGCCTCATGGCAGGACGACCCAGGCCCATTGGACCATCCCCCTGGTGGAAGGACTTTGCCCTAAAATGAGTTTTCTCATAGGCAGAAAGAGGTTTCACTGCTTAATTAACATGGGGGCAGATCGAACCATACTCAGGGAGGAGGAAGTGCCCTTGGACTGGAAGCTTGCACCTGGGCCCCCATATTGGGGGTAGGGGGCAACTCCCAGTCCAAAGAGACAGTTGCCCTTATGAAATGGACTAGCTCAGATGGAGAACAGGAAAAGATACACCCTTTTGTGGCAAAGAACCTTACTGCCAATATGTTAGGGCAAGACATGCTAAGACAAATGGATGCCGTGGTCACTACAGACTATTGAGCATCCTATTCTGGATGGGGAAGAAGCACAAAGGCTTAAACAGGATCTAGAGGGAGTTAAGGAAAATGATTTTTTTAACTTTCATAATTACAGAGAAGAACATAGGGGACCCGCTAGGGTGCACCCCCAATCCTAAAGGCCACTGCCCCCCGAGTACCTCCCATTAGGTGGAAGCTGAGAAGCCCAATCTGGGTGGAGCAGTGGCCATTGACCAAACCTAAACATGTAGCCCTCCACCTTCTGGTGGAGGAACAGATAAACCTTGGGCATATACGCCCTTCTATGAGTCCTTGGAACACACCCATATTTGTTATTCAAAAAGCCTTCAGGTCTTGGCGTATGCTCCAAGATCTAGGTAAGGTAAATGAAAGGATGGCGCTAGTAGGAACACCCCTAAGAGGCATGCCCTGGACTTCTGCTATATCTTCAGAATATACCTTGGTTGTGATTGATATTAAAGATTTTTTTCTATCCCCCTGCATCCAGATGACTGCAAGAAGTTTGCTTTCTCCACCCCTTCTCTTAATTTTTCCCAGCCTGATTGGAGGTTTCAATGGACAGTGCTGCCACAGGGAATGGCCAATAGCCCGGCCTTTTGCCAACAATACTTGGCCACACCTTTAGGGCCTGTGCTGGGTTCAGATACCTCCCTTGCCTATGCCTACATGGATGATATAATTCTGGGGCACCAAGACCCAAGCTGCCTGGAGTGCCTTCTGGCCCAAGTTCTCGCCATATTAAAAAAGGGGGATTTTACCATAGCCCTCAATAAAATTCAAAAGCTACCTCCTTTTAAGATGCTCGGGAGCCACCTTACCTTGACTCAGGCCAGCCCTCTTAAGCCTTTGCTGGATATTCCAGCCTCTCCAACCTCAACCCAACTTCAGAGTCTTTTAGGGGAAATCAATTGGCTGTTGCCATGGGTTTCTGTCTCTAAAGATTGTCTTGTGCACTTATTTGCCCTACTAAAAGACAGGACGCCTCAAGAAGCTATTACAATTACAGACATCCATAGGGCAATATTTTTGCAGTTCCAAAAAGCCCTGGATGAAGTTTCCTTAAAGAGATATTCTATTTTTTAGCCCATTTCCCTTTGGTTGTTTGCAGGTGTTACATTGATTTCTGCAGTTTTAACTCAAAAGAGGGAGCCATTAAAGTGGATTCACACTGCCCTGGGGGCCACACCTTGGGTGTACTCTCAAGCAGACCAACTTGCAGATGCTATCATCAAGGGAAGGAAGCAAGCCCAAAGGCATTATGGCCTCGACCCTCACTCCATTGTTTTTCCTCTTCGGAAGGCAGATGTTGAGTGGCTCACTCAAGCCAATGCTCGTCTTGCTCTCTCCTTGGAGGAGCTTCTAGGCCAAATTGACTGCCATTATGAGCCATCCAAATGGACTGTCATGTTATGGCAACTTCCCCTCAAAATGCCATCTCTATTTTCTCCTACACCTACTCCTGGTGCCCTCCATGATTTTACTGACGGAGGTAAAGCAGGCTCCGCATATGCAACCTTTGAGGAGCAACAAAAGACCCCAAGCCAACAAAGAGTTCAACCTTGTCAAGTGTCAGCACAATATAAAGAAATGCTGGCCATAATTATGGCCCTTCAGGACATTCAAAAACCCTTTAGTTTGTATTCTGATAGCCTATATATGATTAACTTGCTCCCTCATATTCCCCAGGCACTTATTAGGCTGGATGCAAATGCTATTTCCCCTCTTATGGTTACCCTTAAGGGTCTATTAGAAGGGCGGGGAGCCCCTATTCATATTCAGCATTTGAGAGGGCATTCAAAACTTCCTGGGTTTTTAGCCCTAAGCAATAATTGGGTGGCTACTGGCCCACAAGTATTAACATTACAAGAGGCTACCTGTTTGCATGTTTTAACCCACATTAATTGGAGAGGTCTTCAGCATAGATTTCCTCAGATTCCTGTAAAGGACCTCAAAAGGATAGTACATACCTGCAAAACATGCCAGCCCTTCTTAAAAGTACCCCATTACAACCACCAGGGGTAAATCCCAGAGGCCTTAAACCTAACATCATCTGGCAAACGGATGTTACTCATTTCTTAGCCTTTGGTAAGTTTAAATATATCTTTGTCTCTATAGATACCTACTCAGGAGCATGCTGGGCCACAGCACATACAGGAGAAAGAACTAAACATTCACAAGCACATTTTCTTTAATGCTTTGCCACCTTGGGTCTACCAGCACAAGTTAAAACCGATAATGGACCCTGTTTTGTTAGTAAAACAATGTCAGAGTTTTTTGACAAATGGCATATAAATCATACTACAGGAATTCCCTAATCCCCAAGGCCAAGCAATTATAAAAAGAAATCACCAATATCTTAAGGAACAATTATTAAAACAAAAAAGGGGAGTTAGCCCCCATATACAGTTACAGATAGCTTTGTTTACCATTAACATTTTAAATTTTTTCAAAAGGGGCAACTGAATCCAGATTTCAGAAGCACTGGGGAAAATTAAACCCTAAGCCCCAAGGGAAAGTCAGGTGGAAGGACCCCCTGACACAACAATGGAGAGGCCCTGACCCGCTAGTTACCATGGGCAGGGGATTTGGGTGCATTTTTCCCATAGGGGAGACAGCCTCCATTTGGATCCCTGCCAGGAACCTTAAGTTTTTACCCATTTCCTCTATACTGGAGGATACCCAAAGATAAACTAACCAACAAGGAAAGAAAAGTAGCTATAGTGGCCAAGGCTTGTGTTTAAAAGAGAAAAGCCAGAAAGATAATTACTAACCATCCCCAAAGGCAACCAGCCCTTGAGAAGCTCTTATGTTCCCTAACAATTGCAGATGGCAATACTCCAGCTGTTGGCTCTCTTGACCCTCCCAGTCCCTGCAATGGCCCTACGGAATCTGCATCAACCTCAATGGTTGACCTAGGCAGTGATCAGTGCTAGCAATGCAGAAATCATCAATAGCACCACAAGAGAAGCTGTCCCTTCAACCTGACCTTCATTTTGGTCACCACCCTATATCATTATGTATGGACCATTTAATATTTCTGTAGGAGCTAATTATTTTAATATTACCTGCTCTAATTGTTCTTTTACTAATTGCTTGTGTGGCAGCATTATTGAATCCATACTTATTATTAAACAACCACCTTTTGTTATGCTTCCAGTTTAGATCTTTTTCAACCCCACAGGCAAATAGCTGGATTAGAACAAGCCCCACTTCTGGACTCTGAAGTGGCAAAGACTGCTATCCCATCTCTGACTAATGTTGAAGGACTGCTAATGACATTTCCTGGCCTGGTAATGCTTTTGCTGATGGTTTTTCTATGCCTTCCTTGCATTATACGTGCACTGCAAAATTCTTATGAGCTTAGCCAGCCAGTTACATAAGATCAAGCTCCAAGTGAATGAATTTCCCCTGAGAGGAATCACAGCCAGAGACAGGTAAGAGGGGGTGTCAGTCTGATCAAGCTAAGACAGGGCCTTCTTCACTCTGAAGAAGTTCCCAATGACAGACAAGGTAGACAAGGCGATCCACCCAACCTAAGACAGGCAGGTTCGCTTCTTTAAACAAAGACAGGGAGATGTTGGGAGCCTTTGGGAGCTGACAGTAAAGCTCACAGGTCATCTTGACCCCTGTGCTCGCTTAAAGGTACATACAAGGAACTGGCTTACTTAAAAGACACCAGGTATCCAGGATTTCTTTGCTATGTCTGCAGTTTGTTTTAAATTTTCCTTGTTTTACTGGACTAAAGTAGAACGGCTTGAGTGTGGGGGCCCACAAAAATGCACCATGCCGCATGTGTGGAACTCCCAATACCCAGGCTGCTCCCATGTTCTGAAGAGGACGACCTTACAAGATACTGACTTTTATATATGCCCAGGAATTAATTGAACTGCTTTGGACATTTCTAACTGTGGTTATTACTGTGCTAGGTGGGGATGTGAGGTAACTGGGACGGGCTCTTGGATCATGCACAAGGGCCCTCTCTATCCTTGTCTGGCGAATCTCGCCCCCCAGATTTGCCTCGAACCCCCTGCATGGCCAATGCTATCCTTACCAATGTAATCCTGTTAAAATAACCTTTACAGAGGAGGGAAAAGGATAACTAACTGGGAGGTGGGTCTGCCATTAAAACAAAAAAGGGGAAATCTGTAGGGCACATGGGCAGCAAAGATGGCACTGAGAGGGAGTTGAGTGGGCAGAGCCCAATTTACTGTAGAGCATATGGGCAGCAAAGATGGCGTTGGGAGGGAGTTGAGTGGGCAGAGCCCAATTTGCTTTATGTTCAGTGCGTAACCAGCCCGTGGAAGCTTAGGTCCATGATAGGGTGTGACCTTGACAGTGATTGGTTCCTCTTCCTACCCTGCCATGCCACCCGCTCTTTTTGCTTTTAAAAGGGCTTGCTCTGTTAATAAATGAGTTTTTTTTCCTGCTTGACTTGACTCCCCACTGCATCTGATTGTCTCCCGGGCTGAGGGAGGCTGGGGAACAGGCTAGCAACTACACTTACCTTTCCTCAGACCTTGTCCTTCTTTCATGGGATGGACGAAGACCCAACAAAGGAGATGTAATGAAAATAAACAACTGGGTTGCAGTGAAGTTCAAGCATTAAGAGGGAAAGCTGAGCATTGTTTGAAATCATTATAGGTCTATGCTTAAAACTTGATTGTGTTGTTTCTAAATTACAGGACCCCAAGGCTAAGTTACTATGGTTTATCCCTTTATTAATTTTAGCTTCCTCATCCTTAATTATCTTTCCAAACAGGGTTGTGTAAATATTTTATACAACATAAGCAAAGAATGTAGCATATTTTATGAAATGTGGTGGCTCACATCCATAATCCTAGCTACTCAAGAGGCTGGGATCTGAGAAATCACAGTTTAAAGTCATCCAGGGCTGACAAATCCATAAGTGTCATATCTCCAATTAGCCAGCAAAAATCAGGAAGTGGAGGCATGGCTTAGGTGGTAGAGTACAAGTTTTAAGCTTGTATGAAGCCCAGAGTTTAAGACCCAGTACCAGTACACACAATAAAATTTGCATAAGCTTACATTCTTAGTTTAATAATAGTATGGTCCCTTAGTTTAATAATAGTATGTGTTTAGAATTCTTGTAAAAAAATCTGAGTTAACCTATGTCAAAAATTAAAGTAGTATTGTTTAATAAACATTAGATGTCATTAATTCTTCAATTATCTTCATTCTGACTCATTTTAATAAAGATTAGATTGACTTCCAAAGTTGCATAAGATACATTGTATTCATAATACTGCTTTGTTGATCTAGCTAAAATACAAATTCAATTGGACATCCTGGATGTCTGTTGGGTTAATCTTATAGTGATGGGAAATTGCTCATACTCTACCAACAGCAATGAGAAGTGATTATAAGAGTGTCTGGAAGGCTGCAGTAGAGATGGAATCATAGTGATCTACTTGAATGTGATCCTGAAGGCATTCGTGACCATTAGCAGACTTATAGCAGGAATATAAAGATGATATTTGCATGTTTAAGTTCACATGATGAAGGGCTGGAATGTAAGTGGGCAAGATGGTTATGGTGCTCTGATTGTACAGATCTTTGTATGAAGGCAGTGGGAGAAAGACACCTGGCTCCTCACTCTCACTCAGTACTGATTTGTTTTCCAGTGTGGTTCTAACAGTTTGTCTGTACAGGGGCTTCCTAAGCTACCTTTGATACAGACCCAAGATAGTCAGAAATGTTTAAATAAAGATGCTATTATAATTTTACTTTTAAAAAACTGCTTAGTTAAACAACAACTCCTTTGTGCAACTATTTAAATATAATTTTTTTAAATGTAAAACAATAACTAAAATAAAATTCAAATGAATACATGGTGAAATATGAGTTAGGAGAAAAGAGAATAGGAAAATAAGAATAAATGTTAATATCTAAAACATATTACAATTAGTTCTGTACCCTTGTCTGGTCATGGGCTTTAACTTTGATCCTGAGCTTCCTAGTGAAACAAATGGGTCAATATCACATCAGAAATAAAGTAAAAATTAATTTTTATTTTTTGTTTCTGGATGGAACAGAACAAATTTCCATCATCAGTGCTCCATTGAGAGTAACTAGAAAAGCTAGGTAAAATCGCAACTCATCTATCTGAGGGCACCTGGTTGTTCTTGAAGCAATAAGGATGGAGAGACTAAGACCTCAGAGAAGGGGAAGTCTTAGAGAGGCATGAGATCTGCTGCTACTTTCAGCCATGTGCTAGTTTGGTGAGAGGATGACTCTGAATCTTGTACTAGTAGAGGGTTGCTTTGGGGAAAAATCAACAGAGCTGGTGAAGATCTTGGATATGTGAAACATGAAATACTTTTTTTCTCATCCAGCAGATGTCCTAAATATTGGCACTGAGAGAGGAGCAGAAATGTTATTTAAAAAAAAGACTAATAGTTCTAACCATGCCAGAGAGTGGAAGCACACAGGAGTTTTAAGAATCTGAGTGACCAAGAACTCGAGCTCATACCCAGTAACTACTCAGAGTGCAGATGTATGGGCAGATCCAGCTGCTTCAACCACTGGCTAGTCTGGATACTGGCTTTACATTATCTTTGAAATCTAACATTCATTCTCCAAGAGAAGACCACTTTAGCTTCTCAGAGAGCCAAGACAAACTTGTTCCAACTAAATCCCTGAGTATTTTAGAGATATAATGAATAACATAATTCAAATTCCCAGAAATGCATACATTTTTACCTTTCATTGGAGGAAGTCAGGTTTAATCTTTTTGGTGTTATAACACACATTCAAGATATAAGGTCCAACAATAAAGAGTGTCTACCATGCACAAGGCACTAATAACAAAAGCAATGTTTTCTCTTCATAACAGAAATGGTAATTAATTTTATATATATTAATCAAGAAATATACCAATAGCCAGAAATATATCATATTATATTTATTGATTTTTGTTAGAACTAATCTATCACTATTTAGTAAGTTCTTCAGAAAGAAAATATACTGCCAGGATTTCCTGGAAGATGGCAGAGGAGAAGCTGGAGGCTAAACAAGCTCTCGCATAGAAAGCAGTTTTAGTGTTCCAGTGAACAGTCCTAGGCAGAGAACCACACCAAGTGTGCCATTACAGTACAGAGTTTGGCCAGAGAAAGAAAATCCAGGCAAGAAGACAGATCAGAGCACTTGCTGGTAGCCTTGGTTGCAGCAGCTGTGATGGCGGCCATAGCCGCCATACCTTCAACAGAGTCTGGGACAAAGGCTCCAGACGCAGTGGGTGACCTGATTCTACTCAACACCAGCAAGAACTGACAAGGAGCAGATATCTTCATCCTGCTAATCGCAGACCAGAGACAACCCAGGAACCAAGACTCCAGTCTGAGTAGAACCCTGACATCCTCAGTTCTTTTCGGGGAGCAGAGGAGGGAAGGCCCCCTTCTCCCACCCCCCCACCAGAGATCTCCATCTTTGATACAGACAAAGGCCCGGCTGAGCAGCTAGCTCCAACTCAGGCCTTGGAAGAAAACAAAGAGTAATTTGGCAGGTCATAGGAACCTGACCTGACCTTCCAGGCTCAACATCACCCAAGGGAAAGTCACCCAGCCCAGGCAGAGAAAGCTCCGCCCCCAGAGGAGTGGCTTTCTTCACTGGGTAAACAGAGCCAGAGGCTGCCCCTCCCTACAGCAGCCTAGTCAATCAATTGAAATTCAGTAAATATAGACACTCTGTGAGTGTCTCTGGAGCTAGCCCCTCATGGATAAGCTACTGTTTGCTGAAAGGCCTCAACCCTACCCAGAACTTAGCCTCATCACAGCATCTCCAATCTAGAGGAAAGAGCCATCTCCCTCTGTTGTGATACTCAAAGCAGATCTCCCTCCCACTGAATTAGCCTAGGAGGAGGATCACAAAATCCTGGATAACAAAGAGCATTTTTCTGCCTGCTCAAACAAACTGACTTAAGAAACCAATCAAGCCACAGGAAAATCACCTTTAAAGGGAAACCAATTAGAATCACCTTAGATTTCTCATCAGAGACAATTAAAGCAAGAAGAGCCTGGAATGATGTATGCCGTGCCCTAAAGACAACCAACTATCAACCAAGAATACTGTACCCAGATAAACTTTCCTTCACAACCAGAAGTCAAATAAAAACATTCCATAGCAAAGAGAAACTGTAACAATATATCTCCACCAAACCAGCCCTACAAAAGGTTCTTAAAGATGTCCTACACATAGAAAACCAACAAGACTACAATAAAGGCCAAGAAACCACACTCAAACTGAAAATCAAGAACCATAAGAAGAACCCCAAGAAGATGAATAACATGGCAGGAACTCCTAACTACCTGTCAGTCCTAACTCTCAACATTAAGGGACTTGACTTTCCAATTAATTGACATAGACTGTCTAGTTGGATTAAAAAGCAAGATCCTTCTATCTGCTGCCTTCAGGAGTCACAACTTGCCCATAAAAACAAACAACTTTTGAAAGTGAAATGCTGGAACAAAATCTACCAAGCAAATGGCCCCCATAAACAGGCGGGAGTTGCGATCCTAATATCAGATAAAATAGACTTTAAATTAAAATTAGTGAGAAGAGATAAAGAAGGTCGCTACATACTAATTAAGGGAGCTCGCTTTCAGGAAGATATTACAATTCTAAATATCTATTTGCCAAACAACGGAGCACCCAAATTTATCCAAGAAAAACTACTTTCCCTTAAATCTTACATAGATCCAAAGATATTAATTGTTGGTAACTTTAACACACCACTATTCTCACTAGATAGATCAATTCAGCAAAAACTCAACAGAGAAATCACAGATCTAAACAACTGCGTAGATCAACTAGATTTAACAAACATCTACCAAATATTTCACCCAGCAGCATCAGAATACACATTTTTCTCAGCAGCACATGGAACATTTTCCAAAATAGACCACATTTTAGGTCACAAAGCAAACTTGTCCAAATTCAGAAAATCTGAAGTTATACCTTGCATTCTCTCAGACCATAAAGGAATAAAATTAGAACTCAACACCAAAAGCCACCAAAGAAAGTCCTGTAACATATGGAGGCTGAACAACACACTGTTGAATCATGAGTGGGTCATGGAAGAGATTAGAAATGAAATTCAAATGTTCATGATATTCAACAAAAAGGAACACACAACTTACCAGCTCCTCTGGGACACAGCAAAGGCAGTACTCAGAGGCAAGTTTATAGCTCTGATTTCCTACATCAACAAATTGGAGAGATCTGAAACCAACAATTTAATGAGACATCTGAACCTCCTTGAAAAAGAGCAGCAAGATAAACCCCAATCCAGTAGACCGAAAGAAATAATTAAAATTAAATCAGAATTAAACAAATCAGAATCCAAAAAAAAAACATAGAAAGAATCAACAAAACAGAGTTGAGAATGTAGCAGAAATGGACCATTTCCTAGTAAATATCGACATGCTGAACCTAAACCAAGATGAATTAAACAGGTCCATATCAAGCATTGAAATAGAAACAGCAATAAGAGACCTCCCATCCTAGAAATGCCCATGACCAGATAGATTCACAGCGGAATTCTACAAGGCCTTCAAAGCAGAGCTCACACCAATACTCCTTCAAATGTTCAATGAAATTGAAAGATAAAGTTCACTACCAAACTCTTTCTATGAAGCCATCATAACCCTCATCCCAAAACCAGGCAGGGACTCATCAAAGAAAGAACTATAGACCCATTTCTTTGATGAACCTTGATGCAAAACTTCTCAACAAAATTTTAGCCTATCGACTTCAACAATTCATCCAAAAAATCATACACCACGATCAAACAGGATTCATTTCGGGGATGCAATGCTGGTTCAATATATGCAAATCAACTAATATAATTCATCACATCAACAAGAGAAAGGATAAGAACTGCATGGTTATCTCAAGAGATGCAGAAAAAGCATTTGACAAGTTCCAACACCCCTTTATGATGAAGGTACTGGAAAAATTAGGAATCCATGGAACATTCCTCAATACAATAAATGCTGTATATGACAAACCTACAGCCAGCATTATACTTAATGGTGAAAAACTAAAGCCATTTCTTCTTAACTCGGGAATGAGACAAGGATGTCCACTCTCTCCACTTCTCTTCAATCTAGTATTAGAATGCCTAGCTATAGCAATAAGACAAGATCAAAACATGAAAGGAATCCAAATAGGGAAAGATGAAGTAAAACTCTCCCTCTGTACAGATGGCATTATTTTGTACTTAAGAATCCCATGGACTCCATTCCCAAATTTCTTAAGCTCATTCAGAACTTTGGCAAAGTAGCAGGGTATAAAATTAACCCTCAAACATCAATGGCTTTTCTGTATGCCAGCAATGAGAAAAGTGTGGCTGAAATCAGGAAGGCAACTCCATTTGTAATAGCCCCACAAAAAATAAAATCCCTAGGAATTAACTTAACCAAAGAAGTGATAGACCTTTATGATGAAAATTATAAAATCCTGAAAAAGGAAATCAAAACAGAACTTAGAAAGTAGAAAAACCTCCCATGCTCCTGGATCGTGAAAATGGAAATACTTCCCAATGCTATCTACAAATTCAATGCTATACCTATCAATAGTCCAACCTCATTCTTCAAGGAAATAGAAGAAGCAATACAAAAATTCATATGGAACAATAAAAAAAAACCCAAATAGCTAACACGATCCTCAACAGAAAGAACAGTGCTGGTGGAATATCAATACCAAATTTCAAACTCTACTACAAATCCATAGTAATCAAAACAGCTTGGTACTGGCACTAGAACAGACCTCAGGACCAATGGAATAGAATTGAAATCCCAGAAATGAACCTACAGACCTATAGCCATCTAATCTTCAATAAGGGAGCAAAAAAAAGAATGGAAGAAAGCCTCTTCAGTAAATGGTGTGGTAAAATTGGTTAATCACTTGTAGAAAACTAAAGCTAGATCCTTATATATCACCTTGCACCAGAATCAACTCCAAATGGATCAAAGACCTCAGAGTCAAAGCAGACACTCTGAAAACATTACAGGATGGTACAGGTCAAAATTTTCTTAAAAGAGACCCCAAAACACAACAATTCAAAGAAAGGTTGGACAAATGGGATTGCATGAAATTGCAGACCTTCTGCATGGCAAAGGATAGAGCTAGCAAGATCAATAGAAAGCCGACGTATTGGGAGAAGATCTTCACTAGCCATACAACAGACAAGGGTCTCATATTTAAAATATACCTGGAATTCAAAAAATTAAATCCCCCAACAACAAATCCGCAAAGAAACAACTACCCAATAAATAAGTAGGCTAAAGACTTAAAGAGAAACTTCTCTGAAGAAGAAAGAAGGATGGTCAATAGACACATGAAGAAATGTTCAACTTCCCTAGCCATAAAAGAAATGCAAATCAAAACAACATTAAGATACCACCTCACCCTAGTTAGAATGGCTGTAATCAAGAACTCTAACAACAACAGATGCTGGAGGGGATGTGGA
>NW_012267273.1:8928799-9170129 GCF_000151885.1 Dipodomys ordii | reverse complement strand
GTGGTATATATACACAATGGAATTCTATGCCTCCATCAGAAAGAATGACATTGCCCCATGTGTTAGGAAATGGAAAGGCTTGGAAAAAATTCTATTAAGTGAAGTAAGCCAGGCCCAAAGAAACTTAGGTCCCATAGTTTCTCTTATTTGCAATGACTAGTATATGTCTGAGACAAAGAGAAGCTGTCAAACAAGTTGATGTTAGGCAAAATGAACCCCAAGATAAGGATTCAAATTTGTTTTCTTTCTTTTGATTGTTTCTAACACATTTATAAGATGATTTCTTTGTTGCTTTGTATATACCTCCCCCATGGTATAACCCCTGCTTTCACTGTATTTGATGTTGATATAATTTGGGGAGGGGAAGGGAAAAAACAAATTGTTTAAATAGGGTTACAGATGGACCCATTCCAACAATGAGATGTACAAGACGTTATATCAAAAAACAAACTTTACAACTTTGGCGGGGTGGGGGATGGGCGGTGGTGGTGGTGGTGGTAGGGGGTGTGGGGTGTGGGGGTGGAGAGGGGAAAGGATGGTATGATGGGGAAACAAAGGAGGAGGCAACAATGCTTGATAAGAAATGTACTCACTATCTTTCCCATGTAATTGTAACCCCTCTGTATGGTATTTTCACAACAACAACAACAAAAAAGAAAATATACTGCCAGTCTTAGACCTTGCTCCAACCTATGAAAAGCAAACAAATGAATTAAAATTATAGTCTTTTTCAAGGTATAGAGTAAATATACTCTGTCTCTACACCTAGAACTGTGTTATCCTTATGTGGCAGGATCGATCATTTTGTAAGTTATTAATACTTGGACATAAAAAAGAACATTGTTAGACTTTAAATCTTTATGGCAGGTTGTATATTCAAAAGATAGACTCTTAATTCCTCCCTTGAAATGCCAAAGTAAGAGATCAGCACAATTTAGGCACTTTTTCCTTTATTTGTAACCACCAAAATACTCTCCTTATAAATAAAAGCAGGGAAAGTACAAAAATTTAAAAATAAGGACCGAGGCCTTACTCTCCTATGTAGTCCAAGTTTGCTCCACCTCTGCAAGGAGACAGAGTTCCTCATATTTGGACATCAGAAGATATGTTGTGCATTAGTAGTTACAGCTCAGAGACCTACGTTCATCCTCCTCTCTGAGTTAGTAATTCTCTATAAAGCATCTTCATTGTTTACAGGAATGACATTCCTATGGCCTTTTTCTCAGCTTGCCAGCATCTTTGTGAGATCAAGTCTCACGTGGCAGCATTTTAATGCAGAAAAGTACAGAAATGTATGAGTTCTCTTTCTTCTGAACTCTCCCCATCCTTCAAACATTTAGTGACTCCTTATATAAGCTAAACTCTGTGCTAGGTACTGATCATGAATACACCAGTGGTCATCACCACAGCAAATAAGATAAAGGTCAAAGTCATAAACATCTCCAAATCATGAGGGAAAATAAAGTTCCATATTTTTAACAACTCATCACCTCCCACTTATTCTCATAAAAACAACCCTCAAATATTTAACTGCCTTAACTTTTGTTTTACTTTATTATGTATGTGTCCAAACCACCAAAACTTCAGGGAGGCCTATCTTGCTACATCAATGCTCTTCAGAGATCTGTTGGTTAAAATCAACAAGAGTTAAGCCAATAAGCACAATAGTCTACTTAGGAAAAACTCACTCTAATAGATACACTCAGCTTGGGTACAAGGCACTGCATCTCCTTGGAGTCTGAATGGCCAGAGTTCAGGGATGTTAGAAGACTTCCTACCATTTAGGCAACTCAAGTCTGTCTTGGAGACATCAGATTATAATGCCTCCTAGCAACTCCTTTTCTCTTTCCTCTATCATCATCCAATTCTAAGAAACTACTGTTTCGTGGTCTTTAGGTAAATTTAATTCCCTTCTCTTCTCAGAACAATAAATTACAGCTCAGTATTTGCATATTACTTTCCAAAAACACCTCACTTTCATTATGACTTTATTTGGTCCTCCCTAATAACCCTGTGAAATGCAGAAAAGAAACTTATCTGCACATTATAAACCAGGATTGTGAGTGCTGATAGGATTCTGTTTGTCCCCAAGGTTTCCACATGTAGTGGCCTTGTTCCCCAGTGTGGCAACGTAAGAGCTGATGGAAACACTAAGGTGGACAGGGGGGAGGCTAGTGGGAAGTCCAGAGGTCACTGAGGGCCCTATCCTAAAAGAAGGAGTAAGGCAATTTCTCATAATAGTTCTCAAAAGAGGATTGTTATAAAAAGTCTGATGTGTTCCCACACTTTCTGACTTCCTAATCATTTACAACTGCCATCTACCATGCTCTTAAACTTTTAACACTGTAAGCTAAAAGAATCTTCTTTTTTAATGAAGTCGGCTTGTCTTGAATACTTCATTAGTGCAACAGGCAACTCTTATTTGTACCAAAAAATAGATACAGAGATTTACTTAAAGCCATAAAGTTAGATAGTGACAGAGATGGATCTATAATCTTAACCTCTTGAATCACAATGACATCCTCTGTTCATTTTACCATGTTGTCACCACATCATGATAAAGTCCTCTGTCCCCAGACAACACATCAAGAGGATCCACCAAGTGGGAGAACAATCTTAAAAGAGGACCCAAAGAAGCATATTGCCTATGTAAAACATACAATGTCCTGGTACCAGGATTCATTGAACTATAAGAACAAAAAAAATCTGCATCCTAGGAAGAAAGCTATAACACATCACACTACTGAGTGAAGATAAGCCTCCAGTTACAAAACATTTGACACACACTGAAGATCCCCAAATGATGGGACTTGGACTGCAGCTTTCTCCCATAATTACCTCATTGATAATAATCCTCATCCTCTTGATTTCCCTGTTCTACCTCTGTGTCTTTTTTAAAGTTCAAATGCTTTTCCTTCCTCTTTTTACCTGGCCTCTTTGAGCTCTATCTTACTGTCAAACCTTAGTATTTCCAATAGCACTGCAGACAGGTCAACATATGAATGAACATAAACTGGGAACATTATAGCCACCAAAGGAGGATCCTTCACCTCAGGCTCTCAACAGGTAGCAAGTTACTACTTTTCCTGGAAGAGGGAAGTGTGGTATAAAAGTCCAAGCAGGCTCTACCACAAGGTCTGAAATGCCTGGTTTGCCATTCTTCCCACTTTTCCAAGCACAAAACTTGTCATAGGCCCAGTCAGTGGAGTGAAGTCAGTTGTCCTTTTGCTCTTCATTTACATCAGCTCTTCAGTTTGCTGGTTTGGTTCCCAGGACTTCAGACCCCTGGGTTAAGTTTTTGGGAGAATCTTGTTACTTCTATTCATTTTCCTATCTAGAAAAGCATAAGGTATGGAGTTCACCAAACCTCAACTATGGTGAGTGAAATACATAATAGAAAAAGGAAAGAACTCTGTGCAAATGAAGATCTGAACTGTACCAAGTAAGCTTATTACAAAAAAGGAACAAAACACTGAATTTATTCAACTAATAATTGATGGATTTTTAAGGAATTTGATTAAATTCCTATTAAGGTTATTAAAAACAAGTCCATGAGCAGGGTGCTGGTAGCTCACATCTGTAAGTCTATCTACTTGGGAGGTTGAGATCTGAGGATCATGGTTTGAAGCCATCCTAAACAGAAAAGTCCATGTGGTACTTCTCTTCAATTACCCATGAAAAAGCCAGAAGTAGAGCTGTGGCTCAAGTGGTAGAGTGCCAGCCTTGTATCTGAAGGGTTAAAGTTTTTGAGGCAGTGACCACTTGTTGCTTGTTTCTAGCAGAGCAACACGTGGTGGTAATCCAAACACCTGGTTGGTTGTGTGCCTTTATAAACCCTGAAAATCTTTAGCTTGGGGCTCTCCTCCTAGGCTCCACTGTGTCAGAGTGTAGGATGAGGCCCGAGCTGCAGCCCATTTAAATAAAACCTTAAAACAGCTGTAAAATCTGGCTCTTAGTGGTCTTCTTGGTGGTGGACCTGCAACCTGGGTATAACATATTAGTGGGGGCTGGTCCAGGATCCCCCAAATACCCCCCAGATCTAAGACTCCAAAGGTAATACAGAGCTGTATTTGTTAATTTGTCTTGTCCTGTCATTTTTCTGTTTTACTTTCATTTTCCTTTGTGAGAACGGCCGCTCCAATTCGTAAAGGGTTGTCGAATCGGATGCACTTGCACGACAACCCTGGAGGAACTGGGAGAAGTCCCAGATCCTCTTGTGGGCGGGGTCCTTGGAACCCTGCTGTGTGGGGTGGGTGGGGGGGTCCTTGGAACCCTGCCATGTGTGGCGGGGGTTCTTGGAATCCCATCATGTGGGGGGGGGGAGTTGGAACCCTGCTGTGTGGGGCTGGGGTCCTTGAAACCCCGCCGTGTGAATTGTGGGGTGGGGGTCGGTTCGCTGTTGGGCTGGAACTGACCAAGAGGGCCTCCTAACTGAGGCCCAACTCGCCCACTGTGGGTCCACTCCTTCTGCTGTGGGGCATGGGTGTGGAACCCGACCATGACAGGAGTCAGCGGACCAATTCAGGAGATCTCCACTTCGTAAGCTTTTTTCCTGTCAGGCCTGCATGTGTTTTGTTTGTACTGTTTATTGTTTTTTGGACTGTATGACTGACAGGACTGGAAACCATGGGCACCACTCCATTTAGCCCCTAGACTTACAGAAAGAAACTGAGAAAGAGGAAAAGAAAAGGTACCCCCGGTTTTTCAGGGAGATAACTTGGAAGAAGAAATGTTTCCTCCCCCACTCCCCTTCCCAGGTTCCTTTTGCAGAACCTGAGAATGATCAAGAGGAGGAGGGAGCTATCGAACCCTCGGCACCTGCCCTTAAAGTTTCTGAGGGGCCAGTTACTCGACGATGCCATGGGATCAACCCCCCTTCTATTGCAGCTGTTTTTCCCTTATGTGCCGTAGGTCCTGTGGATGCGGATGGTCAACAGCAACTCTAATATTGGCCATTTTCTACCAGTGATCTATACAATTGGTGTACGCAAAATGCCCCCTTTTCTGAGAAACCCCAGGATTTAATTTGTTTGCTTGAAACTCTTCTCTTTACTCATCAGCCCACTTGGGATGATTGCAGTCAGCTTTTACAGGTCCTTTTTACCACCAAAGAGAGAGACCATATCTGAGAGGCTGTCCGGAAACATATCCCTGGCCCCACAGGAGCACCCATCGCAGATCCTGCCCTGATCGCTGCCTACTTTCCTGAGATCTGACCAACATGGGAGTACAATACGGTTGAAGGTAGGGAGCGACTCCTTGTCTACCGCCAGGCTCTGTTGGCAGGTCTCTAGGCAGCAGCTTGCCGACCTACTAATATGGCCAAGGTTTATGGTGTAAGACAGGGAGGAAGTGAAAGTCCAGCAGCATATGTTGAGTGGCTCATGGAAGCTTTTAGTCAATATGATCTTGAGACCCAGGAGTCAGCTCAGATGATTATGTTTGCCTATATAAATCAAGCTGCACCAGACATAAAGCGAAAGTTGCAGGCTCTAGACAGACTTGGTGAAAAGTCTATTAGGGATCTAATAGCCATAGCAGAAAAGGTTTACAATAAGAGAGAGATGGAGGAGCAAAGACAGGAAAGGAAGGGCAGAGAATGTGAAAATGAGCATGAAAAGAGAGACCGTGCCAAGGAAAAGAGGCTAGACTTGTTGGACTCACCATTATCACATGCTGAGCATACCTGGTTCACAGACAGCAGCAGTTTCATTCAAGATGGGAAAAGGTATGCGGGCACAGCAGTCACCACGGACACTGAGATAGTGTGGGCAGAAGCACTCCCCCCGGGAATGTCTGCACAAAGAGCAGAACTAGTGGCACTAACAAAAGCCCTACAAATGGGAAAAGGGAAGAGACTAAACATTTACATGGATAGTCGGTATGCTTTTGCCACCGTGCATGTCCATGGAGCCATTTACCAAGAGAGGGGGCTGCTGACAGCTGAGGGAAAGGGTAATAAAAACAAACAAGAAATTTTAAGCCTCATCCGGGCCTTATGGGAACCAGCAAATATTGCCATTATCCACTGCCCTGGCCATCAAAAGGGAACTGATTCTATAACCAAAGGAAATAACTTGGCCGATCAGGCAGCTAAGGAGGTGGCCCTCCAGCCCAGAGTGGAAGTACTGACTCTACTAGACCCAGGGCCACGAGCTTTGCCTCCTGAGCCTCAGTACTCCCAAGAAGACTTGGAGTAAATAAAGAAAATTCCCATGGCCTATAAACCCCCGGACAGAGAAGGAAACAAAGACTGGTGGAAAACTGGTGAGGGGAAACTTATCTTGCTACAAAGATTGGGCAAGGGGATTCTTGAGAATCCACCAGGTCTCTCACATGGGAACCCAAAGAATGCAGGATTTACTCTGACACTCAGAAGTAAAAATTAGGCAAGGAAATCAACTCATTGAGGACTTTGTTAAAAATTGTAAAGCTTGTCAGCTCACCAATGCCCCCAATCAACCAGTTACAAAAGGAGCTCGCCTCCATGGAGATAGGCCAGGTGTGTATTGGGAAGTAGACTTCACAGAAATTAAAACTGGAAAATTTGAATATAAATATTTGCTAGTTTGGGGCTGGGAAGGTGGCTCAGTGGTAGAGTGCTTGCCTTGCATGCCTGAGGCCCTGGGTTCGATTCCCAGCACCATATAAGAAAAAAGAAAAAAGCTGGAAGTGGTGCTGTGGCGCAAGTGGTAGAGCACTAGCCTTGAGCTGAAGAGCTGAGGGACAGCGCCCAGGCCCAGAGTTCAGGCCCCACAACCGGACCCAAAAAAAAATATTTGCTAGTTTTTGTAGACACATTTTCAGGATGGGTTGAAGCCTACCCAACAAAACATAAGACCATGAACGTCGTGGCTAAGAAGATCCTGGAAGAAATCCTACCCAGGTATAGCTTCCCATCCACCATTGGGTCGGACAATGGACCAGCCTTCATCTCAAAAGTAAGTCAGGGAATAGCCATGGCACTGGGGATGGATTGGAAATTGCACTGTGCTTATAGACCCCAGAGTTCAGGGCAGGTAGAAAGAATGAATCAGGCTTTAAAAGAGACCTTAACTAAATTGGCCTTGGAGACTGGCGCAGACTGGGTATCACTCCTTCCTTTTGCCCTGTTTAGAGTAATAAATTCACCCTATCAGCTTGGCTTTACTCCTTTTGAAATGATGTATGGACACCCTCCATCCATTATCCCTAGCCTTCAGACTGAATTGCTTGCTGATTTGGATGATACTGAATTTCTGTGTAAGCTTGACTATTTACAGCTGTTGCATAAGAGTATGTGGCCCCAGCTTAGAGCATTATATGATTCTGCTTCTATTCCCATTTGTTTAAACCAGGGAACTGGGTGTTTGTTCGAAGGCACAACTTGAGATCTCTGGAACCACAGTGGAAGGGACCTTACATGGTGCGACTGGCTACACCTACTGCCCTTAAGGTGGATGGCATTGCTGCTTGGGTCCACTGCTCCCATGCCAGACCAGTTGACCCCTTTGCCCTGGAAGACCATGGGGAAACATGGGAAGTCTCCAAGCATCCTACCCAACTACTCCGCATACGCCTCAAGAAAAGAAAAATGAACTGATTGTTATTGGTATTGTTGTTTAATAGTATGGCTAAGGTCAGAGAGGGACTATCAAGAGCTGTTGGAGTTTAGTTTTGGGCTGGAGCCACAAGATTGTGTCTCAGGACCATAAGTCAAGGCGGGGGGGAATGAAGGGTTAAAGTTTTGAGGCAGTGACCACTTGTTGCTTGTTTCTAGCAGAGCAACACATGGTGGTAATCCAAACACCTGGTTGGTTGTGTGCCTTTATAAACCCTGAAAATCTTTAGCTTGGGGCTCTCCTCCTAGGCTCCACTGTGTTGGAGTATAGGATGAGGCCTGAGCTGCAGCCTGTTTAAATAAAACCTTAAAACAGCTGTAAAGTCTGACTCTTGGTGGTCTTCTTGGTGGGGGTCCTGCGACCTGGGTATAACATATCT
The DNA here is from genome assembly GCF_000151885.1 of Dipodomys ordii. Classification (NCBI taxonomy): domain Eukaryota; kingdom Metazoa; phylum Chordata; class Mammalia; order Rodentia; family Heteromyidae; genus Dipodomys; species Dipodomys ordii. Next base: position 9,162,149 of record NW_012267273.1, on the reverse strand, counting down.
AGTCATTTACTGTGTAAATGTTCTATTCTCTTCCCCACCTCTGAGGCTGGGCACTTATTTTTGATCAATGAATGAGGTGTTAACAAATGTGATTAGGGTAGTGACTTGAAAAAAATGCATTCACATTCCTTCTTTCTGAACAATTTCCATGTAAATATACCCAAGCCAGTCTGCTGGATGATAAAGCAAAGCACATCCAAGTTGTCCTGGTCATCAGAGCCCGGGCCCTAAAGGAGGAGCCAATAGTCAACTGACTCAGAAATACACTAGTAAACCAAGAGAGTCCAACAAGCAATCCAACCAAGCCCAGCAAAAGCCATCAAACTATAAGCTTATAAACAAAACAAATTCTTACTTTAAGTGATTGAGTCTAGAGAGGCAACTGAACTGCATTATTGTATAAGTATTGTAATACTTCTGGTTAATGTTAGAAATATATATAATGAAAAAAGCCTTCCAGCTTAACAGATTCCGTAACACATCTAGTTTGCACATGATCACACGCTACAAGAAAGACGGTGTGACTGGGATTACACATGAGCAGATGCTCAGAAGGATACCAAGACATCCAGGTAAAATCCAGGCTTAAGACAATCTGAAACTGCTGATAAGCTACCTGCAGAATTCCCCAAGTTATCTAAAATCTGTCCTTCTGTTTGTCGCAGAAGATAAAGAAGCAGTAGTTGTTTCTTCCCTCTCCAGTTTAAAAAATACACTTCCTTAACACTCTCTTGTAGCAGTAATTCTTTCACAATATTGTAGCAGTAATTCTTTCACAATATTCAATAGAGAGAGGGGGAGTATATTATTTTATATTTCTGAGTTGACAATGTTTCACCATGGAGATACGAACAAATGACCTGCCTCCTCCTCCTCCTCCTCCTCCTCCTCCTCCTCCTCCTCCTCCTCATCATCCTCCTCCTCCTCCTCCTCCTCCTCCTCCTCCTCGTCCTCCTTCTCTTCCTCCTCTTTCTCCATCATCATCTTCTTCATTTGTTGGTCTTGGGGCATGAACTCTGGGCTTGGACACTGTCCCTGATGCTCTTCAGCTCAATACTTGAGCCACAGTGCCACTTCCAGTTTTCTGGTGTTTAATTGGAGATAAGAGTCTCACAGCCTTTCCTACCCAGGCTAGTTTTCAACTGCGATCCTCAGATCTCAACCTCCATAAGCCACTGGAGCCCAGCTATGACCTGCCTTCTTGGCAGGGCTTTTCCCAAGAGCAGCACTTAAACATGGGCATGAGCATGCAGCTGGTGTTCCACCAGATAGCTGTGTTACCTGGATTAACCTGAGCTTTCGTGGAACTCCAGAGAGGCAGCAACAAAAGCAGCACCAAAGGCATTCTGGTAATCAGGATCATCTCAGAAGATGGTGCTGGAACTGGAGCCTGCAATCCACCAGTATTTCAAGGAACCAGAAAGGAAAGAAGAAAAGGGGTTTGTCAGATACCACCAACATGAGGGAACACAGTTTGCACAGCTGTTTCTGTGCTCTTGCAGTGTTTATTTCTACATTTAGAACTTTAAATTACAGACTTTGGAAGTTGAATAGTATACCAGTAACACCTAGTGTAAGAAATTTCAAGTTCCATTAGATTATATACTCATGGAATTAAAACCAGCAAATCTGCACTTAGGTAATGACATTTTAGTATGATAAATACATTCTTAAGTAATGAGTAATAGTAAAGTGAAACATATTTATAATGTCAGCTGATGCTTCTTACAGTTTCAATACTGATTACAATATCAAACCAAGAAAAACATTCAACAATTTTAATCCATTTGTATTTCAAGATATATAAGTTCAAGATTTCTCCTGATTAACTCTAGTAATAATTGGGATTCTGGGGGGGGGGGTTTCTTTTGGAGTGTGTGTGTGTGTGTGTGTGTATTTTGTGTGTGTGTGTGTGTACTGGTCCAAAGGCTTGAACTCAGGGTTTGAGCACTGTCCCCAAGCTTTTTGTGGTTGTTGTTCTTTGCTCGAGACTAGCACTCAACCACTTGAGCCACAACTCCACTTCTGGCTTTTTCCTTAGTTAATTGCTAGATTGGCTTCAAACTGCAGTCCTCAGATCTAAGCCTCCTGAGTAGCTAGGATTATACGCATGAGCCACTGGTACCCAGCCTATGTTTATGTTTTTACTTTTCTCAGAATGATCAGGTGGTAATACATTACATAAGAACATACATAATGAACTCAGAGTAAGCTTATTAAAGGTAGAGGTGATTACATATTGAAATATTTATAGTTATTTCTATATACAGGTTAATAAATACACATATCCCTCATTAGCTGAGAGGGCCTACAAGCAACAGAGTGACCATTCTGGCCATCAGCATCCAGTGACAATGCTCAAACCTAGTGTCCAGATCTTGGTTTCTAATACTATTCTCTAATAAAAGGGACTAGGAATTTTGGGGAAGAAATGTCTTGTTCTAAGACTGAGTCATGAACGTGCAAAATGAGCCTGGAACAACCTTTAGTGCCAGAAATTGAGGAAGTTATGCATACACACACACACACACACACACACACACACACACACACACTTAAAGTTGGAGTATGTCAAAGAGACAGAGGAACCCAATTGAAAGATCTCCAAACAATCAAAGCTAGATAAACTTCAACAATAAAATAAAGTACAGTTTGGATTATGACCCAGAGTATAAAATAAATACCCACGAGTCCACACTGATGTAAACAAATGATTAAATAAATAGAGAATAGAGCATTTCCCATGCAAAAGAAATCCACACGATTTATGTAGCTAATTTGTTCATAAGGAGGAAGGTCAAAGCTGCTTTCTCTCCTACCAACTCCGAAACTGTGAATTGCATATAACTTTCCTGCAAAGGGTACAGCATGGAAATGGAGTTTAAAAAAAAAAAGTATCTTTTCACTGCAAAAATGAGAAAATTACCAGTAAGTCAAGTGGTCATGGTCAACACTGAAAAGTCATATTGACATATTTTCCCTTGATATAATGCAAATATCTGTGTTCTTCCTACTAAATAATCATTACCCCAGTTTATTCATAAGAAAAACATCAGACAAAATGTCCAAGGACAGGCCATAAAATTCCTGAGGCCATAAAATTCTTCAATACTGTCAAGATTGTGCACCTAGACTTTGTATTAGTTCCAAATCCATATGCTTCCTTGTTATTCTGTGCTTTCCTGTTCATTTGCTTTTATTTTGCTCTATCAACATTTTTTATTGTAAAGATGAGGCACAATTACATGTCAGGTCATGAGAACATTTCTTTTTGACCAGTGTCACCCTCTCCCTCATTTTCTCCCAGTTTTTTCCCTCCCAACTCACTTTTCCCTTCCAAAGTTGTAGTTCATTTCCAAAATAGTGTCTAGTGACTATCACTGCTGAATTAGTTCATCCTTGGTCCCACTGTTTCTGTGCTTGCCCTTATCTTTCCCAAATCAGATAAACTTACAAGACAAAGGGTAAAGAAATTAAAAAACAGAGACAAAAAGGGGGGGGAAGAGTAAAGAAAAGAAAAAACAAGAACCACTAACAGTATAATAAAATACCTTGTGTTTCCATTTCTTGGACTTCATTTTGATAAGCATCATTTTATATGATCATATGCACTTACCTATTGAGCCCTTGTGATCCTTTCCTAAGAATATCCTCCTTTGGTCTCACTATGTGAATATTTATGGAGTCCTGTTTAATTAATTATGTTGATTCCATAATTATATCAATTCGTACCTTAGCTATGGCAAACAATTCTATTATTTTATGCTATCATTTTTAGCCCCTTCTTATCTCATCAAAGCCATCCCTCTTGATCTTCCTACGTCAATCTCACTGGGCTTCTATTTCTTTCCCCTGTTTTCTTCTGCCTGAGAGCCTCAGTCAAAAAGTTTCTTTTCTTCCCTCTAGTTGAAATTTCCATGCAATGATACTTCTCAGTGAAACATTCCTGGACTCCCTTGATTACTACATTTACTAAACATGATTCATCTACATAAAACAATAGTGGATTCTAACTATATACTTATCATTCTGATTGTTTCTTTATCTCTCCATATTTATACATATGTCATATTTATATATGTGATGGATACTTACAAAGTGAACTAATGAATGGATGAATATTCCCTTACCTTATATTCCCTTACCCATTTTATCATTTATCAATTGGGAAACTCTAACATTTTTAACCTGTCCCTGCTCAGATACTTTTTTTGGTGAAAGAGGCTCCATTAAGTTACTGTAGCTGTTACATGAATTATCTGTTGGCTCATGTTAGATGTACTTAGGAAAAGTGCAATACTTCTAGTGTTGTGTGATCCTTCTATGTTAAATGTGAATTATTTCCTGCCACACATTATGAGTTCATGTTCTTCTTCTCTGATTTTTTTTCACTTCCAGGCCAGCCAAGCAAAAAGAAAAGATTTATTCATACTTAGAAAAAATAAACATTCCAAGATGAAAATATAGAACCACTGCCCATTGCTAGTACCTCATGCCTGTAATCCTAACTACCTAGAGATCTGAGAATCATAATATAAAGCCAACCTAAGCAGAAAAATCCACAAGATTTTTATAACCAATTAGTAGCAAAAAGCCAAAATCGGAGGAGAAACTCAATGGGTAGGTAGAATGCCAGGCTTGAGTGAAAAGACTAAACAACAGAGTGAAGTCCTAAGTTGTCCCAGTACTAGTACATAAACACCGCACGCACACACACACACATACACACACACACACACACACACACACACACACACACACACGATAAAACTATTCTAAAAGCATTTAAGAAATACAGGATACTTTGTTATATGCAAAGGGTAAGGAAAGTGTGCTAAAAAGAAATTGAAAAGAAATCCATAACTGAAGTGAGTGATTATTTTTTAACACTTCATTGAGACAGTTGTCTGAATAGGCAGACAACTAAAAGATAAATACTTGAAACTGTGTAACAAAATTAACTTCTGGTATAAAAAAATCTCTGTAAATCACTTTTTGTGTGTGCTGGTACTCGAACTGAAAACTCAGGGCCTAGGCAATGTCCTTCAGCTTTGAGCCATGATCCTCATATCTCAGCCTCTTGACCAGTTAAGATTACAGGAGCAAGCCACCAGTGGTCAACTATAAATCACTTTCAGGTGCTACCAAAAAAGATAGGCTAAGCAAGTAGAAAGCACTTAATGGGAGTGGCAGGGGGAACAATAAAATGCTAGTTAACATCTACATATTTAACCTCTCTTGGAGTCAGAAAATCAAACTTTAAAGCAGTAACTGGATGCCAATCCTATCCAATAGGTTGGCAAAATTTTCAAATGCATGAAATCTGGCAATAACGTAGAGAAATGCCTGGTCCTATGCTCTGCCATTGAGTATATAAATTAAAAGATAATTTAAACAAAAATGCACAGACCCTGTTGTCCATATACCCAACTTACTATTATTTACCCCAAAGAAAGATGTATGTATACAAAACGAGGCATGCATAAAGAAGTGTGTTGAAATATGTTTTTCAAAGAACAAAAACTTGAGTTGAGAAAATGTCAATTCATTGGGGAATGTTCTAAATTGTGGTATATTCCTATCGTGAAATACTAGACAATCATAAAGAAGAATAAGTTAGAGATATATTTTGTTAGATGGTTTGCAATCTGTGACATGTTTTTAGGTAAACAAGAAAATTGCAAAGCGTATGTAAGGCACACTGTTTATAGATATGTACACACTTTTATATATACATAGAAGATCGAGCAGATTAAACACCATGCCTATAGAAATGGTTCCCTCATAAGTAGAATTGTGAGATGGATTGTAGTATTTGGCAAGGGAGATTTTGAATGGTGATCAAGAGATTTTTAGCCCTACTTGTAATGTTTTGATTTTTAACAAGGAAAAATGCATTCCTTATTAATAACAGTTACATTAGCTTTTCAGACAAAAATAAGAAAACATTATTTCTGGCAACAAGCTATCAGAATGTCAAGTGCTTTTCAATCAACTCTGAAGTCAGCAGCCTGATGAGAACATATCTTAAACATCAAGTGTCACTTGTAATATTGAGATAGTATGGTGGGTCCACCTTGAATATGAACAAAGTGGAAATTAACTCCAGAGAATTTTTCCTTCTATGTTTCTATCTTTGCACCTTAGACCTTAGGCCCTTAGAAATGCATTACATCATCGAGTCTCACGGCAATCTTGTGGAAAGGAAATGCAATCTCCCTTTCAAAAAGTGGGAAAGTAAGGTCACTTACAGCAGTTTTCCATTCTGACTTATTTGCCTATCAGGTCATCCCACAAGTCATTTAAGGTCAAGAAAATCGTCTCACTCTATATCAAAATTCAGTTAATTTAGACTTGCCTGGCTCACAAAAAGACATGGTTAGTACTGATTCCAGCTCCTCTGACTCCAAATCCAGTCTTTCTACACCCACAGCCAAACACTTTCTGAGGAATATCAATGGGCATGTGGCTCAAAGAGAATTGTCCTTTGTAGTCAAGAGTCCCACTTTCCTTGCCAGGATAGATGAATACTCCAAATTGACTCCAGAGGAAACAGTGGTTCAGGACTTCCCATAAACTTTGCAATATCTGATTGGAAATAGATCACTGTCCATCTCAAGTCCTCCCTATACCAGAATGTCAGAGTTGTCAGAAGTCAGGAAGTAAAACAGAAGGTCAGATATGTATATATAAAGTGTGTACATATCTATAAAAACTTACAGTGTGCCTTACATACACTTTGCAATTTTCTTGTTTACAGCCACACCATGAAATTAGCAGTGAAAAAATGCCTAGGAGACCCAGTTTCTTATGAATTATCACGGAAGAGCCCCCAATAGCCTCTCCATGAGGTATAGTCAGGGCTGGATCAAGTTACCACCACATCTGCTCACAGAAGGATTTGCTCCTTGTCAGTCCTGGGTCTCCTATAGCTGCAGTTTATCAACTCCTGAGACACATGTTTTTTTCTTCCCCAGCTGCCTTAGGAAGACAGACTATTTCCCTAATGACAAACTTCACGCTAGTGATCATGTAAGGGGTAAAACAAGGAACCTGAAGAGACAAGTGCTAAAATATTTTTGAGCTTCTACATGAGAAATGGTAAGCAGGAAGTTCAGGTCTCCCTAGCACCTGGTTCAGAAGTCCAGTAATCTCCATACAGGACTTTGCTTTCTGTGTCAGTGGGAATGCAGCCCCTCTATGGTCTAAGACACAAGCTTCTCTGCAATGTCATACATACACATACATATACACACATATATGTATGTGTATATATATGTGTGTGTGTATGTATATATGACAACACATGATAAATAGCTAATGGGAAAGATGATAGATAGATAGATAGATATGATAGATTTAGATGGCATGGATATAAAGAGAAACATCTTTTTAAATACATATTTTAATAGCTAACATCCCTTTGGAAAAATAGCCCCACTATTTTTTGCCAGTCCTAGAGCTGGAACTCAGGGCCTGGGCACTGTCCCTGAGTTTCTTTTGCTCAAGGCTAGCACTCTACCACTTGAGCTGCACCACTTCTGGCTTTTTCTGTTTATGTGGTGCTGAAGAATTAAATCCAGGGCTTTATGCATGCTAGGCAAGCATTCTACCCTAAACCACATTCCCAGCCCAATAATCTCATTTTTAACTTTTTTTAATTGTCAAGTTGATGTACAGAGGGGTTTCAATGACATAAGTAAGGTTATGAGTACATTTCTTGTCAATCTTGTTACCCCTGCCCTCTTTTCTCCTACTTTCCCTAAGCTTATTTTTCTCCCCCATGATAATATGGAGAATAAGCAAAATAGGCAAGCCTTACGATATTTTGCCCTAACACAATGGAAAGATTTAACTACCTCAGTTCCTCCCAGCTTCCTAGAGTAGCAATTCACAGGGAGTAGAGGTCCTATTCCCCGTGTCTGAATATTAGCAAAAACATCTTTTGGTCTGAAACAGAACTCAAAGAATATCCCAGTTTAAGAAATATCTGAACTTGCCAAACTCGTAAATCATGAGCTGTTACAGAATAGTTCTTTGCAGAAGGGTTCAATGCTGGATAATTTTGGATAACAAATTCCACACAAGACATTTAAAACAACATTTGGTATACAAAAGCATTCCGTCTACTTACCAAACTCATAAATCATTGAATGAGTAGCCAACAGTACCAAAACAATTCTTCACTTTACAAAGGGATCCAATATTGAGGACCTTCAACTAGCTAATTCTTTCAGTACATTCCAAATACAACTCAATATACCAAACTCTACTGTATACCCAACTTTTCAGTAATACAACTAGCATGCAAAGCAGAGTATGTCTGATAGAGCAGGGGTCATTCTTCCTAGTCTGTTTTCCCAGATTCAACAGATAGGAATAATCTTCAGCGATCCTTTCTTTGCTGAATAACAAAGTTTCAGATTGCTTTCAGAGGTCATGTCACTGAGCATATACAAGGACCAAAAAGAAGTGTTGGCTCTCTTAGAAAACCACCCCTGGCCTGCAGCCCAGGCCCCTCCACCTAAACACAGATTAGCCTTCCATGCAAGAAAGGGTGGGACCCTGGAAAAGCTACAATGTGAGGAAAAATGAGACAAAGGGACTTGGGTCAAGTTGGATTAGGTGCACACACATGTGTGTGTGTGTGTATGTATGTAAATGACTGCACATGGCATTTGTATGTGTGTGAAGATTAGTCTTTGGGAAGGGGAAGAAATCCCCCATGCTTTAAAGCCATGCATTGAATCCAGAGACCATTCAGAACTTGTTTATCCTCTCCGTTGAGTCATTTTCATTTCAGATTCAACAAATATGAAGAGTAATCTTTGGAGAGTTTCATATTCAGCAAACAAATATGCAGAAATGACCTTGATTTTGGCAAGCGATGGGCCCCCAAACACACATACACACAAACAACAAAGCCATCCCAAACATTTGCCTGTTTTATCTCGACTCCCAAGGGTTTGTCCAAGTCTTCCTCATTCCAAGCTTTCCTCTGGGAATGCGAACTTCATGCTTCTCAAAATGCCACCCCTCCAGGCTGAGCCAGAGAGCCAGAATGGCCCAAATGTTTGAGGATGCAGTATGTGCCTCGGTGACCTGGGGTGACCCACACTGCTTGAAGTATTATGGAACAGCAAACTCTGTTTCTGTCTTTTACATCTATCTCTGTCTTTTCATCTGTGTAAAGGAGACAATGGGGTTTGCTAGAGCTGAGGGTGGAAAAGAGCCAGAGAGCTCTCTCGTTCTTTCACTTCCATTTCCAGAAGAAGAGAGGATGCTGAGCAGTCACTGATACAGAAGACCCTCCCTCCCACCTCCCCCACCCCATCCCCCACATGCTTGAAGGCAGAAATGAATCACTAAACATTGACCCTGCAACATCATTCATCTGTTTCCTTCCTGATTTATACTTGGTAGGAATGTTAAACTGAATGTTAAATCAATTTATACTTGGCAAGAATGTTAAATGTTAAATATAGTAAGAATGTTATGTGATTATTAGGAGGGAAGGCTATGAATATAAAGTGAAGGTAGACCACTTTTCAAACATAAAACAGTATATTAGAAGCTGTACCATTACCCTTGGCATTCTAAATGTTGGGCCAAATCTCACTGAGCTCCCTGCCATCCTTGGCTCTCTCCTGGGACCTTTTATTCCCATCTCTGCATCCCAACAGCTGAAAAATCATCTTTTTCCTGGGCATCCTTCATATCCAGCCTCTTTCATTTTCCTTCCCCCATCCCACCTCTACCTCCAGCTTCTCAGCTTCCTGAAGCATGTGCCAGTGAACAGAGATGCTGTCTGATTATGAGAGACCTTGACAGTGACCCGAGAAACATACAAGTCCTCAAAAATCACAGAACCACAACAAACAGTGCAAGCTGTTGTCCTCATTAGGGACCTGAGACCTCATCCGTCCCAACCTTCTCTAGTTAGTGGCAAGGAAAGCAAAGCAGCCCCATAGTCAGATGACCTCTCTCCAGAGACAACATCTGGGTAGAAGTGGGGCCAGGCCATTTACTCATCTAGTCTAGCACTTATTCTCTATTGTTCTGCCTCTCCTGGCTCAAACACCTGTTTTCTTTCCAGAAATTCAAAGCCACATATACCTACTTTAGGTCTTGTCTGTGTCAGGTAACTTTTCTTTAAACTAAAATGAAATTACTTGGAAAATCTCTATGGTGGTTTTAATGTATGTCCACAGATTTTTTTTGGCAATCGTCCATGGAGAGCCAGCATTAAATTTCCCTCCCTCTTGAATATAGTCATAACCAACTCATCTCCATCAAAATGAAAGGAATGAAAATGACGGCTGTAAAACTTCAAAGGTCCTAAAGATGACACACTTCTCTTTCCTAGAACTATTGCCTTAGAAAGTGCCCATGCCATACATTCAGGTGACTGGCCGATGGTCCCCCAAACCTAGATAATTGTGTTTGAATATTCCAAGTTTTTAACTCATCACCAATCATTCCATTCTCCTGGAGACTGCAAAGCTCATAGCAAAGAAATCACACTGGAAATAATAACAACCAGTGGCTGTGGCTCTCTCCTTTATCCTGGAAAAGTTTGATGGCAAACTTGTATAAGATACTTCCCTCTTACTCAAAAAATTAAACCCCCCAACAACAAATCCACAAAGAAACAACTGCCCAATAAATAAGTAGGCTAAAGACTTAAAGAGAAACTTCGCTGAAGAAGAAAGAAGGATGGCCAATAGACACATGAAGAAATGTTCAACATCCCTAGCCATAAAAGAAATGCAAATCAAAACAACATTGAGATACAGCAAAAATCAAGAACTTAACAACAACAGATGCTGGAGGGGATGTGGACAGAAAGGAACCTTACTTCATTGTTGGTGGGAATGTAAACTTGTTCAACCACTTTGGAAAGCAGTATGGGGGTTCCTCAAAAGACTCCACATAGAGCTCCCCTATGACCCAGCAATCCCACTTTTGGGCATTTACCCAAATGTTTACAAACAAGACCACACTAAAGCTACCAGCACAACTATGTTTATTGCAGCATTATTTACCATAGCTAACATCTGGAACCAACCCAGATGCCCCTCAGTAGATGAATGGATCAAGAAAATGTGGTATATATACACAATGGAATTCTATGCCTCCATCAGAAAGAATGACATTGCCCCATTTGTTAGGAAATGGAAAAACTTGGAAAAAATTATATTAAGCAAAGTAAGCCAGGCCCAAAGAAACATAGGCCCCATGGTTTCCCTTATTTGCAATAGCTAGTATATGTATGAGTCAAGCAGAAAAGGTCAGATAATGTGATGTTAGGAAAATGAACCCTTAGATATGTATTTTAATGTTTTTTTTCTTTCATGCATGTGTTTCTAACGCATTTATAAGATTATCTCTTTGTTGCTTTGTATGTCCCTCCCCCACAGTATAACCCCTGCTTTCACTATATTTGATGTCAGTATAACTTGTGGAGGAGATGGGGAAAAACAAGTCGTTTAAGGATACAGGTGGACCTGTTGCAACAATGAGAAGTACAAGTTGTCATGTCGAAAACGAGCTTTACAACGTTGGTGCAGGGGGGGGGAGGGAAGGAGTGGGGGAAGGAGAAGGATTGGGATTGGGGGAGAGGGGGGAGGCTGGGAAGGGATGTGAAGGATAAACAAAGGAGGAGGCTGCAATGCTTGGTAAGAAATGTACACATTATCCTGCCCATGTAATTGTAACCCCTCTGTACAGTATGTTCACAAATAAAATTAAATTAAATTTAAAAAAAAGATACTTTCCTCTGAGCAGTAAGTCAGAAGCAGCACTGTCTTTGGGCCCTGGGTCTCCACATTCAGTTCTCTTCTCCAGGTTCCCTCCCTCACCACCCCTTCTCAGTTTACCTTGCATGAAGACTGACCTCCTGGGTTTGAGTCCTGCCTTCATCCATGCCTGTCCCTTAGGGATGTTTGGAATATAGCATATAAAAAGTGCTTAGAACAGAGCCTGGCTCATACATGTGTGCATGTATTTGTACTTTTATTGCACTCTTCTGTGCCTGGAAATTAGAATAAAAAGACAGGCCTCCCCCAGGCATCTCTTTAGTATTGTAAAAGTCAAAGAATATTTATTTGTTGATTGGCGTGCCATTTAAATTGTAATAAAGTAAGCAACAACAACAATAAAAATTCCCTATGTGTGGCCAGCCCACTAAACATTGCTGGGTATATTCTGTGAATCTTTGTTGTGAATATTCCACTCTGGTAGGGGCCTGGCCATCAGCAGTGATCAAAGGCCAATGTGTTTAACTATGTACAAGCACAGTAGAAGTCTGAAAAGCTGAGGAGCACAGAGTGGAGGCCACTGCTATTGAAACAACAATGTGATCATTCTGCTTGATTTAGTGTTGATCTATCCCTGTGTGCAAGCATGCGCAAACCCCAACAATCTTCCAGTCCAGCTGCTTAAGGCCACAGGGTCAAGAAACTTACTTTGCTTATAACATGTCCAGGACCACAATACCCTAGAAACTGCTGGCTGTGCTCTTAAAAGGGCATGGCCTGGCTAGGTTGCTCATTTTGTGCAAAGGCCCTATCAACATGGGCTTGAGGCATCCCTGAGACATACATAAATTGTATGCCATCCATCAATAGAGAACTCTTTTGAACCTTGAACACATTATACATGATACCAGTGAACCCTCCTTTTATATACTCTATGGGAGGTCCACCATAAAGAAAGCCGAACCTACTTTTCCAGACACCAGCCAGGGTTTAACCTTTGGCAGAGAAACCTGTCTTTCCCTTTTAACATGTTCAAGACCCATAATATAATCAGGGATATAACCCTGGTACTCTTGCCACAGAGAGACAGGAGATCACTTTTCCTGAGACCATGTTCTGAAGGAAACAAGGAAGACTTCACCTCTTAAGCTTGTGCAAGCATGTTCTGTAGCGATAACTTCAAAAGTGTTACAATTCAGGTACTTCTAAACCAGCCAGACACTGACTCTCCTCTGGTTGGAGATACATTTATCTGTATATCTAGAAAGTATAAGATACAAATAAAAGTACAAAATATTGTTCATTCTTGAAAAGGGAAGATACATGTAAATAACTTATAACAGTTTCTGGGTGAAAGTAAGGACCTATTGTCTCTTATTTAGTGGTAGGAGTATTTATAAGCATAACATATTGTAAAGGAAGAACAAATTAGCAGAGTACAATTCATTGGGTATCCATATGAGTCTGGCACAGGTTGAGTCACCTGGGAGCAATACATCAAAACCAGCAACAAGTTTGGTTGGTTGGTTTGGTATTCAGCAAGAAAAGTTTCTGCCAGGGCATGGTCACAGGAATGGTGCAATACTACAAGAGGTGTCTATATGGACTTGGATGACCAAGGGAAAACAACATATGAAAAGCCAGGTGCTAGTGGCTCATGCCTATAATCCTATCTACTCAGGACCTGAGATCTGAGAATTATAGTTTAAAGCCAGCGCAGAGAGACAAAGCCATGAGCCACTTATCTTCAATTAACCAGAAAAAAAGACTATGAGACTTTTATTTCAAGCCCCAGTAAGTGGCACAAGAAAGAAAGAAGGGAAGGGATGGGAAGGGGGAAGAGAATGGAAGGGAGGGAAAGGGAAGGCAAGGAAAAGGAAGGGAAGAAAAGGGAAAACATTTTAAAAAATGATTTTTTTAATACCAAGTTTCAACATCCTGGCCAATGAAAGAGGTAAAAGGTTCAGAAAGGCTTTCAAATTTGGGAGATAGAAATGGGGGGTGGGGAGGGCTGGGAAAATGGCTCAGTGGTAGAGTGCTTGCCTTGCATTCATGAGGCCCTGGGTTCGATTCCTCAGCACCACATAAGCAAAAAGAAAAAAAAGCTGGAAGTGGCGCTGTGGCTCAAGTGGTAGAGCGCAAGCCTTGAGCTGAAGAGCTGAGGGACAGCGCCCAGGCCCAGAGTTCAGGCCCTACAACCGGACCAAAAAAAGAAAAATGAAATAGAAATGGAGGGGGGGAATAAGTTGTAAAATTGAGCAGTTTGTTTCTCATCTTCCTAGATTTGACACCTGAAGACCCTCTTATTAACTTAGAAGGCCTTCTAAGGCTCACAGGTCTTATCAAAACCAGTTCTAACCTTTACCTGCCTGTTTCTCTCTTCCTTTAGGGTTGCTAGGGCAAAGTAGAAGATGAGGTGTTATCTATCAGGACCAAGGGACATATAGAAACTGGGAATAAAAATTTAAAGGCCCTAACATCTTGGACAAATCCCAGCTTCAAAGACTGATTCAGCAGTTGGTTTGACTAAGTGACTGAAATTGCTTTCCTGGTCCCTACCCCTTCCTCTAACTAACTTCCTCTAACTAACTAAACTTATACCCATAGCACCTGCAGCTTCTTTAGTCTTTGCCAAAACAATGATGCCACTGATCAAAATTAAGTTCAGCCTCTCGCCGTTTCTATTTTATGTTTCCTTCACATTGCTGGCCAGATAGTCTCTTCTTCTACCTTACTTTAACTGGCAGCCTCTGAACAGAAAATATAAGTTTATTTGAGGTGATTAAACATCTACAGCCTCCATCTTCATTTAGGAAGTTTTCCCTGAGTTACCAGCACCTGGCACTTACAATTGATGTGTAAGAGCCTACCCTCACCCCAATCTGGCTCTTCTACACTTCCTAATCCAGCACCACATTGCCAGGACCAAGAGCCCATGCAATGCTGGCCCAGGAGATTTCTCAGTGCAATTTCAGAATGCTCTTTTTGGGTCTAATCTCTCACCAATGCCACATCTTCTGCCAAAAGACTCAATGCCAGCTCCCTTGAACAAGAGTGTGTGCCTTTGGGATGGTCTTTTATTAAGCCAGGTAAATGTATGCTTGCCTTCAAACTCTTGTTCTGAGCTTCTATCTGAGTTATTTCATCCCACATTTTGGCTGACATGGCTCCTTTGGGAATACACATATATATGAACATAGCATTTGTTAGTGGTAGCATCTTTAGGCATACCCACTTCCTTGCCTAGGCTGGGGACTCCCAATCAGAACCAGAGCTTGTTGATCATCAGTGAGTGTGTTAGGCAGATGATAGGCTGATAGAAGGGGTTGGCCTGTTAACCTCACAGACAGAGCAAAGAGGCTTTCTCCACTAAGTTATTCCCTCCTTTGTGGTACTTGTAGATCAGTACCTGGAATAAGCTGTCTCTTCTTTTGCTAGATTCATGGAATCTATACCCCATAACTTAGCAGATATAATCACATAGTATGGATATTGCTTCTAACTGTACTTGTATTTGAATTCTTTTTTTTTCCTTAAATGCCTGAAAGGCATTCCCTTCCTCAGGCTTTCTGAGCATAATAGTAACCATTTCTAGAACATTTTTGATATAGCAGGTAGTGTGCTAAACTTTGTATGAATCTTCCTCGTTTGGTCCAAAGCCTTAGAAGGATCCAGAGCCAGTGAAAAGGACGTAATCAGTAACTGCACCTGCTGCCAGTAAGCCCACTTCTGGGCTAGCTCTGCTATACATCCTCCTAGAGCCTGGACAGCCACCCCTTTCCAGAATGAACTCAGCTCCCTCTCTTTATTCAAAGGAGAAGTTAGGATGAATGAGAATGGAGGAGACCCAAGGAGCCTCTCAGGCTAGGCACTCTAAAATTCTAGCAACTGTAGTTCCAAACTCTCTCCATAACACAGCCGAGCTTCCTCCGGATCCAGGAAGTATTCTGCTACCCTGTCCTACCCGGGTACGTACTGTATTACAGTAATGAGAGCTTTGGCTGCTTTAAATATCACAAAACAAAACCAGGGGCAGCCTGAGTTCATCATCATTCTTCATCCAGACCACAGAGGAGAGCCCCGCCAGACCCAGGCCAGAGTGGAGTACAGAGAGAAGCCCACGCTGTCCCTTTCGGGAACCCATTGGCTCAGATATGGAATGAAAATCACCAATGGCAGCAGCTGTTAAGAGCCAGTCAGCAGGAGAGCCTGAGAGGTCACTCTGGGACAGAGTGAGGCCCTGGCTGGAGTCAGACTGTGAAGATCTGGCTTCCTGGGCCCACCAGGGGAGGAGCCAGTGCCAAGCCTGAGGCTGCAGGAACCGCGGCCTCTCACCTCTGGGAGAACCAAGAGAGTCCAGCCAAAGGTCTCCGCAGAAATGAGGCTAACATCTCCTCCTGGGTCCTGGAGGTATCTTCAAAGCAAATCAACAAGCACTAATCTGCAGAGGAGGACAGGGTGAGCCTGTTGAAAGGACTGGAGCTGGGGCTTTCCCCCTCTGTGCTTGCTCCCAAACAGAAGGGCAAATCTGCAGTGGGGTCTGGCAGAGCCTTCAAGGAGAACTGGAAGCTAGAACTAACTAGGCTAACTAGTTAGTTAGCTAACTAGACTCCCTTTTAACTCACCCCGAAAAACTGTCAGGAGGTTTCAGCAGGGTTATCGTATAGTGCTATAGACTGAATGCATATGTGTTCCCCTAGAATTCATATGTTGAAATCCCAAGCCCCAGTGTGATAGCCCCAAGAAGTAGGGCAGGGAGGAACCCTTATTTAAAAGGGGGAGGAGGGCAGGATGAGCTCCGGTTGCTCACACCTGTAATTCTAGCTACTCAGGAGGCTGAGATCTGAGGATCATGATTCGAAGCCAGCCCAGGCAGGAAAGTCCGTAAGACTCTTATCGCCAATAAACCACACAGAAAAGGCCAGAAGTGTCGCTGTGGTTCAAGGGGTAGAGCACTAGCCTTGAGCACCAAGAGGCTCAGGGACAGTGCCCAGTCCCTGAGTTCAAGTCCCAGGACAAACAAAAAAAGAGGGGGGGTGCACCCTTAGGAGATGATTGGAATGTATTTTAAACATACACAGAAATGTAACGATGCAATCTTTCTCTATATAACTAAGATAAGCTAATAAAAGTGCTTTTCAAAAAAAGGTTTTTTAGTCCCCGTATATAAAAATTAAGACTCCAGAGAGATTTCTCACATGTTCTACTGTGCATCTCTATGTGGATACACAGTGAGAAGGTACCAACTATAACTCAGGAAGGAAATTTATTTCTCATGTAGCTGTTACCTTGATCTTAGACTTACTAGCCTCCTGTGAGAAATAAATTTATGTTATTGGTAAGGCACCCAGTTTAGTGTATTTTGTTATGACAGTCCAAAGGACTAAGAGAGGTAGAGCTGTTGATGCTGGTAAGAATCAAATAAATCAAATGCAAAGGAAGGATGAGTGCACTAAGCAATCTTCCACAGCAGGGAATTAGATTCACATGCATATTCTCACCCTGCAAACGTGGCCCCTCTCTCACTACCACTCAGGTTATTCAATCCCATGGTTGCAAGGCATTCCCTGATGATGAAAGTATGAGGTTAGAACTTACTAATTTAAAGACAGGTAGAGGTAGGGTCAGGGAAATCCTCTTTCAATTCCTTGGCTGTCTCATTCCTTGAACTCCATATATTTTACTTCCACCAGAATAGTTATAGGAGATTTGCTAATAATTTTTGTTATATAGCAATACACACAAGCAACCCTTCTCTAAATGTGTGGTCTTTAAAGGATGAGTATTCTCTGTAGCAATCAAAATTTTTAAAAAGAAGATTGAAAATCCAAAGTCAAGCAAAGGATTACGCTCTTTTAGGTAGTGTCTGGGCCAAAGGACTATTAACCATAGGAATGTGCATAAAGCAACTAGATCTAATGGTGTCACTAGAATGGTGTCATCAGTCCCTTGGGGATCTCTGCATGCTTGTAGAATATAGAACTAAGCTTAGGAAAGACAGACTCAAGGAAAATCTAGGATTAGGCAGAAAGGGAGATGTTATTACCAAATCATAGTATGTAAAAATAGACAGACAGACAGACAGACAGACAGACAGATAGATAGATAGATAGATAGATAGATAGATAGATAGATAGATAGATAAACAAGAACCTGCAATATCCGCAAAAGAGTTGATTACAAGATTTCACCAAGTACTTACCAAACTAGGTTTTGAAATTTCTAGCTATAGTAACTAGACTATCCTCAAGTTTACACTCCAGAAAGGTAAAAATAATCCTTTTTGTAACCACCAATGAGCCTGTAACACAGTTGCCTGCTACAGTTCAGAGCAAAGAAAGACCACCAAGGATATATGCTCCCTCACACTGTGTTCCTTCTTGATAATGAGCATGATGAAAAATGATGTGATTAAATCCTATTGTAGAGATAAAAATGCTATAACCATTCGCTGGATGCTGTAGATTTCACACCTGAAATCCTAGCTACTCAGCTGAGATTGGAAGATCTCAGTTTGAAGAGAGCCTGGGCAGAAAAGTCTGCAAGATTCCATTTCCAATTAGCCAGCAAAAAAACTAGGCAAGAATCATGGCTCAAGTGGTAGAGTGCCAGTTATGAACATAAAAACCAAGCAAGTGTGAGGCTCTGAGTTCAAGCCCAGAAAGTTCAAATTCCTCTAAGTTCAAGCCCACACACACAAAATGCTGTTTCCTTAACTTCAAAGGAAGCTATAGGTCAAGTTGGCCCAAGGTAACAACATGAAACCCTACCTATAAAATAACTAAAGCCGAAAAAGAACAGTATTTCTAGGGTGTGACTCAGGTGGTAGAGCACCTGCTCAGCAACTGTAAAGCACAACCTTCAAACTCCAGTACCAAAATAAAATATAATAAGATGGGAGATCCGGAGGGCAAAATTAATTGTTTTAACCAAAAATAAATAAATATTGCTACTTGACAGTTGCATGAAATAATTACATTGACTCTGATACATAAAATCCTACTCAAGAATTTTATTCTACCAATGTCTTTTGGGCTTTTTTTAATCAGTTTCCCAGGTTCTCATCTCCCCAAATCCTAAATTATTCATCAGAGTCTCAAATACCATTGAAACTAGCATTGGTGGTTGTTTCTCCTCTTTCACTGCGTAACACCACAGGGAGAAGAGAGAATGGGGAAGTAGCACCTTAATTGCACAGCATAAAGTTTTCTTTTCTGTCTTTATCAGTAACTATAAGCTGTTTGGTAGTTTGATGGATGACCTGAGCTCTAGACTACTCTGGAACTCTAGACTATGCTGGAGTAATTATTTTAGTGATCCTGGGAAACAGCTCAGAGCTTCATCTTTTCTACAGCATCTCTCCTGTTGGCTTAGCATGGCCCCAAATCCCAGCAGTAAAGTCTTGAGTACCACAGCTCCTGGAATGTTGCTTAGAATGTACATTTGAACATCCTTAGTAAAACAATTATCTGAATTCATTCATGCAAATGTTTCCTCTTATGTAAGTCCTTCTTATATAAATGCTGGGGATCTAAAATTGAATCATTTGATAAAATTTCTAACAGCTCAACACTCTTCCAGTATGTCAGCCTTCTAGAGAATGAAATACTCTCCCAAACATGAATCATCAGTACAGCACTTGTGAGATACATGATGTCCTTGACTCAGTCCCCTGAAAAGTGATGTTGAAGTAAATGGCTAAGACATCCTCTCAGCACCATAAGAAGTCCATGATAACTCAGTAAAGCAGAGTATCCACAAAGTCCTGAGCCTGGGTTTGGGACTGAGGGATGAAAACAGTGGGGATGATTGTGTTGTGGGTAGAAATCCGGATATTGTTACTAAACATCAAGTAACTTAAGACTGAAAACCCATATGCTTGTTTTCCTGCCATATTGGAAACTTGGGACAAGATAAGGTAGGGCACAGACATGGTCACTGCTAATGTGACAGACCCCTACCTCTGTGTAGTCCTATGTGTTTAAAAAAACTTTCTCATGAGTAACGATGTTTGTTTGAAAACATAGTTGCATATGCTTACTATTAGAGTTTGAGCCTTTGTGGGATATCACTTTCCCTAACTAAGGGAGTTGTGTATGGGTTACTAAAATAGAGGCAAGAATGGAAGCTGACTAGATGGAAGATCTGAGAGTTATCAAAACTAGTTACATGCAAATCCCCAAATCACATCATTTAGAATTTTGGAAAGCAATTTGGCTCTAATTTTTTCAAGTGGATTGTGAAACTAAAATGGGAATTTTACTTAGACAAATTGACTGGTTTTAACAGAACAGAAATCAAAATGCTGGGTGCCAATGGCTTATGCCTGTAATCCTAGCTATCAGGAGGTTGAGATTTGAGGATTGTGGTTCAAAGCCAGCCCAGCTACTAAAGCCCACGAAACTCTTATCTCCAATTAACCACCAAAACCAGGCAGAAGTGGAGCTATGGCTCAAGTGGTAGTACACAGCCTTAAATAAAGAAGTTCATGGACAGCACCCAAGCCCAGAGTTCAAGCCCCAGGACTGGCACAAAAACAAGAGGGAAAGAAAGAGAGAGAGAGAGGAAAAGAGGAAGAAAGTAAGAAAGGAAGAAAGAAAGAAGGAAAGGGGGGAGGGACAAGACAAGAAAAGAAATGGAGATTGGCATAATACTATCCAGCCACTAGTGGTATGGCTAGTCGGAACCAGATTACATAATCACATTCAACTCATTCTTCAACAACACTCCATAGCCCTCAAAACCAAAGTCCATAAAAGTAAGGAACCCCAACTACACAGCAATTGCCCAATTCTTTAATAAGAATGAATGTAGGTTCACAGTGTGGGACATGACAAATGAAACTTCCTAAACAAGTCATATTGGGAATCAGATGCATCTCCAGAGATGCAGAAATGAATAAGCACAGATGCTGTTGCCTGGATACCTGAACAACCTCGTGTATACACAGCAGGTCTATCTGCTTCCCTAAGCAGAGCATCTACCTGGAGAGCTGTGGAGAATTGGATCCCTCGGCTCTTGTACTCGGATTCAGTATCACACTGAGTTTTGCCATTGGTATTTCTCCCTTCTCAACTATCCTACCTTCTCAATTTTCTCCTCAGTTTGCTCCAATCTCCACTTTGATTCTACAAAGTATTCTAAGATGGAAGTTGTAATGCAGATCAATAAGTAGGTCAATTGTAAACATGAGTGACTATCAAATTAAGCGATATGATTCTCAGTCAATGAAGGATTTCTTTAATTGGCAATTGTTGGCATCAGCATCTATAACTGTAGATATGCAGGGTGATTAAGGAGAGCCTCAGCCTGTCTAAATCAGTAGGCCTACCAAACTTTATTCCTCAGTGAGTGACAGAGTGCCTGGCTTTAAGTTTAAACTCTGACCTTTATTGGCATCATAATCTAAAGCACATCACTGAACACTCATCTAAAAATGGGATGCTAAAAGCAGTTTCATCTGAGAGGGCCAGCAAAGGAAGTAAATGAGTTAATACTTAGAATAGTGCTTGGCACGAAGACTTACCTACTATTATTACAACTGGAGCTGTTTAAACAACGGGAACCACTCACATTTCATAGTAAATACATTTTGACTGTCCCTAGTACATGGCTAAAGCCCATGCACATTAAATAATCATGACATGACAACACCTTAGCAAAAACAAACATACCAAAAGCAAACAAAAGGACCAACATCCTTTCCTCTAATAAGAAGCAGTCCATGTTAGCATGCAAAGTTGTCAGGCTCAATCTCTTCCTGGACCATATTTCTTCAAGTACATCTAATCCTAAATTTGTTATAAGTTTATAGAAATCTTTCAGCTTTAAGAAAATGACTGTAAGAGATTTTGCAGCTTTGATCTTACCTGCCAAAGGGGTTCTTATGACGTAGGTTTTATGACCTCTCCGAGACCAGCAATTGTGCTGCTCTTGTAAACTCCTGGGGGCAGCCCTTGATTCTTTTTCTTAATGTCTATAACTTCATCTCTCATAAGAAACTCACACTCTAGCCAATAATCCCTACCTATGACTTCCATGAAGTTCAACAAGCAATGTGACAGAGAAACAGCTGTCTTAAAGGTGTTATTTCTTCTCTCTGAATTCTTCTAGTAGGAGCATGTATCCCAGTCCTCTTCTGTACAGAATGGTATGGGGAGATTTGTCGAAAGAGGGCCAAGGAGAGGGTTCTAGTTGAGCCTCCTGTACAGTAGAAATCCTCATTTAATAACAAAATGCTGAAACAAGGACACAGGATGACCCATTGCAACAATGATCATCACAAAAGACTTTGTTGGAAATGAACTTTACAACTTCAGGGGAGGGAGAGAAGTAGAGAGGGGGGAAGGGTTAGTAGGAAAAAAACAAAGGAGGGCATAACAATGTTCAACAAGAAATGTAGTCATTATCTTACTCATGTAACTGTAACCCCTTTACAATAAAATATTTTTTTAAAGTAGAGATTCTGAGCAACTGAGCACAAAGACCTAGGCTCAGAAATCAGGAAGTAAATTGTGCATCTTCAAATAGAAGACTAGCCGAGTCAGCCAAGTGGGGGCTTTCCATCAGAGGAAACTGGTGGCTGAGTGAGGAACAGGGACAGGAAAGAAGGCTGGGAGGCACAGGGCTCTCTCTGATTTCAGCAGGAAGAGTCATGCATGCAGCAAGGGTGTGGTATGGACAGGAGAGGGGAAGAGGCCTCTCTTAAACCATTGGTCTGGTGGGTGTAGCTGTCAGTTTTATTTGGAACTGATGATTGGTGAGCTGCTTGTCCAACGGTTGCCTCTCCTAAATGTGCATCCAATCAGTGTCATTTTTCAAACCCTCACTCAGCTCTGGCCAAGGAGGCAGCCATTAAAACCAGAGTCCGGGCTGCAGCAGGAGGAAGCCTGGAGCTCTGTGGAGCTCATGAAATAGGACACCCAGAGAGGAACTCTGGAGGGAAAGAGTCACAGCCAAGCAAACACACCCTCAGCTAGAGTACTGTGTCCAGAGGCCTGAGAAGGGGTCCTGGTTTACAGGGAAAGACACTCAGCTATTCCTGGTCTCCTTTTCACCAGTCAGAATTTCCTCCAGAGTTGGCCCTTTTAGCTCAGTCTGTGTATTCAATTGCCTCACCTACAGTTTCAATAGCTTCTTTAATGAGCTCTCACTTGGACATCAATGTTATTAGGCATAAATGTTTTTGTTTCTGTGTGTTCTCTGGGTTAGATCCCTACTGAACCAGAAGAATTTGCTGTAATTTCTCTCCTACTTTTAACCAAAACTGGAGCATGATGAGGGTATTATGTAATGTGTAATTCCCAGCAAGGACATATGGGAAGACTGGGTTAGCTACTAGAATGAGTTACTTCGCTGTAGAATGGTATATTTTTTTCAATATGAGAGGTTATAGAATCCAATGACTTATAGCATAGTAAATTTCAAGTTAGAGATTCTAGGTTCATAGCTCAGCACTACCTGCTGTATGACCTAAGGCAAAACACTCAACTTCTCTGAGCCTTCATTGGCTCATCTGTAAAATGGAATAATGGTATTGATCCCAAATGACTGTTGTCAGGATTAAATAAGAAAGTACATTTATAGCAGTTCATCTAGCATCTGGAATATTAGTGATTTCACCTCATATAGTGGTTCTGAGTGTATCTTGTGCTGTGAAAATAGTCTTTAAAAGACTTTGAAAGGGTAAACAAAGGAGGAGGCTGCAATGCTTGGTAAGAAATGTACGCATTATCCTGCCCATGTAATTGTAACCCCTCTGTACAATATGTTCACAAATAAAATTAAATTAAATTAAAAAAAAAAGACTTTGAAACTGGGCATGCTGTCTCACACTGTCATTTTAGCTACTCAGGAGGCTGAGAATGGGAAGATCATCATTCAAGTCCAGCCTTGCCATGAATGGGGTGGGGGGAGTTGAGATTGGTGGGGAGATAGTGAGACTTCATCTCAACAGAAAAAGCTAGGCACCATGGTACATTCCTATCATCTTTGTATCATCCCAGCAATGTAGGAAACAAAAACAAAAAGATCACAGCCAGTCCAGCCCATGTAAAAGACAAGATCTTGTTTCAAAATAACCAAAAAAGGCTCAAGTGGTACAACACCTGCCTAGCAAGTGTGTGGCCCAGAGTTCAAACCCCAGTACAACCAAGAAAAACACTTTTTTTGAGATGGTGCTACATTTCCCCAATTTTAGTGTCTGCCCAACTGGAGATCGGTGAGATCTCTTCCAACGTGGGTACCAAGCATGTGCTGGGAGCGTTTTTCTCCTCCTAGCAGCTCCCCCCCACTCACATTCCGTGAAAAGCTTTCGTGGCCACGTGCAGGACCGTAGCAAATGGCAAAGAATTTCCACCTCGCATACCAAAGCTTTGAAAAAACTAACAAGTTCCAGAATTTTAATCTAGAAATAAAGCCTCGATTCTAGAAATAAGCCACAGTAGTCACACTGACCTGCAGCCAGAGTAAGGTATTTGGATATTTACATTTGAATCTTTCAGAGTTATGGAAACTGAACTTTTACACGTGACTTGGTAAAATAGCATCTAATTGATGTGCTTGACAAATTACAAAACACAGAATTACCAGGTATTAAAAGCTTACACTTTAAGCTGGTCTGGTTTTTGTGAGTTCATGAAAATTGTTTTAACTGTAAGCTATTGCTGTTATTAATACAACTATTTCTAGTCTCATCCTATCATAAACATCTAGCTCAACAAGCATTCATTTGTTTAATATTTCAATTTCTAAATGTAAGGAACTGTAGTAAGCACTAAGGATACAAAGTTATCTCATTTATAGTATCTAGACTGTGCCTACAAGGAAACCTGATGAACAGTAAAAGACAAATAATCACACCTGGACATGATTAATTAAACAGCAATTAAAACATTCACACAGTGAGAACAAAGGAGGATATTCTTAGGAGATAATAACAAGGGTTCAATAACTGTGCATAAGATCATATAAAATGATGCTTATCAAAATGAACTTCAAGAAATGGAAGTAAGAGGTTTTTTATTATACTGTTTGCAGTTCTATATTTTTCTTCTCTTCTTCCCTTTTTTCTTTGGTTTATTCCCTTCTGTCACTGTTTTTTTTTTTATTTCTGTACCTTTTGTCTTATATATAAGTTTATCTGATTTGGGGAGGGGAAGGGGAATCTCAAAAACGGTGGGACACAGGGTGAACCAATTCAGCGTTGTACTCATTACACCCTATGTTGAAAATAAACTATGCAACTTAAGAGGGGCTGGAAGGGGAAAAACTGGGCGAAAATAAGGGAGGGGATGACACTGTTCAAAAGGAAATGTACTCATTACCTGTCAGAGGCTAGTGGATATTCTGGAAAATAAGTTGATTTCAGATGATGGAAGAGACAATGATGGAGAAACAATGAATGCGATTGGAGCCCTGGAAAATTACACTTGGCCAAGGTTAAAAGGGCAAGAAAAGTTCCCAGACTAAATATCTAAAGTGAGACCTAAGCAGGGTACTAGTGACTCACACTTGCTGAGATCAGAGAATCATAGTTCAAAGCTAGCCCAGGCCAAAAAGTCTATAATATTCTCCTGTTCAACTAACCAGCAAAAGACCCAGACTGGAGGTATGGTTCAAATAGTTAAGCACCAGCCATGAACAAAAATATTGAGCAGGATCATAAAGCCCTGAGTTCAATCCCTGGTCTGAGCACCAAAATTATAATTACAATTAATGAATAAAGTGAAACCTAAAGGATATTCAAAAAGTAGGGGGATCCAGGTGCCAGCGGCTCATGCCTATAATCCTGGGTACTCAGGGGGCTGAGATCTGAGGATCACAGTTCAAATCCAGACCAAGCAGGAGAGTCTGTGAGACTCTCTTCTCCAATAAGCTAATCAGAAAAGTCCAGAAGTGACACTGTGGCTCAAGTGGCAGAACACTAGCCTTGAGCAGAAGAAGCTCAGGGATAGCACCCAGACCCTGAATTCAAGCCCCAGGACCAGCAAAAAAAATGTAGGGAGAAATAATGTTGTAAATGGAAGCACCCCCATGTGCTCAGAGATAAGGGGGTTCAGATGGAGTTGGGGAACAGAACTCTTTCCACATGGCTTGCATGGAACTCAAGACATAGAAGTAAGAAGTCAGATCAGAGAAATCAGAAATCGTGTAGGTTATTTTTCTAAACATGAAAGGCAGACACTAGAGGGCTTTGGGAAGAGACATGGAAAATAACTCAGAAACAAAAGAGGAAAAAATAGGAAATAGAGGCAATGCTAAAACCCTGGTACCCAAAGAAGCAACAACATTGGGGGTGGAGAAAATGTGGTCAAATTAAGAGAGAATCAAATGGATCCTGATGTGGTTTGAATATGGGGAGGAAAATGGGAGGGGGAAGCCCAAAATGAGGCTTGAGAGGCTTCCTTCAGAGGTTGGGGGAGGGGTCCTATCACCAAGACTCTGCACTTAACATTCTTTCTGTCTGGAATTTTCTTATCCTAGAATGTATTCTGGTCTCAATCTGTCACTCCATTTTCTACTCATATACGACCTTATCAGAAGTCTTCGTAAGGAAAACAAAATCAGTGCTCAAACCCTCACTCCATTTTTAACATTTTATTAACATCCAATCTCTCACTCCCTCATGACTTCCGAGTGTGTATCATGGCCTGAAACATTGTGCATTTGTTAATTACCTTTCTGGGCCCCTGGTTTGGTAAGTCCTATGAGAGCAGGAATTTTTCTGGTTTGGCTCAGCATGTCATTCTTAGCATCTAAAGTAACTCCTGGATATAGTCATTCTCAGTATATCTTTGCTCAGTAAATTAATCCATAATGATAAGAAATATCAAAAAGGAAAACACAAAGGCAGCTCAGAAAAACAACACATTCAGAAGTTCCTTTGTTTTTCAGTTGATGACAATATAAAATATGTATAAGAATATATATAAATCTTTTTTGGGGGAGGGGGGGGTCTGGTCGTGGTGCCTACCACTTGAGCCACAGCGCCACTTCCAGCTTTTTTTCTTTTTGCTTATGTGGTGCTGAGGAATCGAACCCAGGGCCTCAGGCATGCAAGGCAAGCACTCTACCACTGAGCCACCTTCCCAGCCCCTACATATAAATCTTACATGTGTATCTTATAGTGGTAGTAGATTAGTTGAATATTCCTTATTCAAAATGCTAGATGAGCTGTCACAGTAGCCAAATGCTACAGTGCCTGCTTGGTAAGCCAAAGCCCTGAGTTCAAACTCTAGTATGAGAGAGACAGAGAAAGAAGGAGCCCAAGAGAGATAAGGATGAGGGGGGTAGAATGGAGGAAGGAGGGAGAAAAAGGGAGGATATAGGAGGGAGAAATAAGAAGGGAGGAAAACTGAATGTTTTTAAGGTGGCATGGGGATCAAATCTACAACTCTATGTATGCAGGCAGGTGCTCTATCACTGAGCTATATCTTCCGCATGATGGTGTTCAAAAGTTTCAGATTCCTGAGAAATTCAGATGTTAAAATTTTCAATTAGACATGCTCAACTATATAACATGTATTACCAAATCAAGGTTAAGAAACAGAATAGCCTCAGAAACCCAGAAGTTCCAACATGGCCCTCAGAACTCCTCATGGTCCCCTTTGTTTTTTCCCAAAAGAAACCAATAAGCTGACTTCTAGTCCCATCCATATACATTTTTTCATTTGTATTCTTTTGAGTCTGACCCCTTGTACTCAAAAATTAGACTTTTAAGGACATTCATGTTGTCACATGGATCAACACTGCTTTTTCCTACCAACACAGGATTCTACTTTATGAATAATCTATAATTTGTTTTCAACTATTGATGGATAGCTGACTGCTTCCAATCAGAATCACCAGCAATACTGTACGAACATTTCTAGTACAAATCTTTAAGTTAAAAAATGAGCCATGGGGCTGGGAAGGTGGCTCAGTGGTAGAGCACTTGCCTTGCATGCCTGAAGCCCTGGGTTCAATTCCCCAGCACCACATAAGCAAAAAGAAAAAGGCTGGAAGTGGTGCTGTGCCTCAAGTGGTAGAGTGCTAGCCTTGAGCTGAAGAGCTGAAGGACAGCGCCCAGGCCCAGAGTTCAGGCCCCACGACTGGACCCCCCCCCAAAATGAGCCATATGTTTAGCTACATAGCTAAGAAATAACTTCTGAATCATAGAATATCCATCTGTATCATCTTAATAAATGTCATCAAAAAGAGTTTCAAAGCCAGGCGCCAGTGGCTCATGCCTGTAATCCTAGCTACTTAGGAAGCTGAGATCTGAGGATCACAGTTTGAAGTCACCCTTGGCAGAAGAGTCCCATGCGACTCTTATCTCCAATAAACTACTCAGAAAAAGCCTTAAGTGGCACTATGGCTCAAGTGGTAGAGCACTACCTTTGAGCACAAAGGGACAGTACCTAGGCCCTGAGTTCAAGACCCCAGACCAGCAAAAAAAAAAAGGTGTTTCAACAGGGTTACACCAATTTACAGGTTTGTGTTTGATAAATAGAGGGATTACAGTTACTTAAGTAAAATAATAAGTATATTTCTTATCAAACTTGTTACCCCTTTCCTCATTTTTCTCCTACTTTAGCACAAGTCTTTTTCCGTTCAGCCATTTTGATGATAACGTAGTGGTCTCTCATTTCCCCAATATCTAAAATACAGTGAAGGTAGGCAACTTTTCACAAATGTCCTTTGGAGATGTACTCCTATGAAGTTCCTGTTCTAGTCTCCATTATTGATTTGTGATAATTCTCTACATTCTGAACTCATACCCTTATCAGGTATGAGTGCTTTCTTTGATTTGTTCGCCTTTCTTAACAGTGACTTTTCATGAACATAAATCCTCTACTTTTATGCTACCTATTTTATCAGCTTCTCCCTTTATGGCAGTGCTTTCTGTGACTTGGAATTGTTACACTTAAAGGAAGATGTGTGAGAGTCAGGAGGATGGAGGTGAAAGGAAGGTTCTTCCAAATGAGGAGGATGGGGTAAGCCAGGGTAAGCACGTGCTCTCAAGACTGAAAAACATTGTACTGGACCGGCTAGAATAGAAGATTTATGGTGCCAAATGTGAGAAAAGATATTAGACAGGCAAAGTGAGGCTCATCCGAGGGAACTTAAAGCCAGACCAGGCCATACTCCCTGTGGGGATGCTGGGGTATTCAGGGTGCCCCTGTCTCCATAGGTCTGCCTGGAAGCCTTCCTCAGCTGCCTTCCCTGCCTCTCCCTGCATGTGACCACGTAGATGTGCCTACCACAGAGCTGAATTATGTCCCTGGAAAGCTTTCTATCCCATACATCTCCCTGTCCATATCATGATGTATATTCCCATCTGAACTGTTAACTATGGAAGCAGTTACGGCCATAGAGCACAGGACCAGTTCACATGGTCTCATAAGAGAACAATATTAAGTTTTCAAGAATTCCTCGGGCCAGTTAACCTTGTGGGAGTAGCTTGAAATCAGCCATGGGAAGATGATTTATACCATGGAAATGGGCAGGACTAACCAACTCTTCCACAGCTGTTAAGTACTTGTCAATATGACAGGAGACCCCAGCCTGATTCATCTCTATATGCCCCTCACCAAGCACATCGGCATCAGCATTTGTTGAATTACATTCCAGTTTCCCATAACAACTATCACTCCTTTTAAGATCCCCAAGTAAATACATTCTCCTCATAATAACCATAGGATTGTTGCTCACTACTCTTCTATAGAAACCGCAAGTATGTCAGGATCACTTATTAAACACAGTGATGCTAACCCAGTTTATGCGTGAACCCAATAAGCATTCAGAGAACAATATGGAGTGATGCATTGTGAATTTCAGAGAAGCCATTCCTCCCAGTGCCCAGTCCTCAGGAGATCTTCGTACGCCAGTTGCTATTCCCAAGAGGTCAGTGGAGTATCCTTTCCCATGAAATTCTAGAGTGAAAGCAGCCCAGGCATTTCCTAGTGCCAAAAGCTCATCGAAACTCACAAGGCCCGAAATGAGGAGCCTGTGGGCTTGCTGTGTCAGACTCCAGCCCTCCAAAAACAGGATGGGGAAATGTCAGCTGGTGAGAGAACACATGACTCACATCAGCAATGCTCCTTGGGGAAGAACAGTTTTTCAGTAAAAGCCATGAGTAAAGTTTTATTTACTGCATTATGCCAAGAACCAAACCTTGGTGAAAAAAAAGAAAACAAATACAAATTAAACACAACTCCAACATTTTAAAGCAATTAAGGAATTGAACTGTAGATCCCTTTGTTTTTAAAGAGAAGATCCCTTCCAGTGTTTCTTAAACAAAAGCATGCGGACAGGGAGGGGGGGCAATAGAAGTCTCCTCAAGGATGGGGGTGAAGGCCTGTGTGATTCAAACAAAAACCATGCCACATTATAATTGCTTTCATTTATTTTTAGTCATGGTAAAGTCACTTACGTGGAAATTTCAAAGACCATTAAGGAAGGCATGCCTGTGTTTATGAAAAAAGAGGCCTGGCTTTTCAAAAGAAGGAGAATTATTTGTCTTTTGCACATGAGGAAACTGAGGACTCAAGGAACCACAGACCTCTATACTAGTATGGATCCAGTGCTAATAATGCCTTGTACACAGTAGGTCTGCTAGAAATAGCTGTTGGGTGAATGAGTGAGAACCATTCAGGAGTGACTCAGCCTGCTCCATGTGTTGCATTTTAGCAAAGTTGGCCTGAGTGTCTTAACCCCAAGCCTGGTGATTTTTCCCCACTGGAGTGGTGGTTAATTAGGAACATGGTATCTGGAGCCAGGCTGCCTGGGATTCTACACAGCCCATCTTCTATGAGCCGTGTGAGTGTGTGTGGGTTTTATAACACCCCCAAAAATCTCAATTTCCCCTTCCATAAAATGAAGATAATTATCCCCTATAAAGCCTGACAGAGGACAGGTGAACTAACCTAATCTGTTAATGTTTAAATCCTCATTCTTCTATTTGTTTCTATTTGTTTACTGTATGACCTAGAGCAAGTTATTTTCCTTCTCTGTGTTTATGCTTCTTCAATTCTCAAATGAGTTTAATAACTGCACTTACCACAGAGGGCTGTGAGGAAACCTAAACAGGGCCTGACATTTTGCTAGCAAGAGAAGTATTTGCCATCACCACATATAACAGCCATGTGAGTTCATGTGAATTTCCATCAATTCAGCTATACATCAGTGTTGTCACTTTGCTATCGGCTGTCCTTGAAGATTATCTTGAAATTGAAACCAGAACCAGAGTCAAATCCACAGTGTATCCCAGACCCTAATTTGAAGATATGTACAAATAGTTCGCAAAGACAATGTTAATTACTAGAATGAGATCATGTGACAACCAATCTGAATTATGAAACTCAAATGTCACAACAAAAGGAAGGGCAGTTTTCTGGCAGAATGTTGTAAGAAGAATCCAGGGGCCTTGTGTCTTTATTGTTCATAGAAACCAGTTCCAATGTACCAATCCATTGATAAAAGTATGGAAAGTCTGAGAACCAGCCAAGCTAGATTGGCAGTTGCCAAGGAATACATTGGGACTCAAACTCTCAGGTTCCCTTTCTGCCCCTTGGTACTTTCCTAAGCCTTCTCTACCCAGACTTCTGGCTAGCGAGCAACTCAGTTCAATCCAGGACAACTTTGGGTGTCTCACATCTACTGACGCACTCTAGATGCCCCTCCTCTGTGAGTCATGACACTCTCCCTTACAGACAGACCCAAAGCTACATGCAGCTTGGACATTTAGTAAAGATAGTGTGAAAATGATGACTGACTACTGGAACTGAAAAATCAATAAACCTGTACATTCTACAGATTCCATGGAATCATAGAGCCAGTTCAAATCTTGAGTGATCCCCTTTTTACTGAGGGCAAAATACTTAACTTCTCCGTGACTTTGTTGCCACTTTCAGTATAATATAACAATTATATTTACTATACCTCCATTCCAGGAGATTAAAGGAGTAAAGACCTCAGAAAATGTCAAGCATTTGGGAAATACCTGGGAAATAGGTTAGCTATGATTAGCATACCACTTAGACTGGGTGAAATGTGTTTGCACATCTAGAGAAAGAAGGTAGAGCTATCTCACTCTGAGCAGAAACAAAAGCTTGTACATTTGTGTATTAGCCTTGCTTGTTTCTCTTAAGATATGCTCAGTATTCACATTAGTAAGAGCATGACTTATATCCTATTCAAAGCAGAGACTATTTCAGCTGGGCTTGCTCCTTCATTTCATAGCACTGAAATCCTTGAACCAATTCCTTGAGTTTCCAAAACCATTAGCTTAGGACTGAGTAAACTTGAAAATTTTAGTAGACTGAATTGTGGTTTGATAAGGCTGGGAATGAAAACACTAGATGCTCACCTCCACCAGGCCTTCCTTCTCTTATTCACCAATTTGTAAAAGGCTACACATTAATGCTTTGTGTATGTACCCTAATTCTCATTATTCACAGCAAGTTCAGGTATAGACCTGCACTCAGGCCATAAATAATGAGGTCAAGGTCTCAGAATTCAACCCCTCCACAGCCTAGCTTAGGCAGCATTCCTCTGGTTCAGCTCTTCAATTATCTCCTTGATCACCAACAAAACTTTCATTCTAAGACAATACAGGTCAATACATCATTATAGTAACAGTCAGTTACAACCAATACTGAGACAAGAACACCCCTAGTTACTGGTTCCAAAATCAGAGTTATTTTCCTCAGACAGCTTGGGAAATATCTCTGAAGATTATGCTCTTCCAGTGAACTAACAAACAAAACAAAACTAAGCCTCAAGTAACATCAATACTCTATTCATGGAATAACAGGCAAGCGCTCACCATTATTAGAAGGATTCTACATGATTAGCCCAAAACCCCACAGAGACCAAGGAAAGCCAGTACCATTTATTGCCACTGTGGGCACACTTATTGCTCAAGTCGAGGACACTGGACACATGAGGAACAGAAAATCACTTGCCATTGTTCTTGGTTTAGGTTGTCTTTACCTTCTTTTCCCTTCCACATTCAGGGTGGCTTAGAGAGAAATCAAAAAGATGCAGTTCTGCCTGCTAGAATCCAGTGAGATGGATTTAACAGGCACGCTTAATGTCAGGGGCAAGCAGAGAGGCAAGAGCAACTCCAGCTCTTCAACTCCTGGAGTCCATCTTTGCTCCACGCTCTGATCTTCCCACTTTCTGCCATGACAATGGTGCTTCTGTGTCCCTGTCCAAACCTTCTCCTTGTGTGGATAACACTAGTAGAAGGTCCATGGTGGACCTTGGTGCTTAGTGACCCAGAAAACTGTAATCAGTTTGAGCCAACCAATATGATCTTCATTATTATCAACAAAAGTAATATTTAGTAAGGACCTAAAGGTCTCGTTAAGACTAAGTTTTTTGTGCCTGAAGTGTATTTAGAATGGAGCAATGGATGAATGCACACATGCTACTCATGTAATGGATGGATGGCGTAGGACATGTGTCATGTCATTGTGCTATTGCCATCAAACTTCTACCAACATTTTCTTTGCATCAACAAAATGCAAACTCTCTTGTCCAATGCTAGGTATGGAAACCAGAGCATTGCACATGCTTTCCTTATTACATTTTGTCTATACTGTGTTTAGGATTTCCAACAACATAGTATATCATATTTAGACATTTTTTTCCTCTTTTTTTTGGTCAGATTTTATAATTTTCAGGCTGCAAGTCCTGGATGTGACTTTTATATATTTAAACTTAATTGTTGTGGGGTGATTATAAATGCCACTGTAGTTTTAATTTGGTGTTTTCATTATTAGCATAGAGAAATTTACTTGATTTTTATATCTTGTGAGCTTGCTAAACCCATTACTTAGATCTAGGAGGATTTCTTATAGATTTCTTGTAACCTTTTACATAAGAAACCATGTCACCTTCAGTTATAATTTTACTTCCTCTTTTATGATTTATAGGCATTTATTTATTGCAGTTGCCACTGCTTCCAGAACTATCATGAGTAAGAGTGAGAGAAGCAAAGACAGGATTCTTGTCCTAATTCCAGTCTTAGGGAGAAGGCACTTCATCAGTAAAGATAAGGTTAGCTGTAGATTTATTGTAAATGTTCTTTGTTAAGTCAAGATAATTCCTTCAGGCGAGGGGAGGGGAGTTGTGGAGGTGGGAAGGAAGGGATGGTAGGGGAAAAACAAAGGAGGAGGCGACAATGCTCAATAGGAAATGTATTCATTACCTTGCTCATGTAACTGTAACCCCTCTGTACAGCATTTTTACAATATAAAAGCATATAAAAAGATAATTCCTTTTCATTCCCTATTTTCCTGATTTTTATCAAAGTTCCATAAGTAATATGATGTAAAAACTAGTATTATATACCTGGAATGAACCCAACAAATCTAATATATAATTTTTCATACAGGGTTGCATTAGATTTGCTAACATTTTGTTGAGATTTAGTCTAGGCTTTTATTTGATCCATATTTGAATAATAAAAACCTTTTTCTTCCTTTTATTTCAATATGCCTGTATCATTATGCTTATTCACTTTATTTACTTTGGGATTTTTTTTGGTGGTAGTACTTAGATTTGACTCAGGGCCTTGCACTTGATAGGGTGATACTCTACAACTTGAGCTACATACCCCAAACCCTTTCTGTTTTAAGCTATTTGAAGATAGTCTCATCCTTTTACCTAGTCTAGCCTCAAACCATAATCTGCTTGTCTTTTCTTATATATAAATATTTGAAGAGAATTTCTTATAAATATCAGATACTTGAATTGTGTTTATAAAACATTGTGCTAGACTTCATCATGCTCATAGTTTCAAAAGAACTAAATATCATCAATTACCTACTCTAAATATATCAATCCTCAGTCCTAATCTAATGTATTTAATCCTTAAAGTAATATCCTCAAAGTATGTGCATTCTATAAAGGGGAAACTTCAGACACAGAGGAGTAAAAGTGTTTGCCAAAGTTAACACATCCAGGAAGCAATGGAATTGGAATTTGAGCACAGTCTGACTCTAGCATTCTTTCTTATACCCAATATACTTCACCAACTTGGGCTGCCAGCAAGCAGACCTGGCTCCTTCTCACTCCTAGAGCTTGGTTTGGTCCAGGCTGTGCATATTTGAACAGGTCCACCTGTTCAGTGGTTCAGCCCCATTTGGAAGAGAAGTTAAGTTTCAATTCACTGTTCAAGCCTTGGGCTAAAAGTGCTTGCAGGCCTGGCTGCCAATCTCGACTTTTACTGCTAGGTTAGAACAAGCCCAAGTTATCAGTTCTCTCCTAGGGATCCCAGAGGCCCTGGGCAGCAGGGACCATCACTGGCAGGCCTAGCAACGGTAGGAGAATGCTGGTCCTTTTTAAAGAAGAGAGGCTGACTTCAGGCAGGCAAACAGAGCAGCAGTGTCCAAATCAGGGAGGCCCACCAAGATAAACACTGACTCCCACCCTCCCTCCTCACTGTGGGTTTCTCCAGGAAAGCGGAGGGAGGAGCCTGGCAGGAGTCAGGGCAGTGCCTTGGGTCTGGTCCAAAGCAGACAAGGCCTCTCCAGAGGTTAGAGATCCAGTCTCTTCTGGATTTGGCGAGAGTCATCTAAATGCTTCAAGAGGGACCCAAAACTAACCTTTTCCCCTAGAAATGAAGCAGTTTATAAGACGACTCAGTAAGGGGGGTGAAATACACAACCCATGGCTCTCTTCCACTATGAACAGAACTCTGCTACAGACCCAATGGTTACACCCTCTCCCCCAAGTGCCTATGCTGAAATGTAACCTCCAGTATGGTGTACTGGAGTTTAAAAGTCTTCAGTGGGTGGATAGGACATGAGAGAAGGGCTCTACTATATAAGTGAGATTTCAAAAGGACTACAGAGAGCTCACTTCTCCTTTCCATCTTGCATGTAAGGAAGAGTAAGAAGGCTCTGCCTATAAACCCGGAAGGAGATCTTCACCAGACACCAAATCTGCTAGTACTTTCATCTAGGATTCTCACCTACCAAAACTGTAAGAAATGAATTGTTGTTATGTATAAGCCTCAGCATCTGTGTAGTTTATTGTAACCAGAAAATATAAAGACATTATTCAAATACTCCATTCTCCACACATGGTTTCCTGCCATTTGGGTGGCCTAATTCATGAAGGAGAGAGGAACAAGATGATCTGGCCAATGACCTGTATAACACAGAAAGGAGAGGATGTTGAGAGCCATCGTAAAGAAAAGCAGACAGCAAAAGGATTTTGAGTCAATTCACCATGTAAAATATATAAATCCAGAAAGCAAGTTATAGCCATGCAGATGACATCTGGACCCTGAGTCCTTGGAAACCTTTGGCCTGTGTGTCACAGCTGAGCACAGTACACAGTAAGCAGGCTGAAATATAGTCATCTATTTCATCAAACCTAGAAACCAGATCCAGGAAGGTTAAGATCATCCGGTAAGAGGAAGCAGGCCTAAGCATAAGACCTGGTTTCAATTTGGATCTTTTGGCCCCAGACAAATGTTCTCTTCATCCTCCACACACTCCATCACAAAAACAAACAGATGCCTCTGCTCACATGGGTAAGGACCCAAGGCTCCTTCCCCCAAAAAAGAATACACAATCCCTTCCCTGAGGATATTCAACAAGTCCCTGACCAAACTTGTAGAAATGTCTTGGCTCTGTAATATCAATTTGTCAAACATTGGGTGCTTGTAGAAAACGACTACAATACACTCAGCTGATCAGGGAGAGGATCAAGGTCCTCTCCCTTTCCCAGCCCATCCCCTCCAAAATAACTTTCTCTAAGTTTGGATGATATTATTTTTACACTGTTTTTAATAAAGAAGTCCATTTTCCTAAATACCATTCTAAATATGTCTAAAGCCATTAGACTGAAGAAAGCCTTCAACAAGAAAGAAATGAGCTGGTGACTGACACTCTTGGCAAGAGTATGCCTCAGCCCTGTAGAACCATCCTGACAAAAAATACACCCTAGTTCCTGACTTAAAAAAACTCAAAGCCAAGTACCGGTGGCTTACACCTGTAATCCTAGCTACTCAGGAGGCTGAAATCTGAGGATGGCAGTTCAAAGCCAGCCCAGGCAGGAAAGTCTTATCTCCAATAGCCACCAGAAAACTAGAAGTGGCACTCTGGCTCAAGTGGTAGAGTCCTAGCCTTGAGCTGAAGAGCTGAGGGTCAGCGCCCAGGCCCAGAATTCAAGCCCCACAGCCGACAAACAACAACAGCAACAACAAAACTCAAGATCTCGACAACCCCTCCCCCCATCCAATGACCTGTAGGACTCCAGGGGTCTCAATCTCCACTAAGTTTCCCTTCTCCAGCACAGCCTGGAGATGATTCACTGGTCTTTGCACTCATCCTTTGTTAACCTCACCCTTTGTTATCTGAGGAACACATGGGAACACTCACTGTATGAGTTCTGAGGTTCCTTCTAGAAGGGTCCATGTCTCCCCCAAGTCAAAGATCAGCAGCTCTATGAAAGGAAATGTGCTCCAGGAAATAGACCAGAGACTGTTTTCTAATCCCACAGTGACTAGCTTAGACCTTGGCTCAGACCCTCCTCTAGGAAAAAAGAGTCAGATGAGAGAATCTCTAAAATTCCTCCCAGTTCTGACCTTCTGAATGCCTCACTTTCTAACAGTAAATCCCACCCAATTTAGTTGAAAGAAGTTGGTCCCTTAGGGAGGACAAAAGTTCATCAGCAAATATTAACAACAGCTCATTTTAAGAAGCATTTACTGTGTCTCATTCACATTTCTAGCATGTTATGACATTGCCTTACTTAATCCCACAGAAACTTATGACACAGGTATTTTTAGTGCCACTAATATACACAGAAATGATCTAAGATTACTTAAACTTCCTATGGCCACATTGGTCCCAGAGCCATGTTCTTAACTGCTATTATGTGGGTGAAACATCTTTCCATATAACATTTATCTCGCCAAGTGACCTTTTCTGATTTTTCCTTCTTTCCTATAAGTTGCCCAAATTCTTCATAGTTTCCCTTCTTACATTAATTTTTTTAAATCTTTGTTTATACCACAACACGATAGATAATAAGAGATATAAATTGAAAGAGGCAATAAAATTTTAAAAAAAGATAAAAGAGGAAGAAATTAAAGTCCTAATCATCAGATGCTAAAGGAACTAAGCAGGATATCTTCTGAGAGTCCAGGCATTAGTAACTCTTACTTTGTGCATGCAAGAATGCATGTGTGTGTATGTGTGCATGATGCATGCATATGCATGTGTGTGTGTGTGTGTGTGTGTGTGTATGTGTGTGTGTTGGTACTGGAGCTTAAACTCAGGGCCTGGATGCTGTCACTTAGCTTTTCACTTGAAGCTGTTACTCTAGCACTTGAGCCACAGCTCTACTTCCAGCTTTTTGGTAGTTAATTATAGATAAGTTTTACAGATTAAACTGCTAAGGCTGGCTTTGAATCATCAGATCTCAGCCTCTTGAGTAGCTAAGACAGTCACTCCATTTTGCTCAATTTGCATTATTCCTGGGGTAGGTACCTCCACTTTTGTGGAGGTACTAGGTAGTCCCAAGATATTTAAGAAAAGACAAAAGTCAGGCAGAGGGGCTGGGAAGGTGGCTCAGTGGTAGAGGGCTTGCCTTGCATGCCTGAGGCCCTGGATTCAATTCCTCAGCACCACATAAGCAAAAAGAAAAAAGCCAGAAGTGGTGCTGTGGCTCAAGTGGTAGAGTCCTAGCCTTGAGCTGAAGAGCTGAGGGACAGCGCCCAGGCCTAGAGTTCAGGCCCCATGACTGGACCCAAAAAAAAAAAAGTCAGGCAGAAAGAACAGATTGACCTCCCATGGGATACCCCAACCTGTTCATGTAAGAGCAGTTCATCTGGTCTCCTCCTCTTTCTCTTGGTATTACTCATGACAAGGAAAACCCATTGGGAAAAGACACAAGGAGCCTGGAAACCAACTGAGGTTTATCTGTAACTAGGACCTTACAAAGAGTAGCAGCCAATTAAGATCTCTCTCCAAGCTGAGTGCCAGTAGCTCATGCCTGTAATGTCAGGAGGCTGACATCTGAGGATCATGTTAGAAGCCACTCAGGGCAGAAGTCTATGAGACTCTTATCTCCAATAATCTATTCAGAAAAAGCCAGAAGTAGCCTTGAGCAAAAAGAAGCTTAGAGACAGAGCCCAGGCAAAAAAAGAAAAATCCCTCTGATAATAAAATAGTCATTGAATTGCAACAATTTCTTTTCTCTTTCTGCCCACAATAGTAATTAACACAGAGTTAGAAAGAGCTAATCCTTGGAGTTTCCCACTCTGAAACAGGGCAACATTCAAAATGGCTCCCTCTGGGAGAGAAAGCATCCTGCGCCCCGACCCAGGGGAAGAAGACAACAGAGCAGACATTTGAGGGAAGGACAAGACTTATCTGCAACTCAGACTCAGATCTCATGAGAACTCTTGCCATTCCTCCCATGCTCCTGGGAGTTAGCAATTGGAGCAAACCCAAGCTGGCCTTGAATCCAGGATAATATTGGTTTATTCTCTTGGATAGGCCAAATCCCCTGGAGTACAGAGGAAGACCTGTTTCTTTTTATTTCCCAAAGGAAGGGCAAGGGCTTTTCCATTTGTATGGGAAATAGAAGGTTGTGCACTGAGTATCTATCACAGGAAATGGAAGGTTCCAGAACCTGTGTGAGCCCAGGCTTTGATTTCGATTGTACCACTACTTTCTAACTGTGGTGACTTGGCAAGTTATTTAAGTTTGATGGGTTCTGCTTCTTTATCTGTTAATAGTTCTTCAAAACATTGTATAAAGCATGCTTGGCACCATGCCCAATACATAGTAGGTTCTTTTTTTTTCTTTGATTTTGTGTGTGTGTGTGTATGTTTGTGTGTGTGTGTGTGTGTGTGTGTTGGTACTAGGGCTTGAACTCAAGACCTCATGCTGTCACTTGGCATTTCTGCACAAAGGCTAGCACTCTACCACTTGAGCCACTCTAACCACTTGGGTGGTTAATTGGAGATAAGCAATCATCTCTCACTTCTCTGCCTAGACTGGCTTCAAATCACGATGCTCAGATCTCAGTCTCCTGGGTAGATAGGATTAAAGGTACGAGCTACAATGCCTGGCATATAGCAGGTTCTTAATAAATGGTAACATACTGTTTTTGCTTCCTTAAGGTACAGGGGCAATAAGATTATTTTGGTTTGGAGGCTTGATGTTTTGGGTTATTGTGCTACAAAATGTGTGGCTTTTATTTTAGCTTATTTAGTAGATATTATCTAAGAAACTATTATGAGCCAGATGCTGGGAGGAAACCCATAAATGACACACTTTCCCTTCCCCAAGGAATTCATGGCCCTGTGAGAAGCAATATCAATATATAAACTAAGAACAAACAGGGTATGACAGCATCAGGGATTAGTGTGAGTCATGATGCAAATACTCCGCCATTTTTTTCAATTTGGCAAATATATTCTTTTATTTCAAGTAGAGTTTTTTATTAAAAAAGCAATTAAGGTGTAATATTTGAAATTTCATAATATATTATAATTCAGAAGCATTTTATAACTATCAAAGAAACAAACATTTCAGCCAGTTTTCCCAGGTTTTATAAAAACTAAATATTTTTGCACTCACTTATAAAATAAGAATTGGTCATACTAACTTTTCCAATTACATTGCAAAATACAATTTCACCCATGAAATCCTTTAGCACATGGTAAATTCCTTCACAGAGAAGAGAGTGTATCAATTATGGAAATATTGCACCATCCACAATAAAACTTAATATGGATGAAAATACAGAAGAAAATAGTTTATGGTAAAAACAGAAAATGTTTGGTAAATTGAAATTAACTGTGCTATTTTAAGAGCTGCCAGTGTAGGTTGCTTATGATAAATCAAATTTTAGAGCAGAGAATGGTGTTTTACTATATCTTTCATGATCCTAAGGACTTATTCAAGGGCATAAAGAAAACAAATCCATAATCCCAAAGGACCTTTAATAATATATTTTCCTAAATCATGAAATTTAGTAGCATAAAGTTTATCAAACACTTATTCTATGCCTGGAACTTTTCTTGGCACTTGGGATACATCCATGAATTAAGCAAAGAATCCTATTAACTGACAGTTTGTTTCCTAGAAGATGCTAGGAATTACTTGTACTCATAGTTCTATAAGAGCAAGCTATATCAAAATAAGCAAGAGATTTATTTTTGAGAAATCAACTCCTTCCATGAACTAGAATTCATCTATATAGATGAAAAAACTTGACCATGAATAAATTATAGAAGCACTGTCTCTCACAGACAAAACTCAAGTCCCCAGATGCCAATGACTCTATCAAAATATTTATTTGCACAAGAACTAAACAACCAAATGTCTTCTTCTTTTGTGACCAAAATCTGAGGAAACTGTTATCAGCTTAGTGTGAGTCTGCCCTTTTTGTGCAGCTTGGAGTATGTGAACAGGAGTTAGGCACAGGAGTACTTGATGAGACTTTAAACTAACTATTAGATAATTCTTCCCTACTCACTTGCACTGGCACACATTTGGGCCATACTGTCATTCCAGCATTTGGCTGATTTATTGAAGATGGAGTCTTATGGACTTTTCTGTGAGCACTGGCTTCCAACTTCAATCCTCTAGATCATTATCTTCTAAGTAGCTAACATTACAGACATGAGCCATCAGCATCTGGCCTTTGTTTTTCTTTAATTTGTAGATGAGCTGGGTTGCCCTACTGTTACCTCTTTAAACTTTGAGTTCACCTTTGCAATTCCC
This sequence comes from Dipodomys ordii, assembly GCF_000151885.1. Classification (NCBI taxonomy): domain Eukaryota; kingdom Metazoa; phylum Chordata; class Mammalia; order Rodentia; family Heteromyidae; genus Dipodomys; species Dipodomys ordii. The sequence continues at coordinate 9,120,646 of NW_012267273.1, read as the reverse complement.
AATTAAGAAACCACGATTCTATGTGAATTAAAGGAGTTCTTCTCTGTCCTCTGTGGACTCCATTGCACCTCTCAGATATGAAACACAGAACTCTGGGGAAATGAGCTGTGTGAAATCCTCATGGGCTTTCTGAATACAGCCATTCCCTTCCTGAAAAAACACCTACTGGCTCCCACAGATGCCTTCTGAGAGACTCTTTCCATGTGTAAACATTTTAATGCAGTATTAATTTATCTTAAAATGTAAGATATGGTAAAGAATCTAGAAGTGGGCTGGGAAGGTGGCTCAGTGGTAGAGCGCTTGCCTTGCATGCCTGAGGCCCTGGGTTCGATTCCTCAGCATCACATAAGCAAAAAGAAAAAAGCCGGCAGTGGCATTGTGGCTCAAGTGGTAGAGCACTAGCCTTGAGCTGAAGAGCTGAGGGACAGCACCCAGGCCCAGAGTTCAGGCCCCATGACCAGACCCCCCCCCAAAAAAAAGAATCTAGAAGTATGTTTGGGCTGATTTTGTTATACCTCTAAAATTCATGTCTAATTACAGAACAAAAATTAGGCTGTCAGAGGCCATAATTAAAGACTGTAAACAATGATTTAATTATAGTAGGCATGATCTCAGAAAATCCTAATTATACTCTGAGAATGTAAAGTCCTTGGTTCTAACCTATACTGCTATTTTATCACCAAGTTCCTTGTATGAGGTCATCCTCAAGATTTTCCATATCTCTAAATGGCTTCATTTCATAAAGGCAGAGTAACCCTGAAGCCATGCCCACTAAGGTGATAACTTTCACTGAGACCAGTTGGCACTTCCTGCCCTTGGAAAAATGACTGGTACACTGACAACTCCATGATAAGCAATGCTTATATAAGGAATAAGGAATGCTATTCTCTGGACATAGATGAGTTGAGTATGTACTATGTGCACACTTTTTAGAGGAACATGCAGAAATGCAAGTATACTATGTATTTGTAGTTCATGTATAGCCAGCCATTTGTTTGTGACTACTTTAAGGCAATACTTCAGAAAATAAAAGATACTTAGATGTATAACAACAAAAAGAGTGAGAGGAAATATGGAGATCTAAAGGCCAGGTGGGATGCTGATATTACACTGGATATTTTTACAAGCAGTGTGCATCACATCCCTGTTACAGAAACATAGCTACTTGTAGATGGACCAACCACAGCCCGGTGACCTAGGTTTTGAGAGGCAAAGTTGGGTTTAGATCCTAGGCATCTAGCTGCCAAGCTCAGTGAAGAGCTCCTGAAGACCATGACAGAGTGACAAGGTATTTGGAGAATATATGTTCTAGAGGCCTGGAGAAAATGGAATAAGGTACAGGAAGACAATAAACCAGGAGACTGACAGGAAGTATGGCCAGAGCAATGTTCAAGACAATCATATAGTTATTGTGGGTGAAGAATAAGAGGAAGATGAGAAAGAGACTTGGGAAAGGGTAGAGCTATGAGACTTACTGGTAGGATGGAAATGACAGCTCAACAATGTTGTAGTTTTGACCTGAATAATACAAAGAAGCAAAAAATTATCAGAGTCAGAAATGGGAAGATAGAATATAACATAAGGAAACATAGAATATAAGATAGAAGTAAGTTTTCCACACTCCTGTTTTGAAATGCCTGACTGCTTTCCTAGAAAATGCCCACCAGATAACATCAGATCCAAGACAAGAACACAGGGAAGTAATAGAATAGAGAGCCTCCCCTGGGAAGAGACAAGCCAAAGGCAGACTGAGAAGACCAAGAGGGAAGACAAGGAGAAGGAAAAAAGGGAGGGAAAGGGTGAGAAGGTCATACAAAGGATGGACTCTAGAGTAGGAAAGATATTGGTGAATAGTCATTGTCTCTAGAAGTTTCCCTTTCCTCAACCTAGATGAACCCCAACTTAGTCTATCATAAGCCCCATATGTGGGACATGGTAACTCTCAGTAGATCCTAAATGATCTGATTATAGCTACCTATTCAAACTGCACAATGGGTAAGCACTAGGACAGGGCTCCATCTGTCTTCTGCACTCCTGAATCCTAAGAGTCTGTGCCTAGACTAACACTAAATAAATAACTTGATCCCCAAGAAGGAGAAGAGGAGAGGAGAGATCTGAGCTGAAGAGAAGCCTGTAGTTCATTCCCAGCCCAGTACTATTTCTATCATACCATGTTGCCTCCCCCTTCCCAGACCATGGCGCACAGTTCCTCTGCGTGGTCCTCACAGCTGGAGAAGGAGCCCCCACACGATGCACTCACATGTTGCAGAACACATGTGTGTGCTCCAACGGGGTGCAGAGAGGCCAAAGCCACAGCCACTCTTCCCTAGCAGACCACACCTCTCATTTGCTGCAAACCTCCTGGCACACAAATCAAAGATCAAATCCAGCATTTCAACCACCATAACAAGCATAAAGTGTTTACCAGAGCCAAAGGAAAAAGCAACAGCCCACCCTCTGGTTCCACAGAATGTGTACCAGAGTCAGATCACTGCCATTAGTGTTCTGGCTCCTCCACTAACATAACCGCTTGCTTCGGTCAAAGCAGAGAGAAGCCTCTTGCCTTTCCACAGCACATGAGCCACTGGGTAGTGACCAAGGTAGTAGCCAGAGCTTTGTATTGAAGTCAGAGGTATCAGCAAAACTGAATACAGTTAATATTTCCCAGTGTGTTCTGAGTGTTCCAACCCCCTTTACCTTGGGACGGCACTTCTCTGGGGCAGCTACCACCACATAAGACAACAAGAGCCCCTTAGAGTGACCTTCAAGTCTGGGCAGCTGCAGGACCCTCTATGTACTATTTGGACAGAAGGCATAAATTCTAGTCTGCCATGATGAAGGCTCTGGGCCTCATGTCCACACCATGGTCTCTGCCTCCTAGCCCCTTCTAGCCCCTTCTAAACTTCCTAGGTTATATAGGTCAGCTCAGACAGTAGCCAGTGCTTCTTCTCACTTCTCCCTTGTGAGAAGGGGTCTTGACAGCCCCTTTCCCGGCAATAACTCTTTCTTTGTACCTAGATGTCTGTGTGGTTCTCTGGCAAAGTCGAATTTACCTGATCATTGGTGCATGGGCAGGGAGCTAGTTCTTCTCTTGGTGAACTTGCTTTTCCCATCTCTTGGGGAATTGAAGCTGTCCCGAGGGGCCTAGTTCCCCTCTGCCTCTGTGGTAGTCATTCTCTCATTCCTAAGTCATGACCCCAGACACCTGGACTTTAGCTGGACGGACCCAGCCACCATGTGCTTGCTTCTGCCCCTGAGGTTTCTCTGACATCCAGTTCACCAGCTTTCATCTACAAGGGTAAGTGGACTTGAGATTCCTATGGTGACATTCTTTCCTTTTTATTTAGTCTTGCAGTGCTGTCTTTCCTCTCAAACTGTGAGAAGACCCCGTACCAGGCTGCTGTGAGGCTCCTGCCAAAGGCCCAGGGCCTGAGGTTTTGGACACAGGGGTTGGGTAAGGACCCCTCCTTTGTTCTCTGCTGGTCTATTCTCCCTAAGAACCCTGTCATTCCAGGATGCCTGGATTGTTTTGGCCTTAGATTATGTCACCGATCGGTAATTCTCAGTCTAAGATCCCATCTGACTCCCCGCTGGGGGGCATACTGACCAATATGCTCTCTCTCACCTGGCCTCTGGCCTCAAGCGCAGGTACCTCATTGATCTGTACAACTGAGCATGGCCTGATTATGACCTAGAGAGCCAATCTAACTGGCCACTAAATGGCCACTTTAACTCCATCATTATTCGGGATTTATACAACTCTTGCCAGCACCTGGAAAATGGAGCACATCCAGGACTTCCCAATTCTTCACTCTCTCTACCTCCAGACTAAAAGTCCTCTCTCTCTCTCTCTCTCTCTCTCTCTCTCTCCCACTTATGCCTTTGAACTTTACACACTAACTTCTCCCTCTCAAGGCCAAACTGTCTTCAGATTCTCTCCTCCAGCCTTCCCTGGGGTTCCTGCTGCCTCTAACTTGTCAACCCCTCCCCCTTCCAACTTCTCTGGGGTCCCAGTTGGCACTGGTGCAGCTCCCTCCTCCCACTCTGGCCTCAGCCCCCACATCCCCCCTCACTCCCCTCCTCTGGCTCCCAAGCCCTCCTCTCTCTCAAGGCTAACTCTCTCATGGCACCTCTTCCTGGCCTTGGTCACCCCTTCCTTTTCCAAGCCCTCCTATCTTCACTCTGCTTCCCCCTCTCTAAACCCCCCACTTGTCCTACACTGCCCACTAATTCCTTCTCTGCTGTAAATCTCCCAGCCATCTCCTCTAGCTTTTCTTGTCTGGGATCAGCTCTATCTCTTTCTCTATCTCTCTGATGATCTCCAGATTGGAGATCATTTCCCACTAAATGCCTCCATTCCTGCTGACAGATTTGTGCCTTGAGAGAGTGAGATGCAGGCAGGGTCCCCCCCCTCTAGATTCCCCATCCTGGATTAGTGATTTCTCTAGTACATTCTTCCTCTCTGTAACTGGTTAGGATTCTCTAAATTAATACTGTCGTCCACTAAGTGGACTTAAGATTCCTATGATGATGTTCTTTCTCTTTTTATCCAGTCTCACAATTAATCCTTTAAAGCCCTGGTACCAGGCTACTGTGAGACTCCAGCCAAAGGCCCAGGGCCTGAGGTCTGAGACATAGGGGCTGGTTGATGACTCTTCAACTGTGTCTTGCCCCTATTGTTCTCCCTAAAGACCCAAGACACTTGGAGAACGCCTGGACTGTTTCGGCCTTAGACTGCACCACCAATGAATAATTACCAGTCTAACCTCTGCCCCTGCCTCCCTGACAGCCTCTCTGTGTGGGCATAAATCTTACATTTCCCAGCCCCCGTCTCTGTCTGGCTAACACCTTCTTCCCTCCTAGACCCTAAATAAATGGCCCTCTGCCCTGTCTCCGTCGTTAATCCATCGCTGACAGAGGCTGGCTGGCTAACACACTGGACTAGCTTCTCCCTTTTACTGCTCTCTTTTTCCCATCCAAAAATGTCTCCGGGACTCAGACCACAATTCAATTATTTTCCTTTCCTGAGCGCACCAACTTTGATATCTGAATTCGTAATTTCTCCCTTAAGCCAAACTCCTCTAGGAGGCTACAAAATAAAAATCCCTCCCTCTCACCTCTTTCCTATCCTGATACCTCTATCCAATCACCTCCTCTCATGAAAAACTTGCTCAGCAACCTCCTTCCCCAATTCTCTTTACTTGGCCTTGGAGACTGACACCTAGGAAGAGACAAAAGACACCTGGTGGGTATTCTACATCCTTCCCCACTCTTCTACCAAGCTAATGGGTTAAATGATCTTGGTTCATATTCTTATGTGCCTTGCTAACAGAATTACTGCCTGTCTTCACAGGCCATGTAAACTGAGACCCAACCATCTAATACATTTTGTTAGCAAAGATGTCTAAACTTATTCTATTGTCAAATGTCTAATTCTAAGTAACTACTTATAGCCATCCTGGTACTTCTTGCTGGGAGGAAATTCTCCACCCAGTGCTCTGATTCTGCATTAATTAACCTCCTAAATGGTTTAAATGGCCTGACTCTAAATATACCCTATGTAGGTCTGGAACAGCGCAGGCATCAAGAAAACGCCATGCACATGCCTCCACATTCACATCCTGCGGCTTGTCTCCTGTCTCACTCTTCTCGTCATCATGGTGTTCAGCTCTCCATTGGAGCTGAATTGGTTTGTTGGTATTGATTTTGTTCTTTCTATCCTCTCTGGCCTATTTCCTAAGTGTATCAATGGGCTCCAAGATTCGATCCTTCAAAACATGGCTTCTTCTTTTATAAAAGTCCCACCAAAATCCCAATGCCAAAGAGGGCATCTGGGTTCCTTAAAGCCACTGGCAGCTGGCCTCGGTGGGTCAGCTGCCAGGCAATGGAAACCCCTACAAGAGGAGGTGCACTCTCTGACAAATTTCAGGGCCCTGTGGTCTTTCCACTGCTCTGACATCCAGCTCCTCGACACTGGACATGCCATCCAAACACCTTTTTGGAGTCACTCAGAGTCTGTTTCTTTGTCCTGTTTTATGCTTATATGTTTGTCTAAAACCTGGGGATCCATCCTTCTGTTTGGTCTTATGTCTATTCTGTGACCCTCCCCCCTGACCTGTCTACTCCATTATGGCATGCTACATGTCTCTGTGTTTGTGTCCATAATGGCATGTCATGTGTCTCTGTGCTCATGTCCTGTCTCCTGTCTACTCCATTATAGCATGCCACGTGTCTCTGTATTCAAGTACCTGTTTCCTGTCTCTATTATGGTATGCCACGTGTCTCTGTATTCCTGTCCTGTCTCCTGTGTACTAAAATGCTTTTTGTTGTTGCCAAAGTTTTTTTTAACTGGCCACGCAGTTCCATCATAATTAGGCTAAATAATATCGCTAAATCTAAAAATTCCTTAAACAGCTGAAAATCTAAGCAAGCCCTATGATTTATGCACAAACATGTCTATCTGTCTATTTATCTATATGTAAAATATGTAAAATGGTCATGGTTTCCAAGTTACCAAGTATTGTGCTTGCTGAAAGATCTTTGTCAATGGAAGCTGTGATTTCATCTGAGTTGCTTTGAAAATCCTAAGACCTGACTGCCAACCAAAGGAAGAAAAACAGGCAGTTTTAAAGGGCCTTAGGAAAGAATTTTTTTTTAAATGGTTTCCTTTGGAATCTAAATTAAGTTGACTGTGATTTATGCCATTCCTTCTGTCCATCTACGCTAAAAGTTATACGTTGTACATCTGATCATGGCTAATAAAATAAGGCTAAGGTTTTGATTTCTTTTTTTAATAAGTTTTTTATTGTGAGAATACCGTACAGAGGAGGGGTTACAAGGCTAAGGTTTTGCTTTTCTGTTTTCTCTCCTGTGTGCTGATCAACTCCCTTTAAGATTAAGGGACTGGATGTAGTTCGTTCTTGTGCATGGGAAAAGGCTCAGGAAACAAAACAAAGTTGTCACAGCTGCCTAAACCAGTGGCACCAGCTTGCAAAATCCAGTGTAAACCAGGTCTTTAACCAGTTATGTATAGAAATTTTGCAGGAAAACAGTAGGAGGTGCAGTAGTCCATACAGGCAGGGCCTAGCCCAAGGCTCTGGTCTTGCTCCATCACATATGACTGAAGCCTGCTGATTCAGGACAAAAAGCTCAAGCCACTTCAGATCTACTGAAGCTCAAACCTTTATACCTATATGATTTGTTTATGTTCCCTTCCATCTGTCAGTAATGTTAATCCCCACAAGTCAGATGATAAGGTATGTATGAGCAAAGAATGTGATTTGATTTCCGTGCTATTTTGCAATTAGATGTATCTCTAAAAGGATATAAGCCATTTTAAACAGGCACCACAGCAATGGGTGGTACCTAGAGGGCCAATCAGCTGCAGTTTAAAATATCTATTGAGTTTTGTCATTGCAGAACTCTGGCAAGTATTTGTTGGTCAACTCTTGAAAGGTGCAGGTAAGGTCTACTTATTTCTATTTGATCTCCTTGTTGCTTTAATTGGAAATAATAAAGGGATTTTTTTGTGGCAAAGATTGCAGTTCAAAGCCAGCCCAGGCAGAAAAATCCCTCTGAGACTCCATCTCCCAACTAACCAGCAAAGAGCCAGGCTGGAAGCACAGCTCAAGAATTAACCAGCCAGATGCTGGACGTGACACTGTGACTCAAAGTGGTAGAGTACTAACCTCAAGCAGAAGTGCTCAGGAAAAGTGCCCAGGCCTTGAGTTCAAAGCCCGTGAATGCCAACTGGGATGAGTTATCCCAGCAACAAACACCAAGACCCCCAGGATGAGGTAAAGAGGATTAACAGGAGATGAAATCACATCAGCCACTTTGTGCCTGCCCTTTCAAAATTAAACCAGAGCCTGGAAATTAATGGAAATAAGTTAAGAAGCTTGTCCATCTAATGTCCATATGGGTCTACCATCTAGTACTGGACAGAAATATAGTCTTAGACTCAGGGATGTTAGCGTTGGCAGCTTCCTGGGTCTCCCATATATACCCTGTAATCCACACATCTACCAAGGCTTCTGGTCAAGCCATCCTATCCACTCCAAACAAGTAATACCTAATCATTTCCTCTCAGGGTGGTTTAGGAAAAGCAGCCCCACCAGATTGGCCCCTGTCTCATCAGATAGTGGTAACTTAAAATACCAATATGGAGGATCCTCCTCCTCAGAGTCCTTGCAGGACTACATGCATTATAACATCTCGTTTCACCTGGCCCAAATGACTACTGCCTCTAACTTTTGTCTGAGGCAGGAACTGGAGATGGGACATGTGCTCTGATCCTGCCTGTCAAACCAGAGGCAGATATACAAAACTTAACTATCTTCTCCTCTGATTGGACTACTAAACACACAGTCTATGCCGACTCCTATAATTGGGGAAAGACCTCATACAGCAAACCGGCAAATGCTCTAATGTTATATACCCCCAATTCCTAATGACAAGAAACAACACCTGTGCCCAGGTTCAAACTTCTACCCCAAACTGCATAGAGCTGAAAAGAGGCAAGTTTACTTGTGCCAACTATGAACGAATCTTACATGCAGAGGGCTGTGTCTCCTTGCCTAATTCCTGTGAAAGTTTTAACTGTATCCCTGCTTACCTGCCTCATAACTCCCGCTGCTGCCTAAGCCATCTAGCTGTTATGCTACCCCACAAGGAGTTCTCGCAGCCTCAACGAGGTTGTAAAACCAGAAGTCTGGCACTGGTTGAAAGTTATATTGATAAACTCCTCCTCCTGTCCGAAGCAGAATAGAATGCCTTCACTTTCTCCTCGATTGGGATATCAGGGTTGGCAGTGGGAGCCTGTAAGTGTGTCATGTGTTTGGCATGCCTAGTGGCAAAAAATATTAACTACGCCTCCTCTGCTATTGCACTGCTAAATAGAGAACAACAGAAACATAAGCACGCTATCCTTGACAACCATGTTGCCCTCCCTTATCTACTCTTACTCCACCACCAAGGGTGCAAGGATATTAAAAACATGTGCTGCTGTGACCTAACTGATAGCAGCTATGCCATCAAGGAACATGTAAACATCTCAGAAAACTTGAGGAAAATATCCAACATAATGAAGAGGGATGGGACCTATTTGGGTGGCTTACCCCCTGACTCATGCCTATCGTAGACCCTTAACTGCAATTTTTTGCCTTATTTTGATTGTGCTTTGACTGCTTAGGTGCATGCAGAACATCCTCATGGGGAAGACCTTTCACCAGTCTGTCAATCAAATGCTCCTGGGAAGGTACCTGGTTGAGTGTCCCCACTGACTACTTTACCCCCTCTGAGCAGAAAGCAGCTCCAGAAGACACAACCTTCACCCATAACCCCAGCCTGGTGCCCCCATTCAATTATTAAACCAAAGAGTTAGGAATGTTAGCAAAATGAGCTCCCTTCCCATAGCTTAGTACACTCTCCACAGTTTAGCATGATCCCTTCCTAGGCAACAGTGGACCCATTTAGTAAAGGAAGTAAATAATCAGCCTCCAACCCCTTAACCTTGGGATGACACTTCTCTGGGGCAGCTACCATTATATAAGGCATCAAGAGCCCCTTAGTGTGACCTTCAGGTCTGGGCAGCTGCAGGACCCCTTATCTACTGTTTGAATAGCAGCCATAAATCCTAGTCCACCATGATGAAGCCCCTAGTCCTCATGCCCATGCCATAGTCTCTGCCTCCTAGCCTCTTCTAGCCCTCCTAAACCTCCTAGGTTACATAGGTCAGCTTGTGAGAAGGGGTCTTGACAGCCCCTTTCCCGGCAATAAACTTTTCTTTGTTCTCTGTACCTGGATGTCTGCGTGGTTTTCTGGCAAAGTCCAAATAATCGAATAATTGTACCAACTTGACTATGATACAGTGCCCCATTTCTCAATCACTGACATATGTGTTGTTGCGGAGATACTTTGTAGACATGAGAAAAAACAACAATGGGTTGCTTTCCAGTAAGATAACCTGGATAGACCTCATTCATTCCATTGTAATGAAAAGGTTTTTCAATTTGGTTTTTAAACAGCAGAGCCGAGACTTGCCTGAAGAATAGAATAGCAGAGAGGAACTCTCTGACACAAGAATAGGGACCTAGAAGTCACAAGAGATACTGAAGACCCCCCCCAGAGGGAAAATGAAGTCCTGACACTGTTTATCCCATATTACCAGGGGGAAACAGGGGCCATGTGTCTAGGGAAAGCCATGCATTTAGCATGGCTAAATGGAGCAGCAAAATGGAGACCAGAGTGAAGACAGCCTCCCTTACTACAAGACAATACACATTCTGATGTGCGGTACATTGAAGGTGACCAACACATTGTCATTTTAAGAGACAGTCAGGGGATGGAAAGTTCACACATATTTTCTTTTTTATCCTGTTGATCTATAAGTCACTCACAGACCCATACACACCATTTTGGTCTCCTATATTGTCCACATCCTCCCCCATCTGTATGACTGTCTGTCTCTCTTTCTCTCTCAGACACACACACACACACACACACACACACACACTTAACTCAGCATCACACACTTAACCAAGCATCATGCCTAGGCCTGTATATAGAGAAAAAGAGATTGTGGAGAAAACTAATTACATTAAAACACAGCTATTAAAATATATATTATGTGTACAGTGATATAGGAGTTCCTTAATCACCCATTAAACAAGATCTAAATCATTACAACAGAAAATTAATAGAAATAGTCAACTCCATTATGCTTTTTCTTCAGAAATACTTCCCCCATAGATCACAGGCTAAAATCTATGTATCTGATATCCACACACTTAATTCAGGATTTTCACATGTTCAAGAATTATCTTGGATCTCTCCTGCTGCTGTACTTCTGTAAACCTTTATTTATAAATAGGTTTTTGGTGCACAGGCTGTAGCTACTTAGGTTTATTTTTACTCAAATATCCCATTAAAATAGTGACTTTATTGATCCTTGATTTTTTTTCATTGCTTTCAAGTTTGTGCTCAAGGCAAGTGCCTTGCTCCACTGCATCTCTCTACTCCTAGCCCTGACCCTTACGAGTCCTCCCATTGTAACCATTAGTTTGAATTTTTCTGGCCTGAATTATCCCCCTTCCTGCCAGCCTCTCTCCCATGTTCTTGACCACTGAAAAAGTTCTTGGTCTCCAATGACTCCCACAATTGATTGCGTTCATGAATTTTAATAACATAGCTGTTAGCTCCTGTAGATCCTTGAGGAAGGTGCCAATGAAGCTGACCCTGCCCAGATATCTACGTGTCCTCTCTACTCTCTTCCCTTGAGGAAAGGGGTCAGTGTCATTGTTGGGATCTTTGGGGTGTCCTTTGTCATGCTCTTGCCACTTTCATGCAACCTAAGTCATCTTCCCATTGTATTATTTTATTATCATCTTATGTTGGTCCCTCATTCGCTGAATGTGAATTTCTGCCAAACAACATCTTGTAATGTGTTTGCCTGTGGTTATGTAGTTGTATAATTATGTATGTGGGTTCTACATACATATATATGCATATATATGTATACATAGATACATAGAAATTTGGGGGGGGGTCCTGTGTTGGGTCTGAACTCTGGGCCTGGGCACTGTCCCTCAGCTCTTCAGCTCAAGGCTAGCACTCTACCACTTGAGCCACAGCACCACTTCCAGCTTTTTTTCTTTTTGCTAATGTGGTGCTGAGGAATCAAACCCAGGGCCTCATGCATGCAAGGCAAGTGCTCTACCACTGAGCCACCTTCCCAGCCCTGATAGATGCATACATACACACACACATACCTATGGAAGCTGCCTTCTTACTGGCCTACCATTCTCTTCCTATTTGTGAAAATGCTCTCTTAGCCTATGCTTCATTGAAATGGGATAAAAGGATCTCTGGATACGAACTGAAGGCACTGGAAAATCCAGGCTCTTCAGTCTAGCTGTAGGTATCTGTGTGTGTCTCTGGAAGGTCACTTGTTCCCTTTTACTTTTGGCTTTCTTAATCTAGAAAATGGAACAACAATTTCTATCCTTCCTTTTCATGGTGCTTATAGATCAAGAGAATAATAGGTACACAATTTCCTTGTAACTAAAATAAGTGATATGTCAAAGCTTAAACATATATATGCATAATGAATTATGCATTATCACTACAAAACACTGAAAGTAGAGGCTGGGGTAACATGTATATTCAATCAATGAATAGTTCTATTTTCATTTAAAAAACAACTGACTTACCAGTGAATAGCTACTAATATATATGTAATAAATGCCTTCCTGTAGACATTTTTCCCTTTCAAAGTGACTACATTTATAAAATGTAGGATTTTAGATTAATTAGAATGGTCATTTTTATAGTTGTTCATATAGCTCATCTTTCAACTGCTTTTAATGCTGATACTGAAGCTTGAATTCAGAACCTCATGGTCTTACTTGAGCTTTTTCACTCATGTATGGCATTCAATCATTTGAGACACCCCGCAAATTTAGCTTTTTACTGGTTAATTGGAGACCAGTTTCTCTCAGATTTGTCTGCATGAGTTGGCTCCAGTTCTCCTATCTCAGCCTTGTGGGTAGCTGTGATTACAGGCATGAGCCACTGGTGCCCAGGTGATTTCCCTTTTTGATTATTTAATAAGTTTTTTAAATGTATGTAATTTGGAAGTTGGAAATATTAGTTTTATTGAATAAAAGTAGTTCTCGTTTTAGTAGTTTCTCATTAATTCATTAGAATTTCATATTTGGAGAAAAGCCTCTATGAAATCAACATGTAGAGGGGGAAAACTGGCTGGAGTAAATATCACGGCACTTCAGGATTGCTCTGTCCTCTCCTATAATCACTATCACTTCCTCTGCCTTTCCTCAGAAACTGCCCCACCTCTGTGCTTTGCCAGCTGTTCAGATTCCTGGATAAGATCAATTCTATGATTTATTAGGGGACATTTATTTTGCATTCTCTAGTGCAGGGCCTAAATCTTCAAGCTCAATCTTCTGTACTCTTGCCCAGGGCTCTGGAAAGTACAGTTTTGCAACAAAAAGATAAATGGTGCTTTCCTGATCTTTGGCCCGTGTGTTTCTCATTATCTTCCCTTGGATGCAATCACTGCCTTTTGTGCCAAAGCCACAGAAAACAGGTCTTTATTCCTCCCAGAGCTGAGAGGCTCCCTAGTCACCAGCCTCTTGTGTAGTCCAAGTCTCTTCCTTTCTATTCCACCTGGCATATATCTGCAATAGACTGTTGGACTGTTTATCTGCTCATTTGCTGGACCTCCTAACAATTATCCCTACCCTCACTGCTTTCCTTGTAATCTTTCATATATACTCTAACCAGATCAAGTCTTCCTGGAGCAAAACTCCTACCATCTCACAGCTCTGCTCAAACATAGTAGCAGTTCTTTGTCAACTACATAGTGGGCAAGGTACAACACTTTACTCTGTGTGTGTGTGTGTGTGTGTGTGTGTGTGTGTGTGTGTGTGTGTGTGTGTGTGTGTGTGTGTGTGTGTGTGTTGAGAGGGGGAGGAGTCCTGGAACTTGAACTCTGGACCTTGGCACTGTCCTTGAGCTTCTTTGGCTCAAGACTATCACTCTACCACATGAGACACAGCTCCACTTCCAGCTTTTTCTGAGTACCTTATCGGAGAGAAGAGTCTCATGGACTTTCCTGCCTAGGATGGATTCAAAATGCAGTACTCGGCTCTCAGCCTCTGGAGTAGCTAGGATTACAGGCATGAGCCACCTGTGCCTGGCTTGCTGTGTTTTGTTTTTTTTTTAATTAGTAAGCCACAGCACTGACAACTATTGAATTTGTAAAATGTGGTCTCTATTTTGCTGTTAAGACAGAGCTGTGAAATTTTACATAACAAGATTCTAGCTCCTATCTCTTTTGTGTATTCCTGCCAAATCTCACATGCAACATGTTTCAAATTCACCTCACTCCCTGCTCCCAAGAATCAATGTTTCCAACCTAATAGTTCCACCATCTAGGTTTTTCAAGAGTAGATTCAAACCAGGAATATGGGGAGATTTGAGGCATAAAAGACTTTGGCCTCGAAAAGCCCATCAAAATTCAATGCTTATATATTCACTTTTTTAGTTAGATTTAAAAGAGTCCAGAAGTTAGAAATTAATAAAGCATGTCACACTGTTGTGAGCATATAATCTAGTGGGAAAGACATACAGTTTGCCAGAAAGGAGATCCTCTGTCCAATGTCAATTCATTCACTAAAAATACATCTTGCAAGCCAAATGTCCAGATCCTCCCTACCCAAGCATTCAATTTAGGAAAAGTGCACTAGGACATCTCTACATGTTTTCCTGATGCTCTTGTTTTTGTCTTCTGCCAAACCTCAATTGATCCAGATACTAGAACAACCATATGCTATATTTAGAAAACATTCTTCCAAACATTACCAGAAATAATTCCCACAACAAATTCAAAAAGATATATTTTAATCATCTTCATTTCATAGATGAGAAAATCAAACTATAGAAAGTTACCAGTTTCTTTTCAATGCAACCGATGTTTAATTTCTAATGTTTCATTCTAATTTGTCAAATGCTAATTATGTCAAGTATATGAATGAAGCTCTCTACTCTCAATAATTCTACAATCCAGGGAGAGAGGCAGACACCAAACTCGATGATGTCTACATAATATGGTATGAGAACAGAATATGCAATGTTTTCTACAAAGCAAAAAAAAAAAAGAAAATATTCAACCCAACTTACACATTTAAGGATGGCAGGGTAGGGAGGCAGGAATCATGTTGACAGAATTAGACCATAATTTAAAAATTAGTTACCTCATATATGGAGAAACTAGAATTTGAATTCAAGTGTGAATGATTCTCTGCTTCATTTTTTTTCCACCATCCCTTTATATAGTGGATTTAAAATGCGAATCATTGGATGAATGGGTGATTATGTATGCATGCATGTATTATGCATCTTCCAATGGGGAAACAGATAAAACATCAGCCTAAAAGGAGGTAGAATTTTTTTTTAAATAATGGAGTGAGTTTGATCAAAGAACACTGTATGCATTGTAGGACTAACAAACACTTTCATGCAATTAGTATAATTATTTTGTCAATCCTGGGGCTTGAAATCAGGGCCTAGGCACTGTCCTTGAGCTTCTTTTCCTCAAGACTAGCACTGTACCACTTGAACTACAGTGACCTTTCCAGCTTTTTCTGTTTATGTGGTACTACTGAGGAATCAAACCCAGGGCTTCATGCATGCTAGGCAAGTGCTCTACCACTAAGCCACATTTCCAGCCCTAAATTATTTTAAAAGAGGAAAATAATATCAGCCTAAACAGCTAACTTTCATATTCTTATTAACTGAACTAATCTGCTAATGCATCTTGGGAAAATCTTAGCACTGGGCAAGTCATTTTCAACATAAAGGTCTCTAATTCTCTCCAACAATATCTCAGAATTGGCTGGAAAGTAGATAGACTCTCGAAGTGAGAAGAGTTTCCACTTTCATCTACCCCATCTTCTGAAAATACTATGTCCTGAGCTATGCAAACAATGAGAGAAAGAAACTAAATACACCAGAGCACAGCAAAGATCCCTGTGGTCTCCCTTGCTGAAAAAAATCTTTGGCTCTAGATAATCCTGAGTGAAGGAAAAGGATCCTGCCTCTCCCACACCCATGTGCTCTGAACTTTGCCTCTGGAAGGAAAGCTGGGATCTTTAAGACTTGAACATCAAAGCACAATTTCTGCATCTTCAAATGATCCCATGGAGTCCACCCCTCTCCGCCACAACATCTGACACTCATATTTTGGAGCAGAGGTGTCCATGCCAGTCTCTCTTTTGTGTTTCTGGCTCTTTAACCTAAATTTCTGCCTTCCATCTCTGCAAGCTTGGTATACATGTGCAACTGTTCCTAGAATTTGTCCATGCCATTATTTCACAACTCAAAAACCTCCAACAAGAGACAGGTGGTGGGATTCCCCAGGGGAATTAAATGAGGGACTCCAAGCCCACACCATCTGAATCTGGCTGCTTAATAACAATCCAGAAGTAAGCTGTGACTAGCACAACTTTAAGGTATAAAATACAGATTATACTCAATCTAGATCAAGATATATTTTTCCTTTTGGTCCCAAACATACTTCTATTAATTCCTTCTTGGCTTTTTCCAATACTTGGGGCAAGTGAAACTTAACTAATGGAATCAATTTGTAGAAGAGTGAGTCAGCCCAATGAAACTATAATCATTGCTTTGAAGAAAGAGGTCTTCAATAGGCCTTGGGAAGTGGCAGATTCTGTGTCACCATTTATCTGGATCAATTCAAGTCTCTTCATAATAGCTTGGGAATTATGATTTGTGCTTCAGCATCTCTGTAAATAGAGGTCAAATTAAGTTGAGCCTATAAACATTTCGACCAGGGCAAAAGATTATAGTGACTTGTTGTCCTTTAAAAAGTATTCAGGGTGGGGCTGGGAAGGTGGCTCAGTGGTAGAGCACTTGCCTTGCATGCCTGAGGCCCTGGGTTTGATTTCTCAGCACCACATAAGCAAAAAGAAAAAAGCCGGAAGTGGCGCTGTGGCTCAAGTGGTAGAACACTAGCCTTGAACTGAAGAGCTGAGGGACAGCGCCCAGGCCCAGAGTTCAGGCTCCACGACCGAACGCCCCCCCCCCAAAAAAAGTATTCAGGGTTCATCTCATGAGCCAGAGTTAGCATATTTTTTCTTTAGTGGTCCAGATAAAAATTTTAGTTTTTATGCTCTGTCATAATTAGTCATCAAATAGAACACAAAAGGAGCCGGGTGCTGGTGGCTCATGCCTGTAAGCCTAGCTACTCAGAAGGCTGAGATCTGAGAATCGTGGTTCAAAGCCAGCCCAGGCAAGAAAGTCCATGAAACTCTTATCTCCAATAAACCACCAGAAAACCGGAAGTGGAGTTGTAGCTCAAGTGGTAGAGCGCTCACCTTGAGCTAAAGAGCTGAGGGACAGCACCCAGGCCCAGAGTTCAAGCCCCATGACCAAAAAAAAAAAAAAGAACACAAAAGGAGGTATTTACACTATGTAAACAAATAAAGATGGTTGTGTTATAATAAAACTTTGTTTACAAAAACACCTGATAGGCTATATTTTAACTCATGGGCTATATAGATTGACAGCTCCTGTCATAAGCCATTTTCTTTATGCAAGCATGTCACAAAGAGAAAGAAATACTGTCCACCTGGACAGTAGCTACTTTGGTGTTCAAAAACCTGGAGATTAGAGAGTAATAATTGTTCTGTCACTACGTAAGCAAATATGAATAAAATCCGCACTTAGCACGATTCCTAGATGGTTTATGTATCTTGAATCTAGAGACTAACAAGTCTCAAATGCCAATCAAATTACAGCTTCTAACTTAGTCTAAGGTCTAACTTATACACTTTAAATAAGCTCTTGAATAATATTGATAATGTCGAGAAGAGATTTAATGGCAAAAGTCTAATTAAAAGCATTCATAGCAGGGGGCTGGTGGCTCATGCCTGTAATCCTAGCTACTCAGGGACTGAGATCTGAGGAAGGGAAGTCTGTGAAACTCATATCTCTAATTAACCAGTAAAAGCCAGAAGTGGAGCTATGACTTAAGTGGTAGAGCACTAACAAAAAACAAAAAAGCTCAGAACAGAACCCATACCCTGAGTTCTAGTACCAGCACAACATACACACATACACACACACACACACACACACACACACACACACACACACGAGTACACTCACACATTCAATACAAAACCCAATAGAGTAATGGAACACAGGAGTAGGTAGACTTTTACAGCCCACCACTAGTTACCCAGTTCCCCTACAGCAAATAATAATGTGCATATAATATTAGCTAAGTGTCATACCAGAACAAAAATACAGACACTCCAATCTATTTCAAGTGAAAAAATAGATATAATTAATCAATTTAAGACACTGCATGAATTTCTCATATTAGACAATTAGGCATTCACAACAATTCTGAAAAAAAAGGCTATCAATATTGACAGATGAGACCCTATAGCCATCCCTGTTTGTCATCCATCTAAAGGAAAGAACCAGTAATCCCTGGCCCCAAGAAGCAGGACCCTGGAGTGCACTACTGCTTGGGAAGCAATTCAGTGAACACTGCCAGTCAAAAACACAACATTTTTTCTCACATCCCACAATTTGAGAGTATCTAGTGTAATATGAGAAATTATAAAGCAATAAGAATTGAAACAGAGCTGGGTGCCAGTGGCTCACTCCTGTAATCCTAACTACTCAGCCCGGGAAAGAAAGTCCATGAAACTCTTATCTCCAATAAACCACCAGAAAAAAAAAAGTGGTGCTGTGGCTCAAGTGGTAGAGTGCTTGCCTTGAGCTGAAGAGCTGAGGGACAGCATTCAGGTCCAGAGTTCAAGCACCATGGCCAACCAAAAAGAAAAAAAGAAAAAAGAATTGAAACAATAAAAGTACAATTCTTTCTAGCAACCTAAGATTCTGAGAGCAATAGAGTCTGTGGCTAATTCTTAAATCAGTCTTCATAAGATCTCTATAAAGATCAAAGCAAAAACAGCCGTTTGAAACTTTGACAATTACTAGTGCATAGTATCTCATGCATAAATGTATTAGGCACCCAAGTATTTTCTCCCTGAAGGTTTCATGTTATTCTACGTTAAAACTGCTTCAGAACTGTGCCCACTCTCAACAAGAGGGACATCAGGAATGATCTCCTCCAAAGTGAGGTTATTCTTTCCTCCTGGAGTAACCAAGATGGCATCCAGATGTCGCACCCCAGCCAGCAATCATGGCTCTTCCACTCTGACAGTTGCTCTCTTTCTTTTCTACCCCTCCTCCAATCACCCTCCACTCCAAGTAGTTTGCTATTTCCTCTCTCATTTCTACCTCACATGCTCAGCAAAGGCTCTTATTGCCTAGGTCAGTTCTAAGGTTAACAGCTGACTCACACCTTGCTTTCTCCATATTGGATTCCTCTGTTACAAGGCTTGGCTCAAGTTCTACATTATCTTCAGGTTCCCTGAGCATTCCAGAAAGAAGTTCTCTACTCCTTTCCACCGTTTATCACTCTCTTGACTCATGCTTACCATGCAAGGGTAGTTCTCTTTTTTATTCCTCTCCTCCTTATTTGCATATACGTATGTGTATCTCTTAAACCCACTCAACAGTTCCTTATACATCACAGACACTCAAGAAGCATCATTCTTATTTTACTAAGTGTAAGTAGTAAATGAGCTCTCAAATCTGATGAATGCATAAACTCATTGATCATAAGCTCACAAGTTCTTCATTTCTATGATTACAGCCCATCCCAAGTTATGTTTTACTGGGTGTTTATGGAGCCCTGTCCATTCAGAAATGTCTGAGTCATGGAAATGGTACTGTAGCTCAAGTGGTAGAGCGCTCACCTTGAGCTGAAAAGCTTAGGGACAGAGCCCAAGCCCAGAGTTCAAACCCCATGACCGACCAAAAAAGAAAGAAAGAAATGGCTGAGTCAGCTCTTGGCATGTTTTACCTCCCTTTCCCTTTGAAGAGAGCCTGTGCCCTCAATTTCTAGCAGGTACACACCCACAATACCACATACCCTCTTTTACTTAGATATTTATCCCAATCTTACTTTGTAAGATAATCTTTCCACAATCAAATTCCAAAAACTCAGCAACAAGATTACATTGTCTCATTTTTCTCAGCCATAATCCATCTGTAACTAGCAGATGTCTCCCGGGTTTGTTTGTTCACAGGCCTAATTTCTACCCTTCCCCACTGAGAACTTCCACCTCCGATAGTCCAGGTTGTGCTGTCTTCATACCAGCATGTCTACTTGGACTCACTTCAACAGAACCTTTCAGCAGAGATACGGCAGCACTGACCATCCCTTAGCCATTGAGAGGGTGAATGCAAAGAGTATCTCAATATAATTGATTTGCACAGAAGGAAAAGTCATTTTAGGAAAGTGAAATGGAATGGAGGAAAGTAACAGAGGGGAGGTTAATTGGGAAATATCGTTTACATGTGTGGAAATGTCTTCATAAAATCCTTTTGCACAACTAATGCATGCTAATAAAAAGTAGGTTATAGGGAAGGCTGATGGTGAAATACAGTCAAAGGTGAATACAGTCAAAGTACTTTTTATACATATGTGCATATATGAAAAAATAGAACAGTGAGACTTCTTGAAATTGTTTTATGAAACGGAGGAGGGGTAAAGGAGGATGATGGATGATGTAAAGTTGATGGGATACAGTGTAAGCGTGTATGGAAATGTTGCAGTGGAACTCCATTTGTATAAATAATGCATACTAAAAAAAACCAATCTTTCAAAAGAATAATACCTTCAAAGTAATGTATAGGTTGATTACTTCTTGACAAGAAAGAAGGAGGAGGAGGGGGGAAGAAAGGAAGGAAGGAAGAAAGGAAATGAGAGAGAGAAAAAAGAAGGAAAGAAGGGATCAAGGAAGGAAGGAAGCAAGGAAGGAAGGAAGGAAGGAAGAAAGGAAGGAAGGAAGGAAAGAAAGAGCCATAGCAGATGCCCATACATGCACAGTATGTCTCACATTCCAGATTACCTATTAGTAACTCTCCTTTTTCTTTTTTAATTACGTCTTTATTGTCAAGGTGATGTATGGAGGGGTTAGTTACGTAAGTAAAGTAATAAGTAAATTTCTTGTCGAACTTTTTACTGAATCTACATTCCAGTTTAGATTCTCAAAGATTTGGTCATACTGCTAATAAGGAAACAGGAAACTGAGACTTGTTAAACTTTTTAACAGAGTAAAATAGTTTCATTGTTCCCATAGAAAGGAAGAGACTGGATTGGTGGATAGAAATTTCTCCTGAAGGAGCCAAAGTACTTAAGAGAGTTTCAGGTGTAATTCTATGAAAGTGAGGGCAGGGGAAATCACCCAAGCCAGGCCTCACATACAAGGCTATATATAGTACATGCCTAGGATATTGAAATAATGTCTTCTGGAAATAGTTATTTAAGATTGGTGGCTGAAGAAGAAAAGACCACAATGATAGTTTTTGAAAGGTAAAGTAGAATGATTCATAGATAAATAATGTTTGAGAAAACTAATGTAATAGAGAAACCCTGCAATAACTTCTGATTAGTGGTTAGGCATAGCTATGAATTATTCATTCTTAAATGTCCACTGTGAAGGCTCTTAGTTAAAACTGCTTAGCTCTTTAGTACCAAAAGGTATCAAAAAGGAAGGAAGGAAGGAAAGAAGGAAGGAAGGGAGGGAGGGAGGGAGGGAGGGAGGGAGGGAGGGGAAAGAGAAGGGAAACAAGTTTCAAGGCAATCTGTGGAATTTAAATCTATTAAATGATCGTTTATCATCACAAGAAGGCTAAGGAATAAAGAGAAATTCCCTAGATAATAAACAGAAAATGATATAAAATCTAAGAAATTTGTGATAAGATGCTTCTAGGGAATGTGAAAACATTCTAGTTTACTCCTGCCCATACCAATAATCAGTCAGTACTTACACAAACTCGCAGGTCCATATTATTTGTACAATCAATCGCTCATTCAACAAATATTTCAGAAGGATATAATATGTCAAGGATATAACAGTGTCTAAATGGTTCACACTAAGCATCTTCCACTAGGCCAGATCCTGTGCCTAGTGCTAGAGATACAGGCCTAAAGAACTTGTGACATCTGATTTCAATGAGCTCTAGGTGGGATGTGAGTCAAGAAGTCCCATTCAAACCAAAATTCACCTACAGCAGACCACCTGATATGAGGGAAGTGTTCTAATAAAATCCCTTGTGTCTCTTTTTCTTTGAGTCCCAGCTCAAGGAAAGTCCCTGTGGTTGTTCCAATGCATAGTGACATGACCTTGGACAAGTTGTTATTGTACATTTACTCCACCAAAGTTTTATTGAAGATTCTTATTGTCCTAGTTTTAATTACTCTATTCAGTATTGTTTTCCTGCAAACCATTGCTGGAAGAAAAACAAATTTATTTTAAAATTTTAATGAGATCATATTAGAAAACACATCAATCTAGAACCCCAAAGATTTCACTGAGTCCTACAGATGGAAAAGTTCTATCATAAACCCAGATCCTTATGACATAGAATTGGGGAAGATTCTCTTTTCTTGGTCACCCAGAACTAGCCTTTTATCCACAGCTCAACTTCCCATGTTACTCCAGACAAGACAAATGAAGGTTTCAAGAGGAGTCCCAGCCTTCTGACACAGCCTTCAGGCTCACGCAGTGACACAGTTGCAATGACTAGTCCTACTTACATCAACACATCAATGGGGTCAGAGCATTCTCTATGGAGCAGAATCCTCAACGTCAGCAGTCCCCTGTGTCTTTGATTACTTCAGGTTCTTTAAGATAATCAAGCTATAAGTATTCAATCCCAGACCACTTGCAGATCAACCTTTATGGAGAGGGAAGAGAGAAAAGTAATATTTGAATTACAGACTTTTACTTCATTCATATTACTATCTAACAACACTTCCAAGTAATAACACATGTCATTAAACTTCTGGAAAACTCCACCAGATACTTACGAAAACATGAGAATGGGAAAAAAAATCTTAGTATTTTTATGAAAATAATTTTGATCTTGTGGATGTCTTAAAAGTCTCTCAAGCTGGACGCCGGTGGCTCATACCTGTAAACCTAGCTACTCAGGAGGCTGAGATATGAAGATCACGGTTCAAAGCCAGCCCAGGCAGGAATATCCATGAGACTCTTATCTCTAATAAGCCACCAGAAAACTGGAGATAGAGCTGTGACTCAAGTGGTACAGTGCTAGCCTTGAGCTGAAAAGCTCAGGGTCAGCCCCCAGGCCCAGAGTTCAAGTCCCACGACCAAAAATAAAGTCAGAAATTCACAGGGATCCCAGATAACAACCCACATAATAAAAAGTCTCAGATCCACATCAGACTACCATCCCTTCTTCCGCTTAGGGGCAACCAGTTATCTATTGAGCCGTTTTCTAGAAGATAGCTATATCTATCTATCTATCTATCTATCACTGTGTATAATATATATCTAAAAGATATATATCATAGATATAGATAGATATAAATAGCTCTATAGAGATAGATATGTATCTATAGATATACATATTTTTAGATATCTATAACTATATATGATATGGATATCTGGATTTTTTTAACTTGAAAAGTTAAATGTCAGTATACTATGCATTTCACCTTGGTCCTTCTCTTGCATTTCACCTTGGTTCTTCTGTTACACCTGTTGGGGTTAGATCCATTCCAGCCTCCTAAGTGGCCTCTTTCATTCCACTGATTTATCCTATCCCACTGAAGGGCTAGAAATATGAATAACTAACAACATAGAGCCACAGTATTCCGATGGGCTTTTGAATGGCTAATTTGCCAATTTCTTTTTTTTCTTTTTTCTTTTTCAGTTATGGGGCTTAAACTCAGGGCCTGTGCATTGTCCCTGAGCTCTTTCACTCAGGGTTAGTGCTCTACCACTTTGAGACACAGCACCACTTCCAGTTTTCTGGTGATTAATTGGAGATAACAGTCTCCTGGAATTTCCTGCCAATTTTTTAATGGAAATAGAATGGCTACATGAAGCAAAAACAGTTTCTTGGTATCTTCCAACAGCTTTTATCTGGTTTCTAGGTTCCCAGTGGGGTGTGCAAGTAAAGTCTTCAACCTTTGAAAAACCAGATATCCATTTGCTCTATTCCTGTCCTTTGATAGTTCAGGCTTACCTTACTAATCCAAGCATGAACCATACCAGAGCCTACATACATGGGTCTGTTTACAAGTACCATCCTCTGTTCTTAATGTCATCTCATCCTGAGGGAAGAATGGGGGCCCAAGGATCTCACAATGATATTTCTGAATGCTATCTCCCAATAGGACTAATGTGTCAATAGGACTAAGGCTGATTTAAGTCTACTGGTTCACAACTTCCCTAACATAGAGGCTAAAGCAGCCCTACCTCATATAGCTTAGCAGGTCTAATAACACTGAAAGACTCAAATGTTAAACATTATATAAGCCATCTGGGTTTTCTTCTTTGTTCTGAGGTGGACAAGCTCTACAATCTCCAGGAGCTACTGAGCTGCTGCTAACTCATACAGTGGAGATAATAATAAGGTTGTTAAGAAGAATAATTCTAATCATGTATAAAATCTTCCTACCACATACTATGTGCTCAACACTTAGTAGTTGTTAACCCCCTCTTACCTGTTTTAGGAATACAAATGCGTTCTAGAGTACTCTGGAGGAAAAGAACACTAGGACCAGTATAGATGGCTGAGGTTTTTTTTTCAACCAAAAAGAAATTTCCTGACGTGTTTGTCACCTGTCTAACTCAAAATGAGAGTCACAAGTACACTTTCCTCCTTTCTATCTCAGCAGGCTAGGGAAATGGGTACAATGATCCCTACTTTTCTGTGTCACCTTTCTAGTCTCTGAAATAACATAGACCAGAGGGGTTTGCATTTGTACAACCAGGGAACCTGAGAAAATCCACCATGGTTTAGAGGAATCTTCCAGTGTAGAAGGATTTATGAAAAACAATAGTTCCTCTGTAGAAAACATCAGGAACCTCTGATCTAATCCAACGTTCTTATTTCACTGATGAAAATAAGCCCCAAACTCAGAGAGCTAACTGATTTACAAAAGGCCTCATAAGTAGTAAAACTGAGACTAGGTAAAGTGACCCTGAGCAGTTGGAATCATCCTTCATGTGCCACATGTCCAGGGTGGGTTCCAAGAAGCCTGAGAACAAGCTACAAACTTCACTTATCTCTGCTACATCAGTCCAGCATTGTAACTGTGCCCAGCCATATAATTAGCTCAGGGGTTCAAACCACATCTTATTCATCTTCTTGTCGGTGTCCTACCCTCTCCTCTGTTTTCAACCACTGGTAATTATAGAGTAAAAAAAAAAATCACAGCTTATTTTCCTCTTCTGAATATACACATGATCTCAGACTTGGGGAGTTGAGAAGACTATGAGAATTCACCTAGCAAAACCCATGTGGAAACCCAGGTCAAGATGAGCTCTATGATTTGCCTGGATCACCACTGAATAGTAGATTCCAGATCCAAACCCCATCCTTTTGGTTTTGTCCCATAATCTTACTAATCTCTAGTGCAAGGACATGGTTTGTTTGGTGTTTTGGGGGGTTTGTGTGTAGTATTGTTTTTTTGTTTGATTGTTTCTTGTTTCGATATTGGTGTTGGTGTTGGTGTTGGTCCTGGGGCTTGAACTAAGGTCCTGGGAGCTGTCCCTGATCATTTTCTCTCAAGGCTAGCACTCTACTACTTGAGCTACAACTCTATTTTCAGCTTTTTGGTGGTTAATTGGAGACAAGAGTTGAAATGACTTACCTGCCTGGACTGAAACCAAAGCACAGTCCTCAAATCTCAGCCTCTAAGTAGTCAGGATTGCAGGCATGAGCCACTGGTGCTCCTAGCAAACGATACTTTTAAGACAAACTCTCTAGTTCCTAAATTCCATGAATATATGGTGTACCTCTCTTTCTTGAAGGCACTTCTTTAACTAATTAATTAGTTAATTGATTAAGTGTTGGTTTGGGGGCTTGAACTCAGCGTCTAGGTGCTCTTCCTTCGCTTCTCTTGCTCAAGGCTAGAGCTCTACCACTTAAACCACAGCTCTACTTCTGCCTTTTGCTGGCTAACTAGAGATAAGAGCCTCACTTTCCTGCCCAGATTTTCATCCATTTGCTCTGCCAGTAACAAAGGATGAGACAGCCACAAGAGATTTTTTGACTTGGTATCCTGATCATAACCTTAAGGCCTTGACCTCCAACCAGGGGTACTACTGGAAAAATAAGTCTTAACATCTCATATGCTGCCCATAAGCCAACATGCAAGTCCCATTGCTCTCCTCACCTTTGGCAGGGACACTGTCATCACTCCTTCTACATTCAGTGTGGGTTTTTCCTTGAGAACTTCACCACCCTTATCTAAAACCTCTAGATCTCTGGTCACCTCTGGACTTCTGAAAGCAGCCCTATAACATGTCTCTCTGCCTCACTTGACTCCTTCTTCCCTGCAATTTCCCCAATAAGCTGTGGTCACCTGAATTTTCTCCCAACAACCCTACATTTGCTTTTAAAGAAATGTTCAAGACTCTACAACATACAAAGCTCTCATTGATAGCAACAAATGCATTTGTACAATGAGATGTTGTGCAATCCTTACTTCCCAGGACTGTTTTTCACCACCCTAAGACCATCTTCTACTGTCACCAGATCAGACACAGCCTTCTGAGTGCTGATCCTCTGCTCTATCACTCTCTACTTCCTGCCTGTCTAATGTCCGCTGATTCTTACTTTCCAGCATCTGCCTCCAAACCTTGTAAACACTTCCATACACTCCTACACTTGAAGACACTGAATAATTAGCCCTACCTTTTATGTATTACTCTTTTACTATTTCTTGGAAAAGACTGTAAGTACTAAGTGCATGGTTATATTATGTACTAGGTGTGAAAGCACTTGGTAAATACCAAAGAAAGGCTCCTGCTAAATAAAAATAAATTTTATAAAGAATTCATATGAACCACAGAACTTTAAGTTAAGATGAAAACTGTGAGCTAACAAAACTTCAAGTCAAAACCTAGGGAACCTTTTTTTGGAGGGGAGGGGGAATGGGCTCAGGCATTTAAACCTCCTTAGTTTCATTGGCTGTAGTTTTAGAAAATGAGTGGAGACTTACTCTGTCCCACCCTGGAAGTCCAAAAGATTTCACTCTTTCTTTTGTGCTTTCTGCCATCTTCTCCTAGGCTTCCAGCACACCTGGCTTCTAGGTGGGAAAGTCTAGAGCATGCATATTCAGTGATACTCAACTTTCCAAGATTCTGGACATAAGACAATCCTTCTCAAGAGCACATTCTGTCCTGACAATTGATCTTTCCTTTCATTCCTTTAATTATTCTGCAAAGATTTAGTGAGCAAGTTCTTCAGATACAAGGATGGTTAATAAAACAATTAAGGTACCCACCGTGGAATGAACTTTTACTCAAAATGTGGTCAGCAGGAGACCTGCCACACCATAGCCCGAGGGAGGTTGCTAAAACAAATACAGCTCGCCTGAACATGGCACAACACATTTCTTTTCCAGTAAGTCTGGAGTAGAGCCTCAGATCTGCATTAACTTTAAAAGAAAGCATTGCAGTTGATTTTGAAACACATTAAACCTTGAGAGCCACTGGCCCAGTAGAGGAGGCCAACATCGAAGGGGATGAACAGTGTGCCTTCTTTGCCATAAAAGAGAAATTTACAATTTACATGGAGAGTGATTGAGTAATGGAGAAGAATTCACATGTTGCAATGAGAAAGAAACAGATTCAAGGTCTCATCCTGCCTCTGGCATGTCATACCGTTGACCTTTTCTCAGATTTGTGTAGTCAAGTAGGAATTATGCAATTACTTTAAGGATGCAATGAGATTTCATATGCAAAGAGCTTAACTTAATCTTGGTGAGTAATAAACACCTATTAGAAGTCATTGGAAGTTAGTTCTAAATTACAAATATATATGTAAATATGTACAGGATAGTATAATATATATATATATATATATACAAACATTTTAACTAAAGTATGGTATACACAGAGGAAGGTTTCAGTGTTGTATCTCCTTGGAACTTACAGTTTAACAAGATGAGTGACAGGAAGCTAAAACATGTTGGAGTAGGTTCAACGAGGTGGGAGGGCAGAAAAATGGAGAGAGGGCAAATGTAGTGCTAATATTCAATGTGTAGATGTGAGAATGGAACCAGGTAAATTGAGGTGATGGAAGGGGATGGGAGACATGAGGGAGAATGATAGAACAGTGACACTGATCAAGAGGCATTGTACTTATAAACTGACACGCTGCATTAAAGTTGCTCTGTACAACTACTTACAGATAATCACAAAATAATTTTAATACAATCAGATCATATACTGATCGCTCATGCCTATAATGCTAATTACTAAAGAAGCTGAGATCTGAAGATCAAAGTTCAAGCCAGGGAAGGGCATGAAAGTTCTTGAGATTCTTATTTTCAATTAACCACCGGAAAGCTAGAAGTGGAGCTGTGGCTCAAGTGGTAGAGCACTCCCCTTGAGCAAAAATGTCAGGGACGGTGCCAATGCCCTGCATTCAAGCCCTAAGACTGGCACACACCAATAATAATAATGCAATCATGGAAAAAGTCATTATGATTTTTAATTAATAATAAAATTTGAAGGAAAGAAGATAGCTCAGAAAATGTTTGATGGAAAGTGAAGAGCTCAATTTAGCTGTAACACTGCATGTTGAAGTATGAATGTATTCTCACAACCCACAAGATTTCTAGATTTTTTTTTAAGTTTTTAACTGTATTTTTTTGTCTTTTTTTTTTTTTGGTACTGGGGATTGAACCCAAGACATTGCACTTGGTAGGCAAGTGCTTTGCCACTAAGCTACATACCAGCCCATTTTTTTTAATTTTGTTTCTTCAATTCTATAATTTGACACATTAGGACAAGTGATAACCAAGTACCATCATATGGTCTCAATACCAGCCTTTTCTTTGGTGTTTACAATTTACAGATGCCAAATGAAAGCCAGATCAAGACAAGAAGCTCTCTAGAAATAGAAGTGGTGGGAAAACTGAGTCATCTCATGGAATGGAGCAGTTTGATCTATTCGGCCATCCAGTCAATGCTGTTTCCGTGCTGTGAGCAGATGTGAGCTGGAATCTGACTTTTTACATACCAACAAGTACTAGTTTATAAGCAGAACACCAAGGCATAAACATACAAAGCAGATGGGTTGTCCACAATTCTATTAGGACTTGCATTAGATACCCATTCAATGCCAATTGCAGCATCATCACAAAGCAAACCTTATCTTCAAGTGAACAGATAATGATACCTCATTACAAGTGGCACTGACAATTGCCTACTCCAGAGTTCTGGTTGGAATTTGATTTTCCTGACTTATGAGCCTTGAAGCTATTAAAAATAAATTGCTTGACATGCTTACATTTACATAAATTCTCTAGGTATGTATTAAAAATTATTTAGGTATGGATTAATACACTTTAAGAGCAGACCCACATTAAACATAGACCAGACCCCCAAAATACATGATCCTACTCTATCTTTAACTTCTATATACTAGTGATTAATTTTAACAAATCCACATCATGTCATATAAAATAATATTTTAAATTTAAACTTCACTTATTTTAATTGCTTGATTTTCTTTATAAAGTTGCTTTCACTTCTTAACTGCACCAGAAGCTGTAAGCAGTATGTGATTTATGCTCATTTGTGTTTGTGTGTGTGTGCACACGTGCATTCATATGTGTGCATGTACATCAGCACTAAGCCCTCTAACTGAGGGCTTTATACTCTTGCTCAGTTTTTTTTACTCATCACTAGTTCTCTGCTACTTGAGCCATATCAAAGTTAAACTTAAAATACTCTTTTATGGCCTTTAAAAGGGGGAGGGGGGAAGGAGATGGGGAAAAACCAGTTGTTTAAGGATACAGGTGGATCTGATGCAACAATGAGAAGTACAAGTTGTCATGTCCAAAACGAGCTTTACAACGTCGGTGGGGGGGGGGGGGGGGAGGGGAGGGGAGGGAAGGGGGGAAGGAGAAGGATTGGGATGGGGGGGAGGCGAGAGGCTGGGAAGGGATGGGAAGGGTAAACAAAGGAGGAGGCTGCAATGCTTGGTAAGAAATGTACGCATTATCCTGCCCATGCAATTGTAACCCCTCTGTACACTATGTTCACAAATAAAATAAAATAAAATTTAAAAAAAGGGGGAGGGGGGTATTTAGCTAAATGAAAAGGGAAAGGAGGCTGTTCAGAAAGTATTGGGTTGGCTGACCTCTAGAATGGACACCATAATGACAGAAGACATAGCTGTGACTGTGAGTCTGGGTGTGGGGACTTAGACAGTGATGAGCATCATTGAACCAGAGTCTGTAAAAGTTGTATGATGTCCTTTGCAAAAGGAAAAATAGTTGTACCAAGTTACACTGCCAGTAGATGGCAAAACTAGAATCAGAATCTCCTGACATTAACTCTCAACCATAAGATGGTTTTAAGAGAGAATATCTACATATTGCTATCATAAAGCCACTAAGATGGCTATTTTCCTGTGATTATTATAATTTCAATTATATGACACAAGATTTTATCCAAACAAATGTCTGCTGGAATCCCCAAGCATCTTCTATGTACCTGCTGAAATCATCTTTCTCAATAATTATGTTTACACCTCAGATCATTTATTAAATCAAGTTTTAGAATTCAAATTTAGGATACAATGATAGTATTTATCAGAAGAACAAAATCAGCACTTTGAAATATAAACACCCATGAGGATTACCATATAATAATATCCGCCTTTAAATAAGAAAGAAGTAAACAGAACTAATCAGAGTGTCAGGATTTAGGAGCTAAGGGGAGAGTTTTTTAAACTGTATAGTACTAGAGTAGTTTTAGGCTCACAGTGAAACTAAGCAAAAAGCTTGAGCTACCTGTGTATACACAGTACAACTCCCCTGTTATCAACACTATTCAGTGTATCAGTGAAATGACAATGACACATCACATCCGGCTTGCAGCAGAGTTCACTCATCCTTGCTGACAAACATGTCCACTATCCACTATCTACTATCACAGTATCATTCAAAACAGCTCACAACCATAAAAATACTGGGCTCTGCCTCTTTGTCCCTCCTGCCCTCAGCCCCTCCCCACCATGAATACTTCTACTGTCTTTTCTAGAGTGTACTATAGTTGGAATCATATAGTACATAGCCTTTAAAGACTAGCTTTCTGCACTTAATAATATGCATTGGTTTTCTTTATATCTTTTCATGCCTTAATAGCTCATTTGAGTGTTTGATATTAATCCATTATATTATTAACTGTATTTTTTATTAGAGGTAAATTATTTATTGTCAATAAAATTATGAATGGCAATGTTTTGGAATAAATACACAGGAGAGGAATTGCTGGGTCAAAGGGTAGTTCTGTGTTTAATTTTTTGAGGAACCTCCGCATTGCTTTCCAGAGGGGTTGAATAACTTTATATTCCCACCAACAGTATATTAGGATTCATCTTTGGCCACATCCTCACCAGCATTTGTTATCATTTGTTTTCTTAATAATGGCCATTTTATCTGGGGTGAGGTAGAATCTCAATGTTGTTTTTATTTGCATTTCCTTTATAAAGAGAGATGTTGAACATTTCTTCATGTGTCATTGGCCATTTTTACTTCTGAGAAGATTCTCTTTAGCTCATTAGCCATTTCTTACTTGGGTTTTTTTGAGGATTTAATTTTCTAAGTTCTCTGTATATACTAGATATTAGCCCATTGTCTGATGTGTAGCTGGCAAAAATCTTCTCCCATTCTGTGGACTGTTTTTACTCAAAAGATTGCAAACCAGTGTACACTAAAGCCTCCAAAACAATCATGTTTACTAGAGCACTATTTACCATAACCAAGTATGGACCCTCAGTTGATGAATAGATCAAGAAAATGTGGTATATGTACACAATGAAATTTTACTCATTCATTAGAAAAAATGATATTATATCATTTGTAAAGAAATTGAAAGACCTGGAAAAAAATAAGTAAAGTAAGTCAGGCCTAGAGAGACAAAGGATGCACCTTTTCCCTTATGTGTATAAAGCTACATTTAGCTTATAAAGTTCTATATAAATATACTGAGTGGTATGCAAAGGTATACAAATGCATTAACTGAAATATAGTAGATTATAGGGAGAACTCTAAATAGTGGTAATTCTTTAGAAAGAAAAACTCAAAGTTCAACAAAATAAAACACCAGGAAGCAGGGTCTTGAAAGGCAAATCAGTAAGCTAATAAAGAGGAGAAGAGGAGGGAAATGCAGTCAAGAATCCAATGCATATCTTACAAAATTAATATGAGGGAAGAAGTGCATAGGGAAAGGGGTGGCATTGGTCAAGACACATTGTACTCATAGACTACTTCGATAAATGGCAGCTCCTTTGTACAATTACTTACAGATAATATTTTAAAGAAAAAAAGACTGAAAAATGTGAATGAGAAATTACTATTTCCATTACTGAGTTTTAGCCCTGAATAAAGTTGCATGATGTGGCTACATCAGTGTATAACCATGCTTCCACTAAAGGCTGGCATGGCTGCCTTCAAGGAAGGAGAATTATGAATAAAACTAAGATAAAAACCACACATGTATATTTTTAATGGGGACATACTGTTTCAATGTATTTGAACAATTATTAAGGAATTACTAGTTGGTATGTTAAGTGTTCAGCTTTGTCAAGAACTAAACAATCTTCTAAACTGCTTGTGCCATTTTACATTCCCACTGCAATGACTAATGAATGAGAGTTTCTACTGTACTCTCCCTCCATTTTGTGTTGGGGATTTGGACCTTTCTAATAGAAGTATAATGGTATTGCATGTTCTTTTAACTGGCAATTCCTCAATGATATCTAATGTTGATCATCTTTTCATGTGCTTATTTGACCTTTATCTACCTACTTTGTTTGGTGAAGTGTATGTTCAAGTGTTTTGTCCATTTTTAAACCATTTCTTATTGTTGAGCCTTAAGAGTTCTTTATGTGTTTTAGATAAAAGCCTTTCATTCATGTATGCCTTTTGCAAATGTTTCCTCCTAAGGTGTGGCCTGTATTCTTATTCTCTTAACATTGTCTTTTGCAGAGAAGTTTTTAATTTGAATGAGACACCAGCTTATCAATTCTTTCATGAATGTATTTCTTTCATATAATACACACACACACACACACACACACACACCTAGGTAAGAAGCAAGACCCTAGCTTAGAAATAATATGTATATATTATAAATAATAATATATATTATATGTTATATAATAATATATAGTACATATACTATATATACACATATAGTATATATGTATATATATTATTATAAAGAATAATATATACATATATAACATATTTTATGCATATTTATAATATGTATATATAATATAACAATAACATATAATAATATGTTATATAATAACATATATAACATAATATAATAGCATATAATATGTATATATAATGATATGTATGTACATATTACATATTATTATAAATAATAATATGTATATATGCACCTTTTCTCTTTCCATATAAACTTTTTAAATTTTATTTTATCAAAACACTGTCTTAATATATATTCTAGGCTGGCCTTGAATTGACCATTCTGCTTCTGCCTCCTAAGCACTGGCATTAAAATGTGGACCACCATACCTGGAACTCCATACAAACTTAAGAATCAGTTTGTCAATATCCACAACTTGCTAGGATTTTGACTGGGATTCAGAGATATTTTTAATTTCCTTTAATAGTATTATGACATTATCTCAACTTTAAAACTCTATAATGAGTCAGGCACCAATGGCTCACACCTATAATCCTAGCTACTCAAAAGTTTAAGAGTTGAGGATTGCAGTTTGTATTAAGCCCAAGCAGGAAAATCTGTACAATTCTTATCTCTAATTAACCAGCAAAAAGCTAGAAATGAACTCTAGTTCAAATTGTAGAGCTCCAGCCTTGAGTTTAAGCCCCAATACTGTCGTGTGTGTGCGCGCACACACACATACACACACATACACACACACACACACACACACACACACACACACATACATACATACACACACACAATCCATAACATATATATTCTAAAATTAGAATTCCATCTGGCTGGGAAAGAGCTATTCATTCTTGAGTGAGTTTAACTTCCACTGTCTTTTTCAGATCAATTTGTTCTCCTAAATCACTAGGGGTCACATATATCCTAAAGGACAAGTTCCAATAGCCTTCCACAGTCTCTCAATTTTATAGGCCTCTGGGAATACAACACTGAGTGGCATTAGGTATAACACTTGTGGAATGTGGGAATTTAGAATGATGAGCATATTCAGGAAAATGATGAAGAACTTGACAATAAAGACAATGGTGATGAGGAAACAATGCCCCTAAAGGAGATGGGATTGTTGGTGATGGCTGAGTAATTATTTGGCTATACTGATGATGTTGACTTCATGAATAAAATAATATTTTATTTACTTTGAAATTTTCTCCTGTCATCTGCTACTTCAAGTTCCTAAGGACAAAGATTGTTATTTATTTCTAGATCTCTTATTTCCATTTTTCATATATTCAGCAGGTATTTAATAACAGCTCACTATTTCCAGATATTATTGTGCCCTGGCATTGAGCTAACCATGGACTCAATGTACAGTAGCTTTTTTAATAAATGAGAGACTTTAAACTATAGATATATAAAATTGTAACTAAGTTGAGAAAAATAAATATTATTTATACTTATCTACCTCCAAAACAAATAACAGGAAATATAAGATAGATATTTAATAAGTATATGCTGAGTAATTGGTAAAAATAAAATACAACACAATGCAAGATGTTATTAAGAGGATCTGTGTGTAAAGGATACAGCAAATATATGAGAACTCTGTATTCTATTCTATTCTGTTTTTTCTATAAAGCTAAAGCTGCTCTAAAATATAAAGTATTATTTTTAAGAAGGAAATTAGGAATAACAAAAACTTGGGTCTTTTTTTAACAGCACCTGGCTCTGCTGATAATCACCATCGAAGAACTGTTTTTTTAATTTTTTTTAGTTATAGTTCAGCAACAGTTAAAAAGGAAAGCAGTATTAACTCAACCCAAGAAACAACTTTTCACGTCAAGTTCTATCCAAATTCATATTGTTTCCAAAAACCTGATCATAAATGTCTATGACTTCACTGATCTTGTTGATCACTAAACCATAGACCATTGTACAGCAGACTGAAAGACCATTCAATGATCATTTGCTGAGAAGGAGATTCAAAGAGTTCCTTAAGGATTTATTTGGGGTCTATACAGGTACAAAATACAAGCCACAAGACAACTGAGTGTGTTAGTCTATTACAGACAATGCCCAGCCTCCAAGAGAAGCCAGACTAAACCCAGGAGCTTCCCAGTGATAATACGCTTTCTGCACTGTTCTAGCAGGCCTCTTTGATTATATTAAAGCTGACTTTACTCAGTGTTTACAGGCCAAAATTAGATGCTAGCTAATAAATATCTCATTTTCCCAATGGTAGGATTCTGCATTGTAGATGTTCGATAATATTAAACAATTAGATGTTAAACAAAGAAGAAAGTGCAAAATTAGAAAGGAAATAAAAATAAGATAGTTATGGTCATCCAAATCATATATGAATAATGCAAATATATGAGACAGAAAAAGCTTAGAGAACTCATCAGTGTGATCATTAGATGGCTGGTCCATTGCAACAATGAGACATAAAAGTTGTTATGTCAAAAACAAACTTTACAACTTTGGTGGGGGGAGGGGGAGGAGGATTGGGGGGGAGAGGAGGGGAAGGGATGGGAAGGGGAAACAAAGGAGGAGGCTACAATGCTTGATAAGAAATGTACTCATTATCTTGCCCATGTAATTGTAACCCCTCTGTACAGTATTTTCACAATAAAAAAAAAAAAGAAGAAAATCCAAGATGGCAGACTACAGACATGGCACTATCAGAGCTCTGTTCAATCAGAAATGCAAAATTCTAATTAGATGGTTGGTGTTACAGTGAATATTCCTGGAAAGGTATCTAGACATCTTAGTTTCTTTGTTAAACTATGTTATTCAAAAACTATTGTGCACACTGTCTTATATCAGTCAGATAGCAGTAGGTGCATACTGAATAGAATAAAATCAAACAAAATATAATTAAATGCCCAAAGCAACACGTGAAGATTTATCAGTAGAGTTACTTATCCCTAGTTCACATTATAATTGCCTAGTGGCACTTTTAAGCACCAACTCTCATTCCCTACCCTGACATATTTTAATGGCTACAGAAATCCTTAAGGTCTATTTGGGGCTCCAAATTTCCTGGTGAAAGAAGCCCTGGAATGCCTGGGGATATTGGATACATTTCTGGACTGAGTAGTTATTGTAGGGAAAGAGTTGGTTGATTCATATATTGCGCAGTTTCAAACAGGGAAAGAGGTATAAAGAATCCAGTGTGTCTGCACTGCAGACAGGTCACCATTTATGGGAGCTGGCACAAGACATTAGCATGTCACAGAGGCATGTTTTTAAATGGCTGTTTGCTTTCTGGATGCCTGTGGGACCTGTATTTGAGTCTGAGGTGTAGCTAATGTAAAGTGCACCTAGTAAGCGAATATGAGGAGAGATAGCTGAACATTAATATTCATTTACAGTGCTCTGGCACTAGTAGATGGGAAGGCTGCTCTAATTTTATTAGTGTCTATTAAAATGCAATCAAATGGAAAGATTTGAACTCAATTTGTTATATGTGATACAGATTCACATACTCCAGTCTTGGAAGAAGAGAGTTCACAGGGAGGTTGGGGACAATGGGTAACAATGAAGTTCCTCTGGATGATACTTCCACTCTGCTCTTAGATATGATATGAAGATTGTTAAAATTTCCAAGCAAAAACCTCCAACTTTTGAGGTTTACAAAGGAAATTGATCTTAACTGGGAACAGAGGTGGGGCCTCTTCTGAAGCCTGGCCTTCCACACACACCCAGGAGCAGCTGTAACCCTCTGACTAGAGGCTCAGAATGGAAACGTGAAGCAGAGGATGGGGAAGATGTGCCTG
The DNA here is from genome assembly GCF_000151885.1 of Dipodomys ordii. NCBI lineage: Eukaryota > Metazoa > Chordata > Mammalia > Rodentia > Heteromyidae > Dipodomys > Dipodomys ordii. The sequence continues at coordinate 9,084,006 of NW_012267273.1, read as the reverse complement.
ACAATGACAAGATATTCTTGGGTCAAGACCTAAGTCCTCAGCTATATATGAAGCTTCTCAAATGTCAATCTCCTTTGAGGAGAAAGTAGGGAGGCTGTTCCTGACTAAACCGCTCCTGTTTGGAGACAGTTCAGATGCAGGCAACGCTTAAAGAGACCTTGTGTCTTTCATCTTCTACTTTGGGTGAGGAATCAAGATAAACCAGGCCAACTAAAGGCAATTTTTAGAGAGAAAACCTAGGGAAATTCCCTATTAGGAGAATTGCTTCCATTCAAGGAGATGATGGAGACCACCCATTTCAGAGTTTCACACACAGACAAATCCACCTGCCCTCCCATGGGTCAGGGCCAACTACCAGATCCACCCTGTTAGAGGATGCCTTACATTGGGTTGTGGTATTCAGTCATCATAATCCTAAGGTTGACATGGTTAAGATCTTTCATAGACTTCAGAATGCATTTCTATCTAGTGTTCTCCGGGTTCCCCCATCCCACATCTCTGTCTCTCACTGCTGAGGATCAAACCCAGGGCCTGCACATGCCACTCCAGTGCTCTCCCATTGAGCTACAACTTCAATCCCAACTATTCCTATTCTTGTTCATGTAATGAACATAAAAAGCAAAATGTAGAAAGTAGTAGAACATGGAGTCAGAATTTAACCTAGATCTTTAGACTCTAACTCTCAGGCTCTTTGCAAAACAAACATAAGTATATATTAAATAGGTAGAAAATAACCCACATCCCATCCAAGATCTAAATAAAAGCCATTCTAAGGGCATTAATGGCCTCAGAGAGGAGATCCACACTGTTTCCTTAACCTGAGATCCTTACCTCCTGGTCACTGAGTGAAATATCAAGTCTGACTCTAAAGGTAAGCAGTACATGTGCAGAGGGAGTGGGGAGAGTAGTATTGTTGGAGGAGACAATTCAGTAATTCAGAGCACACAATTGAGAGCAAGACAAAACAAATATCATACTCTTAAGCAATTCAGTTCGCATCTCTAAACCTTAATCTCCTTTCCCTTTAGTTAGAGATAATGCCTTACAGAACTTGCAAGGATTCAGTCAAGTAATACATGCAAATCTTGAAGCAGGGAGCCTAAGGCCTAGAAAGAATGCAAATGTTGTCTTTGATCTCCCATAAACACATACAGACAACCTCATACAACCATCCACAGACACCACTAACTGATGAACCACCATTACCATCCTTCCTGTTGATGATAACTAATATCCCTTTGGCAATTTGTGAGCACAACTGCCTCTATTGTCTCGATTTAGGATAAAAACATGTAAAGGAAAAATGAAAGGAGACGGATGGAATGGAAAGAGTCCTGATTCCATGTAGCAAGAATCTTGATAATTTTTAACTCCATTTTCAATGTTCTCTGAGCCCATGAATACATCAGTCCTCCTTCCTCTCAGTGTTGGCAGCTATTAACAGAGAGAGGATCAAATGAGTTCCTTTTCAGGACTCTGCTGCTCCAAGGAAAAGATGCCTAAGGAAAACAGCGAAATGGTGCTGAGGCCCGGGACTGACTTGAGAAACACGAACTCTCTCCTCAAATGGCTGGCCTGAGAGTTTGGGGGGGTCACAGGAAAACTTTCTTTCCTCTTGGATCAAACTAGATCTAGAACCTCGACCTGGACTCAAAGGTCTCGACGGAAATCAGTCACAAATCACTGAGTAACAAAGGAAAAGACACCCCACCGCAGCAAAGCCAGAAGTCTAAGAAGTTATATTTCGTGTTCACTAAGTGAAAATCCTCCACACAGCCGGCCTCCTTTCCCAGCCGCCCAAACCTCGGAGTGAAGCCACCCCTAGTTAAAACTGTCCCTGACACAATTATATCAGTAACTACCCCCAAACACAAAATGCACTGGGTATCTGATCTCCAAAACCCAGGACCCTGAAACACCACCACTAAATGCCCCAACCCTTAGCTCCAAGCTCCGCTGCCCTCCACCCTAAGCCTGATTCTGCAATCGGCCTGTCTGGTCTGCCAACATTTCCAACTGCTCTAACATTGCTAAAGCTGCTGTGTCTTGCAGCAGCTGTCTCCAGCTACTTTACTTCGGCCTTCTTGGGTCATTAGCGCTCTTTATTTGTTGTCTCCCCCGCGCCACACGCCCCTTCGCCCCGTATTACACAAAAACAGACCACCAGAAATGTGAGACCTGACTTCTCAAGTCTTGCCACCCCCTCCCTTCCTTCCCCTTCCTTGCTTGAAATACCCCTCTTCTGATTCAGAAAACTTTTCCTGAGATCACTCTTTCTGAGAGAAGTACACTCAGAACTTTCATTTTCAAAAAAAAGGAAAAGAAACAAAAGGGGGAACAAAAAGATCCACATCACTTACTTTCATCCAGAGGGTGCACAGTTTGGGAAAGAAGAAAACAAGAGTTATAATCCACTGCGTCCCCCCGCACCCCAACCCCAAAAGAAGAATCAGCTGGGAGACGCTTCTTGTTCCCCTCTGCCGGTGTGCTAGGCATACATCCACAGGCTGATGCAAGATGCCTTTGAGAGGAACCTCACATTCTGAGGATTCCTGGGAAAGCGCCAGGGATCCCAGCATCCAATATATTGCACATTTGGTTTCAATTAGGAAGGGGGTTGGGGAGGGAAGAAGGCAAGTCACCAATCAGAGCTGTTTTCTGTTTAGAGACTATTTCTTTTGACCCAAGGGACCATGGGCAAACCTATAATTTGCAGCAAAACCCATTCATAGAACAAAAAAATATGTAAAACCATAGAACAGACTTAAACACGTAGCTCCCTTCCGCCTTATCCCCACCCACGCACATCCCAGCACCCTCCGGTGCCATCTAAGACTTGATCCCCATCCTGGGGCGCCCCTCCTCCCCACCGCCTCATTTTCCTTACTTGAGCTGGATCTCTAAGCACGACTTCAAGTTTGGAGTTTCTTCCAGTTGAAGGGTCCGGGATCGCTGAGATCACATGCCTAAAGAGAATCTTTAGTGTTTGGGCCATGAGAGCTCAATGCTGAACCCTGCTCAGAAAGACTTGATTCAATCCTTCCCCGTCTCCTCTACCAAAAAAAAAAAAAAAAAATCTAGATGATTCCAGAGTCCAGGTTTTCAGGAGGGTTTTTTTAAGCTTTTTTTTTCTCCCCACTCAATTCTCAGTTGGCTGCTGTCACCAAGGTCCGTTTTTGTCCTGGATTCATAGCTGTTAAATGAAAACATAAGCATTTACAAGGACTTTATAACTTATTTTGTACACTTCCTCTCCTCCTCCTCCCCCTCCTCCTCTCCTAGTCCTCCTCTCCTCCTCCTCTTCCTCCTCCTCCTCCTCTTCCTCCTCCTCCTCCTCTTCCTCCTCCTCCTTCTTCTCCTCCTCCTCTCCTCCTCCTCCTCCTCTTCTCCTCCTTCTCCTCCTCCTCCACTTCTTTTCCTCCTCCTCTTCCTCCTTCTTTTCCTCCTCCTCCTCTTCCTCCTCCTCCTTCTTCTTCTTCTCCTCCTCTCCTCCTCCTCCTCTTCCTCCTCCTTCTTCTTCTCCTCCTCCTCCTTCCTATTACTCTTCCTCCTCCCCCTCTTCCACTTCTTTCTCTTCTTCCTCTTCCTTCTCCTCTTCCTCTTTCTTGTTTTTCTCTCTTTCTTCTTTGTGTTCTTCTTTCCTGCAGCCAAGGTAAAGATCATGTGACAGCAGTGTGTAGGGGACAGGGGAAGACACCTTGCTAGGCTCTCTAAGTGATAACTAATAATCCTCTCCATCCATCCAGGCACCAGCCTTAACCCTTCTTTTTTTTCTTTTTTTATTATTATTGTGAAAATACCATACAGAGGGGTTACAATTACATGGGCAAGATAATGAGTACATTTTTTATCAAGCATTGTTGCCTCCTCTTTTGTTTCCCCATACATCTCTTCCCCTCTCCACTCCCCAAATGATCACAAACAAGACCATACTAAAGCTACCAGCACAACTATGTTTATTGCAGCATTATTTAGCTAAGATCTGGAACCAACCCAGATGCCCCTCAGTAGATGAATGGATCAAGAAAATGTGGTATATATGCACAACAGCCTTAACCCTTCTGAGCCTGGCTCACTCACGACAGAGCACGGATTCTCTGTGAGTGTATGGAGTGCAGGGTAAAAAACTACTCAAGGGCAACAGATCCATGGAAGAAGGCAGATGTCAAAAGGTGAGCTAAGAAAGTCTAGCCTGCCTTTGAGAGCTCATCTCACCCTAAAGAGACCTCTTTGTTCTGATCTATCCCCAACTCTCCTCTGTTTATACTTGATCAGGGATTATATAGCCTTCAAGATGAGCAGGGAGAGAAGTGGAACCACAGAGAAAGAGAGAGCCACCCTTCTCACCACAGTAATTTGGGAGCATGAGATGTTTCACAAGGAAAACAGAGGAAAGAAGCTACCAACAAGAGTGGCCATGAAATTAAGATCCAGTGTCAGTGGTAAGTATCTGAAAGGCTTGAGAATCCAGCACCTCTGAGAGTCAAAGCAGCTTGTGGTGTGTACTGCACAGAGATGGAAGAGGACAAAAAGAATGAAGAGGATCTTCAGAGAGCAGCCACAGAGACAAAGGCTGAAAACAAAACCAAAGAGGTAGAAAACTAGACCTCTAGTCAGTTTACAAAGAGAAAACATAGGACAGAGAAAAACCTTCAAATAGAAGACACAAAGTCAGGGCTGGGAAGGTGGCTCAGTGGTAGAGCACTTGCCTTGCATGCATGAGGCCCTGGGTTTGATTCCTCAGCACCACATAAGCAAAAAGAAAAAAAAGCCAGAAGTGGTGCTGTGGCTCAAGTGGTAGAGCGCTAGCCTTGAGCTGAAGAGCTGAGGGACAACGCCCAGGCCCAGAGTTCAGGCCCCACGACCGGACCCTCCCACCCCCCCCAAGAAAAGAAGACACAAAGTCAAGTGTGAAGGTGACTGAAGCCAAGATACTCAGCTCAACTACATAAATCTATATTGAACATTATCAGGCACTTTACTGGGTGACTGCCAGAGACATCCATAGACATCCGGTTATAGACAGACACCCAGAGTCCCTAATATGGGTTGAAGCCTGGAGTAGTTACTTCTTTGGTATGATTCTAAAGAATAGATCAATTGTATGAACTGTGCTTTCACAGATTTGTTGAAGTTATAGGATATAAGTGGAAAAGAGTGTAACAGCCTCATAAAGCCAGAGTCTAACAAAGGTCAGGAACCTATAGCTATGTGTCTTCAAATACCAGTATCTAACAAGGTTCTTCACTGAAGGAGGACTGCTTATTTATCAAAGAATATATATCATGAGAATTCTAGCTTGACCCAGGGTTATTGACTTCATAACCTAGACACCCTGAGTTTGTCTGAGCAAGGATGAGCTACCTCATCAAGGAGAGAGAGTAAGAACCAAGAATACTCTTGGGGAAGAATTTATTGAATGAATACTGATCCGATGGATAAAAGATGGCCCAAGTTATAATTAAATCTTGTCAAAGGTAAAGAGCAACTCAAAGACATTGACCATGTCTGTCACTCAAAATACAATGCCCTGTCACTCAAAAATCCCTGTTACTTCTCCTATTCTGAGACAAGTCCCAGATCCAATCCTAAACTCTAGGCAATAGATGCTACCAACACAAGAACAAGGAAATGCTGCAAACAATACTCTACTAAGAAGTTTGAGAGTCATCAGATTTCAGCCTGTTTTCAGATATAGCACTTGCCATGTGGGAGAGAGCTGTGTTTCTCCACCTTGACCAGCCATTGCAGTAAGAAAGCAGACCTACAATGAAAGGACATGGCCAATTCTGCTTCAAAGCTAGAAGGACTGATTTACAGAAAACGGAGGAAATTTCCTGAGAACTCTTAGAACTATTTCATAGGATCTTGAGTAAGGCTGGAATTCCTTAATATTGTGGGAACAGATGTGGAGACATACTGTTTTATTACTCTTTTGTGCAAAGATTTCACCCTCTAGTTGGTTTGGCTTGGGAACTATGAGTCATTGCCATCAGAATTATTTATGTTCCATAGAAGGTAATATATCTCAGTTGTGAGGACATTTTTATACTGAAAATGAATAACTGAGAAGCAGTACAGAGTTTATTGCTAGGAATACACTAAAAATAGAATGGATCTATTTAGATTGGTCAAGAGGCAGTATGAATTAGAAGGAAATGTGTAAGATGACTTGTCAAGATCTTTTCTTCCCTGGCAATGCAAGGTTCAGGTAAATTCAAGTATTGAAAACTGAAATGACTCTATCACTTCTGCCTCTAGATGGCTAAGGGCTCGGCCATTTGTGATCCCTTAAGAAATAAAATGAATGAAAGCAAAAGAAACATAGCTAACATAGTTTAAAAAACACATTTATACTGATGTGGTATTGTATACCTGTTATCTCAGCTACTCAGCAAGCAAACATAGGTGGATAATGAGTTTAAAGTCAGCCTGGAAAAACTTAATCGAACCTTATCTCAAAAATATATCATTCTAGGGCTGGGATGTAGCTCAGTGGCAAAGCACTTGCCTAGCAAGTGCAACGTCCTGGGTTCGATCCCCAGTACCAAAAAAGAAAAGACAAAAAATACAGTTAAAAAATATATCATTCTAGTCAAAACAGCTTATCATCACAATGACAGGCTAGGAGCCAGTTGCTTATGGTTCAGGAGGCTAAAATCTGGAGGATTATGATTTGTGGCCAGCCTAGGCAGAAAAATCCAACAGACCCTGTTTCTAATTAATCAGCCAAAAGATGGATTGAAAGCAAAGCTCAAGTGATGCAGCACCATCAAGCAGGCAAACTGGGTGAGTGGAAGGCATTAAGTTCAAATCCAGAGAGAGAAGACACAGAAGAGAAGATGGCAACAGACAACAATAAATGCTGGTGAGAATGTAGGGAGAAAAAAAACCTATACATTGTTGGTAGAGATGTAAATTACTCCAGCCTCTATGGAAGTCAGTACAGAATGTCTTCAAAACCACTAAAAATAGAGTGTATATCCAAAGGAATGTCAGGATAAAATAGAGATACCTAGACACTCATATCTAGAACAGCGTTATTCACAATAACCATGCTATGTAATCAGCCAATGTCCCATCAGTAGATTAATGCATTAAAAATAAAACTTAGAGTAGGTACACAATGGAGTATTATTCCACCATAAAAGAGAATAAAATTATTGCATTAACAGGAAAATGGGTGGGACTAACAAGAGATCATTGTGTTGAACAAAATAAGCTATGTTCAAAAGGGAGTTATGACATGTACATTTATAAATGTGAGACTGTTGGTGAGGAGCAAGCTGGAGCGGAAAGGAGAGGGGGAGGGGATGACTATGAATGTAGTAACTTGTATCTGTATGTGGGAATAGCATAATGAAACCCGCCAAAACTATAAAAAGGGGAAATGATAAGAAAGTGATAGAGATAGTTGGTCTGGGAAGGTGGTTCAGTGGTAGAGCGCTTGCCTTGCATGCCTGAGGCCCTGGGTTCGATTCTTCAGCACCACATAAGCAAAAAGAAAAAAGCCAGAAGTGGCGCTGTGGCTCAAGTGATAGAGCGTTAACCTTGAGCTGAAGAACTGAGGGACAGCGCCCAGGCCCAGAGTTCAGGCCCCATGACCAGACCCCCCCCCAAACAAAAGTGATAGAGATAGTAAATTTGATCAAATTACAATATATACATATATATGTTAGAATATGTAGAAATAATGTGATAAACCCCTTTATGTCATTAATATGCAGTCATAATAACTATGAACAAAAGGACTAGGGTATGGCTCAAGTAGTCAGTCTTAACCTTGCTTATCATGCTTAAGATCCTGAGTTTAATCACAACACACACACACACACACACACACACACGTGAAGAGGATAAGGAGAAGTAGGAGGAGGAGAAAGGAAGGAAAGGAAAAGGAGAGAGAGAGAGAAAGAGGAAAGAGAGAGGGAAAGAGAGAAAGAAAACGTTAAAAGAATATGTCTGTATTCACAGAAACCAAGCCCATATGATACATTTGAGCTCCACAAAAAATTAAAACCAAATCTGGACACTTGTGGCTCATGCCTGTCATCCTAGCTAGTTGGGAGGCTGACAATGGGAATATTGCACTTTGAGGCCAGCCTGGGTAGAAGAGTCTGCAAGACTCTATCTCAACAGAAAGAACTGGACTCGTTAGTGTATCCTTGTCATCTGTACAGTGACTGAAGCCTAAACTAAGTAGATGATGGTCCAGGTCCTTCCCTAGGCGTAATGAGACTTTATTTCAACAATAATCATAACAATTAGGGTGTCTGTTGTTTATGCCTGTAATCCTAGCTACTCAAGAGACAGATCTGAGAATCACCCTTCAAAGCCAAGCCATGCAGAAAAGTCCATATGACTCTTATCTCTAATAAAATGCCAAAAATGAAGCTGGAAGTAAAGCCCAGTGGTTGAGTGTTAGCCTTGAGCAAAAAATATTCAAGGACAACACCCAGGCCCTGAGTTCAAGCCTCAGGACTGGCAATAAAAAAACAAATAAATAAACAAATCTGTACAAAAATAGGGACAGAGATGTGACTCAGCAGCAGAGTACCTGCCTATCAAGCATGTGTCTCTGAGTTTAAACCTCAAAATCACCAAATTACAAAAAAAAAATTAAACCAGAAATTAGGCAATAGAAAGCACACCAACTTTTTTATGTCCTCATCCTTCTTCTTTGCCTTTTATCATCTTCATCTTACTTTGGTTTTTGGTTGGTTTGGTTGGTTTGTTTTGATGCTTTGTAGCTAAGGCTGGCTTTAAATTCAGAATCTTCCTGCCATGGACTCTTTAAACCTGGGATTACAAGCATGGCTTACTATGTCCACCTATTTTTTTCCATTTTCTTCTTTTCTCATGCTCTCAGGTCTCCTCGCTGTCTCTTCTTTGTTTCTCACTTTCATTTTAGTCCTGCATATCTTGATTTAACCCACTCTTCCTTACAAAACCAACCCTTTCTGCTTCTTTCTATATATTTCTAAAGATGGTTACCCTAAAATAGTGTCTTACCTCTGAAATTTATATCTCCTGATACCAGGGAACATGATAGAAAGAACAATATTTTTTAAGGCTGGTTGCAGAATCTGGGAATAAAGACTTGATTCATCAGATATGTTTCAGATAGTTCTACCTTCACACTGTTTTGGGTTTTTTTGGGGGGTGGGGGTCAATGACTCATATAATATATAGTTCCAGCTGCATAAGAATGTTGGAAGGGATGACATTGATAAAGAAATATTATATTCATAAACTGCTTTATTAAGTGGTAAAGCCTTTGTAAGACTACTTAAAGATAATTGTGAAAATACTGTACAGAGGGGTTACAATTAGATGGGCAAGATAATGAGTACATTTCTTATCAAACATTGTAACCTCCTCCTTTGTTTCCCCTTCCCATCCCTTCCCAGCCTCCCCCCCCCCCCACCGACCCCCCCCCCCACCAAAATTGTAAAGCTCGTTTTGGACATGACAACTTGTACTTCTCATTGTTGCAACGGGTCCACCTGTATCCTTATTTAAACGACTTGTTTTTGCCCTTCCCCTCCACAAATTATACCAACATCAAATACAGTGAAATCAGGGGTTACACTGTGGGGGAGGGACATACAAAGCAACAAAGAAATAATCTTATAAATGCGTTAGAAACAAATGCATGAAAGAAAAAAACATTTGGATACATAAAAGATAGCAATTTTTAAAGGAAAGCAAATAAATAAAAATAATCCCAGAGATTTACACTCAAAAGTGATACTTCAAAATTATCTGCCATACCAGTAATAAACAAAGCCTGAAAATCTGTGAATTTTTAAGAAATTCAATTTTACCAAGGAAAAAAATTATTCAGTAAGAGCTGATTCACACGGTAGTGTGCCAGACATTCTTCTAAGAACATCAACTTATGTTTACTTCATATACTGCTCACAAGAATGCTGTGGGGAAGCACTATCGATTATGTCTCCAATGTCCAGGTGAGGAAATTAATGCACAGCTGAATCAGCTCACCCTAGCTCAGGCAATCTCTTGTAGAGTTAGAATATGTGTGTGCATACATGTGCTATATTGACAATGAAGTGGTGTGTGCTTACAGAGTAAGAAAAGATTTCAGAGGACTTAAGCAATCCTGAGTGCTTGCATTTGCAGGGATACTCTGGGGAATCACGGAAGTTGTCTCCCTTTTTCCCATCTTGTTTGTCCCTGAAACTTGTCAGTGACTCTGTTGCACTTTTCTGAATACTTCTCCCAGAGAAAGAAATGAGATTTAGCAAAGAATTTCCAGTCAGCCTGGCTGGTGACTCCCATGGATGAGCTCAAAGCTGAGGAAAGACAAAGCAAAGGTTCATGTAGGAAAACAGATGCTTATTTCTGTTTGTCTTGAACAATGCCACATGGAGTATTCCACAGCTTGGGAAGTGCTTTGAGAGACATGACGTCAGCCCATCCTCAGACAGCCCAGTGTATACTCAGGGCAGATCTTAATATCCCTGTGTTACAAATAAGGAAAGGGGGTGCAGGAGGGAATCACTTACTGGTGCTCTTTCTCTGTCCAGTGGCAGAATCTGAGCCTGAGTCCAGTTCTTATGATGTTTCTGGCACCTTCTGCCCCTTTGGTATGGACGGCAAATCTTCCCAGAGCCTGCAGGCATGCTTGTCACCCAGTGGCCTGTTCTAGACCATCTGGTCTCCCTACCCACTGGTCTGTTCTTTCTTCTCTTTGCTTCATGGAGAAAGAATAACTGTTGCTCTCCTTGGCAGAATTTCTGAGAAGAAATGTGAAGGGGGGAAAAAAGCCCAGAAAACTTCAAATTGTAACTGGGCTTGAGTCCCCTGAGAAACAGAAGGGCTAGAGAAAGTATTGCTGAGACATCATTGTACTAAAAATGGAGCCTTTCTTCAGCCTGCAGCCTGGAACCTCACATTATCCTTAGATAAGAAAGAAAGAGACCTCCTTTTAAATGTTTCCAGATGAGAGATTCTGAGAAGGGCCTTTCATAGCCTCTCTGTTTACCAACACTCAGCACCTAGAGACAATGGCTACTCAGAAGGCAAGAGATCGGGAGGATCTGGGTTGGAGGCCAGCACTGGCAAAATGTCTGTGAGACTTCATCTCAACAACAACAATGAAAAGAAGCCGACCTGGTGGCACACATCTACCATTGAAGCTATTCAAGAAACATAAGGGAAAAAAATGTATGCCTACCTAGATATAAACACAAGACAGTATCTGAAAAACAACTAAAGCCAAAAAGGCTGAAGGCATGGCTCAAATGGTAGAGTGCCTAGAAAGTACAAGGGCTAGAGTTTAAACCCCCAGTGCCACCAGAAAAAAAAGTCCTGCTTTGTATCTATCCTAATGTCCCCTGCTGCTGTTGTACTTCCTCCTTGTCTGAACTCAGCCATCAGCTAGTTAAAATATCCCCCATCTCCCCCTTCATCCATATGTCAGAATAGAACAGAGTTTGAGCCACAGTATTATTTTCCATGCTCAGGCTTGGTTTGGAGCAATCATCTTATACATAATGATAACCCTCCTTATGAAACTTGAAGACGCCCCGGCGGCCTTGCTTCTAGGCTGAGGTTTTTTTCCAGCCTCTGTAGGAGAAACAACATAATCCCCATTGACTGTCCAATTAGGGATCCAAGAACTTGGACCGATCAAATGACTTTTACATATTTGAGGCTTTACTTGTAGGTCTTCACCCTACATCTGTGTCTGGAGGCCGCTGGGCAATCTGTGAGCATCTCTCGGGAGAGAACTTCTAGTTCTAAAAATCACTCAATCCTCCCCGCCTCTCACTGTAGGGAAATTGCACCATGTCCTATCAATCAGCTCCTAATGCCATCCGAGGGCCCTGAGTTACTCCAGAAACACCATCTCCCTGTTTCTAATACACAACATACTTCAGAACAGAAAGGAATTTATAGCGTCGATGCTATTTTTCCATGTGCAATTCCAGTGTGGACTGTCCAGCAGCACGCAAATCGCCTTTCAAAACAGAGAGCAGATTCCGATCTTGGACTGCTGGGGAGGCTCCAGTGTTGGACGTTCAGAGAGAATCTGCGTTCTTCAAGGTCCTTCATGTCCTAACAGGAACTTTCCTTTGGAACGTGGAAGACATTGAAAGCTAATAAAAGACACAGGAAGCAATAAGGAAAGCATCTCTGAGTCCTGTGAGGATGAGGGGGTGATCTGAGGGGGAATGGAGATTGGAGAAGATCATCCCACAGGGTGAGTGTCAGCCTTCTCCTAGAATGCAGAGCAAGGTCTGCAAGCTCGCTTTTTTTGCTGAACCCACAGAGAGCCCCAACTCTTCAATGGAAGAAAGATTAGAAGTAGAACCAATTTTTCATATGAGCAATCCAGAATTTACTTGAGATATGAAGCAGGAGTGAATGGAGGAATGTGTTCCTGAGTCTGCACCCCTCCGGCTGAGCCTGTACCCCCTCTCACCACCTACAGACCTACACCCCCTGAGACCCTCATTTGCAGACTCAGACTCCCCCAGCATCACCTTCTTAGCACCCAGCCTGAGTTCAGGCCCCACGACCAACCAAAAAAAAAGGAACATTAGTAACTATTACTGAAGCAGTCAGACCCCTTTAGATGAAGTAGACAAAATCTCTTGCAAGTCAGTTTATCGAATATTAAGCCATCTCCACTTGGCACTAGTGGCTCATGCCTGTCATCCTAGCTACTCAGGAGGCTGAGATCTGAGGATCACTGTTCAAAGCCAGCCTGGGCAGGAAAGTTCAGGAAACTCACCTGTGCCTCAAATAGAAGCATAGATGCAATTACTACTAGTGGGCCTAAAATTAAACCTTGACTCTGACTCCAAATTTCACTAGCCAAGCATGGTAGATGCTTTCTTGGTATACTTAGTGGTCAGTGATTTTTGTATTGACCCCTTCCCTACCAGAATCTATGCTTAAATTTGGCCGCTTCCACTTCCTGGGTCATATTGACAGGATCAGGATAGACACATAAGAAACTGTTCTTCAACTTCTGTTTCCTAAGATTTGAATGTGGAACAGAGATGTGAGTCCCATCTGACTAGCAGCTTGGAAAGAAACAGTATCAACCTTGGCACCACAGAGGCAATATTTTCTGCATCCCCTGGAAGGTTGAAAATAAGGAAAGGGAATGAGGTCAATATGTAGAAGACAAATGCAAAAGAAGATCCGGTTTTCTAGCTCCCATTCCCAAACTCTCCCTCATCTTGGATCCATATGACACTCTTCATCCTTGTAATGCTTCCCATCTGTGGTTTTGTTTTTCTTTTGTTTTTTTTTTTGGTGGGGGGTGTCCAGTCGTGGGCCTGAACTCAGGGCCTGGGCGCTGTCCCTCAGCTCTTCAGCTCAAGGCTAGCACTCTACCACTTGAGCCACAGCACCACTTCTGGCTTTTTTCTTTTTGCTTATGCAGTGCTGAGGAATCGAACCCAGGGCCTCAAGCATGCAAGGTAAGCGCTCTACCACTGAGCCACCCTCCCAGCCCTTTCTTTTCTTTTTTTGAATGCATTTTTATTGTTACTGTAAAGGGGTTACCAATAGATACATCATATAAAGGGTACAATTCTTTTGGAACAATGTCACCCCTTCCCTCACTCTTTCCCAGTTTTTCCCTCCCATCCTCAGCCACAAGTTGTATAGTTCATTTTAAACAGAGAGTTTAGTGAGTATCATGAATGAATTTTTTCACCCTTTGTCCCTGCATTTCTGTGACCTCCTTTACCTTCCCAAAGACAGACAGGCAAACAAATGAGAAAAGGAATACAGAAATAGCCACAAAGAAAAAAACTCTTGCTGCCATTTCCTAGAGTTGATTTGGATCCATATTGCTTTATATAATCAGATGAACATATTGTTGTGCCTTTGTGTTCCTCCCCTAAGAATATGCTCCTTCGGTCTCACTCTGTGTAAATGCCTGTATAATTAAACTGACACCTGTGTGGCTGTTTTCTCATTTGTAAATTGAGGGCGTTCGTAGCAACGATCCTTTGGAAATGTTACAAAGTGAGAGTTCTGGGAGAGTTTAGCACAGTGCTGGTACAGTACATCTTCCACTGGTATTAATGTTCATATCAATATGACTGCTAGAATGCAAGCGTGACTTGCTTTCCTAATGTTCTTCAAGTTACTCCAAGCTCCCATCTACCATTTCCTTCAATCCTAACCATATTTAGCTTCATCAGAATACTAATAACCCTCAGTGTTAACTGTTCTCTTCACCCAGAAAATAGAAGCAAACACTTCTTTGAGTGATCACCAATCTCAAATCCTTCTGCCCCAAATATTCCCACAGAAAGAAAAGAAGGGTTTTCTGTACAGTCCAGAAGGTGATGACACCCCAGGACCCATGAATCTCTCCTTCAACCTCCCCACAGACACATCCACAGTGAACTTCCTGTTTCAAGACCACTAAAAGACAAGTCTCATCTCCCGCTTCACCCTCTTCTACATGGAGAATATTCAAAGTGCCATCCCCTCTACCAGCCTCTAAGCTTTTTTTAGGCTTTATTTTGTTTTTGGTTAACATGATATTTGCATACACCCATGGGGGGAAAGTGTCATATTCAATCACATATGCACTGGTTAATGAACAAAGCTCTTCATCTAGCATTTCTTGTGAGGAGAACCTTCAGCATCCTCTCTTCTGGTTATTTAGAAATACATAATACAATAGTGCTCCTACAGTCAGCCCACTCTTCAGCCTTACTCCTCCTATATAAATGTCATTTTGTGCCCATTGGCCAGCTTGGCCTTGATGTTCCACTCCCTGTAGCCCTTCCCACACTCTAGTAACCACTGTTCTATTCTGTACTTCCAAGAGAGATAAGCTCATTTTTTTTAAGATTTCACAAATAAGGGAGATCATGAGGTCTGTGCCTGTCTCTGTCTGGATTATTTCACCTATCCTAAAGTCCTCCAGGTTCATCTATGCTGATAGAAATGGAGGATTGGGCTGGGAAGGTGGCTCAGGGGTTGAGTGCTTGCCTTGCGTGCATGAGGCCTGGGTTCGATTCTTCAGCACCACATAAGCAAAAAAAGCCAGAAGTGGTGCTGTGGCTCAAGTGGTAGAGGGCTATCCTTGAGCTGAAGAACTGAGGGACAGTGCCCAGGCCCAGAGTTCAGACCCCAGGACTGCCAAAAAAAAAAGAAAGAAAGAAAGAAAGAAATGGGAGGATCTTCTTGTTTTACAGACGAGTAGTACTCAGCTGTATAAACATACTCAATGTTCCTTGAAAGTTGGAATTTTATCTTATTTACATTTGTATCCCCACTATTTGCAGCTTGTAGTAGAAATACAATCCATAACTTTTAATACATGATAGAAAATAGGTGTCATCAGAAAGATCTAGAGTAAATGTTACAGAATTTTAGAGCAAGAGAAGTTTTGTGGGTTTTTTTGTCAGTCGTGGGGCTTGAACTCTGGGCTTGGGTACTGTACCTGAACTCTTCAGCTCAAGGCAAGCACTCTACCACTTGAGCCACAGCACCATTTCTGGTTTTCTAGTGGTTTTCTCTAGAGGTAAGAGTCTCACAGACTTTCCTGCCCAGGCTGGCTTTGAACCGTGATCCTCAGATCTCAGCCTCCTGAGTAGCTAGGATTACAGGTATGTGCCACCAGTGCCAGGCTCACCAAGAAGATGATTTCTTATTGGGTGAGTCACAAAGTTACTCTGTGAGTACCCCATGGAATACACGGCATATTGAAGACTCAAGGCATGACTCTGAGTCCTTGCTAGCCTCCTATTTCAACCACCCAGTACTACCAAGAAAGAAAAAGAAAATCACATGTTTGTCAAGTCTTAGAAAACAAATGCAATTTAGAACTTAAGGTAGACAGACCCCAACCAACAAAGCTCCCAAGGTCAAAGACTACAAAACATATTTTAGAGGAAAAATTAATGATCACAAGATCTCAAACACTGGCACACATATGTAGACGAGAAGAGAGGAAAACATTTAGATTGATAAAGACCAAGCAGGAGAAACACCAGGTATCTACCTGTGGTCAGAGAAAATCACAGGACAAAAGAACAAAGGACTGTGGATCTGCTTGCATGGCGGGGGAGGGGGCTATACTATTTTCAGGTTTACACTAAAAGTCAAAGGATAAACAAAAAGAGTTCCTGTATCTGCTGCTTAAGTTCAGCTGCTTAGTATCAAGGTCATTGTGGGAGTTAACCTCCCTGTGCCCCTCTCCCCTGATATATGCCACAGGTAGTTATGGTGAAGAATTGAGGTTGTTAATTCAAAGATTTACAGTAGTATCTGCCACACACAAAATACTCAATACAAGTTACCTAGCTAGAATGCAAAAGATAGAATATAATATATGCACACATATGCATGTACTCATATCTAATGAGTATTAAACAAAGAAATATACTATGTATTATGTATTATATATTACTACAGATTAAATATAGGAAATATATGGAAATTAGGAAAAGTCAAAAGACTAATGAGTGTTTACAGAGCATAACCAGAAAACAATTTTGCTTTTGTTGCAGAAAAATATAAATTAACTGCCTGAAGAGGTCTTCAGACTCCTTGAGTCCAACCCCTTCCCCACCTAATCCCATCCTTACCACAACCCTACTCCTAGCCAGCATACTTGAGTTCTGGTCCCTACTATAGAGAAGGAAAAAGTAAACAACTAGCTTTGTTTTACTTTTGCTACTGAGTAGGATGAGAACATATATATATATATATATATATATATATATATATATATATAGGCTGGGAATGGAACCTAGGACCTCGCACATGTTAAGCAACTGGTCTGTCACTGAAAACCATCCCCAGTTTTCAGAGTCCCCGTACCTTGAATCCCAATCTGGGGTAGAGTACCATTCTCTCAACCCAATCAGTTGCTTCAAAACTGAGGTCGTTTAGTGCCTTATCACTGGCTTAGGGGCATGGGCTGCTGAGGGCAGCTGCCCTGCAGGGAAGGGGTGGAGGGCGGGAAATGGGAGGGAGGGGGCGGGTGTTAGTGGAGAGCCTGCCTTTCAATTCCAGCTCCTTAGCATTTTTTTCTACTTTGGGATTAGTTTAAAAGACTGTGTCACTAGAAGCAACCCACAAAATATTCAGTTTGGAAACACAATATTATATAATCATCCCCCAAAAATGTATATTTGAGAATAATGAAGAATTCTGTGCTTCAAAGGAAAAAAAAATCTCAAAGTAAGAGAAGCCAACCACACCAAAAAGCTTTCTG
This sequence comes from Dipodomys ordii, assembly GCF_000151885.1. Lineage (NCBI taxonomy): Eukaryota > Metazoa > Chordata > Mammalia > Rodentia > Heteromyidae > Dipodomys > Dipodomys ordii. Next base: position 9,066,779 of record NW_012267273.1, on the reverse strand, counting down.
TGGAATGATAAAAATAAAACTAAAATATCGGTTAAACTTTAAATTTTCTACTTTAAAATTTTATCAAATGATATAATTTTGGTGTGTGCTATTTTGGACTCAACAGTCTCTATTGTGTTTGAGAAGCCAGGATATTTCAGTCAGAGATGGATATATATTACACTCAGATACATTAAACAAACTCTAGTTACCCAATAGGTCAGATTATGTTTCTGATTAAACAACTTTCTGGTTAAATATAGAACTTAAACTAGCAACAGATTACTGGTGGTTTGCTATTGTTTGGTTCTTCACAAAGGAGCAATTATTGGAGAGCCCAGGATGGAGGAAGGAAAGGAAGCCTGCTTTTGGAATAATATAAAAGGACTTAATTTGCAGTTTTCAGAGAAAAAGAAGAATCAAATTGAAATAAAAGTGGTGTTCTGGGTTTAGGGACCTTAAAGGGCTCAATATTGAAAAAAAAACAAAAAAATAGATTATAGAAATATAAAACTATCATCTTAATTCTGCTCGTACATTTGAAATAAAAGGAAAGAAGTACTTAAAAAGAACTTTTATTTTGGCCTACCAACTGAAAATTAATGTTTTCACTGCATTTTTAATCTAGGCTTGATTTGTGAATGCTAAGTAAGCATTTAGTCCATAAATTCCATGGTTTTTTTTTTCCTGTACAGTAGATAAGAAGGGCCAGGATAGTCAGGATATGGACAGAGAGAGAGAGAGAGAGAGAGAGAGAATTAGTACCAGCACCAGGGACTGAACCCAAGGCCTCTTGTTCTTGCTCTACTTTTTGAACTATACTTGATGCTCTACCTCTACCCTTGCAATTTGCTTGTTAATTGGAGATAAGTGTCTCTCAGACTTTTCTACCCCAGATGGCTTCAAAGCCCAATCCTTAAATCTCAACTTAGACCTAAGTATTTTGGATTACAAGCATGAGACACTGGCATCCTACTCATCTCTAATATTCTAATAAGAATATAGAAAATTGCTAGGCCCCACTTCACAACTCTGTAAATCCTTTTTTATCCATCCCTGAATCAAGTGGAAGGGACTGGAGCTCACAGAGCCACAGTCTTTGGATCACAATTAGTTATGCTATGTTGGTTTGAACTATGAATTTTGATGCCGTGTTCATCAATAAAAACAAAAGCCCTGTGATGATAAGATCTATTTCTCTCTAAGGGAACTGTCAAGGCAGAAATTCTTTGTATTTTCTAAATTATATCCTTTAAAATATGAGCATATGTGCAACCATTTGCCAGTTTGGGGTTGTCTTCAAAAACCAAAGCTATTGTGCATCAGTCAGGAGATGTGTTCTTTCTCAACAAAGATTCCTCTTGTAAAACCTTAAAAGATGATTATAAAATAATCTTCCTTAGTAAGACATGTTGTGGCTAGTATCTTACAGGAAGTAAATTGATCACGAAAATTCAATTTTTTTAGACGAAGCCTCTAGATAGCCTTGACTGGCCTCAAACTTACAAACTTACAGTCTTCCTATCTCAGCCTCTCAAGTGCTGGTATGCTCCACCATGCCCAAAAGAAACTTCAATGTTTGTCATTCATTTATTTATTATTGTAGAGGTGATATACAGAGGGGTTACAATTACATTAGTCAGATAAAGAGTGCATTTCTTTTTGAAAAATGTCATCTCTTCCCTAGCTCTCTCCCAGTTTTTCCCTCCCGTCCCTACTCACGAGTTGTATAGTTCATTTTCTATGTAGTGTCTAGAGAGTATCAGGGCTGCATTTGTTGATTTTTGTACCACCATTTCTGTGTCCTCCCTTGCTCTCCCAAAGACAGATAAATGAACAAACAAGACAAAAGGAAATGAAAACAAAAAACATCAACAAAGGAAAAAAATTCATTTCTACTTCCTGGTGTTCATGTCAATAAATATTATATGGTCAGATGCACAGAGCTATTGCACCTATGTGATTCTCTTCTAAGGATATCCTCCTTTGGTGTCACTATGCAAATGCCTAGAAACCTGTATAATTGATCAGATTCCAGTGTATTTTTTTTTTAGAAAGTTCAGCTTTTAAGAATCAATTTAAAGCCGGGTACCAGTGGCGCACGCCAGTAATCCTAGCTACTTGGGACATTGAAATCTGAGAGCTGTGGTTCAAAGCCAGCCTGTGAGACTCTTATCTCCAATTAACCACCAGAAAACTGGAAGTAGCTCTATGGATCAAAGTATTAGAGCACAAAGAAGTTAGGGACAGTGCCCAGGCCCTGAATTCAAGCCCCACAACCGACAAAAAAAAAAAAATCAATTTAGCCATTTCAAGATAATCTGTTCACATGGGTTATATGTTTCTCCACTAAGGTCACTGTGAAAGTCCAGAAAAGTCAGAATATTTGCAGAATGGCAGAAGTAAGTGCCTCTGAAAATCTACCCTGTAAACTAAAAGCAGAAGAAAATTATTAACATTAACTCCTTAAGAACTCTGAAAAATAACCAAAAGTTTGCAGCAATTTGGAGTATTTATTAAAGCAAAACAACTAGAACTGGGCAACAACAATGAGCTTTGTGAAGTTTTCATTTTGCTGGACTCTTCTGCTCCATTCTGCAGTATCCTTTAAAAATAGCAATTCCAACACCATTGTTGCTGAGGAAGACAGTTGTCTATCAGCCACTAAAGGAGCAGGAGTAGCGTGAGGATCTGCGAATTATTTCCATCATACCTGGCTTGTCTTTATTTAGCCTGACTCACATGTCACTCAGAAAGAAATGTTAGCATCCATGTATTTGTCTAAATTCATCAGTGGCAATGATATTCCGTTGCTGTAGCCTAGGATGGCAAGACCAGTAGAGGTAAAGAGGTTGGCCCTCAAAACAAAAGGAAAACTTGGCTAATGAGATATTCATAATGACTTTGAAAATGCCCAGTACATTCCTGAGTATGTGAAAGGCCAAAACTGTGTGAGTCTCAAAGTATTACAGAAAGATACAAAAAAAAATAAATCTACTCTCACCTCTGGCTAACCTTCAGGCTCTGGGAGTAGAAACTGAAGAATAAGGAGTTTGTAATTTGCTGGCCAGCGCATTGAAGGAGCACCCAGAACACACCCAGAGCCCATCAGAACCACAAGAGAAAGAAGGATGGGGACATGACTCAACCTTGAGTTCAATCTCTAGTACAAGAAAAAAAAATCTTGTGAGTTCATCAGAAGATTTTATTGAATTTAAATACAGAACAATTGTTACTATCCTGCCTAAGAAATATGAGGGAAAAATATTAACAAAGGAACTAAGACTCAAGGCCATGCCCATGTAAATGATATATAATGTGAGTCCTAGAATAAGAGAAATGGCAGAATGAATATATGGACAAATTGTCCCTCAAGAACATCCTATTTCTGGTTTAAACTATTACTCTGCACACCCAAGAAGTCTAATAAACAGCAATTCAAATAAAATTACAAGTTCTCAATGCACAGTCAGTCTAATCACATAACTGAGTAACCAAGAGTTAAAGATAATATCAAAAAATCATCATAGGAAAAAAATGAACCACATAAAAGAGAACCTCAGCAGGACTGAGGCTGATTCCTCACCAGTGACCACAGGGGTTAGAAGGCAACGAGAAATGGACTCAAGTGCGGAAAGAACAAAGTCTAAGAACTCAATGTCCAGAAAAACTTGCCTCAAAATTGGAGAAGAAATTAAGATTTTACCAGGTTTTTGTAAGGGAAGGAATTCTTTAGTAACAGACACTTCAACAAGAACTGCTAGAAGAAGTTATTTTCAAGAAAGAGGATTTAGTCATAGTGACCTAAATGCATATGACAAATTAAAAGTACTAGTACAACTAACACAAATATAAAAAGGTATGGGTACATTTTGTTTTAATCTTTTTCATCTACTACTATTTTAGAAGATAACTGTCTAAATCAATAATTACAAAGTGAGTTATTGGGCTCAAGTATAAAAATATAATTTTATATGTGATTATAATAGAAAGGATAGGAAAATAAATATTATTCTTTTTCCTGGCTATCATTTTTTATTGTTATTGTAAAGGTGATATACAGAGGGAGATACAGTTACATAAGTCAGGTAAATGAGTACATTTCTTTTGAAACAGTGCCACCCACTTCTCTCATTTTCTCCTAGTTTTCCCCTTCCTATACCCTCCCCACACAAGTTGTATAGTTCATTTTCAACATAGTGAAACATTATTTCTTATATAGTAAAATTAAGTGGACATTAACTTTCATGAAATAATTGAAAATCAAAACCAAGGGCATTTTTTTAAACTCAATATCTATAGCAAAGCAAAACAAGAGAATTATAATTATACTAGAAAATATTTCAGTATACAAATGACAAAATGACAGGTGTAAATCCTATATTGTTAGTCATTACATTAAGTAAATAAACAGCTAATTGAAAGGATGAGATTATAACGGGTTTAGAAAAAACATGATCTAACCCCATGCTCTCTGTAAGAAACACTTCAGATTCAAACAAACAGTAGTTTGAGAGTGTAAGGTACATTCTCAGAGCTACACCAGGTAACAATAATTTAAAAGACTGCTGAGCAGCTATATCAATATCAAACAAAAATTGAAATTAAAATGTTGCTAGAAGTAAAGAAGCACATTTTATAATTACAAATACAGTGGTCTATCAGAAGACATAATTATGAATATATGTATATACATCTATTAACAGAGCTCCAGAGTTCATAAGGCTAAGACACACAGAGTTAAAAGGAGAAATAGGTACAAGTAATTGAGACTTCAATACTTCACTTTAATAATGAGCTTGACAACCACATTTGTATCTTTGAGAATGTATCTATAGCCAGATGTTGGTGACTCATGCTTATAATATTTGGAACATGTAGTGATTTTGGGCTATGATCCTAGCAATGATGAGAAGTCTAAAATTAGGAGGATCACAGTTCACAGGCATGCCTGGGCTAGAAAATAATTAGTATAAAATCAGAGCTAGAGTCATGGCTCAGCCTAGGAAGCATGAGGCTCTGTGTTCAAACCACCAGTACCTCAAAAAGTGTGTTTGGGGGGCAGGGAGGAGGAGGAGGCAGAGTGGATATTAAATATAATGTAAACAATTATACAACCTTGATCAAATGTACCATTTCTAGAAAAACTCAAAGTAACACAATTGAAGGAGAAATAAACAATTGAATAGACCTATAATAAAGTAAAAAAAAAACCTGCATTATTGACTTAAAAACTACCCATAAATAAAGCCCAGGCTCATAAGGTTTTACTGGTGCATTCTACCAACATTTGATGAAGAATTTAAGCTAGTTCTTTCTAACTATTTCCAAAAAGTGGAAGAGAAAAGACTATTTCCTAACACTCTATGAGGCCAGCATCACTGATAAATCTAGACAAGATACCATAGGAAAGAAAGCATTATGCCCCTTATGAAAATAGACATAAAAATCCTCAACAAAATGCTAGTCATTGAATTCAGCAGCATGTTAAAAGCATTATATTCTGTGTCCAAGTGGCATTTTATGAGGAATACATAGGTGATTCAACACATAAAAATTACTCTATAAAACATTTCACATTAACAAAATGAAAGGGGAAAAAACATATGGCCATCTCGATGCAGAAAAAGCATTTGAAAAAAACCAACACCTTCATGATAAAAATAGTCAACCATCTAGAAAGAGAGGACAGCTTCCTCAGAGTGACAAAGGGCATTTTTGAAAATCTACTGTTAACATTAAATCAATGGTGAAAGAATGAAGGCTTTCCCCTAAGACCAGGAACAACACTCACAGGTCCATCTTCGTGGTTTCACTGAAGGTCCTACATGCAAAAATATGCAAGAAAGAGAAATAGAAGAAAACTAGATCAGTAGGAAAGATTTCTCAGATGCCATGATCTCACTTACAGAAGATCCTATGGAATACATACCAGAATACTATTATAACTACAACTGAGAAACAAGTGGGAGAGCACCAAGAGTGAGCAAGCCAAGTAAGCTGGAGGCCCTGAATACAAACCTTGATACTAGCAAAAAAATAAAAATAAATAAAGTACTTAAGTATACTTAGGTATATACATTCCTTTTGTTCAAAAAGATTCATGCACAGAAAACTGCAAAACATTGTTCAAAATTATCCAAAAGGGACTGGGAAGGTGGCTCAGTGGTAGAGTACTTGCCTTGCATGCATAAGGCCCTAGGTATGATTCCTCAGCACCAAATAAGCAGAAAAAGCCAGAAGTGGCACTGTGGCTCAAGTGGTAGAGCGCTAGCCTTGAGCTGAAGAGCTAAGGGACAGTGCCCAGACCCAGAGTTCAGACCCCATCACACACACACACACACACACACACACACACACACACACACACACACACAAATCCAAAGGACCTAAGTAAATATATTCATATGTGTGTATCAAAGTAATTAACAAGTACTAAAGTAGCAAAATGATGCACAGTTTCCACACAATTCCCATCAAATTCTCAACAGCCTGTTTTCTCTTCAGGAGTTGGCAAACAGGTCCTGAAATTCAATGGAAATGAAATAGACTCAGAATAGCCAAAACAATTTAAACATATACACACATAAGCATCATCATCATCAAGGTGGGAAGACTCATACTTCCTGGTTTTGAAATTTGTTCCAAAGCAACATTCATTAAGATAGACCTCATGTAATGGCAGCCCAGAAGTGCTACTACTGAAGAGCTTCCTCCTTGCGTCTCTACACTGAAGTAAAACAGATCAAATGAACTCCCAGGAAACTATCTGGACTTCCTCTTAAATGCAAAACTCTTAAGGTTTAATGGCATTTGAGAAATATGTGTAGTGAAAAGGAAAAAATCAAATCAGAGAAGTAGAAAGGTAGAGCGAGGAGCAAATTGATAAAAATCCAAGGAATAAAAGCATTCTGAAAGGCAGAGGTGAGAAGTTACGACATCTGATAAAATAATAATAGGATGCTATCATGAAGGAATATAAAGGAAAAATATATTTCAGTAGAACTCTATACATACTAAAATTAGAAAAAGTATGGCTGTGAAGCAAAATTCAGAGACAGAAAATAATAGCATGCTTAAAAGAATGCAAAATGGAAAATGGAAAAGTTCTAATTACACAGTGTTCCCTCAAAACTTAAGCAAGGTAAAGTGGAGAAGAAATAGTGAAAGGTATTTTCTAGCACAGCTTCAAATTAAAGGGCTCTACCAAAGCAATGGCCTTATCTGAGAGAAAGAGATAATGTACCTCCTGACAGAAACTATTTGTGACATGTTCTGGTAAACAAACATACAAACAAATAAATAAAATCTAATTAGGCCTCTGTGTCTAACTCTAATTCACAGAGATCAAAAGGATTTGTTTCAACAGGATGCAATCACATGTAAACTTTGGGAACCACTTCTTTTTAAAACAAATGAGTTGCCAAAAGGACATAAGGAGACATACAGTGGAAAGGGGACGTTTCTTGATTAAATTAGGTTCAAGATTAAAAATTAATTACAATGAATGCATTTTATTTGACTTCTGATTGGAGCAATCTCACGCACATACACATATACAAAAAGAGAAAACTAGAAAAAAGTATTTTACACTAGATATTTGATAATATATTTTTTAATCTTTGGATTATTTGTAGGCATATGTGATTGTAGATTTACTTCTAACTAACTGGATTATGAAAACTGGAAAATCAGATGGAACAAAATTAACAAAACTGGATCGTTGATGAGAAGTCTGTGAACTTGTGTAGACTCATTACACTATATTTTAAATTTTCCATAATCAATTTGTGAATTAATTTTAAAAATGACCCATCAGAAAGAGGTAGTTACTAGGATTCATTCCCTTTGTTAGGCATGATGTTGTGAAATTTCTTCTAGAGAATAGTAATAGTCTACCTATACCTACAAATAAGAATCAAATAGATACCAGATTTTTCTTTAACAGTACCATTTTTCCCATTACTTGCATAATCTTGTATTAAATTACATAATCATGATGACAAATGCAATTGCCAAAAACACAGTACCAGATGTTTGAACATAATGAAAAAAAACCATTCAAGTGCTGAAGAAAAATTCTTCTAGTCTTGTAATGATCTACCAGGCCCAAATATTTATCAAAGATGAAAACAAAGTGTATTCTGGAAGTTTAATTTCCATCCCCCCTTTTCTGAGACTGTTGCTTAAGATTTTGGGGAGAAAAATTTATCTACAACAAAAAAGAGTTATGGCTATGGCTTAAGTGATAGAATTTTTGCCTGGCAAGTGTAAGACCCTGAATTCAGACCAGAGTACATTAAATATCTGTGTGTGTATGTATGTATGTATGTATGTATTACTATTCAACACTAAGTGAAAGATTAAACTAACAAATTCATCAGCAAATAAAAATTAGGTTTATGAATACTAAGTAATAATATGGAATAATGGTGTAATTATATAAACATTGTTTAAAGTACATAGGGGAAAAAATGCCTAAAGAAAAATACCTACCACCTTAGTAGCAGCTGCATTCGAGAAAAGGCAACTTTGGATATGCTTTCTATTTCTCAGTATTTCTGAGAATTTCTTCCTGTTTGGGTGCCTTTAAGCTGCCGGGTGGGGTCCATGTTTGTGGGTATGGATGCTGCTTGCATCTCTCAAGCATGTGTAACTTGGAACTGGAAAAGGAATCAGGTGGCTCCCTATACGGTGTGACTTGAAGAACCAAGAAAACCTCTGAGCAGTTCCCCAAACTAAGCGGACAAAGAATACTTGGCTTGCTAAGTCTTACGGAAATGCACAAACTTTTTCAATGCACGATGAAAGGCCAATGAAAAAGGCCTTTATTTTCTCCTGCATTTTATTGCCATCAACTGACACAGCATCAAAACTGGCACAGAGCTGGTGTTCCAGAGGCTTTAGCTTGGTGAGAGATGACTATAGATTTTGCAAATACCAATGAGTGAATGTAATGAGTGCAATGAGTGTCATGAATGAATGGATTAGCCCATGAGTCTAGCCTTTCTTGTACATTGGTAGCTAAGAGACATGGAGAAGTTCCATGCTTCTGTGTACATTTTGAAGTGATAGAAAAATTATTTACTTTATGTTTTCAAAAGCAGTAAGGAGAACAGACCATGAAATATACACAAACTGCCGCAGTATAAATAACATTGTTTCTACTGTATTTTTAAATTATTTTCCTCTTAAATTTCTCATTTGGGAATGATGGAAACCTTATAAAAGTAGCAAAGAAGCTAGGTGTCGATGCTGCTGATGCTCGTAATCCTAGCTACTCAGGAGACTGAGATCTGAAGATCAAGATTTGAAGTTAACTGGGGTGGGAAACTTATGAGACTTTTATCTCCAACTACCAAAAATGTGGGGAAGTGGAGCTGTGGCTTAAGTGCTAGCAGTAAGCAAAAAAGCTCAGGGACAGTGCCCAGGTATTGAGTTTAAGCCCCAGGACTGGCACACACACACACACACACACACACACACACACACAAAGTAACAATGATATTGCAGAGTCTTCTCACAAATCCCTTTCTCTATTCTCCATTTATAAGTATCTCATGCTTGTCAAAACTAAAAACTGACATTGGGGCTTTGTGTGAACTCAAGTCTATATTTGCTTGGACTTTGTCAGGTTTTCCATGAATGTTCTCTGTCTATGCAGTATCCAACTGGGGGCTACTTTGCATCAGCTGTTACCATCTGCAGCCTTTTCTAGTTCATGAAGTCTCTCCAATCTTGTCTTGGTTTTCATGATTTAAGTTAGTTTTCAGGAGTTCTGCCAAGAATCCTATAAGATGACTGGATTTGTCTGCTGGTTTCCGCATAACAATGACGCGATTTATTTTGTGGAGTGAATAACATAGAAATGACCTTCTTGTGGTGAGGGAGTGACAGATGGCATCCACAGGATGACAACAGTGATGTTAACATTCCACTCCTGGGTTAAGGTAGAGTTTGCAAGACTCCTCTGTAAAGTTGCTAATGCTGTCTTCTGCACTGGAAACTTTGGGAATGAGTCATGAATATCGCTCACTCTCCATGGGAGGTGAAAAGTAATTAAGCAATTTTAGGAGGACAGAGTAGATTCGGAATTATCGACTTATTTAGAACATATGTTTCATAAATTCTGTCACACTAAGAGGACAGAATAGAAAATCTGGAAATAAACTTGCACATTTGTGGTAAAAAAAAAAAATTTCACAAAGGTACCAAAAGCAAACAACGGGAAGATGGAGGAAAGAGGATGAATAAGAAAGAGTAAAAGTCTGAACTCCCGGGATGGGAAGGGTAAACAAAGGAGGAGGCTGCAATGCTTGGTAAGAAATGTACGCATTATCCTGCCCATGCAATTGTAACCCCTCTGTACAGTTTGTTCACAAATAAAATAAAATTAAAAAAAAAAAGTAATAAAAAAAAAAGTCTGAACTCCCATCTAACCATAACAGAAAGCTAATCATTTCTCTTGGGGGGGAAATGGCCCCTACCCCATTGTTCTTCCTGGGTGCACTTGTAGCCCCTTCCCTAGAAGTCCCCACCCAGTATTTCTAACATAATGCAGGAAACTGATACACCTGGGGGCAGTGGAAGGTCCCCCAGGCTGTGAGGTCTTCTCTTAGATCACACCTCCTCTCCACTCTCTCTTATCTATTAGTCTTCATCATCAGGTCCCCCTTGTTTTGCTCCTGGCCCCTAGCAGCCTTTCCCTTGCCCCTTCCCTTCGTCTCCTCTCTTTCCCTTCCTCTGCATCCCTTGCACCCCACCCCCACCCCCACATGCCTCTGTCTTGTACAGGCCAGCAGTATGCTCTCCCCCCAATAAACGCTTTTCCGCCTGAACCAAGCGATGGTCTCCTTTTGGCTGAACCTTACACTAAAATTTATAAATTAGTAAGTCATAGTAACATATACATAAAAAACAAATACATGGAAATACTAAAAATACCTATAAGCCAACTTTCTTTTGTTATGACAAAATAACTGAGAAAAGCAGGAAAGGAGGAAATATTTATTTTGGCTCACAGTTTCATAGGTTCCAGCCCATGATGCATTTTTGCCTTGTTGTTTTATGCCTGAGATAAAGTAGAACATCATAGAGTTAGAGAGCATGTGATTGAGCAAAGCTGCTCACATCAGGGTGGCAAGGAAGAGAGAGGAGGGGCAGGGGAGACGGAGAGACAAAGAAAGAGACAGAGATGGGAAGAGGGAGGCCAGAGTTCCAATACTCCACTCAAGGGTATCAATGACTTGACTTCCTTCCCCTAGGCTCCACCTCCTAAGGTTTTCACCTTCTCCGTAGCACCACAAGGCGGCAACCAAGCCCTAACAACACATGGCCTCAAATTTAACACCACCAAAAGAAAAAGCTACACGAATTTAAAGTTCTGAAACCCAACTTAGGGAAGGTTGAGCTGGGGTAGGGGCAAGACATCGGGATTTATATTATAAGCACTTCATTATCATTTAATTTGCTAAACACCAGAAAGGTAACATGCTAAATTAAATATCAAGAAATATTTTAGTATTAGTGAATTTGTCACAACTTGTGTGTGTATATAAACCACAAGCCTTGTGTATTCTATGTACATGTTCTACCTCTGAGCTATATCCCTAGTGCACATCTTTTTTGTGACTTTAGTTGGAGTAAAATATAGGAAAGATAATATTAAAAATAAATGTTACTAATTCCTACCATCTGTGCTAGTCCTCAATCCTGGGCTCTTCACTTTTCACCTTCCTCTATCGTTCCCATCATTTTACCCACAAAAGGAGCTCGGGCTCAGACCTAGAATCTAATCTGAGCTTTAGCATAACTAGCAGTGCAACCTTGAGGGAGTCACTTTTCTGTGGTCTTCAACTTCTGTCTGCAAAGTGAAACCCTCAGACTAAATACTCAGGTCTCCTGCAAGTGGGGACAGTGACAACAGCTTCTTCCCTACTCCAAAATGTTAAGGGATAGCAAGTGGGCTCCTGGGCATGCGTGCTGACATCCTGTGTGTATACTTTCCAGGGCCTTGCTTCCCACTTTATCCTAAAGCTGAGAAGCTAATTCCCAAACATTTGTTTACACTGCCCTCTACTGTACAGAAACCACCATTACTACAAAGGCCACAAAGAACAGGCCATGGTGGGGCCGCTGACTCACAAGCAAACAGCCGATATATATTCAGATATATATTCAGAAAATATATATATATATATATAAATATATATATATATGCCGATATATATTCAGAAAATGTTGAATTCAAACCATAAAATCATGTTTGACCAATACATCCTGCTCCAGGGTGTGAGATATTACCCTGATATTTTAGAAACCCTAAGTTTTGCTTATATCAGTCCTCTTTTGATTGCTGGGTTGATTAGGGTAAGATAAGGAAAGGCATGAAGGGCTGCAGTTATATTGTAAATGATTCTAGAAAGTTCTAGAAAAAAGCCCTGATGAATCACTGTTGGAAGGCTAATGATATTTGGATTTGAGCCATAAAGGGTGAAACAAAAGTAAGACTTTTCCTAATAAAAGTTCATTAAAAGTGTACTATGGGCCTTTAGTTAGATCTCCATTTGAATATTGTTTCTGTAATTAAAACCTGGCTATCATAAAACAGGACAGTCTTCCCTGCAGAAACTGAGTTTCACCTCACATTTGCAACACAGAGTATGTAGGCTATAGTTTTTTATCTTCTCAACACTGAGAGGCAAGTTATCAAGGTTTCTTTTCCATTTCTTAACAGGTCAGTGTGACAGTCTGACCATGGCCGAACTCAGTCTGCCAGGTATACTGCCCTTCAGTATGTCTTCCATGCGAAGTAGATGGACATGTGCTGAAAATATAAAAAAGGAAAACAGAGAGTATGAGAGAAACTTTTCCACTGAAACAATTGACTAAGTATAGCTCAATCCTCTCAAATGCGGATCAACTGTTCCCAGAACTGCTCTTACTGTTCCCTATAACCAACCGCCACAACTTCCTTATAAATGAGGAAATGTATCTGAAGCCCAGAACAATAACTGGCTTTGGGCTGGTTGGTGTTGCACAACCTTGTCATGATTCCTTTAGCTCTAACTTGAGCATGGCCTTGGGTACAACCATCTGGCCCTGGTCATCGTCACTTTGGTGTTAAAGCACTCTCTTGCCAACCTGCCTTTCCCTCAAGGTGCTGATTGCAAAATATTCCTCTTCTGCTTGAAGAGCTTAGAGTAACTGTAAAGCACGATGTCATACCTTGGCTCTTGCAAAAGCTCTAGTTAGTACACAAAGAATCTGTTGGGATTAGGAGTTGAGACAAAAACAAAGATGTTAAGGTACAACAGACTTGGACACCTACTATGAAAGTTTGAGTAAGTTACTTAAACTCCATCTTTGATTAATTACCTTCTAATGTAGTCTTCATAATGCATGTAGGGTAAAAAATAATTCTTCCTAATTAGGGTATAACTCTGAAAGAGTAAGAATAATAAATCCTAACCAATCAGTTCGATGCTTTTTTGCAAATGTCTCTCATGTTTGGGTGAATACACAACATATTTACAGCACAGAGGGGGAGCCATTGCACTCCTCACGCAAATCGTTATCCCTTCCATATGGCTTTACTATTCTGACCTCTACCCTGAGTTCGGTTTGCTGGTATTTGATCATCATGGTTGGAATAATATAATGTGTGCTCGTCTGTGTCTGGTTTCTTTCTTCCATTATTATTTCTAAAACATATGCTAAATTTATGTATAATTTTTTAAAGAAATTGTCAAGCCATTTTCCAACACAGTTGTCTCAACTGTCCTGACACTAGCAATCTATGAGCATTCTACACCCTTGCCAATTTTGGGCACAATTCATTTTTTTTTAATTCTAGGTATTCTATTAGAATATGTCATGCTCCATCATTATCATGGCAGAAGTATGAGGCCAGCCTAAGCTTTTGACACTGGATGTCTTGGGGAAGATGACTCCCCTATGGTCAAAGGCTATCCCATACATTGTGAAATGTTTAGCAACACTTCAAAATGCAATCCCACTCTCCCAGTATGACATCTCAAAAATGCCTCCGGACATTGCCAACTGTCCAATGGTGGGGGCAGGAAACCTTTGGTTGAGAGCTATTATACGGTGGCAGAAGACTAAAGCCAGAGTTAGATATTTGTTGCAAACACAGTTTGATGTGGCACAGAAGCACCAATTTCTTTTTGGGCATTATTTCAATGTTCTTTGCAAGTTTCATATCTTTCTCATGGAATAATTTCTTCAATGTACAAATAATACCCCAGACACGATAAGGAACGTTTATTTGGATGTCCAATTATTTTCTTAAAAAAGTTTAATACCTGATAAAATAAAACAAAATTTAGTACCATAGAAACTTTCTGACATGTACAATGACATATTATTACTATGTACAACTCCAAACAAATGGTTCCAGCTCCAAGTAAAGGGATGTTGAACAACCTAAGAGTTAAGCTGTAGGAAATTTCATGGATGGTCAGCGTTTTCCTTGGCTTGAAAAAAATCATACAATTAAAAAATATAAATAAGACTTTCATTGAATTGGATCATAAAAATGCTATCTGCAGTTCAGTTTTCTAGATCTTAGGAAGTCTGTAGTAATTATGAAACCCCATGAGTGTTCAAATATCAATCTTCCAGAAGTCCAGTAGTTCACAGTTTGTCTATCAAAAATAAAAGCTATTCCTTCTAGTGGTAGAACTCAGCAGACAGTTCATATGCCATTCTTCACCAGCTCATGGACTCCATTCTCATCGATGATTAAAGGGGCATGGAATTCCTTATCTGCCACATAGCTTTCAATTCCCTAAACAAACAAACAAAAAAGATTGAAATGAAATGCAGTTAGAAAAGTAGTAAGTACCTGTCATAAAACGGTAATCCTAGAGTGGTAACAGACTTAAAAGCATGAACATCAAAGATTGGGTTAAGATCATAACTTTAAAAGACAAAAATATTAGCACGTGATTAGACTTTATGGTAATTTAGATTGGCATAAAATAAATTGTAAAAAAGGAAGTTACTCTGACTGATGTTAGTCTTCTTTTTATTTTGTTGTTGATGTTGTTTTTAGTGTTAAGAATCAAATCCAGGGCCTTCACCTGCTAGTGAAGAGATTATGATGCCACTCCTAAAGTTAATGATATTTATCTTTTCTATAATCATTGCCTAATTAAGTTCACTTTCTCACAAGATGATGATCTCTGATACCACAATGGAACAATAATGATAAGGCACTCCAGAAAAAATTCCAACAGTTGACACTCTCAAATCCCTGGGTTTTAAATGCAGCGTTTTAAGAACAAAATGGGTTCTTTGAAAGTAAATTTTCACAGCATGAAAAGATAATTTATAAAAAAAAAGGCAAGGGTGATATATACATATGTATATATGTATACACATATACATATATGCATATACACACAGACAAACATATACACATATATGTTGTTGTTTTGAGTTGTTGGGGTTATTTTGGTAGAGGGTTGGATTTTTTTTTTTAGTGGGGGTGAGGGGATTGGTGTTTGTGTGTATCCTGGAAACTGGTGTTTGAATTCAGGCCTTTTAATTCAAGGCTGGTGCTCTAACACTTCAGTCTTTTTGCTAGTTAACTGGAAAAAGAGTCTCAAGATGTGTCTGCCTAGGCTGGCTTTGAACCATGATCTTCAGATCTCAGCCTTATAAGTAGCTGGGATTATAGGCCTTCACCCCCAGCACTCAGTTGACTATATATATTTAAAGCCTATTGCAATTGAGTAGATAGGTGAGTGAAAGGGACAAAGCACTCTACATTTCTGTTAGTGACAACTAACTCACTTACAAGACAGATGCAAAGACCTAGTAGAAATTGTCAAAGAGAAGTCTTTAGATGCCTGTCTCAAGCACTCTACCACTTGAGCCAAGTCCCTAGCTATTTTCAGTGTAATTATTTTCCCAGTCTCATTTTTCTTGCTGGGATCAGTGTGGACTGAAATCTTGCTATTGTCTGCCTCCCTTGTAGCTAAAATGATACATGTATGGCATCAAACCCAGATTTTTCATTAAGACTGGGGATAGCTAGGATTATAGGCATGAGCCACTGTGCCCAGGTAGGTTATTTTCACTGATAAATAACTGTATATATTGATGTTGTTTCAGAAAATGTAAATTATGATAGAATCCAGTTCATGAACATTTCTTTCTTTTTTTTTTTTTTTGTCAGTCATGGGGCTTGAACTCTGGGCCTGGGTGCTGCCCCTCAGCTCTTCAGCTCAAGGCAAGCACTCTACCACTTGAGTCACATCACCACTTTTGGTTTTCTGGTGGTTTATTGGAGATAAGAGTCTCACGAACTTTCCTGCTAGGGCTGGCTTTAAACCACTATCCTCAGATCTCAGCTTCCTGAGTAGTTTGGATTACAGGTATGAGCCACCAGCACCTGGCTCATGAACATTTCTATCTCTTCAAATACCACTTTTGTGGTGAGAACATATGAAATCAACCTTTGGCTGCTTAGAAACAGAACAGTTTGTAAAAAGAATTGGGGGAAAAATAAAGCAAACTTACTTCACCAGCATAGGAGATGAGGGGAGAGATTTCACACTGGATCGGCACATCATTGGCATCCTTCAAACTAAGGGGGAAAATACGTTAAGAATTTTGTTTCTCCTACAGTTCTTACCAGAGTAAAGAGACCATAACTTTCTTCTGAGAAGCCTGCAGATAACAAGATTCTTCTAATTAAACAAATGGAATCGATCCTACCCCATTAAGTTAACATAGAATTTTCATAGTCAGAAAACACTATTTGGGGCAATAATTATTGCTAATTCTTTACAGCATTTCAACAATGCCCTTACCAAAAAAACAAAAACAAAAAACGTGTTACCATTTCCAAAAGTTGGAACAATTATTAATTGAGTATATACTTTGTGCTAGGGCTTACTACTACATACCTTGAATACTTTGCATTTCACTACAATCTGACAAGTCAGCCACTAATGTTGAAAAATTCTATTGTATTAATTACTTTGAGCAGCAGGGGTTTCTATTGGCCACTATACTGGGCCAATGGGTACACATGCTACTCAATATATTTTTTTAATCATTTAAATTTCAAAATCATCTTCTCAATCATAATAATCACATTTCAAATGATCAATAGCCATCAGTGACTAATGACTACTAAACATCAAACATTTATATACAGAGATAGAGAGATAGAAATGATAATGATAAATATTCATTGCAGAAAGTTCCACTAGGCAGTATGGATCTAACAGTCAGTTACATCATGTGTCAGTAGTTGTTCTTTTTATACAATCCAAATCTCCTAGATTAGCTCAGTTTATCTATTCATGGGATGTTTTAAGTGTTTATGTTACCAAAATTCCCTTTTCAAAGTGCTTAAGCAAGAATACACCCAAATTAAAGTCAAGGGCAAAGTCATCACTTGCCTAATTCTAGGTTATAATCTAACATTTACAGCCTTTTGAAATTCTTACTTTTTAGATTATCTAACATAATAATCAACAGATAGTGTTTCCAATATATATACAATTCTTGACTGCTGCATTATTTGTCATTTCAAGAATCCTAGCATTAGAAAACAATATAGTACACAAAAACCTAGTCTTTTGCAGCTTCAAGTCACAGGTCTTCTCTTCTTTCCCAAGTACAAAGTCCCAAACGTTTGTGGAATCAATAAAAGCAGAGGGCCTGAGGTTAGTCACAGGCCACTTTCTCCAAGTAGAACAACTCACAGCATTTAAGGCACTCAATATCCTGCCCCAGAATACTTAGTCCTGCTGCATCCAACTCAAACAAGTCCAGACACACTGGATTACCCCAAATCATTTTCAACAATAATCCTTTTGACCATAAAAACTATATATACCTAAGCCAGGCACCATTGGCTCATACCTAAAAACCTAATTACTCAGGAGAGACTGAGATCTGAGGATAATGGTCCAAAGCCATCCTAGGCAGGAAAACCATTCCTATCTCCAATTAACCATCAAAACAAATAAGTGGTAAGTGGAGCTGTGGCTCAAGTGGTAGAGAACCAGCCTTGAGCAGAGAAAGCTAAGGAACCATGCCCAGGCCATGTTCAAGCCCCAGTATTGGCACAAAAAAATTTATATATTTCAAATGTGTCAGAAGCAGTTGATCTTTATACTGACAGCACATAATTCAATTAAGTAAGAATTGAATGCTGTTTTCATTGAGCCTCTTGCTTATGCTAATAGGTGCAAGCTGGGATCCACATTTAACCTCCCTGGCCTATAACCTGCCCTGGATTTTAGATAACACCTACAAATTTGTCACTGTGGGCCCAAACACCCATGGTCAGATTCTTTAGTAACGCATGCTCCCCACTTCCAGCATGCATTGAGATTCGGAGTTAGTGTCACCAGACAGATACCTGCCACCAAGTAAGCAATGCACCCCCACCAAAGCTTCAATCATCCTCCCTGCAGACCCCAAAATGCAAGAGCACTAAACTACAATGCCAGTTAGTATGGAGAAAGCACAGCCCCATCACCATGCACTGCCGGCAGGCTGGTATATTTACTTTTGATTGACATCAGCTCTGATGGTCTCTGACCTTCCATTTGAAGCACTGCTATGTAGGAATAAATAAACATTAATGGGAATGGAAACAAACCAAATAATAAACACACTTGACTGATGACGTGTCAAACTTAATCATAAGTTTGACCCAAGAGACCTGATGCAGTAACAAAACCAACTCAACGCTGTCAAAACTAAAGCAGAAGAACAATGGGACATGCCATGGAACAAGCTTGCTGACAATGGACAGCCCACCCAAAGAGCAGGCTGAGAGCCTGAGAGCCACGCTGGCATTTGCTCCTCCTTGTGAAGCCGTGTGGCACATTCAGCTCTAAGGCCCAATGGGTCCACATCTGGTGAAGCAGTCATGCTTTTGTGTATGCAGCCTGCAGTTTTCTCCCGTAAGAATGAAAACTGCATGGCAGAATGCTTTCTGTCTGCGTACATAAACACTTAACCTTTTCATCATAAAGCATAAGAGTTAGCTTTAAAAACCCTTTATTTCAGATTTGTACAGTTTTGTTTTTAGCTTCTGAAATCCAAACCATTTCTAAAGTTTGTAGATAGATGAGTACAGCTGGCATTCATTAGGGCATGCCACGGCTGGAACAGAGGTGGGCCTCACCTCATCAGGCACTGGGTGCCTCCCATGTACAACCCTCATAGCTGAGGACCTTTCCCTGTGCTACAGTGTGCTGCTGAAGAGCTTTAGCCACACAACACATCAAAATCATTACTTTCTGACCATTATTTAAAAGGAATGACTTCACTGATACGTGGAAATATTTCCAAAACAAAACTATAGAGACTTAAAAAGAGATTCCTCTTCAATGGACAGTAAAGTTATTATTCTCTTTGTAATGGGCAAAACTGGGTATTTCACATCAAGCACTGCCCATACACTTTGCTTTTTAAAAATTTATTTAGGGATATTTAAGAGAAAAGGAAGAGTCCAAGTAAGCATTCAGACAAAAGAGAAAAGGTACAGACTTACCGGGGAATTGCTGGAAGACGAGAGCCATTTTCATCGATGAAGTGGCCCCCAGCATTGAGGACCCAGCAATGGTGAAGGGACATCAAGGCATGCCTGGCAGTCGTAGGGTTGTCTTTCCCATTCTGGCTGTCTGCATTCTTCAGTGGGGAAAACTCATCTTCCCGTAATACTTCATACACCACAAACTTCCTGCCGTGAAACCATATGAAGATTTCATTCTTCAATAAGATTGCAGAAGCTGGGTGCCAATGGCTCAGATCCGTAATCCTAGCTACTCAGGAGGCTGAGTAAGATCTGAGGATCACAGTTAGAAGCCAGCTTGGGCAGGAAAATCCATGAGAATCTTATCTCTAAATAACCAGCAAAAAGCTAGAAGTGGAGCTCTGACTCAAGTGGTAGAACAAAAGAGCTGAAAGATAGCTCCCATGTCCCCAGTCCAAGCCCCAGTACTGGCAATAAATAGATAAATAAATCAATAAATAAACTGTATCACAGCTTCTTTCAAATTAACTAAACTTGGCTATTTATTGCTACATTTTCTTCACCTTGTTCCAAACAAATGACAAAATAATGCTCATCCCTGGTTCAAAGAAAGTAGGAATTTTTGTCTCCAGTATAAATTTAAAACCATCACTCTCACTCTCCAACTAAAAATACTTCATTTTAGAGCAGAAACGTTCAAGATTTTATTGCATAAAGATCATACTATCAGTTATATACAGGGAGAATGATCATATATAGCTAATCTATCTTCTGTATTTCATATTGATCATATTCTGAAACATGTATCTTACATCAAATGAGACATTTATAGAGATCTACATAAGCCATACAATATGTTCACTGAAACAGGTACATAGAGGAGATATATTTTAAACACCAAGTAGGTTAACTGTTCATCTTTGTCTTCTGCTTTTAGTTTCTTAGCCAAAAATAAAAATTTGGCAAGTCTATCAACTAATAAATTAGTTGATAAAAAGAAACCCATATTCCCAGGAACCTCAGAACATACACTCATGGGGCAATGGTTTTATACTAGAGAATGATAATATATATAGAGTACATGCTCACAATCAGATTGACTATGAACTATGTACTCTCAACCTTCTCCTGCTAGAGGTATGACTTAAGTAGTAGAGCAGCTGGTAAGTGCAAGGCCTTGAGTTCAGACCACAGCACCACCAAAAATAAAGATGATAAAAGAGAGAATGGGATTTTTAAAAATTTCCTCACAACAGTTCCCTGCCTTAGAGAGAAAAAAGCTACATTTCAAGACATATATTTAATCTTACAGCTGCAATTCAAAGCATACTTTGCAAACTGGAAGATGTCAAAGACAAATTTTTCCATCTTTATTCCATTTGGTTTGTCTGGCTTAATTAACTGCCCCTGGGAATCCACATATGGAATCTTCTTTTGTGCCACATGGTGCTGCAATTGAGGTTCATACACACTACAAAGTAAAGAAGAAAAGACAGAATCACTTTCCAGATTTAAAATGTCATTTAAAAATTGATAACAACCAGGCACACACATCTTGTACCAATGTCTCTTCCATTATTTCTATCTTTTATAAAATGTTCATTCTGCCCTAACTCTGAGTACATTATGCAAGGTGAGTATTAAAAACTACTAAGATGAATTAATACAAACATTAACCTGATTTCATCAGTTCACAACATGTATGTGTACTCACAAATCACACTGTACCCAATAAACATATGCAAGTATTATATGCCAATTAAAAATAAAAACAAAAGATCAGGTATAGTGCCTCAGATTTATAATCCCAGCTACTTGGGAGATAAAGAGCAGGAAAAGCCCAACCCAGGCCAAAAACTCAGCAAGACCTCCTCTCAACCAATAGCTAGGCATGGTGACATAGACCAGCCATCTCACCTAGATGGTGAACATACATAGGAGGCTTGAAGTCCACATAGCAAGTGGGCAAAAACATGAGTCCGTATCCAAAAACAGTAAAACAAAAAGGGTTGAGAGCATGGCTCAAATGGTATAGCGCCTGCCTAGCAAGCCTTTGGCCCTAAACTAATGAACCAATTAAACAAATCTCAGTATCTTTAAAAAAAAAAGTAGATAATCATTTTGAATTGTCTGAAAACTATCAGTGAATCTAATAGTGAAAATGTCCTTTAAAATCCTGTGAGATAAAATAGTCCTTATTTTATACGTGGTGTTACTGCCATGCTGATTTTCATCCAAGTCTCAAGTGCTTCTTTCTTTACTCTCCTTTCATGCACGCAATCCTAAATGTTAGTGTCAGAACCAACTCAATTAGAATGATATGGGAAGCTGTTTTAAAATTGCGATGCAATCCAGAAATACTGATTCTGCTCCTAGAAGGCAGACTTGGCTCTCCATTGTAGTAAACAGTTTTATTTCTTCTTCTTTGATTCAACAGAACATAGTACACAGCTAAGGGGCTGGGAGGGTAAAGAAACAAGGCAATGCCTTGGACTCCAGTTAATACACTGGGAGGGATTCCTACCAAGGTCCCACCATATGCTTTATCTGACTAAAAACATTACAATGTTTTTACATCACATTCCCTCTTATAAAAGTGATCTGGGTGAGTGGGGGAAGGGGAGTGGAAAGGTGAATGCTGAGGGACTAGAATATCCATCTACAGAGGCTTAATTTGCAAAAATAACAATGTCTCAACAGCCCAATCTTGTCCATACTTGACCACATCTCTCAGAAATGGAACAGTGAAGAAGTGATTGGCAATGTTCCCCGCGTTGAATACCAGTCGTCCATCTGAGCTTCGTTTCTGAGCTGTTGCTAGAGAAATCTCGCTATATTCCACCACCTGGTACACTCCATCCACTCGGCAAACCACTCCAACTGGCTCTGTAGGGTTCGTTTTCTCTACCACCTGGACAGCAGAAAAAGATAACAGAAGAGGAAGAAACGTTATAGAATGACCCTTTGGAGATCTGAAGATTTGCCTTATCAAAGACCACATTTTTCATCTTGCTTACATTGTCTTTAAAGAACTGAGAAAATTGTTTAGCTTTAGATACATCAACCATCTATCTTGACATTCATTGACAGGCTACTTTCCAAGTGGAAATGAAGAACATTATCTTCTTCCTATTTATCATTTCACCAAACCAAAGCAGAAATACCTTGATCTGTACATAGCCCAGAGGAAACTGTGTAAAACTAGAAGTACTTGAAGAGTCTGTATCTCCCAAAACTTTATAATTTTATAATATTCAATTTAGTTCAATTATATTTGAATGATTTGAGAACAAATTATATTTCTCCAAGATTGATAAGACAGAAGACATAAGGACTACATTTTGCATTTCATTTTATAATCTCCATCTCATTACAACATTGGGGCTGATGTTCAATTTTTCAATTAAGAATACAGTATTTTTCTAACTAGAAGAATCCTGTATAGGAGTTAGGAGTGTTAAAGCCAGCAAGTCATTGGGCTCTCACTCCAACTGTACTCAAAAAAAAAATCCATTTTGGATACTAGATTTTCTTTGAAGTAAGACATTCTGTATTTTTTAAGAGCTTTGAAAAACTCTTAAGTTTTATCATTTTACATATGAGGAGCTGCAAGTAAAGAACGTATAGATCAGAGGCAAAAGGCATGAGTAGGTAATTAAAAATACCAAAACTTCACAAGTGATTCTGATATCTAACCCCAGTATCACTGACCCAAGTTAAATACTTAGAGGAAAATTATGAAAGAACTATACACAATGCATTATTATCAAAGCAACATGAAATGAATATCCATACAAGAAGCCACCAGTAAAGAATATCTCAAAAAACTGTTTTGATTAATTAATTCAACATGTTTTTATGTCTTTTTAAAAACCAGTCCCCAGTTTGAAAACTGTATCTGAAGTATATATGAAATTGTACCAACAAACTTACAACTTTTCTTCAGTGACTGATTTCTTGAATAAAGAGAGCCTGTCCCAGTCTCAACTAAAGCCACTATTGAGAATTTCGTTTACACAGCAATTAGATACAGGCACCGAGTCCAGCTCTGGAGACAGGGCACTGGGTTCCCTAGCTCCTGTGGAGCTGTGCTGTTTACCACACTGAAAGGAGTACAGTATTCAATGAAACTTCTTGAGTTTAGGGACAGTGCCCAGGCCCAGAGTTCAAGACCCACAACCAAACAAAGAACAAAAGAACGGAAGGAAAGAAGGAAGGAAAGATGGAAGGAAGGAAGGAAGGAAGGAAGGAAGGAAGGAAGGAAGGAAGAAAGGAAGAAAGGAAGGAAGGAAGGCAGGAATTTTTCTACCAAGTAAATGGAGGCAACTAGAGGAAACATAAAATGAAACAACTTCAACTTGTTTACACTTCCTGTCTGTCAAGCTAGCATCACCTCTCACTGCATACAACTCCACAATGGGTGTGTTACCAGGTGGGGGATTTTGGAACAGATTCCTCTCATTGACATCTTTTTTAAAACAATGTTCACAAATCTCATTTTCCAATCCTATTTCCCTCTACTCTCAACCAACCAGGAAAAATAAAAATAAGCATATTTACATTGCACATTTTCTAAATGTTAATCTGCAGGTGGTCTGTGACAACTATTAATCTCCCAATCTTATTAAAGTCTACATTACAGAAGAAAGCATTTGTAAACTGCAAAAAGTTAGAAATCAGTCTATATTATACAGAAAAGATGCACAGTATAAAATTAAGAAGTCAATATTCTGTAAATTGAATTCTAAGATACCAAGAACCTAAGGTACTAAAGTTATTGAAACTGCTTTGCAAAATGATGTCCGTTAACAATGGTACCTGCCTTTGTAGTTCTGTGTTTTCTAAACTACCTCCACTCTTTCAGTCTTTTCTCAAGGCTCTAACTCAATTAAAGAAAGAAAAAAAACCTCATACATCAAGACGGAGGCTTATTGAATAAGTACTGCAAATTATTTTACTACCACACTATAAATCACTCACTAAGTCAGATATTTTAAAATACGTGTTTTAACACTTTCATTTTCTCATTCAATAAAGGGAGAGTTAGTATGGGGAGTACATACCTGTAATCTCAGCCAGGATCAATTGAATGTTTTCTGATGTTTCTAAAAGTTTTTTTTTAAACACATTGTCAGTCTAACGATATTTTTTGTTACATCTGAATGTTAGTTTGTTCATTGGCTGAAGAAATAAATGCCTGACATAGGACTAAGCAATGAGTAGGCAAGGAATAAAGAAGCTGGATTTATCCTAGAGAGGCAAGCGAGTGCTGGGGAAGAATGACCAGTTAACCCTCGTGTCTCTGTGTGATTATACACTCACAACAGTTAGCACAGTAGTTTAAAGTTGTTTTGAGCTGCCAAGAAATCATAACTGTAGTAGTTTATAATGTGACATAACAAAGTAAGAGCTGAGAAAGTGAATTCAATTCCTGACTCTGCTAAGAACACAGATACATTTAAGTTCAATTTGACATTGATAGTAGAAAAAAAACCTGTTTCTATTTAAGAAGAGTGACACCAAGTGGAATAGTCAGAAATACATTTTAGTTTTGTTAGCTCCAGTAGCTCTTTATAATCCAATGTATTTTATTAGTTTCTATGTGTTTGATTAGACAGGTAGTCTTAAATAGATTAACTAAACCAGTGCTTTTTTTTTTTCAGTTAGAGGGGTATCATAAGATTTCAAAATTCAGTCTCTCAAAACATTAATGGTAAATTAAAGATCGCAAATTCTGGACACATTTGTGCATTAGATTTGTAAATTAAGTTAGAGAGAAATTACATTTTTCTATTGTGAAAATACCATACAGAGGGGTTACAATTACATGGGCAAGGTAATGAGCACATTTCTATTTTTTTTTTTTTTGGTCGGTCGTGGGGCTTGAACTCCGGGCTTGGGCACTGGCCCTACGCTCTTCAGCTCAAAGCAAGCACTCTACCACTTGAGCTACAGCACCATTTCCAATGAGTACATTTCTTATCAAGTATCATTGCCTCCTCCTTTGTTTCCCCTTCCTACCCCTTCCCATCCCCCCCACACGCCCCCCCTTCCCCACCAACCCCCCCCCACAAATTTGTAAAGTTCATTTTTCGACATAATCTCATTGTTGCAATGGGTCCACCTGTATCCCTATTTAAACAATTTGTTTTTTCCCTTCCCTTCCACAAATTATACCAACATCAAATACAGTGAAAACAGAGGTGCCCCTCAGTAGATGAATGGATCAAGAAAATGTGGTATATATACACAATGGATTTCTATGCCTCCATCAGAAAGAATGACATTGCCTCATTTGTTAGGAAATGGAAAGACTTGGAAAAAATTCTATTAAGTGAAGTAAGCCAGGCCCAAAGAAACATAGGTCCCATGGTTTCCCTTATTTGCAATAACTAGTATATGTCTGAGACAAGCAGAAATGGTCAGATAAGTTGTTGTTAGGCGAAATGAATCCCAAGATAAGGATTCAAACATTTTTTCTTTCTTGCGATTGTTTCTAACATATTTATAAGAAATTACATCATTAGCCGGGCGCTGGTGGCTCACGCCTGTAATCCTAGCTACTCAGGAGGCTGAGATCTGAGGATCGAGGTTCAAAGCCAGCCCGGGCAGGAGAGACCGCGAGACTCCTATCTGCAATAATCCACCAGAAAACCGGAAGCGGCGCTGTAGCTCAAGTGGTAGAGCGCTCGCCTTGAGCTGAAGAGCTGAAGGACAGCGCCCAGGCCAAGAGTTCAAGCCCCACGACCAACAAAAAGAAAAAAAAAAAAAAGAAATTACATCATTATAACAGAAAAATCCCCAAGAATATGCAATGTCTCTTATGGAAGATTTTCTTTTAAATTCAGATATTTCAAATTTTGTTCTCTTGTGGTATTTAGAGATTGAACCAAGGTCTGGGGTGAGTATTCTACCATTGAGCTACATACATCCCCAGCCGTGGATATTTTAAACTTCTATGTAGTCTCAATTTTCTTTGTCAGAAGACTATATTGTTTCTACTTTTGGTAGAAAAAATTTCCTTGCACACCAAAATCATTAAATTATTATGAATTTTCTTCTAACACTTGTATGGTCGCATTCTTTGTACTTAATTTTCTAATCCATTTGCTAGAGATTTTGGTATGAGCTTTGGGAAAGAGATTACTTTTAGCTAGTTATCTCATTAAATCATTAAATTATCTAATCATTTAAATGATCTAAAATGATTTAAAATGCCATGATATATTTACATATATAATGTTTCAATTTATTTTACATTTTTAAATTATTATTTTAATAAGGATGGGTTATTAAATAAGTACTACAAAGAATTTTACTACCATAGTATGTTCCCTAATTATTAGTCTCTGAAATATATAATACCTTGTTTTTCTTATTTAAATGGGCTAGATTAGCCAGAAGGTGGTACACATTTGTAACTACTTGGGAGGCAGAGTGAGGAGGATCTTGAGTTCAAGGCCAGAGTACAATACACAGCAAGTTCTAGGCCAGCCCAAGCTCATTTTTGTATAAATTTATAGTGTGATTAACCAGTACATAGACAGAATGTGTAGTGATCAAAGCAGAGCAGTTGGCATTTCCACTTCCTTAATATTAAAAAATAATTAAGATATAATCATTGTGCATATGTGCACTGATCAAGTTAGGGCAACTGATAAAGTTATGCTAATTATTACTCAAAAGTATGGGTAAAGATACACAGAAATGAAACCTTTTGCACACTTGATTGGTGAGAATGTAAACTTCCTCATAAAAATTAAATAGAATTACCATATGATCCAGCTAGCCCACTTCTGAGTATAAAGCCAAAGGAACTGAAGTTAGCATGTTTGCTGCTGCCCTATTCACAATAGCTAAAATGTGCAATCAATTTAGATGTCTACAAGTGGGTGAATAATATGTGTTTGTGTGTCACTATATTATGTATATACAATCTATATATAAATAAGGATCTTATATCATTTATAGCAAAACAGATGGACCTGAAGGATAGTACAGTAAGCGAAATAAGTCAGACACAGAAAGACAAATATCACATTTTCTCTCTTATGTGAATGCTAAAAAGTCAATTTGCATGCAAAATAGTGACCATTATAGAGTGGGATGGGGCAGAGGGGAGAGGGGAAAGCGGCTAGATAATGAGTTCTACCACACAGATAGGGGAGATAAGCTTTGGTACTTTAATGCACAGTGGAGTGATTACTGTTTGTAATGCCTTATTTGTTTGATGAGCAAGTAGAACAAAGGTGTTGGAGATGCCTTACTGCCATACTTTTATGAGTACTACACACATATTTCTGTTACTGACCAATGTATTTCTGTGAATATATCATTCTATTCTGATTCCAATAGCATACTCCTAGTTGTTTTCTATTTAAAATCATTGGAATGATTGTCCCTTTTCTTCCCTTCCTTGTCATCATCCTTTTTCAACACCTTCTTAGTCATCTTTCCACATTTTCTAGACTTTGTAATCATTTTGCCGAATGTTTCCAAAATAGTCTCATTGGGGGTCTGGAAGGTGGCTCAGTGGTAGAGCCACTTGCCTTGCATGCATGAGGCCCTGGGTTCAATTCCTCAGCACCACATAAGCAAAAAGAAAAAAGCTTGAAGTGGTGCTGTGGCTCAAGTGGTAGAGCGCTAGCCTTGAGCCGAAGAGCTGAGGGACAGTGCCCAGGCCCAGAGTTCAGGTCCCACAACCAAAAAAAAAAGTCTTGTTGGGCTTTTGATTGTGATTGTATCATACTTTATTTGATAATAGGGATACATTTAAGGACTTCCAGAAAAGCAATGTTTATATCAATACTTTCAATCTCTGGAACATTTTTAAGAGTCTGCATGTTCCCTGTGTTTTATTCCCAGCTAAATTATATTGTCTGCTTCCACAAAGGAATGCCTCCTATACTATCAACTATGCAAAGATGTTGAAAAGAACAAAGTCAAAAAGTGAGTCTCATAATATCCAACATTATAACCTCCCTGCATTGTAACAGCAGTGTGCTTGTGAACCTTCCAACAGAAGTTAATTACTTTAACTGTCCTGCATATTTCTCTTATTCACAAGAATATCATATCCTGCATTACTGATACTGGCTAAATCTGTTATTTCTTACGATATTTCTAGTCACTCCAGGAACTTTGTGATAAGCAGTAGGTTCATCTGCTTGAACACAACCTGCTATGAATGACCCCATTCCAATGACACTCATTCAGTCTCAGCATCTACAAACACTCACACATACTTTATACTTAACTTGTGATTACAAGCAAGCACTAAAGAGAAAAAGAAGAGTGGAACAGTTCAGGTACTTTAGAGGGCTGAATGGCTCAAAAATACTCAAATTATTTCGACAATGCTAGTTTGACTCCTGGAATGTTTATATGGGCACAGATCATTTAAAGTCTCACTGGAGTTGAAAAAGACATTACCTTTGCCCCACAGTCAGCTCCTTTCTGAATACAAAATCCAATGAATCGTGGATCTGCAACCTTTACCAATATGTTGTCCACACAATAGACATGAATGCTCCAAATGCCTCTTTGCTCCATATCCTCAACAATGTTCTGGGCTGCAAGAGCCCGATAGAGACCACCATTTCCATCTGGAAAATAAAACAGCCCTTAACTAGCACAGCAAAAACCTATTGAGGGTAACCTGATGTTTCCAAATTGAGATGATGTTCTCTGAGAAACAGTTTTGTATTGAACCAAGAAAACTTAATATCCATAAGGATATTCAGGTGTCAAAAAAGTGTGTATGAAGCCAGGTGCTGGTGGCTCACGCCTGTAATCCTAGCTACTCAGAAGGCTGAGAGTTGAGGATCGCAGTTCAAAGCTGCCTGGGCAGGAAAGTCCGTGAAACTCTTATCTCCAATAAACCACCAGAAAACCAGAAGTGGTGCTGTGGCGCAGTGGTAGAGCGCTTGCCTTGAGCTGAGAGCTGAGGGACAGCAACTCAGGCCCAGAATTCAAGCCCCACGACCGACAAAAGAAAAAAAAAAGTGTGTATGATGTTCAGTTAGCTAAGCTAAAGAGAACAGAATAACATTACTAACATTACTAATATAGAACCAGGCAACCCTAAAGACTAAATATTTATTTTTAGCTCAGCTTCTTTTAAATACTTAGCCCATAATATATTGTGCAGTGTAAAATTATTTATCAAGCAATGATTATTTCATTAAGGTTTTATTAATATTTATACAATTCAAATCAGCTCTATATTTATAGGCCCCAAACTGACAGTCTCACCTATTTTAAAAATAAGAAAACATGAGTATTTTATACTAAGAATAGTAAACTAAAAGAAGAGGCAGTCACGTGTGGCTCAAAGTGATAGAGCCTGGAGACAAAAAGCTCAGGGACAGCACTCAGGCCTGGTGCTGGTGGCTCACCCCTTTAATCCTAGCTGTTCAGGAGGCCGGGATCATCTGAGGATTGTGGTTCGAAGCCATCCCAGGCAGGAAGGTCCCTGAGACTCTTACCTCCAATTAACCATTAGAATACTGGAAGTGGCACTGTGACTTAAAAGTAGTAAAGTACTAGCTTTCAGCAAAAGAGCTCAGGGGCAGTGCCCAGGCCCTGAGTTCGAGCCCCAGGCCAAAATAAATAATAAAGACTCAAATTAATTAACTTAAAAGAAAGTATACATAAAGGATTTAAGCTGAAATAACAGCCTGGATTTGGAGAGCACCACTGTTAATATTACTATTCTTCCTTTTTAGTCTTTCTTCTAGGTGCAGAGTCACACAGATATGCCTGTGTCAACAGGTTTATTTTTGTAGTTGAGATCCTATCGGTTTCACTGTATGTGGATATACAAACAGCAGGCTCCCCAGTTCCAGTGGGGGCCATTAACAACCTACAATGCATGTGATCTTCCTGGAACCATGCAAAGCAGTGCCCCTAATCATAGTATAAAGTTCTGAACTTGTGCTCTCTCTACCTACTGAAATTATTTCTCTGTTCTATTTAATGTCACTAAACAATTCTTTTTATTCTTTAAAAAATGAAAAGAATTTGTAAGAATTTTTCATTTTCAAACTGTAATTTAGCCTCTTTTTCACTCCTTTTTGCTGTGCGAGGCACGGGAACCAAGGGCTTTACATACACTGGCCAAGATTCTCACTAACTAAATAATAGATATTCTCTAATTTTGTACTACATATAATAAATAAGGTAGTCATAGGCACTGCTGCAAATATAAAATACTGGGAGAAAAGAGTGAGTATCTTGAATGCTATCTAGGACAGACATCTATTTTTTAAAAAAAGGAAAGAAAAAAATTCTTCTGCTCCATCAATGGATGGTTGCAGCTTTTAAAATCGTTGGTAAGTTGCAAAAAAATAAAAAATATTCATTTTTTGAACATCCAAATTGCCCACGCTAAAAAGAAAATTTTTAAAAAGTAATAGTAATAATCATTACTATTTTTAGCCACCATTAAATAAGAATGATTGCAAACCTGGAGCCATAGAGACTTTATTTTTCTCTTCCAAAATTATTTTCCCATCAAAACTCATAGCAGGCAGCATTCCCTGCTGAAAAAAGATCACATTTTCTTTGTTCAAACCAAAGTACTTGTGCTTTGTGAAGAACTCCTTCGTAGATTCCATTGTTCTGCCACTGGTCATTATGTACCTTGCAAAAGAAAAATAGATTTCCTAAGCAATAGTGTTATGTGAATTAGGGCAAAGTAAAGTGTCATCTATTTCCTAAGCTAAAGAATAGCTATGAGAGCATTTGTTTATTTTGACTTCCTTCGTCTTTTTCTTGGAGAAGACACATTCATTATCTGCTACTTATGGGAAATTTCTTTTAGCAAAATTGATGAAATTAATTCTGATATATAAAATAAATATAACAGAACTAACCATTTCCTGTAGCATAGAACCTATAACTGGCTTAAGTAAACATGTGGAATATTGTCACAGTATATTCTACATTTGTAACTTTTACTCTAAATAGACAAAATGGAGAACTGTGATATAATAATCACTGACATACATAATGATGTCAGTGATTCTCTTGATAAAAAATTGAAATAGAATCTAAACTCTGTTCACCTTTCATTAACAATCTCAAAAGAATAATTATACATGCTTTGTCTCAAAAATTTAATTCATACTGGTATGACAAAGGAGAAAACCACAATTAGAAGGCAGGTGCTGGTGGCTCATGACATAATCTTAGCTTTTCAAGAGGCCGAGGCCTGAGGATCTTGGTCTGAAGCCAGTATGGGCAGAAAAGTCTTTGAGACTCATATCCAATAAAAAACCAAAATGCCAGAAGCAGAGTTGTAGCTCAAGGCTCAAGTGGTAGAGCACCAGTCTTAGCAAAAAGCCAAGCAAGAGCACAAGGCCTTGAGTTCAGGCCTCAGTACCATCATGAAATTAACTAAATAACACAGTTAGAAACTTCAGTAAGAATATTGCCTTACTAGAACATAAACTACATGTAAGTAGAGATTTTTGTCCAGCATAGTTAATATAACATTTAGTATCAGGCACTCAACTACTAGTTGATGAATGAAAGAAGAATAAGAAAAATAGTAAAAAAAAAAAAAAAAGTATGATTTTCTATTATAGCAGATATGTCTATTTAACAAATCTGAGTATTTTAAACTTTGTGTTCAAAATATAGCAGATACATCTACTTAACAAATCTTTCTGGGTATTCTGAACTTTGGGCATAATTTAGAAAATGACAAAAGATATTGCCAAATTTCTATTAAAAAAAATAGAAATTCTAGCCAGGCGCTGGTGGCTCATGCCTGTAATCCTAGCTACTCAGGAGGCTGAGATCTGAGGATCATGGTTCAAAGCCAGCCCGGGCAGAAAAGACTGTGAGACTCCTATCTCCAATAAACCACCAGAAAACCAGAAGTGGCGCCGTGGCTCAAGCAGTAGAGTGCTCGCCTTGAGCTGAAGAGCTGAAGGACAGTGCCCAGGCCCAGAGTTCAAGCCCCACGACCGAAAAAAAAAAAAAAAAAAAGGAAATTCTAGTCTTGAAGAAACTTGAGAAAGAGAAGAAAAATCCAACAGGATAGTAGGAAGCCAGGGTTGACAGAAGAATGCTGGCTGTTTACAACAGTTGTCCCTCAACAATCTCATGAGAATCAAGATGAAAAAACAGTTCCCAGTAGGATAGTATTTGTTTTGAAAACAGCTAGAAAAGCTGGGGGGGAAATACCAAAACAAAAACGGATATCTTCAAAGGAATCAGAGAGTTCCAGAAGCAATATGGATTACAACTAAAGTCCCAAGGAGGAAGAATCTTTCAAAGAGGAATTAAGGATCTCTAGCTGTCTAGACCTGAGAGTATTTTCTGATCTGGGACAGACTACTGGTGAAGAATCTGCACTTGGACCACAGCTGCAGAGAAGAAAGGCACAGACCTCTCATTGGCCACATAGGAATGAAATAACAAGATTGGGGACTTGAGACCGTAGGACACACACAGCTGGTTTCCCCCTCAAAACATACTAACTTCCAAGACTGCTCTGTGTAAGGGATGAAAAAACTAAACCAAATACTCTTTCAAAACACAGCAGAATTTCCTGTGATCTCTTGGTGCTTAAGAGACAAATACTGTCCAAAGTAGAAGTCCTGAGAACATAGCACACAAGTAGAAGCTAACACATTTGACCCACAGAGGAAAACAATCAGCGTAGCTTTTGTCTGATGTGTCTGTAATGGCAATGGGACAAAAACTAGATAATCTGGTTCTTAGGGACACAAGTTGTTTGACTGAGAAAGCCCATGGGGCACCCAGAGCAGTGGCTAATAACAGACCACATCATCCTGAACATTTGGATACTAAAGATAAGAAAGAATCCCAAATGCTTTCTCAGAGTAAGAAAAAAAAAGTATTACAAATCAGGATGGCATTAAACATATAAACAACAATGCTAGATATCAGAGATCAACATCTTCTAATTTCAGAAGAAAGCTGATTTTCAATCAGCAATTTAATTCATAGTACATTCAGTAGAACTAAGTCTACTGAGTACCTACAAGTACTGTTAAAGATACTTACAGATGTAAAAGTTAGAGATGAGTGTATATTGCTTAAGCCATCTCTATAGCTATTATATAATATATATTGTATGTTATATACAATATATAACATATAATATATAACATGCACATATATAATACATAGTAAATTTTAACTCCTAAGGAAATCAGTAAAAATAGGAAATATATTAGGATTGGAGGCATGGCTCATTTGATATGGCAACTGCCAAAGAGCATAAAACATAAGATGGCAAAAGAAATAAAAGGAGAGAAAATCATGTCACCTTATCAATGCACTTTGAATATTATAAAACAATCAATGTGCAAACACTCCCATAAAACATCTTACCATGGAATGATGCATTTGTTGCCGCAACATTTTTCAGCTAACTGCTGTAGTTTCAAGATACGTTCGGCTTGAATTTGAAAAAGTGTCTTATGGGATGGCAAACCAACATCATACATCCCCTTGGGATACGCAACTCCAAGTCTTGTCCCCTGCCCACCAGCTAGAAGAAGAACTGCCACTTTGTTCTGAGAAATCTGGGAAAGTCCTAGGAAAAAAAAGTGTCACAAAACATTTACAAACATACAAAGATATAGACTTACCTATCTGCATGAGGTAAGAGAATAAAGAATCTTATTCTCATGGATAACTATCGTTTCAATAAAACCACTTTTTATCATCAAAGCGATTAAATTTATATACTGTAATGAATAAAACACTTTTTTAATGAAAGCATCAGGAATCAAGGACTAAGTACTGCTACAAAGGTTTTGCAAGAACTTGGCTACTTTCTGGTTGTGCTAAGAAGAAAGGATAAAAGAAGGTGTCAAGGTTCCAAAGTCAATGAAGATGCTACTAAAATTACTCCCAGCCTATAATCGATAAACACACAAATATACTAGGCAAACTATCACACCATAAACATAAAGAAAAGAAATTTTCAGCCAGGAAAGAATAAGTACAGCATAATAGCTAAGGAACAGTCTCAGAAGTTAAGATACCTGGCCTGAAACCCAGCTTAACTCATTGTTTCAAGAGTCATCCATAGGCTAGGAAATTGTGTAGGGTGTTGGAAGTGTTCTAACTCTTGACTAGGAAAGTAGTTATATTTGTATATACATTTGCATTTTATTGTATTTAATTATACCTCATTAATATTTGTAAAAATTTCCTTCCTTTTCTTTCTTTTTATTATTGTCTTTAAGCAGTTATTCAAAGGAATTGCCATTCTTAATCAATATGTCAATAAACTGAGTCTTTTCACTATTGATTTACTTCTGTATGGAACCTATCAGTTTTCATCAACTGAATACTCAGCAGCAAGTAGTGATCAAACACAATGTTTGAATAAAAATGTTAATCTTTGTGCATTGTACACATGTATGGAAATGTCACAATGAAATCCCCCCTTGTATATTTAATGTATGTTAATTTAAAAATAAAATACATTTTATTCTCTGGACAAAAATAAAGATGGATTTAAGATCTGAATGCAAATACACACACATGTGGATAAATATTTGCTTTTGGGGATATATATATCTACATATCCATATATATCTACATATATATATGTGTATATATATATATATATATATATATATATATATATATATACTCTAATAGCTATTCAAAGACTGAGGTTCTCCATCTAGATTATTCAAAATAATGCCAAAATCTTGCTAGATCTCCTATCTAAAGCCTATATTTATCACTCAAAGATGGACAATCTCAGCACCAGAAGGCAGAGAACCTTGGAAGGAAAAGGCTGCATGAACTTGTGTCTCTGCAAGCAAGAAAAACTTTAAGAAGCGAAGTAAGATTAAAACAAACATTGATGGCTTTGCTCTAGTTTTAGAGCAAAGCTGCTTTCTAGAACTTCATAGTGTTATTAAAATTTTTAAGAATTCTGTAGATAAACCTAGCCACTGGGCCATAATTACAGGTCAAGCCTAAAATCACACCAAGGGGGATAAATGTGGTTCATAAATAGCCTCATTCAGGTCACATTTTATTGTGAACCAATTTTGCATCATTGCAGAACTGCAAATAGAAAACTGCTGCCCCACAGCCCTGAATTAGAAAGATTTCTGAACATCTTGTTTTGAAGTTCCAGATACCTATTTTGGACATAGATCTTTGATCTTTTTGTTCTTACAGTCTCCTTACATGGCACGTTGTACATTAGATTGCTTTCAGTTATCACAACTCTTGCCATTCTTCCTAATCTTTTCCTTTTACTCTCAGTTCAAAGCTACTGCCTACAGGCAGCTTCAGCCCCTGCTCGCCTGGATTCCAGCCACACCAATCTACTGATTTCTATCACTTCCAACCATTTCACAAAACAACTCTGAAGAAACTTCTTTTCCTTGGATCACTTCCCCAAACTATTGCTCCATCCCAAGTTTCTAATTTTTTCAGTTGTAAAATGTTGCAAATCAGAAGCTTATAGTGGCCTCATCCTTTATTCACATGTGTTTTGTTTTGTCTTTTCCCCAAAGCTGGATTGCCAAGCTTTCTTCCACTCTTTTATCTGTGGGCCAGATAACCAATCTGGTCACTTCATAACTGGTATTGACATGCTTTCCACAACAACATACATTTACCTCTCCTCTCCCTGCAGCAACTATTATAATGAATTCTAACATAATCCATGTGCATTTGGAATAAAATGGGGTTTCTGAATTAACTTCTTTCTATGATCCCACTTACAAGCAGAGAAACAAGTGGAAACAAGTAGTCCCTGGAGTATTAAGGTAAGAGGCCATTCAAAAACAATAGCTGCAGCTGTACTGCTCATAGTATCAACTGCAGATACCCTGGCTAAAGTAGTCATCTACTACAGAAAGTGTGGAACTCTAAAATTAGTGTATGTCTTATGACAGATAAAACATTGCTCAAGATGAAGTGGGAAAATACAATCCAGTAAACTTAGGGGAAAATGTATAGCAATGCTACAATGTTTCAAAATATATGTGACAGTGTTTCAAATACCCTATGGGGGAGCACTGATACAGAAAAATGTTAAGGATTGTAACACTCACTAACTCCCAACAGTTTCACACATGTGAAACTTGGGAAATAAAGAACTTGTGTCATAAACTTGTGCAGAAATGATCAGAAACCTAAGAGGTATGTCACTGCATCATCCTTTTCAACCTTTCATTATAGGACACAGAAGTTAATATTTTTTTCTACCAAAGAAACTCTAACACAAACCAAAACAGGGCCTAAAAAAAAATTAAAAGCGGAGTGAGCCATGTCCAGGGCTGGAATACATGTCTCTCTTTGGAGAGTCATGTATTATGAGGCCAAGAGATTATGCGCACTTTTCCTACCATTTGCAAGAAACAGAAAAGAGTTTACAGTCAAATGTTAACACGATAACTCCTGCTTGAACGAGTTCTTCCTATAAACTTTAACTTGGGCATGCACCTCAAACAGGGAAAGCAGCCCAGGTATGTTTGAAGCAGAGCACACTAGAACTTTCATTTAAATTGTCAGTACTCCAAGGACAAGTAGAGTGACATCCACTAGCTGTTCAACTAGCAAAACTAAAGGAAACTACCCAAGAGAGCTACTCAGAGGAAATATTTTATCTTTAAGTTTTAATCATATATTATAGCTGAAAGTTTTCCCAAAACCATTAAGTACAAAAAGAAGACTATTTGGGGAACTCTATCTGAACTCATTTTAGAAATAAGAGGATTACTGTAAATTTCATTAGCTGGTATAATGGCATTGCCATTTTTTAAAAAGTAAGTGGAACTGTTGATCAAGTGGTAAGAGCTCTACCCCTGAGCAAAAAGGCTCAAAGAGAGTACCCAAGCTCTGAATTCAAGCCCCAGAACTAGCACAAACATTTTTTTTTTAATTTTTAAAAGATCATATAGCCAGGTACTGGTGGTTAATGTCTGCAATCCTAGTTACACAGGAAACTGAGATCTGAGGATCACAGTTCAAAGCCATCCTGGGCAGGAAAGTCCATGAGATTCTTATCTCCATTTAAAAAAAGCCAGAAGTGGAGTTGGAGCTGTGGCAAGTGGTAGAGCACTACCCTTGAGCAAAAAAGCTCAGAGACCATGCCCAGGCCCTGAAATGAAGCCCCAGGACTAGCATGCATGTGCACAAGCACACACACACACACACACACACACACACACACACACACACACACACCAGCTTCATGTAAAGATCAGGTTCACAAAATAGGAAAGGGCAGAACTGCTCTAATGGTGGGGAGATGAAGGGAATTGAGGTCTACTTAGGCTCTATTTCCCCTCTTTTATGAGCTAGCCTACCCAGAAGTAAAACTCTAGTACTTTCTGGCAGGCATTCTAGAAAGATGTCAATTATGAGCCCAGAGAAAGAAACAGAGAGGTATACAAAAGGTTATTAGTGTCAGTTATGCTTCTTTTTATAGTGGAGGGGAGGAGTTGTGGTGAGAAGTGAGAAGTCAACTAGTGGAAGACAAAATAAAAATAGCAATGATAGAGTAAATGTAAAAATACCCCTCTGTACAGCAACTTTACAATAAAATAAAAATTAAAAGAAATTGTTGTACATATATAAAAGTAAACAGGCACACATCCAAGTACTGATTTGAGTACATAAAAACAAACTTGATGAGGTTATAAGCAATTGCTGTTTTTATGCTAATTTCTGCATAAAGTAATATCTTTTAAAAAGAACAGAAAAGGGGGCTGGGAAGATGGCTCAGTGGTAGAGCGCTTGCCTTGCATGCATGAGGCCCTGGGTTTGATTCCTCAGCACCACATAAGCAGAAAAAAGAAGCCGGAAGTGGCACTGTGGCTCAAGTGGTAGAGTGCTAGCCTTGAACTGAAGAGCTGAGGGACAGCGCCCAGACACAGAGTTCAGGCCCCATGACCAGACCCAATAAATAAATAAATAAAAATAAATAAAAAGAAAAAATTTATTAATTGAATCTGTTCAATCACACGGGAAAATAAGATCTGCATTTGACAACAAGCATGTACACACACTCAAGGGCTTTGACTACAATACATAGAAATTTTCTACTTAAAATACAGCTCTCTACTATACCAAACAGCTATAGATGAGCCATTCTGCCATCCAAGAGTTCAAATTAGGGCTAGATATGAGAACAGATTCTATTACATTTTAGAATAAAAATTTTTGAGGAGATTCAACAAATATTATTGACCAGTTTGTAACAGCAAATTCTCTTCTACATGATACTGGACATAGAGTTGAGCAAGACGTAGGTGTCTCTCTTCAAGTGTTTACAATGTAATGAGGAAAAAAAAATGAAGAAGTCCTTCTGTAAGGCAGAATGAGATGCAAGAATGACAACTAATTCCAACATGAACACTGACAAAATGGTCATGCAGCAACAACAGGTATGATGAATGTTAAAGAATAAATTTTAAAGGGCTGGGAATGTGGCTTAGTGGTAGAGCATGTGCCTAGCATGCATGAAGCCCTGGTTCAATTCCTCAGTACCACATAAACAGACAAGGCTGGAAGTGGCACTGTGGCTCAAGTGGTAGAATGCTAGCTTTGAGCAAAAGAAGCTCAGGGAAAGTACCCAGGTCCTGAGTTCAAGCCCCAGGACTGGCAAAAATTAAAAAAAAAAGTGTAAAGTCCTATAAGCAGCAGATTCACTGCACTAAACTATTCTAAAACATGACCTAACAAGGAATCCTGGCTAGGTAGAGAAAAGGTAAAGGCCAGACCAAGCTGAGAATAAACCTTAGAAAAGGCATAATATAATGATCAGAGAGAGGTAAATGATTTGGCTTGGGTAAAATATGTGGGGCAACAGAAATAGGGAAAATACAGAAGAAAACAAGATCAAAAATATACAAGCAAGGGACAAGGCCATGGCAGGTTTTGACATTAAGCTATCTTAAATTATAGCTTAACCTGTGCTAGGCAATTTCAGAAAAAAGAAATCTAACAGAAGTATGGAAATTGAGGACAGAGATTGGAGACACTTCAGCTATTTTAGGAAGATAGCTTAAGGCAGCATTGAGAGTCAAAATATTAATTACATGATTTAGCTACTTAAACAGTTTCTGTATGTCTCATAAAAACCTACATAATAGGACACGCCCAGTACCTTCGTTTTCCCAGGCCTGGAGCTGATCTTGATCCCTGGTAGCACTGCCCAACACCTCTCGAGGGACAGGTTCCATCCGTGCATCCACTTTTTCTTGGTGAGATGACTGGTTAAATCCTTCAATGGCCTTTTGGAAAAAGGAGTTCAGCTCCTCGAAGTTCATGGCCTGGAGCTCTTCATAAAGTTCTACCTGTTGAGCTTCTTCCAGCTCATTCCAGAACTGCAGCAGGTGTTCTTGCCCAGCCTTGGACAACCTGAGTTTGAGGTCATTAGCATTCATAGTGCTTTGACAGCTAAGTTTTGTGAGAACAGGTGTGGGATTGCTGCAGCTGTAAACCTAAAAGAAAAAAATGAATTAATAGCAGACCAAAGTCCAAGCTCCAAACCTGAGAGATTGTTCCCTACTAAATTAAGTACAGTTTTGTACTTAATTAAGTACAGCTATATACATCTACTTAAGTGTTAGGAAATGACAGACCACATTTACTACCACAGTGGTCCCAGGAAACTATGATGCATAGTTGCACCTGAGCCATCTTGGTGAATGTAAGTGCACTCTATGATGCTAACACAGTTATGAAACAGCTGAATGTCATGTTTTAGAAGATACTCCCTTTGTTTGATATATGACTGGACTGGATGTGTAGGAATAGACTTCTGTATTTCTGACAATGTTTGTGATAGACCAAATTTGTTAGATTTGTTAGATAACAACTAGCACCATGTCCCAGGTGCTGTATGAATTCTTTAATTTTTAACATCTATGGTACCTGTGCTGTTGTTGTCATTCATTTACCACAGAAGAGATGAAGCAAAGAGCCACTAAGCAACCTGGCCAGTTGGTGGAATGGAACAGAACCCCAGGAAACCTGAGTCCAGGACTCACAGTTTTCATTCTTGTTGCCTCTGTACTAGCCCTCTGATCACTAAGCTACCAGTAAGTATTGTAACTATCCTCCTTTTATCTCTAATGATAAAAATCACCATCTAGCTGTGTCTCACAGGAAACAGATTAGGTAGATAAGATTAGGGGAAAAAGCAGAGCTGGGTGTCCATGAGGAGTGACCATGTATGAGAGAGAAAGCAGTGAGAAAGTGAATGTCTTCTATGCAAACATGGTGTTGGGTAGGGCTAGACTACAAGCTAGGAAGCTCTGCAGTGGAATGCAGATCTAACAGAATACATAACAGGCAGCCAACAGCAGATTATTAAACAGGGCACAGCATCGTGCTTTACAGAGATGAAAAAAAAATATTAGAAATGGCAACAAAAAATTGTAATAAGGGACAAGAAGAAGGGGGAAAAGGCTAAAGTCAATTGAAGGTAGAAAAAAAGCAAAGGTATGAACCTGATTAGTTGCAAAAAAAAGAAAAATTGAAAGGGATAAATGTGAGGCCTACTGTAAATCATTACTGCATTTATAACTACTCAAATGAAAAAGTTAAGAGGACAAGGAGGTACCAAAGAAACCACCCATTCTTCTCTCACACAATAGTGAAAGGTAATATATCAAATTATTCAGAACATAATTCTAGAGTTTGTCTGGGTCACTTAACTTTCTGGTGACTCGGGTGCCTCACTCAGAACAAGACAACCTTCAGGTTGAGATATAGGCAGCTGAAATTTTATCAGTCATTCAGAGCTTCACAATGGAGACAATGTTCTGAAAATCAGATCACTGTGTCAATCTCATAGAGCCTGCTTACTTAGTGTAGCTCAATCACCCAACTGCCTTTTGATGCAATCAAGAGATATAGCATGCACAAAATGGTTGGTGTTGCTGCCAGCATAACATGTATAACACATATACTGTTTCATAGTAAAAAATTTTGATATACAGAATTACACTCCAAAACTATGATAAGTATAGTACAATAAATATGCAAACCAGTAACATAGACATTTAAAGCCATACAGATTATATGCAACTGTGTTGTTCTTTTACTGGACTGTCAAGGCAGGAGATCCTTATAAATCAGCATCTGCAAACTTACAAGGAAATGTTGTGGCATGCTATGATATGACACGTGCAATGATGTCATTAGGCAATAGGAATTTTTCAGTTCCATCATAATCTATGGGACCACCATGTTATATTTGGTCATGCTGACTGAGACACTGCTATGCAATATGTCAATATATAGCTCCTGAGCTGCCCTCCTCATTACGTGAACAGCTTACCCTAGAATTTTCCTTTTTTGATTGTGTGCCAGTCCTGGGGATGGAACTCGGGGTCTGGGCTCTGTCTCTGAGCTTTTTGCTCAAGGGTAGTGCTCTACCACATTAGCCACAGCTCTACTTCCAGCTTTTATAACACTTATTTGGAGATAAGAGTCTCACAGACTTTCCCGGCCTGGGCTGATTTCAAACCATGATCATCAGATCTCAGTCTCCTAAGTAGCTAGGATTACAGTGTGTGAGCCACCAGCATGCAGCTGAAGTTTCTTTTTAATGTGCAAATAAATATATGGTAACAACTTTAAAAGGAAATTATTAGAAGAGATTAGAAATCAAGATTGTTAGAAATTAGAAATTATTAAGAAGGAAAATTATTATCTTTAGTGTGTTTTTGATCTGGGTGATGTGACATGAAATGAAGAAAGCAACAATGTGCATGCCTACATTCCAGTGTAGGAGACAAAAACATAAAAGACCAGGCAGTACTGGGAGACAAACCTATGAAGAAAAATAAAATGGCAGAAGTGGCTGAGGAACCACAGGATGTTGGAGGATATTTTAGATGGGTGGTGAGGTAGGACATCTATTGATCTGATTTGAGAAAGCATCTGAATGAAGAATAGAGCAGGTCAAGTTAATAATATAGGGAAAAGCATTCTAAGTAAAGAAAAGCATATAGCCCCAATTCAGGAATGTGCTTGATGCAAGGAAGAGTACAATGAATGAGGCAAAAGAGTC
Source organism: Dipodomys ordii (assembly GCF_000151885.1). Classification (NCBI taxonomy): domain Eukaryota; kingdom Metazoa; phylum Chordata; class Mammalia; order Rodentia; family Heteromyidae; genus Dipodomys; species Dipodomys ordii. The sequence goes on along the minus strand of NW_012267273.1, from coordinate 9,024,222 downwards.
TAGCACAGACAAGGTCAAGTTCGATCGTGTGGTCAAGGTGAGGACTCTGGGGTTTGGTAAGCCAAGTAAAACAAGGGAATATCATGATCCAGGGGGCACGGTGGCTCTCACCTGTAATCCTAGCTACTCAGAAGGCTGAGTTCTAAAGATCGCAGTTGGAAGCCAGACCAAGCAGCAAAGTCCATGACACTCTTATCTCCAATAAACTGCTCAGAAAAAGCTAGAAGTGGTGCTATGGCTCAAGTGGTATTCAGTGCTAGCCTTGAGCAAAATAAGCTCAGGGAGAGGATCCAGCCTCTGAGTTCAAGCCTATGAACCAGCAAAATATAAAATAAATAAAGGCATTTCAATTGATTTGTATAAGTTTTAAGAGTCATGGTGCATTTTTAATTTTGTAATCATATAAAAAAGGTAATGGAAAGGGATAGATTTGTATTATTTTCCAAGAAATAGTTTCACTTATAATATTGTGTTTGCCCTTGTTTAAGGGAGTATGCTGTAGTGGAAAGGGAAATAGGTAAACAGGTAACCAAAGAACAGGAGATCCTAGTTCTTGGTCCCTCCCCCATCATTTGACCAGCGCAAATAATTTTACTTCCTTGTACAAATCAACCTTTCCTTATGACAACCAACTCTTTCATATAGCCTCAAGAGTCAACAATGAAGAGGGCTTGGTCTACTAAAAAAACACAGACAAGCATATAATACTTTAAGCAATAAGGAAAACTTTCTCTGAAGTCATTAGATTCCCATGCACCTTCAGAGACTTTCGGGGGAAAAAAATGGATCTAGACAAATAAGTCAATTCATAAACTTTGCTTTTGACCAGAACATTACAAGATCACATATGCTCATTTATGCTATAGACTATTCATAACAACCATAACTTGAGCTTTGGACAAGTATAATTATCTAAGATGTTTACTAGAAGCAACAATAACTACCTCTATACTTTCAATACAGTATCCTGATTCCCACTTATGCTGGTAATAAGGTGTGTGTATGTGTGGTGTATTGTATGTAATGGCAAGCAGCTAAGAAAACAAGAGTTTAAAGACATGGATTTTTATTCTGACAACCGATATCTGAAAAGAAAATTGAACTTCACTCTAGAAATTATAACAAAACTAGATAGGTACCTAAAGAATAATGTGGTGATAATCCATCATTATCAAATAGATTTTTATTGGAATTTAAGTACCAGCATTAAAGAAATCCAGCATCTCCCTCTGTTCTGGTCTCTGTCACTATCTCAGCGGCTCCGTGTATGCCCTTTATGTATTATATGTATTTTAAGCAAACCTCTTACAGATTTTTAAAAAGAGTATTAAGCCTGGGCCATAACCAGTAACTGTACCTTTGCTTAAGACATTTTTAGTGCCAGCTATGTGAGTCATCTAACAGTGACAGACTAGACAAGAATCTTCAGTTTCCTGCAAACCCTTGGGTTCACACCCAGTGAATCTCACCTCAACTCCCCAAACGTCTGCATCACATAATGACTCGTGTGTCATCTAAGACTTCAGATTTCATAAATATGGCATCGGACCAAACTTGATTTAAAAAAAAAAAAAATCTTCTAGGAACCATCTGCTCAACACATGTGTGCTCTCAGCCCTCCAACCCCAGCCTTCTGCTTGGCCAAGTGAAAGGAAACCCAAAAAATCTGAACCTTCTCCTACCACCAGTCTTAATAAGGGGGAGAGCGTTGGTCCAGCTGTCACCTCCCCTACAGTTATCTCCTGTCCTTGTCAGACTTCTCCGTCCCTTCCCTCAGACACTCAAGACACTCCAATCCGCACCCGCCTGGCAGTTCCAACGACCACCTACCCCCCGGGAGCACCGTCAGACTTGGCAACTGCCCACAGGTTCTGGCCTGAGACCTCAGGGTTCCAAGGTGAGGGCCCACACCCAACCGCCCTGCCAGGCACCTCTGACTCCAGACATTGGCCCCCACACTCTCCATGCACCCCTTTTCCATTTGGAGCGCCCCCATTCATCCCCACCGGGCTCTCCAGCCCGTGGCCCAGCCCACACAACCCTCGGGCGGGCGCGGGGGCGCGGGGCCGGGGACGCAGCGCAGGGCGCGGGCGGGCTCCCGTGTGGCCCGGCACCTTCCCACGGCGCGCGTGTCCACCTCTGCGCGCGCACGCGCGGCGCGGGAGCGTGCGTGTGGAGGGGCTGCGCCCCACGCCCACCCCGGGTCCCGGGTCCCCGCGGCCCCTCACCGACTGAGACCCCCCTACCTCCTCTCTCCCAGCGATGGCAGCTCGACCCGGCTCTGGCTCCCACAGCTCGGCCACTCATTGGCGTCCCGCGCCCGCTCGGAATATATACGCTCATCCGGGGGTGGGGGTGGGGGGCGGCGCGGGCTGGGCACGGAGCGGAGAGGAGCGCGGGCCCGGCCACCCCGCCCCTCGGGCCGCGTTGAGTGGTTGCGGGGAGGAGCGGAAGCCGAACGCCCCGACACGTCAGCGCAGGAGTGCAGGCCACCCGGAGGGTGCCCGAAGGGCGGGGGGACGTGGGGCGGGGACTCCGCGCGTCACTCACTCTCTGGCCCAATGAGACAGCCGGGAGTCCTGTCAGTCTGCGGCACCGCCTCCCCACGCACAGGCGGGGGCGGAGGCAGCTGCGTCCACTGGCAGGAGCGGGGCCCGGCCCAGCACAAGGACAACGCTGGCGGAGGATCAGCCTGGCGGCTCCGAGAACCTCGGGTACACCCAGGGCTGGGCCTGAAAAACCACCTCCAGACTAAGAGTCCGTGGCTCCTAGGTGCCTTGCTGGCCGCAGCACGAAGGGCAAGCCCTAGCCAGAAGCGGAGCAGTTGAGCCAGCAGCGGTGTCATCGGTGGCGGATTCCCGAGCACCTCCCCGAGCCTACGGGAAAGAGAACCTGACCCTAGGCTGGCGGGAAAGAGGCCCCTACCTGACCCTGGGCTGGCGGGAAAGCGGTCCCTACCTGACCCTAGGCTGGTTCTTTGGTCTCTAACTCTGCCAGAGCCCCGACTTCCTCCGTGGTGGTGGTTTTTGAGTCCCACGCGGGCGAAGCCAGGCCAGTTTCCTTATGCACGAATGCACGTGGAAGTAAAGCAAAGGAGGAAGAGTCCAGTGCGAGGGATCGCAGGGCCCCGTGGGCCCGGGGTCGGCTGGCCACCAAAATGGTGTGTGGACTGGTGACCTCCAGGGCTGATGTGTAACAGTCCTGTTACACAAGCTTCTGTGGTATGCACACGTGGGTTATATATTTACACGCAGGTTAAAATGTGTGTTTAGTGTGTTGCACTTCGCAGTTTTTGCAGCAAGCCCTTTAAGAAGTGTCAAACCTCGTTTTGGACATGACAACTTGTACTTTTCATTGTTGCAACAGGTCCACCTGTATCCTTAAACAACTGAATTTTCCCCATCTCCTCCACAAGTTATACTGACATCAAATATAGTGAAAGCAGGGGTTATACTGTGGGGGAGGGACATACAAAGCAACAAAGAGAAATGCATTAGAAACACATGCATGAAAGAAAAAAAACATTAAAATACATATCTAAGGGTTCATTTTCCTGACATCACATTCGTCGGTGCGGGGGGGGGGGGGGGGGGGGGAAGCGGGGAAGGAGAAGGATTGGGATTGGGGGGGGAGGGGGGAGGCTGGGAAGTGATGTGAAAGGTAAACAAAGGAGGAGGCTGCAATGCTTGGTAAGAAATGTACGCATTATCCTGCCCATGCAATTGTAACCCCTCTGTACAGTATGTTCACAAATAAAATAAAATAATATTAAAAAAAAGGCAAAAACAAAAACCAAACAAATAAAAAGACCACATTTAAAAAAAAAAAAAAGAAGTGTCAAACCTACCTAGGCCTAATTTGGCCTCTATAATAGAGAAATTCAGGCATGTAGGTGTCCTTCTTCTCTGTTAATGTCTGGGTGTAGGGCTGGGGTTCTTCTTCGATGTTTCCCTAACTTTCTCTATTTATTTTTATAAGAACTCTAGAATCGGGGCTGGGAAGGTGGCTCAGTGGTAGAGGGCTTGCCTTGCATGCCTGAGGCCCTGGGTTCCATTCCTCAGCACCACATAAGCAAAAAGAAAAAAAGCCGGAAGTGGTGCTGTGGCTCAAGTGGTAGAGTGCTAGCCTTGAACTGAAGAGCTGAGGGACAGTGCCCAGGCCCAGACCCCTCCCCCCAAAAAAACAAAACTCTAGAATCGCGTTGTCTAATTTATAAACATAATTTGTAAATTAATAAGTTATTTTTCGATGTGATAGGCACCTTTGGGAGCTTTCAAAAGTTTGTGTGATTGCCCAAACGCAAAAGAAACTCAGAGCACACGGCAGGTTTCCAGGAAAAGGATTAAGGAAGGGTGTGATCATAAAAAAACAGTAGTTTGCTTGTGCGGAAGTTTCCAGTCCCAATACTATCACCTAAGCTGCCAATGCCACCAACAGCTTTGTTTATGTTGGAAGCTGTACCTCCCTAAGAGGCACTGTTTTTTTGTTTGTTTGTTTTTTCTGGTGCTGAAACTTATGGTTTTGTAAACAGGTTTAAAGAGTAGGAACCAGCTCGGCAGGTTAGGATTACAGAACCTGTAATCCTAACTATTCAGGAGGCTGAGATCTGAGGACCACGGTTCAAAGCCAACCCGAGCAGAAAAGTCCGTGAGACTTATCTCCAATAAACCACTCAGAAAACCAGAAGTGATGCTGTGGCTCAAGTGGTAGCCTTGAGCTGAAGAGCTGAGAGAGAGCGCCCAGGCCCAGAGTTCAAGCCCCATGAAGGACAAAAACAGAGTACAGAACGTGTACATGCTGGAAATTACTTTACTTGGAATCCTTTGACCTTGATCTGTGAATGTCCCTTGGGCTGTAAGACTAAACTGGCACACTTTCAATGAAGAACAAATACCTGTTCATTCAAATTATATTTATTGGGTTGTTCTGGTCTGGACCTAGTGACAGATACCACGGGACTTGGAAAGATTCTATGTCCTCAAGGAATCTGACCTAGGAAAGACAGACGTTTCTTATGCAAAATAGAAGTGCTCAAGTGTTGCAGCAAATACACAAAACAAAGCCTTCAGGGCTGAGGGGGATTGGGGGGGGGGAGGAAAGGAAAGGAAGGAAGGGAAGGGATTGGATTTCCCATAAAGGGAGGTCAGTCAACAGAGTTTGAGGTGGTAGGTGAGAGGGCCTCAGGAAGTTCCCTTTGATACTCAGCCTTGGTGATTAGAAGCTTTGAGATGTTTTATCACTGTCAACACAATTATATCTCAACAACCATCACAGGCTCTATGAAAAACACTAAGGAATTTGTACAAAGGTTAAGAAAAATTAGGAAAGCAAGATGTCTACCTAAGGATCTATGAAGTTTGAAGCCTTAAAAGAAAATATCCTTTTCATCTCCCTCCCCAAAAAAGAGAGACTGCTTAACAAATTGTGCATACTTTTAGTAATATAATCTCATCCTGGTTAAAAAAAAAAGTTAAGCCAGGCGTTGATGACTCACACCTGTAATCCTAGCTATTCCGGAGGCCGAGATCTGAGGATAGCTGTTCCACGTCAGCCTGGGCAGGAAAATCCTCAAGACTCTTCAATAAACCACTCAGAAAACCAGAATTGGCACTGTTGCTCAAGTGGTAAAGCACTTGCCTTGAGCTAAAAAGCTGAGGGATAGGGCCTAGGACCAGAATTCAAGCCCCACGACCAACCAAAAAAAATGTTAATACTTTAATATACTAGGTAAAGGATGGGTAGAAGAATGGATAGGTAGACAAGTTTGCTGATATTGGGGGGGAGGGGAAATCATCTGAAACTTTAGTTGACACAAAACTGAACTAAAATATCTACTACATCTTACAGAATTAGTTAAATGAGAAAAGTCCTACCCTGCAGTAGCTATATAATAAATACAAGGTGAATAAAAGGAAAAGAGGAGTAAAGGAAAATAAAAATGAAAGTCTTCTGTTAAAAATACAAAATTATGTTGGAATGTAACAAGAAATATTGTTATTTTATAAATTACTAATACATGTTAGTTGTATGCATGACTGAGTTTCACTGCAACATTTCCTTACATACATATATCATGCTTTCATCAAATCCATACTTCCAACTACTCTAAATTGTTTAAATAGGATATTATTGTGAAAAAAATTAAAACTCAGAAGGCAATACAATAATATTTTGTCTTTTAGGCATAATTAGGCCATAGTGATTTTATATTATTTTGTATGTTTGGGGGGATAGTCTCTGAATTTAATAATGTGGACATTATTTTCATATTACAAAATTAGGTTTGTTATTTTAATGGAACAGATACTTGCTTGTTTTTTTTTTTCCTATAGTTGTGTCAGATATGTAGCCAGTCTGCCTGTGCCTTCTTGTTTAGTACCACCAATGAGGACCTACCCTGATTTATTGAACCTCAGTTGGCACTGGCAAGGCCACACCAGAGTCTTCTCTGTTTTGAATGTAGTGGTCTCAACTAGTCCTGTAAGCTTCTGAGAATGCCGGGCTTGCTTCTCAGCAGCATATCCAAGGCACCAAAATAAGAGTCTGGCTCATCTCAAGACTTGGTTTTCAGAAAGGCCTGAACATTCATGAAGTCACTGTTTCCAAGAGACTAAAAATGGGTGGTAGAGGGATGAGTGTTTTGACTTGCCCCTTGACAATTTCCTGAGACATGAGTATTTCACTCTCAGGAGATCAGACTGACTTAGCTCACCACTCCTCCACACTTTAATTTTCTGTAGCTCAGGGTGTGTCCTTAAAATGCTGTGAAATGAAGAAATTGCCCTGTAAAATGTCAGTATCTTTACTCAGTGTATTCCACACCCTCCTAAAGTTTATGCAATCCTTGGAGGTTTTGAGCTACAAAGTTCAGAGACATCTGTGTGTGCCTACAAAGTATGGGATGATTGGGATGATATGCAAAGATGAGTAAACAGACGGCTCTTCAGAACCACCCACAACCTTAGTGCCATCTAAGTAACAGAATCAAGTGTACTGCAGTAGATAAGAAAGTTCTGGCATTCAATGATTACAAGAACACAGATATGCTTTTATCTTCAAGTGCTTGGGATAAACTATCTGTAGCAGACACTCTACCTTGAGACATCACTTTAGTACTTAATTCTTTATAGGTACTTTGTTCTTAACATGTCTAACTGACCTCTTGATTTATTAGTATACCCCAACAAAAACCCTGGCTCTTGGTCTTCTCTAGCTCCTGGTTTCTCAGGCCAAAAATCTTATTCAGTCACTCTTGCTGATTCAAAGTCTATATGCTCTATCTTCAAAATATTACTGGAATTCCATTTGTTTTCATTATTATTTTCATCCAGCCTAGTCTAATATATCATGATCTGTTACATGGATTAGTGGTCTCTCAGCCAATCTTCTTGCTTCTATCCATATTGCATTCTCAATATGACAGCCAGAATGATTTCTGGAATCCTGTCACTTTGCTATTCAAATCCTTTATGTCTGCCTTCTTATGTCACTCAGAGCAAAATGCCAAATCATCAAACGACGTGTCAGGACCTACAGATCCATTCCCTCACTCTATCCTACATATCTCTTCCTTCTTTCCACCCCTAGTTTCCATATCTTGCCATGGTTCTCTAAACTCCAGCCACACCAGAGCTGAAAGGGTCCCCTGATGAGTTTTTCACACCACACACACACACACACACACACACACACACACATACACACACACCATCCTTCCATCCTATGAAACAAAAGATGCAGAGTTAATACTATGACCTGCATATTCTATGGCTATAAGCCCCTTATGTTATACAATTATGATTCACTTTGCTGATATAACAAGGGCACAAAGAAATTCTTTGCGTTCTTAAGTTGTCTTCTTAAGATACCTTTTTTTATTTGGGGGGCGGGGGTGTGAGGGAAGGGGGCAATGATGAAAAGAAACAAGCAAATTTGAGTGTGGCAAACATGCCTGAAATCCCATCTATTTAGGAGGTATAGTACAAGGATCATGGTCAGAGTCCAACCTGGGTGAAAGTATGAGACCCTATCTGGAAAACAAGCTAAAAGATCTAGGATTGGTACATGGTTCAAGTGGTAGAAAGCTTACCTAGTGACTGTAAGGCCCTGAGCTTAATCCCAAGTACTATCTGTCTGTCTGTAGATCTGAGCAACCAGTTCAAAGACCCAAAATGTCTAGTGTTTCTAAAATAAAACAGAGGTTCTTAGATTTTGTTATACAAGTATTACAAACATTAAAATCTGAAATGTACAGATGAAAAGAGGGAAGGAGAAAAGAAAGAAGGAAAAAAGAGAAAGGAAGGAAATCACCATAAACAATTCCTTTTTAACACTTCCATACTTTTACTTACAGTCTATACATTCCAAATGTTTTCAAAGAGTACTTATATCATTTGCAGGATTTCCCCCTCCTTCTACCCTTCCCAGGAGAATGAGAGGAACAGTGACTTCTTTCAAATCCTGACTTCATGTACTGTGCCACACCCTGCCCTCCCTGAGCTCATTTCTCCCGAAGAAGCTTTAGAAAAGACTTCCTGGGATTTGTTTATTAGGATCCCATGACCTTTCCAGCAATTCACTAACATAACTTCTGACTAGGTTTGTCTAACTTCTGACTAGGTTTGTCTAGTCAGAAGTTAGTCTTGAAGTTTGTCTTTTGTAAGGGTATTTGGATTCTCTTAGTAGTAAAAGAAAAAAAATTAACTTATACTACATTTCCAACAGATTATGATTAATGGGTAATAGACATAAACAAGACATATTTACAATACAATAAACTCTATTCCCTTTTCATTTGAACTCAGGACTTCACACTTGCTAGGCAGGTCCTCCCACTAAGACACCTCTTCAGCCCTTTATACTCTGGCTATTTTTTGGGGGGGGGTCCGGTTGTGGGGCCTGAACTCTAGGCCTGGGCGCTGTCTCTCAGCTCTTCAGCTCAAGGCTAGCGCTCTACCATTTGAGCCACAGCGCCACTTCTGGCTTTTTTCTTTTTTGCTTATGTGGTGCTGAGGAATAGAACCCATGGCCTCATGCATGCAAGGCAAATGCTCTACCACTGAGCCACCTTCCCAGCCCTACTCTGGCTATTTTTAAAATAGGATTTTACTTTTTGCCTACCTGGCCTGGACCATGATCCTCCTATTTACACCTACTTCTATACCTGAGATGAGGGGCATGTACCACCCCACCCAACTTTTTCAGCCAAAAAGGGATCTCATGAACTTTTTTACCTGGGCTAGCCTGGAGCTGCAATTTTTCTGATCTCAGCCTCCTGCATAATGGAGATGAGAAGTACTAGCAGTAACTGAACACCAGCTATTTGTTGAGTTGGGGGTCATAAAAATATTTTGCCCAGGTTGACCTCAAACCATTCTCCTTATCACTATCTCCCAAGTAGCTAAGATTACAAGTGTAAAACTACCAGCACCCAAATTAGAATAAATATTTTTATTGCAATGAATAAACAAGCTGGGTACAGTATCACATGCTTATCCTCTCAGCAAACAGGAGGCTGACTATGAAAACTAAGATCATTTCCTGGTAATTAGTTGATCATATTTCATTAATCTCCTCATAATTGATTCAGTTAGTGGTAGTTAGCTGCATCCTATAAAAGAATTTCTTACTTACATTGACTTGCCATTTGCTATGACAGAAAGTATATTTTGGATAAACCGATCCCAAGATTGGCTGAAATGATGTACAAGAATCCTGTAGTTCATACCTACAAGAAGCATTCATTATTTCTTGGGTACATGTGATGAAACAGAAAGTGAGAGTGTATCTCAAGTGAATCTGCACTGCCATAGCTATTGAGAAAACAATAGAGATGTTAATACCAATAAAGATAAACTAACACCAAGTTAACTGGGATTTAATAAGCATGGCTATCTCTAGTTCTACCTGCAAACAACTCTGTTTGTAAGGACTCTCTTTCCAAGATAATCTAAATAACCTTCTATCTTACAGTTTATAGCCTTAATTAGCTAAGTCTGAAAAGTTCTTTTTACCACATACTTTAAACCTATTTGTGTCATTGAACCTTATCATTTATGGCTACATATGGTTATATGAATCAGTATGGTGGGATTTACTCCTGCTATTTCTGTATTGTATCCTATATATTTCACATCTTATTTTTCTGTTCCTTACATTTCCTTTATGTTGAAATATTTAATGTAGCATTTTAATTAATGTGTTCTAAACCATAATTTGTTATTATTCTCTTGTGATGGCTTTAGTGACTATTATGCACCTGCAAGTTATCGCAATCTACTTCTCTGTAATAATGACTTAATTTTGATGTTGTATAAAGCAACCATGTTCCAAAATACCTTCATTATAAATGTTATATATTTATCTTTATGAAATTGACAGTAAAGTATTAGACTTATTCTTTTATACAATCTTAAGGCTTCTTAAGAAATGAAGAGAAGATAGAAATATATTTTTTCAGCTCCTTCACACAGATATTTACCATGTCTGGTCTTCTACCTCTCTTCCTATGGATTCAAATTGCCATCTGTGCTGCCTCCTATTAGCTGAAAACACTTCCTCTATAGTGTTTCTTCAAGACAGCTGGTAGCCAAGAAATCTCCAAGACTCTGTGTGTGTGTGTGTGTGTGTATGTGTGTGTGTGTGTATGAATATATTCAGCTCACCTTCATTTTTTGAAGCATAATTTTCAAAAGTATAAAGTCCCCATTTATTTCTGACAAAACTAAGTATTCCTGCTGAAATATGAGATGTTACTTTCTACCCAAATCAAGCCAGGCCCCTCCAGCAGTGAAGCTTCTGGATTGTATGGCTGGTCCCACTTGGGTAGTGAAGCCAAGCGGGAGTAGGGAGGTGGATGAAGCCCTGGCAAGGAGGCCAGGCTCCCACTGCTGGGACACAACTCCAGCAATTAATTCCTCAGAAGTAAATGCTTATTTGCCTTTAGTCTTTTCCCAGACTTCTTCAATAATTGTTTGTAAATTTTCTGTCAAATTTCACATTTGTTTTGGTGGCTTATTGCCAGAATATTGCTCTAGCATACATAGAACAGATATTCTGAAAAACTTTAACTCAAAGCAGCCTGGGTCAATATAGATGATTTTCCTATCCTGTCCCAGAAGTCTGTGGCTCTAGAGTACCTGTTTACATCAGAAATAATGGCTGGTAGCAAAAAAAAAATCTCCAAGATTGTGTGTGTGTGTGTGTGTGTGTGTGTGTGTGTGTTGAAACAAAAATCAGGTTTCTGGAATGATGTCATCTCACATTTTCTATTTTCTTTTAAATATCATGAATTAGGGCTTTTATAACTACAATGTATGCTCTTAAAATTTGCAAAATACAGCAAAAATTCCTCTCCTGATATATTGTGTATTCCCACCATCCAGAGAAAGATGTACTCAGCACACTGAACAAAACCTACTTTCTGATTTTTCTTCTCTTCCTCCCCAAACCTGTTCCTTGGGTGTATAAACACTAGCTGAAAATGATTAAATGTATTTCCTTCTTCTTAAGATCTTCTCAAGATCTTTTAAGATCTTCTAAGGCTCTAAGGTTTGTAATAATTCTGTTTATAGCAACAGCCAGGAGGTGGAGAAGAAATCCATAGATAGAGCCTGAACATAACATATATTTTGGTCACATATAAAATACAGAAAAATAAAGTGTATCTTAAGGAGAGATCTGATGTTTAGCTTCAAAAATTTTGTAAGTCTTTATATGTAAACTTTCTCTGTATTGATTCATAATATATCATCTAGAATATTTTAAAATATCAGTAGGGCTTGAAACTGCTTTTCTCTTTAAAAAAAACTATTCTTGAAATAGCATAGATAGAATTCTACCACAACAAATGTAGAATAGGGGAAAAAAGGCTTAATTTGAGCTTATGCTTTCTCTTCTATGTAAGAAATAAAAAGGCCTTTCCAGACAAGAACAGTCCAGGAGAGAGCAAATTCTTCAATAACCAGGATGTGCCCTATGAAAGGAACAGCCAAACCAACTGCAATGTTTAATGTTTGTCTTATTTTTTAACCTTTATATGTAATGTCCCCTGGCTTCGTTTTGAGTTGTGCTCATTTTTTGGGGTAGTCACTAAAGAACATTGGCTGCTGTCACTGGATAAGGAAACTGAATTGCAGATTTCTGCCCTTCCTCATTGCTTTTACGCCAGTTCCTCTTCCTCCAGTAGCAACCATGGCTGACTGAAGGGACCCACTGCTAATAGCAGGGCTTGAGAAGAAACAATTCCTTCTTCAGTAGTTGGGATAGAAAGTTTTCAAGGGTACAGTGGTTGTGGGGCCTCTCTAATGATGGGTATGTGAAGCAGAGGAACAAGAGAACAGAGAACAGAAGGGAAGAGCCAAGTGGGGAAAAAGAGACTAATCAGGCTGGACTCTGAAAACCCATTTTGTAGCCATGATGAGGATTTCTCTTGTGTCAATTCCTCTTGACTCACGTGATCAGTACCATAGTTCAGTTACAATTACAATTACATAGTTCAACAGAGCATCATAGTTCAGAACTACCTGTAGTGAACCTAGTGTGAACCCCTGCTGTATCAAGATTGGTTTCAGACTCCTATAATCATATTTTATAATCTAAATAAAATAACCCCAATTTCATGTCTTTGAACTTCCCACAAGAAAAACATCAGGTAATCACATGATATTCTGTACCTAAGAAATAAGGTCTTCTCTTTCTTTTCCCTTCCTCTGTTTCTTCTAGTGGTGCTGGCAATCAAACTGAAGGCCCTATACATCCGAGGCAAGCACTTCACCAATAAACTATCTCCTATCCCCCAGAGCATTTTCCTCACTCATATCCATAGTCTGTGAGGAGTAGCCTCACAAAAGCCTACTGAATTGTTTCCCCAAACAAATGATAAATTTTCTCTGGGGCTATAAAATTCAGTTTTCTAATATGTTTTTGAAATAAGTTTTTATTGTGAAAATAATGTACAGAGGGGTTACAATCACATGAGCTAAGTAATGAGTACATTTTTTATCAAGCATTGTTGCCTCCTCCTTTGTTTTTCCCATACCATCCCTTCCCTCCCATCTCCACAACTACATATCCCCACCCCCCCCCACACCTAAATAGTAAAGTTCGTTTTCAACATAGAGTCTTGTACATCTCATTGTTGCAATACAAACTGTATCTCTATTGAAACAATTTGTTTTTTCCCTTCCCCTCCCCAAATTATGCCAACATCAAATACAGTGAAGAACAGAGGTCATACCATGGGGGAGGGATATAAAAAGCAACAAAAAAAATCACGTCGTACTTTATAAATACGTTAGAAACAATAGCAAGAAAAAAAGAACACTTGTGTCCCTATCTTGGGGTTCATTTTGCTTAACATCATCTTATCTGATGTTTTCTGCTTGTCTCAGATATACACTAGTTATTGCAAATAAGGGAAACCATGGGACCTGTGTTTCTTTGGGACTGGCTTAATTCACTTAATATAATTTTTTAAAAGTCTTTCAATTTCCTAACAAATGGGGCAATGCCATTCTTTCTGATGGAGGCATAGAATTCCATTGTGTATATATACCACATTTTCTTGATCCATTCATCTACTGAGGGGCATCTGGGTTGGTTTCATCTCTTAGCTATGGTAAATATTACTGCAATAAACATAGTTGTGCTGGTAGCTTTAGTTTGGTCTTGTGATAATTTGGGTAAATACCCAATAGTGGGATTGCTGGGTCATAGGAGAGCTCTATGGGGAGTCTTTTGAGGAACCTCCATACTACTTTCCAAAGTGGTTGAACAAGTTTACCCTCCCACCAACAATGCAGTAGGCTTCCCTTCTGGCCTCATTGCCTCCAGCATCTGTTGTTAGAGTTCTTGATTCTAGCCATTCTACCTGGGGAGAGGTGGTATCTTAATGCTGTTTTGATTTGCATTTTTTATGGCTAAGGAAGTTGAGCATTTCTTCATGTGTCTATTGGCCATTCTTCTTTCCTCTTCAGAGAAGTTTTTCTTTAAGTCTTTAGCCCACTTATTTATTGGGCAGTTGTTTCTTTGAGGATTTGTTGTTAGGAGGTTTAATTTTTTGAGTTCTAGGTATATTTAGATATGAGGCTCTTGTCCATTGTATGGCTAGTGAAGATCTTCTCCCAATCCGTAGGCTTACTATTGATCTTGCTAGATCTATCCTTTGCCATACAGAAGGTCTTCAATTTCATGCAATCTCATTTGTCCAACCTCTCTTTGAATTGTTGTTTTTCTGGGTCTCTATTAAGAAAATTTTGGCATGTGCCAAGGAGGCCTAGGGGTTCTCCTATTCCTTCCTGTAATGTTTTCAGGGTCTGCATTGACTCCGAGGTCTTTGATTCATTAGGAGTTGATTCTGGTGTAGGGTGATCTAGCTTTAGATATAGCTTTAGTTTTCTACAAGTGATTAACCAATTTTGCCAGCACAATTTACTGAAGAGGCTGTCTTTCTTCCAGTCTACTTTTTTAGCTCCCTTATTGAAAATTAGATGGCTATAGGTCTGTGGGCTCATTTATGGGTTTTCAATTCTATTTCATTGCTCCTGAGGTCTGTTCTTGCACCAGTACCAAGCTGTTTTGATTGCTATGGCTTTGTAGTAGAGTTTGAAATTTGTTATTGATATTCCTCCTGTACTGTTCTTTCTGTTAAGGATCGTTTTTGCTATTTGGGGTCTTTCATTGTTCCACATGAATTTTTGGATTGCCTCTTCTATTTCCTTGAAGAATGAGGTTGGAATTTTGATAGGTATGGCATTGAATTTGTAGATAGCCTTGGGAAGTATTGCCATTTTCACGATGTTAATCCTTCCAATGTTGGAGCATGGGAGGTTTTTCCACTTTCTAAGTTCTATTTTGACTTCCTTTTCCAATTTTTTAAAGTTTTCATCATAGAGTTCCTTCACTTCTTTGGTTAATTCCCAGGGATTTTATTTTTTGTGGGGCTATTATGAATGGAGTTGCTTTCCAGATTTCAGCCCCGGTTTTCTCATTGTTGGCATACAGAAAAGCCATTGATTTTTGAGGGTTAATTATATACTCTGCTACTTTGTCAAAGTGTTGAATCAGCTCAAATAATTTGGGAGTGGAGTCCGTGGGATTCTTTAAATACAAGATCATGTCAACTGCAAAGAGGGAGAGTTTTACTTCATCTTTCCCTATTTGGATTCCCTCTATGTTTGCATCTTGTCTTATTGCTATAGCTAAGCATTCTAATACTAAATTGAAGTGAAGTGGAGAGAGTGGACATCCTTGTCTCCTTCCAGACATTAGAAGAAATGGCTTTAGTTTTTTACCATTAAATATAATGCTGGCTGTAGGATTGTCATATACACCCTTTATTGTATTGAGGAATGTTCCATGGATTCCTAGTTTTTCCAGAGGCTTCATCATAAAGGGGTGTTGGATCTTGTCAAATGCTTTTTCTGCATCTATTGAGATAACCATGTAGTTCTTTTTTTGGGGGGGGGGGTCCAGTCGTGGGGCCGGAACTCTGGGCCTGGGCACTGTCCCTCAGCTCTTCAGCTCAAGGCTAGCGCTCTACCACTTGAGCCACAGCGCCACTTCCAGCTTTTCTCTTTTTGCTTATGTGGTGCTGAGGAATTGAACCCAGGGCCTTGAGCCTGCAAGGCAAGTGCTCTACCACTGAGCCCACCTTCTCAGCCCCAACCATGTAGTTCTTATACTTGCTCTTGTTAATGTGATGAATTATATTTATTTTCATGTATTGAACCAGCTTTGCATCCCTGAAATGAATCCTGTTTGATGGTGGTGTATGATTTTTGGATGAATTGTTTAAGTTGATTGGCCAAAATTTTGTTGAGAAGTTTTGCATCAATGTTCATCAAAGAAATGGGTCTATAGTTCTCTTTCCTTGATGAGTCCCTGCCTGGTTTTGGGATGAGGGTTATGATGGCTTCATAGAAAGAGTTCGGTAGTGAACCTTCTCTTTCAATTTCATTGAAGAGTTAAAGGAGTATTGGTGTGTGTTCTGCTTTGGTATAGAATTCTGCTGTAAATACATCCAGTCTTGGGCTTTTCTTAGATGGGAGGTTTCTTATTGCTGTTTCTATTTCAATGCTTGATATGGGCCTGTTAAGTTGGTTTAACTCACCTTGGTTTAGTTTTGGCATGTCAATATTTGCTAGCAAATTGTCCAATCTTCCAGGTTCTCAAACTTATTAGCATAAAGGTTTGAGAAGTATTCCCTCATAATGTTCTGGATCTTGGTTGTTTCTGTGGTGATGTTTCCATTCTCATCTCTGAGTTTATTTGGGTGTGTTCGATTCTTTTTCTGATAAGACTTGCTAAGGGTCTGTCAATTTCATTGATTTTTTCAAAGAAACAACTCTTTGTTTTGTTGATTCTTTCTATGGTTTTTAAAATTCTAATTCGTTTAATTCAGATTTAGTTTTATTTCTTTCCGTCTACTGGATTGGGGTTTATCTTGCTGTTCTTTTTCAAGGAGGTTCAGATATCTCATTAAATTGTTGGTTTCAGATTTCTTCAATTTGTTGATGTAGAATTCAGAACTATAAACTTGCATCTGAGTACTGCCTTTGCTGTGTCCCAGAGGAGTTGGTGATTTGTGTGTTCATTTTTGTTGAATATCATGAACATTTGAATTTCGTTTCTAATCTCTTCCATGATCCACTGGTGATTCAACAGTGTGTTGTTCAGTCTCCATGTGTTACAGGGTTTTCTTTGGTGGCTTTTAGTGTTCAGTTCTAATTTTATTCCCTTTTGGTCTAAGAGAATGCAGGGCATAACTTCAATGTTTCTGAATTCAGACGAGTTTTCTTTGTGACCTAAAACGTGGTCTATTTTGGAAAATGTTCTTTGTGCTGCTGAAAAAAACATGTGTTCTGATGCTGCTGGGTGAAATATTCAGTAGATGTCTGTTAAATCTAGTTGATCTATGCAGTTGTTTAGAACTGCGGTTTCTCTGTTGAGTTTTTGCCATTGATCTAATCTAATGGGGATAGTTGTTTGTGAAAGTCCCCAAAAATTAATGTCTTTGGATCTATGTGAGATTTGAGGGAAAGTAATATTTCTTGGATGAATTTGGGTACTCTGTTGTTTGGTGAATAGATATTTAGAATGGAAATATCTTCCTGGAGAGATACCTTAATTAGTATGTAGCAACCTTTTTTTGTTTGTTTGTTTTTTAATCTCTTCTCACTAATGTTAATTTGAAGACTATTTTAGCTGGTATTAGGATTGCAACTCCTTTTTGCTTGGTAGATTTTATTCCTGACTTTCATTTTCAAAATATGTATATTTTTATGGGCAAGGTGTGACTCTTGAAGATGGCAGATAGAGGGATCTTCCTTTTTAATACAACTAGACAGTCTATGTCGCTTAATTGGAGAGTTAAGTCCGTTAATGTTGAGAGTTAGGACTGAGAGGTATTTGGGAGTTCCTGCCATGTTATCCACCTTCTTGGGGGCTGGGACAGCTGGGTTCTTTCTATGGTTCTTGGATTCTCAGTTTGGTAAGGTTTCTTGGCCTTTATTGTAGTCTTGTTGGTTTTCTATGTGTAGGACATCTTTAAGTATCTTTTGTAGGTCTGGTTTGGTGGAGATATATTATTTCAGTTTTTCTTTGCTATGGAAGGTTTTTATTTGACCTTCACTTATGAAGGAGAGTTTAGCTGGGTGTAGTATTCTTGGTTGATAATTTTTTGTCTTTAGGGCATGGCATACATCATTCCAGGCTCTTCTTGCTTTGTCTCTGCTGAGAAATCCGAGGTTATTCAAATTAGTTTCCCTTTAAAGGTGATTGATCTTTTCTCTTTGACAGCTTTAAGGATCCTTTCCTTGGTCTAAAATGATCCTGTATGGATTATAATGTGACAGTGGGATGTCCTGTTCTGGTCTGGTCTATTTGGGGTTCTAAAAGCATCTTGTATCTGAATAGGCCTATCTTTTTGCATGTTTGGGAAGTTCTCTGCTAGAATCTTGTTAAATAAACTTCCTAGACCATTAACTTCTGTCTCTAGGTGCTCCTCTACACACATTATCCTCAGATTAGGCCTTCTGTTGGTGTCTTCCAAATGTTGAATAGATCTATCATATTTCTTGGATTTGTCTTGGATAGTTGTATGTTCTTTCTCTATAATATCTAGGCTGTCTTCAATCCCCGAGATTCGATCTTATTTCCTTTCCTTCTAATTGGTCGGCTTTGATGGCTTCAAATTGTTTGTTGGAGCATTGTTTTAGATTTTGTATTAACTTCTTTACTTCCTTAATTTGGTGTTCAGTGTTTACTCTCAAAACAATTAGTTGATTAGTTATGGTTTCTTTGGACTCCCTTTCCTTCTGTTGGGTTCCATTCAGCATTCCCTTTGTGGTCTCCCTGGATTCCTTCAGCTGTTTATGGATTCCATGAATGCCTCTATTGATCTTTGTCTATTCTCATCCCGCTCTCGAAATTCCTGTATTTCTGCTTGATTAGCTTTCTCACACTCATGCAATTCCTACATTTCTCTTTGACTGTTCTCAGCCTGCTCATGCAAATCCTGTCTTTCTCTTTGACTGTTTTCAGCCTGCTCATGTAGATCCCGTATTTCTCTTTGACTGTTCTCAGCTCATGCAATTCCTGTATTAATCTTTGAGTACCTTCCTCATGCTCACAGATTCCTGTAGTAATTTTTGGTTAGCCTCAACATTCTGGTAAAGTTCCTGTATTAATCTTTGGTTTGGCTCTTCTCACTTCCTATGATGCTTGCACTGAGTCCTTTGCAGGTTTTCATTCTTCTCATTCACCATGTTTACCAGTAGGGTTTGTAGAGCTTTTTGAGAACTCTCTTCTGGATTATTCATTAACTGTTCTGTCACTTGACTATCCTGAGTGGGAGCTTAGACTTGTCATTATTCTTGTGTTTTTCTGGTGTGTTATGCCCATTTAGTATGAAAATGACACCAATTTTGTGCTAGTACACTATATAAAGTCAAGCATCAACCAGAGTCCTGTAGTTGCGCAGTCAAAATGGTTGCAGGTACAATCTAGTTCAACAGATACAATCTATTCAACATAAAAACCTATGGATTAATGGGCTATGAACATCCAAGAGGGATTCAGCAAACCAGAAATTATTAGGTTTATGGAGAATTGTGGGGAAAAAGAGGATTAATGGGTTGTGGAGAAGTAAAAGGAGAGTGAATTTAACCAAGTCTTAATCTCAGAGAGAGAAATGAATAGGACAGAATGATAGGAGAGATTAAAAAATAAGAAAAAAATGGAAAAACAAAAATTTAAATTAAAAAGTGAAACACTTAAAAATTATGTAAGGTGAAAGAAATGATATTAAGAGAAGAAAAGTATAGGATGAGAGGAGGGGAAAGATAAAAAGGAAAAAGGAAAAAATAAAAAGTAAAAATTCTTAAAATTGGAATACTTGAAAGTTATATAGGTATAAAGAAATGATACTACTATTACAGAAGTTAAGTCTAGGAGGTTGTGTAACGAGTATGGATTAAATATGTATACAATGAGAGATAAGGTCTAATAATCAACAATGGGTATGTATCTGGGGATGACCAGAACAGCAATTAAGTCATGCAAAAGAGAATGAAAGAGTAAAGAAAAAAAAAGGACCAAAAGGTCAAAAAGATTTTTTTTAAAAAAGCACACACACACACACACACACACACACACACACCTAAAATACCATTATGAAAGAAAAAAAGAAAAAAATAGAAAACAAAAAATAATATGAACAAAAGGTAGAAAAAAAGAGTTCTTTGGTTTTTTTGGGGGGAAGGAGGAGGAAGATCTTGTATCTCTCCTGTGCTTGTAACCAGTCTCTTGGTGGAGTCTCTGGTCTGCTTGTGGTGTTTGGTTTTCCTGTGGCTTGATTGGTTTCTTAAGTCAATTTGTTTGAGCAGGTAACTCAGCTCTGCCTTACCCAGGACTTTGTGATCCTCCTCCCAGGCTAGTTCAGTGGGAGGGAGATCTACTTTGAGTATCACAAAAGTAGGAGATGGCTGTTTCCTCTAGTTTGGAGATGCTGTGATGAGGCTAGGTACTGCATAGGATTGAGGCCTTTCAGCAAACAGTTGCTTTTCCCTGATAGGCTAGCTCCTGAGACATTCACAGAACCCAGCCTGGAGCCATTCTCAGGGTTTGTTTAGTGAGTTTCAATTGTTTGTCTAGTCTGCTGTAGGGAGGGGCAGCCTCTGGCTCGGTTTACCCAATGAAGAGTCACTCCTCCGGGGGCAAAACTTCCTTTGCCTGGGCGAGGTGACTTTCCCATTGGTGGAGCTGAGCCTGGCAGGTCAGGTCATGTTCCTGTGACATGCTAATGGCTCCAATTGTTTCCTTCCAAGGCCTGGGTTGGAACTAGCTGCTTGGCCAGGCCTTTGTCAGTATCAAAAATGGGTATCTTCTTTGGTGGTCGGGGAGGAGCTGCCTTCCCACCGAGGCTCCATGAGGAGGATATTAGAGTTCTATTCAGGCCAGACTCTTGGTTCCTGGGCCATCCCTGGTCTGCTATCAGAGGATGAAGATTTCTGCTCCTTGTCAATACTTGCTGGTAGTGAGTAGAATCCACTTGAATGCTGCATCTGTACCTTTGTCCTGGACTTTCTCTGTTGGTATGGTGGCCGTGGCCTTTGCCACAGCTGCTGTAGCCACAGCTACCGGCAAGTGCTCAGATCTGTCTCCTTAACCAAGCTGCCTGGATTTTCCCTCTCTGGCCAAACTCTCTGTACTGTGATGGCATATTTGGTGTGATTCTCTAGACTAGGACTGTTCACTGGAACACTAAAATTGCTTTCTATGCGAGAGCTTGTTTAGCCTCCTGCTTCTCCTCTGCCATCTTCCTCCGGTCTCTTGTAATATGTTTTAAAATTTGTGGCTACTATCCAAAATCTTTTAAAATGATTGAGTTTTCCTGGCTTTTGTTCAGAGTTTATCCTAGAATCTTTGTTTCTCTTCAAAATTTAGTGCCCTTTTTATTATGAACAATGAATAGAAAAAAGATACTATTCATATATACTATAAATTTCCTGTACTAGTTGGCTCAGGCTGAGTTTTAAATTCTGCTGCAGGCAAACCTGCATTCTCCCATTGATGGGCTTTGGGTGTTCATTAGGTTGTTCTAACAGAGATCATAGCTGCTATACTTACCCTTGATTGGAAACTGGGTTTGTTTTGTTTTTTAAATAAAGACAATGTCAAGAACTTCAGAAAGGTATAAGGAGGAATGTGTCAAGAATAAGCAAATCCCAGGTAAAAAAATAAATAAAAAGCAAATCCTGTGAACTCAGGTAACTGGAAAGTTGATATTATTAGAGAATCAATTCATATCTTCTGAGACCAGAATATTGATATTTTTAATCTTCCTGTGTGTAGAGGAAAAAGGTGAGGTTGGAAGGAAGGGGGAAGTAGATGAAAGGAGTGATAATGATCAGATGCATTATACTTATAAACTGAATAGTAACCCAAACCAGGAATGAATCTTTGATCATGTTCTTAATGATCAAAGAAATATCATGTACAAGGAACTGAGTATGGATTTTATTCAATAAATGCAGACTACCTATATGGATCATATATGTGGGGTACATATATCAAGTTACTTATCTTTGTTGAAGCTACTTGTGGAATACAGACTTAAACAGAGATTCAAGGCTTGAAATTCTGACTACACAGAGATACATTGTCTTAACTAAGCCACACATTATGCCTCAAATATTAAGCAAGTACATTAAGAAACACATGGCTGACACAGGCCTACACCCACCTTAACTGTAAAATATTCTTTGTGAATTAATCATCAACCAACTTACCATGTTTATCATCCAAGTAATAATCCTCTTTTACCTATTAACACAGCCATAAGCTACAAGCAAAATGAAGATTGCATTACCTATGAGAGGAAAAGATATCACTTAAATCTCTTTTTTTTTTTTTTTGGATCCAGTCGTGGGGCCTGAACTCTGGGCCTGAGTGCTGTCCCTCAGCTCTTCAGCTCAAGTCTAGCACTCTACCACTTGAGCCACAGTGCCACTTCCGGCTTTTTTCTTTTTGCTTATGTGGTGCTGAGGAATCGAACCCAGGGCCTCAGGCATGCAAGGCAAGCGCTCTACCACTGAGCCAACTTCCCAGCCCCTCACTTAAATCTCAAGCAAAAATCCCCAGCAGTCTTCACTTACACCTAACAGCAAGGTTCTGTTAAGGTTAACTTTAATATAGAATAATTTTATATAAAAAGATGAATTACTAGTATAAGTACTAATTTTTCCATATCAGAGGGTACAGAATATAGTTTATATTTAATCATTTCTTGATAGGCTTATGAACCTAATGAAAAGATATAGGGAAGACAAAAGCAAAAATTAATATCTACATTTCTACATCCACTGTAGATCACATATTTTCCAGAGTTTCAAGTAAAAATGAGTAGTTATTAAAAATCAAACAGTAGCTGGGTGCTGGTGGCTCTCACCTGTAATCCTGGATACTCAGGAGGCTGAGATCTGAGGATCATGGTTTGAAGCCAGCTGGGGCAAAAAAGTTCACAAGACTCATCTCCAATTAACCACCAGAAAATCAGAAGCAGTACTGTGACTCAAAGGGGTAGCCTTGAGCAGATCAGGGCAGTGCCCAGGGCCCAAGTTCAAGCTCCATGATGAACAACAAAATAAGTTATTTACTTAAATCCCTGAGTCATGGGAAGAATAAGCTTAGCAACAGCTTCAACACCTACACTGGCACATGATACCCAATAGAAGCCCAGTGGCGGGTGCCAGTGGCTCACACCTGCAATCCTCGCTACTCAGGAGGCTGAGATCTGAGGATCAGGGTTCAAAACCAGGAAAAAGCCAGAAGTGGAGTTGTAGCTCAAAGTTGTAAAGCATTAGCCTTGAGAGAAAAAGTTCAGGAACAGCATTCAGGGTCTGAGTTCAAGCTCCATGACCAATTAAAAAAACAGTGGAGTTATTAGAGATGAAAAATATGGGTTTACAAAATAAAAATAAAATCATCTGGCCATTAGGGATATTTTTACAAGCAGAAAAATGATCAAGATGAGCTGTGTATTAAACCAACATGGGACTTTTAAAAAATGGAATTCCTGAAGGAAGAAAAAGTTCGAAAAGCTCAAATTTCAGCTTGAGAAGTACAATTAGGATGATTAGAATAAAGCAAAAAGAGAAAAAAAAGAAAACTAAAACAGCTTTCTCACTCATGTTTATTGTATGTGTACACCCATAGACAAGAAAAAGGAGGTAGAACTTGTAAGTCTTAACCACTGTGTTTCTACTTGTGGTGTTAGTACACCACTCCTCCCCAGATCCTCTCTATTCCTAAGGGTTAGTTAACAGTCAACTTCTCTATTCATTTCTTTGGAAAAGAGGAAAAAAATTGACGTGTACATAAACTGACACATGAATAAGTGGATGAAAGTCATTTTGAGTGACCGATTTCATGTTTTCTATATCACAGAAGTGAATCATAAAACATTCCCTTGAGGCATTATAAGTCAGTGCTTTTGCACCCTATGTGCCTTATTACCAAAGCTAGCCTCCGGATTCTCTACTGGCTATGACTCAAAAGGCAGATGCACAAGCCCTTGATGGATGTGCAGCAGTAAGAAGAGAGTGCTTGACCACAAGTATGAACCATCTGTGTTTCAAAATTTTCAGGGTGAACTGGCGTTGCTTGTGGAAGGAGCTTCTTTAAGAGTAGCTCTCTTGCTACTTCTACCACATTATTCACTTGGGTCCAGAAGAGTGGTAAACTTGGGAATGGGATCTGAGTATACATGAGTCAGGGTTCTCCAAAGTGACATACCACTAGAATATTATAGATATATTAGATAAAAGATGTGGACATGGAGATACCTAGGAGATCAAATTTATTAGATTTGGCTCACACAATTATGGACGTTAAGAAGGCCCACCATCAGTTGTCTGTAACCATGAGAAGCAGGGAAGCCAGAAGCCAGAACTCAAGAGCCAGGAACTGTGCAAGGACTTGGAGTTCTGATGTCCAATGAGAAAAGAAGGGTCCCCCCAGCTCTAGGAAAGAGCACCTCTCCTCTGCTTTTTTGTTTCTACCTGTAGATGATTTCATGGTTCCTACCCACACTAAGAATGTATCTTTCTATTGGGTGCTGGTGGCCATATCTGCAATCCTAGCTACTCAGGAGGCTGAGATCTGAGAATCTCAGTTCAAAGCCAGGCTGGGCAGAAAAATCCAAATGACTTGTTGCCAATTAACCAACAAAATGCCACACTGGAGTCTAAGGGACTGAGTAGGAAGAGAATCAAGAAGGACACTGGCACTTCCGTTGGCAGCTTCCCACATCCTGGATCCTAATCCTATGTGAAGCCTGGCTTCATTGCTAGTCAGATCTCCAGTGACCTAATGAACAATTCTTATTATTTAACCATTTCAGCTAGCAGTACTTTCTGTTTGACTATGGTCAGCTAGAAAAGCTTAAGAAGTGGGGGGGGGGGACGGGGTAGGGGGTCGGGGGGAGGATGGGAAGGGATTGGAAGGGGAAACAAAGGAGGAGGCTACAATGCTTGATAAAAAATGTACTCATTATCTTGCCCGTGTAATTGTAACCCCTCTGTACAGTATTTTTACAATAATAAAAAAAAGGAAAGCAGATAGGAAACATAAACCTAAGGAAAGGAGACTGAAAAAACAGAAATTATCTAGTTAATGAAGTAATAATGATTCTGAAGAATGTTAGAGACATTCTCTAGAATGTAGAAATGATCATTAGGTGCTGTGGTAAAAAGATTCCTTCTTAACCTTTACAATGATTAAATATGACTAATATCTAAAAACATTTTGAATCTAATAAACTATGACAGATGTGATTTAAATGCCCATATGCAAATCAGGCAAATATTTATTCCCCATTTGTAAAAATATCCATAGCTCAGTGTTTTCCATTTTTCACAGGAAAAATACTACCACTGAACAAATGAGATCACTATTGACTTCACTGAAGAAATTGGGGGTGATTTATCAGACTAGCTACAAATAAGGACCAGAATGTCTGAGTCACAAAAATTACTACACTTCCTAGAAACAGTGGCCATGGGATTTTGTCTGGGATTATTTCCAAACATGTGTTAAGCATTATTTGTCTTAGAATTTTGCATAACATCTTCTACTACATGATTACTAAGACATTGGTCAATTATGAGAGTTCTTTGGTCCAAAGTTGGTTTTTTTTCCCTTAAAAGTGACACATTCCTTTAAAATGTAGGGTTTTTAAGTGTAGGTCCTGAAATAAATACTATTTTTTACCATTGTTTAAAATTCCACTCCCCTATCCCCAAACCTATATTTAGTGACACTGGGGGGGAAAGACAAGATGTCAGCTGTGATAGCACATTCCTGCAATCCCAACACTTTGGGAAGTTGAGGCAGAAGGATTACAAGTTTGTGGTCAGACTGGACTACACAGTGAGGACTGTCTCAAAAGAAATAAAAAAAGAGGAACTAAACACATGAACATGGAATGTATGAGATGCAATTAGAAACACATTTTTTTTTTTTGTCAGTTGTAGGGCTTGAACTCAGGGCCTGTCCATGAACCTCTTTGTGCTTAAGGCTAGCACTCTACCACTTGAACCACAGCATCACTCCGTTTTTGAATAGTTGAATGGAGATATGCGTTGGGGGAGGGGGGGCACGGGGGTTGGTTGGGGGGGCTTTACTGCTTGGGCTGGCTTTGAACCATGATACTGAGTAGCTAGGATTACAGGCATGAGTCACCAGCACCTAACTTAGAAATATCATTTTTTAAAAAAATGAATGACTCAAGTCTGTACATTTAGTGATTAGTGAATAAATTCCCAAGCATACTTGAAATTAGTTAAGCTTTTGTAAGTAATACACTATTTGCTGTTTTGTCAAAGGTATTTAGGTACTTAGTAATGTAATTCTGTTTCTCCTTCAAGCATAGCTGAGAGGTTAAATAATAGAGCCAATTCTGTCCCCTTATGAAGAAAACAAGTCCAGGAGTGTTAACATATGTTAAATTATAAGGAATAGATTTAAGTGTAAAAATAGGCCAATTTTAGATAGTTCTAAAGAACACTAACATCCCATAAAATCTTGTAGACACTAATAACAAAAGAAATCCCTGATTGAGTCCTGGGTTGGAGAAAGAAAGTTATAGAAGATACTATATAAGGTAACTGAGAAAAATGACTGCTATTATTAGAAATTACTGTACCATTGTCAAATTCTATGGGCATGATAAAGGTATCATTGCTTATAGAATACTTTAAGGTCAGGTGTCATCTAAAACTTGTAAATGGTTCAGAAAGTTATTTTTATTGATACATATAAAGATCACATGGGAGAAAACAATGGCTGACAGTAAGTTGACAATAAATGGAGGGAACACTAGCATCAATGTCCATTATCCTTCCAACTCTTCCTCTAAGTTTTAATAGATGATTTCTTTGAGAAAATTGGGAGAATATGCAGTATATGGAAACCCTTATTTAGCAGAGTGGTATTTTCAACCTAGTCTATGGCTAAAATGGTTTTTTTTTGTTATGCAGTATGCTAATTTTCAAAGGATATGGCTTAAGAAATGTTGGACTAAATATGATCAATACTTTTCTCTTTAACTTCAACTGGTTCAATTGCTGCTTCATTTTGGATTCCATTCTTTTTAAATGATCCTTTGTCTTAGAACATTTTTACTTCAATATGATGTTGTTTCAGGTGAATGTATGGTTTATCTCTTAAAAATAAAAATGTGCAACTTACATTATGTTCCTCCAAATATATGAGATTAGTCATGAAATTCCTCAAGTAACATGCCAGAGCCCCTCTCAGACAGACAAATAAATAAGGACCACTTCTAAGTTATATGAAATATTTAGTCTCAGAACCTTACACATGTTGTAGAATCTATGGAAAATAGGGCCACCACCTGGGCTGACACTTTGTAATTGACAGCTGTCCGTTATTATTAGTGCACCTGCTATATCAGTTGGTCCACACAATATAAAAACACAGCTTCAGTCAAAATTAGGTCAGTAAATTAAAGCTTATCCAACTTGATAAAAGATGCCAAGATTACAATTCAAATCTTCCAACTGTCAATCTTCTTAAACCAGGCAACTTCTATAATTTTCCAAAATAAAAAATTGTATTTCAGTATTGTCTATTTGATTTGCTCCTTCAATAAATGAAAAATCATATAGAAATGCAGTTTAAAGTATGGAAATTTTTAATGTTAGTTTTTAGTAAAAATTAATAAATATACTTACCTATTATTACAACTTGAATATTGTTAGAAATATTTGAGATAAAAAAGCAATTCCTTTATCTTTAAGCTTTATTTTATCATTCTTATCAAACACACACTGGAAAGCGTATCAACAGTGCATCTTATTTTAAGTCAGTTTACAACAAAACTGAACAAGGCAATTGTGTTTACAGAAAAAAATTTCAGCAAAAAGTACGCAATAAGTCCATTGAAACACAGTATTCATATTTTATAGGTCTATAGGAAAACTGAAAATAAAAGTCCTTTGCTACTCAGAAGAAAAAAGAAATACTAGACTTAATGGAAATCAGAAATTTAGGGATTTGAGAAAAGAACTTCTTGGTACTGACACACATCTATCTACATTTATAGTCCCATTTAGTTAAACAAACAAACAAAAAACCAACTTACAAATTAAGACATCACAAAAAATAGAGAACCACAGTGCCAAGAAATGTCAAGACCAATATGCTACTGACACAACTGGTAGAAATGTTACAGACAGCTATTTGCTGTATATTGTGATATTCTTGTAGTTCTGAGGTGAAGGTAAACCAACAGGAGAGAATACTCCTCTTAACTGGCTTTGGTTTAAGTGATCTTTCACATTTTTAACCATATCTTCTTATCAAAAACAGCAATCCCATGTTTTCAAGGGAAAATAGTAGCAATGTTTTAATATTCACAACCAATAACCACTCCAGTGCTGACACAGGAGGTCATAAACTTAAGCTTTATGAATCATAATCAGATTTCTAAGAGTGATTAAAAGACAGGAAAAATGGAGCCCTTTTTAGGGAAAAATTCCTTCTACCTCAGATTTGACACTGTCCAAAGGATTATTAAGGAATGTTAAATTACTTAAGATTTTTCAGAAATGAAGTCAGATTGAAAGAGTAAGTCCTTCTGGAAAAGATATGAAAGATATGACAGGTTTGTACTTCTGCAAAGTAAGTAATCTACAAAGTGAAACTTTCTTTTACTATAATAAATAAACATTACTAAGTTCCATAAGGTGCTGTAACTGTGCAGCTCGTGCATACAAATGTCACCCACTGTATCCAGTGAGCAAAAGGAAACACATACAAGACAGCTGATCCCATTTCTTTCTATCCTTGATGCACATGGATGGTAGTGTACACCAAATACACAAAAGCTGGGATTTAAATATTTACTTTTAAAAAATTAAGACAAATTGAATATGGGTATTTATACTGGTTTCATAAACTCTAATAATTTTCTGGGGGAAATGAGGAATGTGTAGAAAAGGCAATGTTTTTATGCTACAGCTATCAAGTCTGGATTTTTAAAAAATAAATATCATTTTTAGATGATTAACTATATGGAAGATTACTAATAGCAGTAAGAACCATTTTCTTCCTTCATCTCTCTATTTTTATAATCTTTCTTCTCTTTACTATTAAATTCATCAGTCTTCTGACAACCCATCCTAATAAATAATTCAAATAATTATAAAGATTAGTCAATCTATGCATGCTTTAGAATACCTCACTACATTTGCTTTTACATACTCAATGTCCTGATATGAATATTATTAAGGGGAGATTTTGAGACAAGGCATTTCCAACGTGGGATTTTAAAAAAAGTGTCTAAAAGCAATTCTGATAATCAATAGTCTATAGAAGCAAGTAGCTCTAATTTTTATGTAAGACTTTCCTAAAATGAAAAGAAAAAATAAAAAGGAACAGTTCCAGTTTTTTCCCCCTGTGAATGACTTATTTTCATTATATAAAGTAGTAAAACAAAATTAGTTCTTTTACAAACCAAAGATTAATGGTCATATAAGGCAAGTAAGAGTGCTTTTCTTTGCCTTTAAAATGTTCAATTCATATACACAGCATTACAAAGAGCCATCAATTTTCTGCATGTTATTGTGGCAGCTACCCAATTTAATGGTAATACTCAGGCAATTATTGGGAAAGTTCCCCTGATTTCCAGTATGCATGGTGCCATAAATGTAACTCATGTTTATGGTAATTCTAAAAGGCACAAACTATGCCAACTTAAAATAATAATCCTCATATGTAGTACAAAGAATTAAAAAAGTGCTGAGCTGTAGATAAATGAATAAAATGTAATCACTTTCATGATAAATGAATAAAATGCAATCACTTTCATGATCACTTATGAAATATAGTTTTCTAAATGCTTACTTTATATTTTTGACAGATCATTTTTTCCTATAAAATTACAGAAAAAAATAATTAAAGTTGTTTGCCTTCCTAAATGTCCACAGTACTTGCTATGGTATAAATCCATCAGCTATCATATAATTTAAAACAGTGAAAAAGACTTGGGAGAGATGGCTAGGATAAAAGCACGATAAACATAGTGAATAAAGAATTAAAACAAGCCGGGCACCAGTGGCTCACGCCTGTAATCCTAGCTACTTAGGAGGCTGAGATCTAAGGATCATGGTTCAAAGCCAGCCTGGGCAGGAAAGCCCATGAGACTCTTATCTCCAATAAACCACTAGAATACAGAAAGTGGCACTGTGGCTCAAGCAGTAGAGCACTCGCCTTGAGCTGAAGAGCGCAAGGACAGCACCCAAGCCCAGAGTTCAAGCCCCATAACCAACAACAACAAAAAAAAGAATTAAAACAAATCTTTAAAATTCTGGGTATTCTAAAGACATAAAATATGAATATACCAAAGGAGACTGGTAATCTGGTAACCTTCATGAAATGGGGACTCAATGTTTGTATATCCATTGAGAAAGTTAGTAACAGTAACTTGAAAAATTACCATCTCAAAATAAAGGTGATTTACAAAGCACCTTGAAAAGAAATGGAAATTCTTTTGAGATAATTGTGAATAAGAACTGGTCTATATGTGACTATGTTTGACAAAAATAAATTAGAGAATGAGAGTGTTAAGATTTGAGAAAGGGACCTCATTTCAAAAAGGGAACATCCAAGGGAGAGTTAGATTTACTAGATAACTGAACTTTTCTAACATATATAATATTGGAATAAAATCAAATATGAATAGCCTAAGGAAATTTTGGACTTTTGTATTTTATATTATGTGACTCAATAACTTTATTCTGAGAAAAAGGCAGAGGTTTTTTTTTTTCCATAGCTGTGATTTTATAATTACCACTTGGGAGATTTCACCCAAATGAGTTTTAATTTTCCAGGAAACAAAAGGCACTTGCTCAAATCTTTATGCACACATCAGACTAAATATTGTGATGTGATCCCATCTGTACCCTAATCTGAATAAAGCCATCTAGTATGTACTCTTGCATACACCTCGGTAAAATGTATTTTTCTGAGTGTCTTAACTCCCTAACCCTCTTGTTAGAATTACTATCAGTTACTGTGGCGATTTTCATTAATCATAAAAGAAAGCCACACTGCGAAGTACAGCTGATAGAAGAATTAGTTAAGATACGCCCAATTTAGGAAGTCAGAAAGTAAGACCTAAGACAAAATGATGCCAAAATGAGTAACCTGCATTTGGTCAATGAACTAAAAAAAAGAGCTATAAAACAGCATCTAAACAGGTTTTTTTTTTTTTTAAAATTCTGCCTTTAATTTATTCCATAACTGATACTCTTACCAGAACAAAGTCCAGTGTAGGAACAGAAATAAGATTTATGCCTATACTTGTTCTTCAACTTCTTCTACATAGCAGCACTGTTACTAGCAGGTTAACAACCTATCTCAAAACTCTTCAGCAGTGGGTACCAAGAGAAAGTTACACACCTCTAAATTAAAATGAACAGGATGAGTAAAACTGTATTTGTGGCTTTTGTTCTTTTATAGCCATAGTTTTGGCTCAAGGTACTGGAAAGGGAATGTCTCTAAAGAGAGATACTCTGTTGGCCACAAAAGCCAGGAAGACATCCAGTGTTCATAAACAAGATCACTTATTGCAAGGACAGTATTTTTCTTCAATTATTTTAAAATGCAGTCAGCACTTACTTTTAGCTAGTGCAATTCATTTCCTTTCTCCTCTAACTATACAGTTTTGCTATCTCTTCCAATTATGCTTTTCAAGAACCCATGTTCCTCTAAAATAATCACTTATCATGCTTTTCCTGGGGCATCATGTGCCATGGCACTGCCATGAACAATAAGGAAGAAACTGAGAAGGCCAGAGGGAAGGAAGCACAGAAAGAAAAATCACCTGAGATAAAATTTGCCCCAAAGGTTAGGGGTGAAGAGATATGAACACTTACCTCTTTACCCTGCATCTCAACAAGAAAATGTCTAGGTCTTCAATCATTTCAAAGAATCAAAATTCCTGTGCATACATTTCATACTAAGAGAATCATGAAGAATGTATCTTTTTATATTTGGTTCCAGTTTAGGAAAGATATTAAGATGAAATTTCTTATAATATTAGAGGAGGGTGGGAGAGAATCTGCAAATAACATCTTTGGTATAATGGGCTAAAAGCTATCAAATGACTTAAATCATAGTAAACATCTTTCCTCAATTCTGTGGATTTACTATAAAAGTTAATTCAATGCATGGTTATTTAGGCCCATCAATTATTCTCTCACCTCTCTAGTTAGCATCTTCTGTAATAAAATTCTACCGTGTTAAACACTACAGTATGTATGAGTACATCCACAGTAAGGTGGTCAAAGAATACCGTAGGTGCAGCATTAATGTTAGCAGCATACTACACTACTAAGCTTAAAAGCCTACCTGCAATTTCTTTGTAAAGATTTCTCTTCTTGGTTAAGGGTAGGGGAAAGAAGTACATGTGTTAACCTAAAATACTTGCCCTCAAAAGAAATTTATTTGTACTGTGTTCATCAGTAGGTCTATAAGGAAGGAACTCTTGCTAGTTACTGTAGTAGTAGTTAACCATATAAACACTGATGTTTTAGAAAACCTCAGGTCTTCACAGTACCAGTTCTATTTATGTCCTCTGATTCTGACTTGAAAGCCAATCAACCAATCCACTCCTGAAAGGGCCAAAATAAAAAATAATGGTTCTTCTAAGGGCTCATATTGAGAACATTGCAACCAGACCTTTTGCTAATTCACAAATCAGCCCCCTTATATCAAATTTGGCTTCATAATAAATACTAAAGGAGAATATTGAATAATTTGATTACTACAACTAAATGTCAGTGATTGTTTGAACATGGTAAAACAATTCTTGAAAATTAAAATTAAGACTCAGTAACTTGCATGATACATGCAAGGGAAGACTACATGAGTAGCTTTCAGCAGGGAAAAAATACAAATTTTCATTCAGGTAAGGAAACAGGAAAAAAATAATGATTACTTGTTTGTGAACTGTATACAACTTACCATATTTTTTGTATAATCAATGCTTCATAAAGGATTCCTAATTTTATATATCTTTAAAAGCAGTTTACTATAAACTGAAAAAAATCCATAATTATAATTCTTAATTACTTAATGAAGTTGATTAAAACCTGTCTATACTGGCATTGTCTGTTCAGGAACACATTTGTTGTTATGAATCCTTTAATCCAGTTTTTCTTTTCTTTCTATCCAACCTTATTATATCTGCACCTTTCTTTACTTCCTACAGTCAAAGGCAGATGACCTGGGATGCTGTTCCTCTACTGTTTCTTCAGCTAATGACAGAGGCAAAGGATTGGAGGAGAAAACAAGAGTACAGGGGAGGCAGATAAGAGGCAGAATAGAAGAAAAATAGGATCCTTAATTATCCACTTCTCTTTGCATTTTTTTCTTTTCCCTTCACTGTCCATCCAATTTCCTTTTTAACCCACACTGCAATTTTTTATCAGAGTAAGTAGAATCATATTTTGAGAGATCTTACAATTACAGAAGATTCAAGACAAAAATAGATAAGCCAATCCAGAGACTAGACTGAAGGATGGAGAAATTTATATGTACCACTTTTTGTTTTTGTTTCAATTACTTAAAGAGTTTCAATGTAACCCTGGTCTAGACTCCAATTTATTTGAAGTCTCTTAGGAATGAACTATTTTGTCATTTACATTCTATCAGTCAGACCAACCATCAAAGGAAAAAAAAACACCAATATTCTAAATATTATAGATATGGAACGGGTAGGAAGGAGATGGGTGTAGACTGTATTAGCTCACAAGATTCACACTATAAACAACACTGACTCAAATTTTCTCTAATCTTTCACACTTGCATACCCACTCAAGCATACATACTAGACATAAAAATTGTGCAAGATCAAGCATCAGCTTTCTATTTAAAAAGCCTTAATAATAATTTAAAAAATGTTGATAGGCTCACTGCAGTTTCTTTAAAGGAATATTAAGTACTACAGTACTCCCTTAAAAAAATTCATAACTCAGTGTTAAGAACACAGTGGGTAACTGCTGCTTGACAATTACTTAACATTATTGGGAGCATTCAGTGCCAGCTATGGATATCAACAATAAGACCACCTGACAACATAAAGGAATAATCTGTGATGTCACCAATCCTAACGAATTTGTTAATATTCACTATGATATCTAACTGATCCTTGCTTCATGATCATATGAAATAATTAATAACTCTTTAGGTTACATAATGAAGAGCAGCACCTGCCCTACTGCACAAGAAGAGGTTGCTCATACGGATGCTCTAGAACCCCTCCATGTATAGCTGAAAGGTCTTGTCCTACTCAGTGCCAAACGTTTGCAATGCAGTCACTGCTTTGGCACTGGCTGCACACTGGAAGGATTAAATAAATGTACAAGTACCCCCTTAAAATTGCAAAGGGATGCTCCTGCATTCAGGTGTAGAATACAATAATCCAAGAAATGGAAGAGGAGAAACAGGAAAGTCTTAGGTTACTGATTAAAGCAAGGTTTGATACAGATATCCCCTCTTGTAGGCACTCAGCGGGTAGAATGTAGCCACAACAAACTTCCCATCAAACATCCTTCCAGTCAGCAACTTCTGAGCAGCTTTGGAATCACCAGCATTTGCATACTCAACAAAGACCTAAAAGAGGATAAAGAGGGCGAAGTCATATCATTTCCAAAGTGATTGTTTTGCACCCGAGTCATGTGCCATGCAACCATGTTTTGGTAGATGAAGGACCATATAAGCCACTGGTAGATGAAGGACCATATAAGCCACAGTTGGGCTAAGACTATAATAGAGCTGAGAATTTTGCATTGCCCCGTATTTTTTGGTTATCACAAGTGGGCATGGGAGAAGAATTTAGTGGGCAAAGAAGGAGGGATAGGCTGCTAATCAAGTTATACAGAGCAGCACTGTCAACAAAGACTTATGAGACTGAAATATCAATGATGGTAAGACTAAAAAAGCTGAAACATTGCACAATATTCTGTTTATCAAAAAATAAAAGTACTAGACATAAGATTTTGAGCTCTTCCCTATATAATTTAGAATTGCAGTTATTTAATGAAAATGCTACAATTATATTTCAGTCCATTACATTTTTTAGATGAGAGTGAGGATCATCAAACCCTAGTCACATTGAGACTAAAATTCAGGTCCTGTGGTACTGAATCGAGCATATATCCTTTCTTTAATTATTGCTAGGTGATCATAGGCTCACAACGTAGCTACTCAAGAAATTAAGAAATAAGATCAAGGTCTGGAGCCAGCCTGGGCAGACAAATCTGAGAGATTCTTATCTGATTAACCATCAAATATTGGTGAGGCTCAAGTGGTGAAGTGCCAGCTATGGCAGAAAAAAAACAACTGAGAGCATGAAGCCAAGAGTTCAAGCCACAGTAATCAATCAATAAATCAATAAAACACACACACACACACACACACACACACACACACACACCAAACTAACCCAATTGGTTTTGGTTTTCTATTCTAGTTTGAATAAACTGAATATTTCTCTAGCTGAACCTGACCTAAATTAACTAATGTTTTAATGAGTGACATTATTTTACAATGATTCAAAAATAAATGAATTCTTTAAAACAACAACAACAAAAATAAGTATTAAGTGACTGACAGAGCAAACATACTGTAGAATTTTAGGAAAAATAAAAATCATCCACAACATGAAATTCTCTATTCTCAGCAAAATGTTTGTGTACAATTTCCTACCAGACACGTCGTAATAACCTCTATCTAAAATAATCACTTACTTGTCCTCTGCCAGGATTTTCCTTTGGAACAAGCAGAGATACCACTGGTCCATATTTCTGACATTCTTCTTTCACATCTTCTACAACATCTGCTTATTAAAACATACAATAGGAACTGCTCAGATATAACCAATAATTCATTACTCAAAAAAAATGGTTTTTTGTCAGTCATAGGGCTTGAACTCTGGGCTTGAGCTGTCCTCTGAGCTCTTCAGCTCAAGGCTAGCAGCACTCTACCACTTGAGTCAGAGTCACTTCCCATTACTCAAAATTTTAAACCATCAAATAGTATACTAGGGAATACCCAGGCCCCAAGTTCAAACACCAGGACCAGCAAAAAAGAAAAAGAAAAAACAATATTGTGTATATATCACTTAACGTGCATATTTCTCAGTTGATACTAATAAACTGCTGGGTCAAAACTAACATGAATTAGTAATTTCATCTAAATTATTTCTCCAGTGATGCATGAGAGAGAGTATCTGCTTTCCTGTATCCTATATCAGATATCCTCTTCATATCAATGTGATGGGTGATAAACCCTACAGTTTAATTGGTAGCCCTTCTCCCTAAAGTAAACATTATCAAGTGCTGGTGTAGTGGCATATTTTCTTTCATATAGGCTATATTTCACCTTTACTATCTCTTGGCATAAAATCCAAATTCTTAAAATAGCGATCAAGTCTGTAAATTACATGTATACCTTGACTACCTCATTGGCTTTAACCAATTGCTTTCCAACAGATATCATAAGATATAGTTATACCAACTTGCTGTTCTCTGAACATGCTGCACTGTCTCCATGTTCTTTTATTTCCTCCCTAATCTCTCAAATTTTAGCTAAACAACTAATTTCTGGGTTTACATTATACCCTATGCAGCAAAGCCCCTACTGATCACTCAGATCAGGTTTAGTTCCTATTCTCTCTGCCCCTTAGATTACCACTCTCTATATTATCACAACTATAATTATGCCTTTCTTGTGCTAAAAACAGGAAACAATCCCATGATGACACACAGCAATATGTCTTGGATAAATAAATGAGTTGTTAAAAATACAAAGCTAAAGGAACAAATAGAAAAGCACAGCAAACGGCTAGAAAAGACAAACCAAAGAGATAGAAATTGCTGGGGAGATTATGTCTTCTTTATTTGTTTTGTAAAATGAGATGTACAAGATTTAAAAGGATTTTATAAATCAAAGAGTGTTTTAGAGTCAGGCACTAGTGTCTTGCCTGTAATCCTAGCTATTAAGGGGACTGAGACCTAGAGGCTTACAATTTGAAGCCAACCCAGTAAAAAGTCTAGAAGACCTCATCTCCAATGAGCCAGCAAAAAGCTGAGCTGAAAGTATGGTTCAACTGGTACAGGCCAGCCAGGAGCAAGAAAGCTGAGCAAGAGCTTAAGGACCTGAATTCAAGCCCTGGTACTGGTACCCATACCCACAGGCACGAATACACATATATCACTCACTGACCTCATTTAACTTTCCTATAAATTAGGTAAAACAAAAGAATGTTAGAGTAGATCCATATGTTCTAGAGTAATTAAGAAAAACACACTAAAATATAATTAGGAAGCACTGACCTTCATATTCCTCTTCATTTTCAAGATAATCATCATCCAGCACATTCAGCAATCTTAGCACTGGAGTAGGGAGCATCACCAGATCTTCAATATGAGGGGCTATTAAAAGTCATTATAATATGGTTAAATGCAAACCCTCCCAGATAAAATTACAAATATCAAACAAAAGGGCCTTGGAATATAATTTCTAAGATAGCAAATGACCAGGAAAAGTAGTAAGACATACACAACTTACCAAAAGGAATGCTAAAGAATGGACTGCACAATGCCATTTCAGCAGGAATCCTTCTGCTTGGATCATCATGAAGCATGCTAAAACAGAGAAAAAGTACCTTTAGGATTACTGTCAAATAGTCTGAAAATGCAATTAGTAAAGATAAAACTCTCTGTGTTAGTAAAGATAAAACTCTCTCATTGCATTAACTATTAACATAGGTTACTGAACCATTCTATATAAACAAAATAAACATGGGCCAGATGCAGTGGCTCATACCTGTGATTCCAGCTATTCTAGAAGCAGAGATGGGAGGAGCATCATGGTTCAAGGCCATGCCAAATAAATATAGCAAGATGGCCATGTCAACAAACTACTGGCTCCTGGCAATGTTTTTGAATAAGTGATACATTAAAAAGTGATCCAGGGGCTGGGAAGGTGGCTCAGTGGCAGAGCGCTTGCCTTGCATGCATGAGGCCCTGGGTTCGATTCCCCAGCACCACATAAGCAAAAAGAAAAAAGCCAGAAGTGGCGCTGTGGCTCAAGTGGTAGAGCGCTAGCCTTGAGCTGAAGAGCTGAGGGACAGTGCCCAGGCCCAGAGTTCAGGCCCATGACCGGACCCAAAAAAAAAAATAAAATAAAATTAAAAAAATAAATAAAAAGTGATCCAAAAAAGGCAGACAAGCTGGGCACTGGTGGTTTATGCCTGTTACATTAGCTACTCAGGAATCTGAGATCTGAGGATCACAGTTCAAAACCAGTATGAACAGGAAAGTTCATGAGACTCTTATCTTCAGTTAAACAACAAAAAAGCCACAAGTGTGGAACTACATGTGGCTCAAGTGTAGAATGCTAGCTTTGAGTTAACAACAACAACAAAAAAACAACAACAAAGAAAACAACTCAGGGACAGCACCCAGGCCTGAATTCAAGACACACACACACACACGCACACACACACACAAACATCTAGACAAAGATTTGGAGTGATAGTTAAATTTAAGAAATATTATTTAAAAAATGAGTAAATAGCTGGGCACAGGTAGCTCATGCCTGTAATCCTAGCTATTCAGGAGGCTGAGATCTGGGGATCGTGGTTCATAGCCAGCCCAGGAAGTAAAGTCCATAGGACTCTTATCTCCAATTAACCACCAGAAAACTGGAAGTGGTACTGTGGCTCAAGTGGTAGAGTGCTCACCTTGAGCTGTAGAGAGGAGGGACAGCACCCAGGCCCAGAGTTCAAATCCCACGACAGACAGACAGACAGACAGACAGACAGACAGACACACACACACACACACACACACACACACACACACACACGTGAGTAAAAAGAAAAGCAAGTGGTAGGAAAATTGAATTGTGACAATTTCCCTTAATTATAAAGCAACTAGATGTAAAACCAAACACAGATAACATCAAGAGCAAAACTATAAGAACAAAATACATCAATGGCAGTAGGGCTTGCATGGTATCAGAATCTATAGGTAAGAAAACCGAGAAGGGCTGGGAATGTGGCTTAGTAGTAGAGTGCTTGCCTTGCATGCATGAAGCCCTGGGTTCAATTCCTCAGTACCACATAAGCAGAAAAAGCCATAAGTAGCACTGTGGTTCAAGTGGTAGAGCTCTAGCCTTGAGCATAGAGAGGCTCAGGGACAGTGCTCAGGCCCTGAGTTGAAGCCCCAGGACTGGAAAAACAAAAACAAAAGAAGCGCTGAGAAAAGCAACAGTATACCTAACAAACCATGTAAAATAATCCAAAATAGCCAACAGATACTCTTGAAAGCACAGCAGACTAATATGAAGAAAAACAGCTAATATTACAAGGGCTTATCCATTTTAAAACCAGGTGAATAAAAGGGATCTTCTAAAATTTACAGAAGTTGGCTTATTCCAGGCAGTAGTCCTCTTCAAACTAGTCTGTCAGAGTATTCACCCAAGGCAACATCCCACCAATGAGAAAAAATCTTGGGAACAGAATCCAAGTTGAGGAAAAAAACAAAAACAAAGAGAACAAAATGCCAGGTCTGGGGGGTGAGGCGGGGGTGCTTAGGGAGGGAAAGTTTTATTTTGCTTTGTAAGAGAGTTTTGCAAGCTAGTCTCAGATTTGAGATCCTCCCTCTTCAATACTGGGATTTACAAGCCATGTCCTATCATGCCTAGTTTTTTTTTTTTAACAATACATAAAAACAACAAGAGTATAAAACTAGAAAAACTAATTTGACCATGTCTAAGTTTCAGATAAAGTAATAGAAAAAGATTATACTATAACAAAAAAAAATCACAAAATATCTCAATGACTTGCTTGCTAAAAATTTATAAATGAACAGAGATGGCCATCATAAACCATTTCAAAATAAAAGATTTTTTTAAAAGAATATTTGAGACAACAACATAAACTCAAATTAGTAAATCCCCCAGATTCATTAATTAAGAATTAGAAAATTTACGAGGGTGAATAAAATGTTAATAAAAATTAAAAATAATTAGAAATCAAAAAGGATTTCATAAAATAAGATTGGAAATGAAAGGATGTGGTTCTAGGGGTCAGGTCCAAGGCCTTGCTCAAATTAGGCCTGTGCTCTACCGCTGAGTTACATCCTGAACTCTTAAGTTTTTGAGGCAGGGTAACTATGTAACCCAGGCTGGCTTGGACTTAATTCTCTAGACACTTTTACTTGTATTGCATTTTTTTTCTTATACTTAATACTGATACTTTTCTTGACTAGGTCATAGCTTTCTTCTCTTCTCCTCTTTTCTTCTTCTTCTGATAGTACTAAGATATGAACTTAAGGTAACTCACTTGCTAGACAAGAACTCTTCTAGTTGAACCACACACCTAGTGCTTTTTGCTTTATTTTTTTGTAAAGAGTCTTGTGGGATTTAAAAAAATTGTATTGTTATTATGATGTACAGAGGGTTTAGAGTTACATAAGTCAGGTAATATCAGGGAAAGAATACATTTCTTTTTGGGCAATGTCACCCCTTCCCTTGCCCTTTCCCAGTTTTTCCCTCCTATCCCCACCTACAAGTAGGTACTGTGTCTATTACCCAAAGCCAAAATCAAACCACAATCTTTGGGCAGCTGGAATATTCTTGTGAATCATCATGCCTAGCATGTTCTTTGAGATAGGGTCTCACTAACTTTTCACTTAAGACTGAGCTCAAACCAGTATACATACTCTCCTATCGCCTCTCAAGTAGCTGGGATTAATAAGGTTTTCTTTTGCCTAGGTTTTCTTTTGGTTTTTATTGCTGTTGTTTTAAGTTTCTCCTTTCTACCTTCTATGTATCTGTATTACCAGTGCTCAGAGGTAGAGAGAGGTAAATAGATAACAAGTTTGAGGACAACCTGGCCTACACAGTAAGGCCCTATCTCATAAAATTAACTGAAATGAAATAGCTTTCTCAAACAAAACAAATGATTTGCAAGTGAAATGCATACCATGTTTCTGAGAAAACAGAAACTATCAAAATCAAGATACATTTTGATAAAATTGCTAGACTTTGAAGAAAAGGTTTCTACATTTAGACAAAAACCAAGTGACTTGTAATGAAAAGACAATTTTGAGCAACACTCAATGTCAGAAGAAAACAGAATAACTTGCTTCAGATATTTAAGGAAAGAAAAATGTATGCCAAAGAATTGTAAAGGGAGCTAAAAATACTTTCAAGTACAACAAACACAATCATTAACAAACAAAAACTTAAGAAAGATTAGCATTTCCTCGAGAAGATTAAGGATAGTACAAAAGGTAGAGACAGAACTAAGTAATAAACAGTAACTATATAGCTACAGGCAGAACCAAGACTAAATGAAAGGTAATTAAAGCAGACTATGTATAATATATAATAGCTACATAAAATGATAGAAATACAATTATTTCAAAATAAGAATGGATAGATGCAAAAATAATCATTTGATGCAATCGTTTTAAGAATACTATTACTTTGAGATTATTTTATGTGTAATATGGAATAAAGCCAATTAATAATATGAAATACTCGAATCCTGGCATCTCCTTTGTCCTTAAGAACCATGTGTGGAATTATAATGTGCAAAAGAGAAAATACAAATATAAAAATAAAAGCAAAAACTCTGTGGTCTTGACTTCCAATTGGAAATATCAGTAAAAACTCTATCCATTTAAAAGGCCTAGTAATAATGGCCATACCAGCAGCAATGAGTGGTTTTAAAATCCCACTAAAGGGCTGGGAAGGTGGCTCAGTGGTAGAGCGCTTGCTTTGCATGCCTGAAGCCCTGAGTTCGATTCCTCAGCACCACATAAGCAAAAAGAAAAAAGCCGGAAATGGCGCTGTGGCTCAAGTGGTAGAACGCTAGTCTTGAGCTGAAGAGCTGAGGGACAGAGTTCAGGCCCCACGACTGGACCCCAATAAATAAATAAATAAATAAAATGTCTAAGATGAACTGGGAAAACTTGAAAAACCACACAGTAAAGAAGCTCTCTATACCTTCCAAAACCCACATTCAGAGGCTCCTTCCATTCAGAAAAAATGTAATGATTCTGGTTTCAAACAGGATAATAATGGCAGTGGATTGAAATACATCAAACATATTTAAATCCCTTAGTTTATAATGATATGTTAAATTATAGAAAAGAGTGAACATCTTTGGAAGATGACAAGGAATCACACTTCATTAGCTTAAAAATTAGCAAAAAAAAAAAGAATCAAGTATTTATTTTGATAGAAGAAAGGATCTCTAGATACAAAAAGCAAAAATTCTTCAGTTAATCAAATGAAGAACAAATAACTGAAGATTACGGCCATACTATAATCCTTACAAAGCACTGCATTTAGGTACTGAGTAACAACAGCCGGTAACTCAGACTACAGATAAACACATCACGTGCCATCTAATGGAAAAACACAATTCCATCTTTAGGCTTTTAACCAGCAAAACATTCTAACTCTTTGGATATAACTATCATTTTAAAAGAGCTAAATGGAAATATGTGAAATTACTCTGATACAATCAACAAACTTTGGCCTGTGGAAAAATTTTCCTAAGTCAACAACCCAGGTTATACAACAGGTAAATTACAAAGGGAAAAAAGGGAAGAAGAGATAGAAAAGGATCTTTTAAAAAGAGACATAAATACATTTTTTTAGAAGAGAAAAACTAAACAACAATTTAAGGATGCATGCTTGGGTAGTGAAACTACAATTATTGAAATCAGCACAGTGGTTAATTTTGGGGAGAAAGTAGGGGTTTAAAAACTTGGGATGGGATGCAGCTAAGACATCTAGGATACTTGGCAGTTTGATTGCTTGATTTGAAGAGAAGCTACAATCTTCCTAAGGACTCAATACACAGCACATTTGTTTTACTAGCACGTTCAGTAGCTATGTTTTATATGTCAATAGAGTTCAATTTTCATACACACACAACATGCAGAAAAATATCTTAAGGAAATACACCAAAATACTTTTTTTTTAATCTCCTCATCACAATTTTTCAGTAGTTGTCAAGTTTAGCACTATTTGTATTATGGGAGAGGGAAGCTTTTATTACACACACACACACACACACAGGAGAGAGCAGCTTTTATTACACACACACACACACACACACACACACACACACACACACACACAAACATACCTGGATGAAAAAACCAAAAGGAAAACAACAAACTCAGTAACAGGACTTAAATGATTTGACTTCCAGGCTAAAATCCATTATGTAAATTTACACTACCATCTCTTCAATGAGAAAATGAAACTTGTAATATCTGCTACTAACAGCAGTTATTTAAAATATATTTGAAAAAAAGAAAAAAAGAAAAACATATACACTAATCAGTATGTGAAACTGGTAAGATTCAAATAAACTTTATGAATTATACCAATGTCAATTTACTAGTGTAGGTATTCTATGAGGCTACCACGGGGAGAAAGTAGGTGAAGTTTGGACCTCTTTTTAACACTTTGTATGTCCTATGATTATTAATCAGTTATAGGGTCAATACACAAAGAAACTGTAAAGAAAAGATTGACTCTTTCTTTCGTGGCATAATATCTTACTCGTTTCTAGCGCATATTGATAAGACACCCGCCAATCCTTTGACAACACATTTTTAAAAGTACACAATTTTGTTTTGATGTATTCAAGTATTAGAAACAATATCTATTCCAGAGTTTGATGGAGTATTCATTTAAAATTTAATTAACACTTATTTTCATCAAATGGATTGTTTGTTCAGGCTGTAAAAAACTGTTTAAAAAGTTATTTTCCATCTAAAACTGGGCCTGGTGGCATAAGCCTGTAATCCCAGCATTAGGAAAGCTGAGGCGGGAGGATCAGGAGTGCAAGGCCACTGCAGGTTACATGGCAAGACTAAAAAACAAAGAGATGTGCTTTGGAACTCATAATGAACAAAGGAGCAGTCCTGAAGGTAAGTTTTGTAAAAGAACATACATATGTTTATGAGAAGCAAATATTCAAGCTAGCTTATATAGGTTATCAAAACTAAAACTCCTATTTAAATAAAATAAAATATCTACATGATCAAGCATATCAGAAATAACAACATATAAATATTCAGGAAAAACCCCCTCAGGTATTAAGTATATTTAAAGCAAGTAATAGCATGTGTAATATACCTTTTGATAAGGTCTCGTAAGTGATAGGCTGGAATTGCAGCATTCACCACTGCTTTACTAGCAAATATATGATCAATAATAGCAGAACTGTTTGCCTAAAAAGGGGAAGAAAATTGTCTTAGGTTATTCAATTCCATTTGGTAAATGAATGAATAAAACCAAAGTAACAACATTAAGATTCAGTTTAGTGTAAAATGAGAAAAAAAATGT
The DNA here is from genome assembly GCF_000151885.1 of Dipodomys ordii. Classification (NCBI taxonomy): domain Eukaryota; kingdom Metazoa; phylum Chordata; class Mammalia; order Rodentia; family Heteromyidae; genus Dipodomys; species Dipodomys ordii. Next base: position 8,980,245 of record NW_012267273.1, on the reverse strand, counting down.
AAGAGTTGAGTAAGGATGCCTCATCATGAGTCTTCAATTGGTTTTTTCAGACAGAAAAAAAGCAACCCACACTCCCTGAGAAAATGATAAGTATTAAAACATTGTATGTGTCCCATTACTCAGTCTAAATGTTCATGGTTTACAACATTTTCTCCTTGAATTTTCTGCTAACTCTGTATGTAGAATTGTATCCATAAGTAAAATATGTGACACCATCATTATCACTAAAATGTATTACATACTTATCATGGTAAAAACTCAGTATCATTACTTTTTTAATCTTGATATTCTCTAAATATATATTATCATAATCTCTTTACAGAAAGTAAAATACAACTTAATGAACCCAAGTAAGTAGCTTAGCAGGGAGTGCAAGTAAGATATGCATCTAGTAGTTGACTTCAGAGTCCCTGCTCATGCATGTTTGGCAAATTTGCCTCTATAGGAAGTGGTAAAACAAAGTAACGATGTTTTAACTAGAAAGTCATATATTCAGGGCTCTATTAGTACATGTCACACCTCCCAAATCCACACAAAATTGAATGTAACCTGCATCTGATGAGATGTGGGACAAGCAGATACAGTCCAAAGAATTTAAAGATTGTGGGAATAGGGTGAACTAATTCAGCAGTGATACTCACTAGACACTATGTTGGAAATGGACTATACAACTTGGGAGGGAGAGGAATTAGGAGGGGAAAAAACTGGGAGAAAATGAGGAAGGGGTGACATTGTTCAAAAAGAAATGTACTCATCTGATTTATGCAACTGTCATCCCTTGTACATCATTTTTATAATAAAAATGAAAAAAGGGCATTAAGAACAAAATAAGAAAAAAAGAATTTAAAGATAGTAAAAAAGTCCCAATGATAAAAAAATAAAAAAATAAATAAAAAAGGCCAGCATAGCTTGTGTAAAGCCTGGAATCCTAGCTATCTGGGAGGAAGAGATGGTCATTAAACGCTATCTGAAAATCAAACTAAATGCAAAGAAAACTACTAGGAGAGCTGAGCATAGTAGAGGGCTGACCTAGCAAGAACAAGGCCCTGAGTTCAATCCCTCCCAAGATAGCAAAAAGATACTGTGAAGGCAGCATTTTTTGGTAAATAATAAACTTTAGGTATATGTTAGCATGTTTTTCCTGGGAACTGTTACACCAGAAATCACAATCTAGGAGTTTAAGAGCTAAAACTCTATACAAGCCAGGTGCTGGTGGCTCATGCCTGTAATCCCAGCTTCTCAGGAGGCTGAGATCAGAGGACTGTGTTTCAAAGCCAACCCAGGCAAGTAAGTCCATGAGACTTATATCTCTAATTATTACATATTATAATTAAGTATATTATCTCCATGAAGTATTATGAAAAGATGATCAATTTTACCAGAAACTTCTGATTCCATTAAGTCCTTAGAATCTAATGTAACTAAACAAAGGAAGTCCCTTTTGCTTCTTTAAGAAAATTCATTTGAACATTGTGTTAAATGCTTATTATATGCCAGGACCCAGGCTAGAAACAATGAGACTGCAATGGCATTAGATTATAGTATGGGTGTAAGCAGTGGCATTCAACTTAGAATAAGTACAGAAAAAATATGAAGAAGAGGATGCAACTGAATTCTCTGACATAAATCATCACAAATGAAATACAATGCTTTTAAATTTATTGAAGACAGTGAAACACTAGTGCAGTTTACCTTCCATTCCTGAGATCGGACTGTATGTTTCAGTTTCATTCCTGAGAACATTTCCAGTAAAATGATTCCTAGGCTCCACAGATCAACAGCTGAGGTACATTCTGTATCACTCTGCAGGCCAGCTTGGGCCAAGCAATTTTGAAGTTCTGCTTCTGGAGCCCGATACCCGTCTGTCTGAATATACTTTACATCCTAAAGAAGATAAGTAAGTATTATAATCCATAAAAAAGAAACTCACTTTCCATCTCTTCTAACAAGGTAGTAAGTCATTTCCAAAAGGAATGTCAAAAGTTTTTAGTCCTTGGCTATCCTAATTCTTGTGTTCTTTAACTGGGCAATTCTCACAGGCAACCTGTACAGTGTCTGTATGGTCACTTATAAACAAGTTTTCAGATAGTTCCTTACCTATCATGTACTGATGATAAAAGAAAAAAAAAAAAAAGGAGGGATACTGCAAAGAGTTGATAAGGCACAGGAAATGAAGGATTTACCTGAATTGCTACATACATTCTGCCATGAAAAAGAACTCCAACACTGAAGACATTAAGAACTATAACTCAACAAATAAACCAAATACTCATAAAATTTAAAAAGCATTTTATGCAGGCTAAGTACTGAGTTCAGACTTTTCTTATGCCCTACTAGCACTCCTTACCTGACCAAAAAAATGCCATTTTTCAGAGTAACACTGAAATTCTTTTTGATTTTGATCCTTTTTTATTCATTATTCTAGATAGAACAGCTCTTTCATCCTTACTGTTTGATAATATTTGGCTTATTCCACCAGATTTTAAACACAAATGGAAAGAAAAGGTACTTCTTACCTGATTACCTTCTTTGAAGCTTAGTCCAAAGTCAATGAGTTTAAAACATTCATTCTCTGCACTCCACAAAATATTACGTGGTTTGAGGTCTGCATGGACATAACCTTCATGATGAAGAAAAGCAAGGGCTTCCAGAACATCTCTGGCACAATGCTGTATCATCCACATTGAACAACCCTGGTGACTGGAATATAAAAGCAATTCCGATACACTCACATCCAGGAGTTCAAGCAACAGACACCGTGATGGCACATTCGGAGAGAAGTGAATTGTAAAGACTCCATATAAAGTCACTAGAAAGAGAAATGAATTATATTCCTGTAAAAATCAGAGTATATAACTATAATATATAAAACCAGGGTAAATAACTATAATAAAAATTTAAGATAGTCTTAACTGAGGATAACTGATAAGGAGGCAAATGCCCAATATTTTTCCTCATGTGTAAGATCCTTGGAGAACGGGGTTATTCTAATAGAACGAGGCAATCCTCAACAGCTTCGAAGATATTAAACAAGGCACAATGACTCCAACTGTTTCACCAAACATTAAATGGTGAGTGAATTTTCATTTAAGTGACCAGTAAAAAACTAAAAGTCCTAATTTAAGTTACTGTTAAAAAATTGAAGATTGCTTTTTGACCCAAAATAGTATTTTAGGTCGTGAATATTAATAGAAGAAATTAAGACTTTTCAGATATTGTAGCATCATCTTGAAATTCAACAAGTCCTGAGGACTGCAAAATGTTTCTCTTCAATACCAAGTTTATGGTGACACATCATTTCGCAAGCTACAAAGAGAGAAATGCTAGTGTCAAGGAATTCCCTAACATGGTGTTATAAAAAAGGTTATTCTTCAAATTAAATATAAATTATACTTGCCAGAAAGGAGCAAGCCATTGTATATTAGTTATAACCAAAGTTACAACGAATTATAAGCTTTCTGACGGTGTAAATGGCAAGACTATTTTCACAGATCATCAGTGATCATTGTATATCATGCATGTCTGAGTATCTGAGTCATGGAAACAAGCTTTCTACATCAAAAGCAGCCTTCCTAAATTTCACACTTCTAGGGAGACTCCTATATAAGATCGACTCACTTCCTCAAAAATCCACACTACATGTCACCAGTTGTCACCTATGTGAGGTGACCAGCATTGATTGCACAAGACGATTTCCCATTTTCTACTGGTCGGCAAAGGCATGACAATGTCCACTAAAGACATCACCCTCTACCAAAGGCAGGTCCCCTTTCACTAGGGAAAGGTAGCTCTATGCAAATGAGCGTAGCCCCTTAAGAGGTCATGTGACAATGACAAACCAGACCACCAACTCGGGGGGACCGGATGAGAGTGAAGGGAAGATGGGAAAGGGGGGGGGGGCCTGCGGCCGAGGCTAGGCAGGACGTGAGGCCCGGGAGGAGGCTGGCTCGGACCCGGACCCGGGACCCCAAGAGAGAAGGAAGGCAGCGACCATTACCGATGTTCCTGTGGCCCTGCAGCTGCTCCAGAGCCGCCCTCTCTTTGCGGAAGCCGTACTCGGCAGCCGAGGCGGCGGCCCCGGTAGTCCCCGGAGGCAGGAACTGCTTGAGGGCGCCGGGGGGCGAGCCCGGGGTGCCACAGCAGCGCACCCGGTACACGGAGGCCGAGGAGCCGCTCCCCAGGCGGCTCTGTACCTGCCACAGCCGCCCGAAGGCCTCCAGGAAGCGCGGCGGCTCGGCGCCCCACGCACAGCCGGACCCCGCCATCGCCGCGGGCTGAGGGCGCTGGCTGACACGGCAGTGGACCGCACGCCTGGGCCAGGCCGACCGGGCCCGCCGTCACATCCCCGCGCGCCCGACCCGCGGCTCCGCAGGGAGGGGCCTGCAGCCGCCGCACCGACTCCCTCCGGGGACCTCAGGCTGCCATGACAGCGGAAACCGTTCTGCATCCGGGGGTCCGTGAGGCCGGAAGTGGAGGAAGAAGAGCCAACCAGCCCTGCAGGCAGAAGGAGGCGGGCCCAGGAAGGGCGGGGCCTCGAGTTGACGGAGCCTGTTTTGGAAGACCGGGTTGAGGTGATACATTTACTTATTGGTTCTTTATGATCACAGTCTGAGTCCAGCCCATCAGCAGTGCACCAAGCTCCCCGACACTTGTGGCTCGCCCCGCCCAGTGGCCAAGCCACTGTTGGTTAAGTGGGAGACGCTCAGGCCTCTGTTGTTTGGATTCGGTTTCAGGCAGTTTCTGACAGGTGCAACCCAGGCCTCCACAGGTCCTATCGGATTCACTGGGTCAATGCTTCTGTTATCACCATTTTTTCAGAATAAAAGAAGTAGGGAGAGACTTGCCTAAGGTCACACATTACATAGAAGAACTAGGATTCGAAACTAGATTTGAGTGATTTTTAGAGGCCCTATTTTACACAATTCTTTTCATTAACTTACTTTTAATCCGGATTATTTAGTGATTATTGAATACACAAAAATGACCAGCAAAAATGCAGGACTCAGCCGGGCGCTGTTGGCTCACGCCTGTAATCCTAGCTGAGATCTGAGGATCGCGGTTCAAAGCCAGCCCGGGCAGGAAAGTCCATGAAACTCTTATCCTCAATAAACCACCAGAAAACCGGAAATGGCGCTATAGCTCAAATGGTAGAGCCAGCTACTGGCCTTGAGCTGAAGAGCTGAGGGACAGCGCCCAGGCCTAGAGTTCAACGTCCATGATCGACCAAAAAAAAAAAAAGCAGAACTAGTGCCATGGCTTAACTGACACCCAAGGAAGAAAGCTGAGTAAGCATGAGACCCTGAGTTAAACCCAATTCCCAGTACAGGCAAAAAAAAAAAAAAAAAAGAATGACTGCCAAAAGAAGGGATTTCAATTCTTGTATTCAAGAATTAAGGGATTCAAATTCTTGTATTCCTATTTTCCTGACATACACCTCTAGGGTTAAAGAAAACATTCAAGGAGGAAACTAAGAATTCCTAGATGGAATCACACAAACCTGAGACTCAGATCTTGTTGGAAAGAAGTTTGGCTGTGGGTGATGGAAATTTGCTGGGGTCTTGGTGTCAAGAGCTTTCCCCCTAGGAATTCTTACACAGATGGTGTGTATTCTGTAAAGTGAATTCTGTAAAGTGTTGCCCACATTACTGGCAGCCATATCAAAAAGGAAAACTAAGCATTCTACAACCAGGAGGAAAATCTCTATTCTCTCAGTGTCCCTCCAGTGTCCTTTATTAACAAGGATTACTGGCAATGGAGAAACAGTATCCCAAAACAGTCAAAGAAGGGTAGATTCAGATCTGAAAGGCAACATATTTCATCTGTAACATCATATACTTTGCTACCAAGAGGAAGTCTAAACCATTTACTTGCTATGTCTATTTCTGCTAACATTCCACACAGAATATATGCAAGCATATATAATTGTATAGCTGCATCTTTATAACTTTTCAAACCAAACACACTAAATGCATTTATTCTTTAACCAAATATATTTGCCATCCTCCTATTTCCATTTTGAAAAATGATAGCTACGAGTTCTTAAATAGTTCATAGTTCTTACAGGCATCTTAATTTGTAGACTTTATAAAACTTCCAAGTATTTTAAAGCCATATGATTTTTCAAAAGATACAGTAGCAGAGATTAAACTTCTCACCTTCCTATTTCCTCTCAAGTAGTAAAGATGTACTTACAGCTTGCAATTTCCTGTGAAATAAAAGAGCTTAGGGAGTACTGACTTCTAAGAACATTAAATCTAGTCCACACTGAGCATCAGTTCTCTACAGTGCACTAGTGTTCTATGGAGTTTCTCCACAGTACTTCTCGGAAGTTCTACCAAACTTACTAATTTGGAATACACCGAAATCTACAGTTTTTATATGGCCTCTGATATTTAGAATTTATTAGAGTCTTTTTCTCCCCCTCTTTGATATCCTCTATTTTTTGCTTAATTGACAAGTAAGGATATCATACCATTGACTTCCAATACCATATCAGATCCAATATTAGCATATTATGCTTATTTGCAAGAAGTATCTTCTCTTATACTTGGAAATTACTTATGCCAAAGATTAATGACGGAAATGTTGAGTTCTATAGAAAAAAATACTACAATTTATATGAAAAACTCATGTCTAAAAGGTAAGCTGTTTTAAATTTTAAAAGTGTGTTGTATATTGTTTTACTTTGCTCTGTTTTAAAGTCAGCCATTTTTCTGTTCTTACAAAAATTCACTGAAGTAATTCATCCTTGCCTCCTTTAAAATATTGTCAAAAAGGCTTGAGAGTGAGAATTGCTGGGAGACTACGCAAAAAAATCCTTACTTTTGTTCAGGTACAGAAGATGGTTGTATCTATTGTGGCCAGGTAATGCTTATTGAATATTTCATGTTTTAAGAAGCATATGTCTTTCTGATGGGACCAGTCCGACAGATTAAAATCATGCTGGTGGAATTAAAAATGTGATGAACTTAAGTGTAGTATCTTAGGGCCGCTATCACTTGAGTAAATGAGAGCACTATCATTTGCATTGGAAAGAATAATGCTGTTCTTTGTGTAAATTAATAATTAAGGCAGCCATAACAGATTATGTAAAGTAGTGTCAGTTTACATTTCTTTTATGATTTCCCTTATTTTGAGATCAGAAAAAAGAGTGCTTTGAAATCCAGATTATTTATATTTTCAATTATCTATGTTTCCAGAGACAAGTGTGGACTATCTATATTATTTATCTATGTGGACTATCTATATTATTTATCTATCTATATTATCCGATTATTTTCCTTGGTTTCTCTGATCTGTCACTGTTTATTAAAACTTCTATCACAAGGTAGAGGACAGAGGAGAAAGGCTGGGAAGTCTCTATCACTCAGTTGTTGCTGGAAGAGGATATTGAAATGACTGTCCTGCTCTACCTTGCCTCCTTTTCTTTTGCCTCTTCTTCATGTACCAGTACCTCTCTCTCTTCTTTCTCACCTTTCATCTATCAGTCCCTTTCAATCCCATACAAAATGATCTGAGCCCAAGACTGAGAATTTAAACAAACAACAAAACACAACCAAATGCTTCCTTGTTTAGATGAGGTCTGGGCTTCTCTTTAGAAATTAGAGATGTCTCTACTTGGTCTGGAGAAAAGCAGTAGATAAACCAATAAAATGGAACTGCAAAGAAAAAGAACCCATTGTATAACAAAAGCAAATATTAAAAACAATCTGTCATCCTGCCCTACCTACCAAGGGAAGACTTCACACTGCAGCATTAGTGGGGCTGAGATGCCAGATGGAACACAACTAATCCATCGCCATTCAACCCTCTCAACTCCACTCTGTGCCACATGTCTGACTTGCTTGTGTAGGAAATTCTCATTTCAACCAGAGTGATGACAGGAGATAAAATCTATAAAACTTGGAGCAGGCTAAACTTCTCCTTGGTATTCTTACTTATTTACATGTGGTCCCAGCAATGGATGAAATACCTTTACCCATGTAAGGCAGGTGGACATTGCTCACCTCTTTCTCTATTCATTTCTCTTCTTAATTCTAATTATCTTTCTTCCTTAATATATAATGATTATTTCTGGGTGCCAGTGGCTCATGCCTGTAATCTTGCCTACTCAAAAAGCTGACATCTGAAGATCTCAGTTCAAAGCCAGCCCAAGTGAAGATAAATTAATGAGACTCTCCGATTAACCAGCAATAGTCTAGAAGTGCAGGTGTGGCTCAAGTGTTAGTGACAGCCTTGAGCAAGACAAAGTTAAGCAAGTGTAAGAGGTCCTGAGATCAAGCCTGAGTACCTGTGTGCATGCATGTGCTCACGTGTGCACACACAGACACACACACACACACACACACACACACACACACACACACACACACACACACAGTATAATAACTCTTGTCAAAGTCCAGCTTTTTGTTTCTCGGTTTCTTCCCTTGGTTGCTGTTCCTTCTCCATTCAATGTCCTCAAAAACATACAATCAGAAACGTAACAAACACTTGAGAAATACTAATATGTTTCAGGCACTAGAAATACAATGGCAAGCAGATCAAAATAAAACTTGCCATCATTTTAGCAGAATTTAATAAAATTAATAAAATATATACTACATCAAACATAGGAGCTATGAGGGAAAATGAAAGCAAAGTAGAGGATGTGGGAGATGTCTGGGAAGTAGAGTTGCTCATTGACAGGAGTGTAGTCAGAAAAAACCCCAATCATTGACATTTGGGCAGAAACATGAAGAAATAAAGAGATCCAGGGAGATATCTGAAGAAAGGCTGTTCAAACAGAGGCGATAGCCCTGTTCCTCTTAAGAAAAGCATCTGGTCCATGTGTTTGGGGAAGCACTGAAAAATGAATAAGCCAGGGCCAGAGTTGAGAGGAGGACATGAGAACAGAGAGGTAGAGGAATCTAAACCAAGGACAGCTTTATGACACATTGGATGGATTCTGACTTTTAACTCTGGATGAGTTGGAGGAGGGGCAAGAACATGGCCTGGGCTGACTTCTGCTGTAACCTGATCCTTGACTACAGGGTTGAGAATATTGCAAGAGAGTGAAAATGGAAGCAAGGGAAGTTGGGAGGTCATTTCAGTGATCTGGGCAGGAGGCAGTGAAGGCTTAGATAAGTAATTGGTTTTAAAAAGTAATCGGAGCTGTGCACTCATACATACAATCTTGGCTACCCAGGAGACTAAGATCTAGATTATTACACTTTGAAACTAGCCAAGACAAAAAAGTCTGAAAGTGTCTGTACTGATCCAGAGAGTGAATCTAAAGAATCATCTTCACCAAGGCTTACCCAGACCCCAGGCTCCATTGGTGGCTCCCTCACCCTTCCGAGTAAGGAACTGACCCTCTTTGTTCTTGCTCACCAAAGCACTTCAGGGTGTAACTAGAAAGGTGTGTAGTGATTGTTGTGTTGTTGACATCATTTTAGAAGAATTTAATAAACTTAATAAACTATATACTACATCAAACATAGGAGCTATGGGGAAAATGAAAACAAAGTAGAGGGTGTGGGAGATGTCTGGGAAGTAGAGTTGCTCATTGACAGGAGTGTAGTCAGCAAGACCAATGTAATGTCCTGCAACTGCATCTGCCATCCTCAGATTGCTGAGATGCAAGGAGTACCTCTGGGTGAGGGTCAATTGCTCTTCTCACTTCAGATTGGGAACCAGGGATTTTGAGGTTTTTAACATATCATTTAGCTGTGTTATATCCCTAGCCAGACTGTAATGCCAGATGATGACTGGAGTCTTCTCTCCTGCAGGAAGCTTTAAGGAAAAGTTACTGACTTCCCTAGGACCCCAATTACCACCAGAGGGGTTGAGTTGCTTTGTGAAACTGCATTCCCTGGAAACACAGAAGGAAAAGATTGTAAAACTGTCCTGGACAATCACCTTCCCCTGGGTCTCCCAGTTGGTCACAGATCTGTCATGCTGGGCCCAAGAGTGTTGCTCATAAAGGTGTCAACAGTGATTATGTAGCTAGATATTGAAGAGGACAGTGCTTGGAATGCCTTAATGCTGGGATCTCCAGGGAACCATTCCAGGAATCTTCTTGCTGGAATCACGGTAACTCAGAGGCGGATTCTCCTGAGGACTACAGGCCCTAAAGGGAGAGTCCTGGAGTAAATAGACGCCCTGTCCCCCCACATCCTCTTTCTCCTGATCCCTAGATTTCAGCATGAATTCCTGCTTTCTTATGTTTACCTCTCCCATATAAGGGTTCAATATCTTTGTAGTTCTGGTGTCCTCCAAGTATACTATATAAGGATCCCAGATGATAAATAGATCATCCATGCCTTCATCCTGATCCTGTCTCTTGATGTGCAGTGTAGGGGGTGACTCTTATTCCTCTATGCTTCTGTTTTAGTTTGTATCAATCTCTCTAACACCAGAAGAAGTTGTGCTGAGTAGTGCCCTATGGACTTTTCTGCTCTGGCTCAATCCTGTACCACAATCCTGTAGATTTCAGCTTTCTAAATGGATAGGATTATAGGCATAAGTCACAGACATTCACTTCAAAAATAATATCTTTTTGCTGGTTGGATTGTTGAACTTAGTAACATTTTCTAATTGAGAGAAGTCAGTCCTTTTGTTTACCACCATTACCACCTTCTCCTCCTCCTCTGTCTCCACAGTAATAAACAAAAAGCGCAAGTGGTTGAGCATCAGCCGAGCAAGCAAGCTGAGCAAGCACAAGGCTTTGAGTTCAAACCTGGTACTCACCAAATGTACTTTCTCTAATATGAGACCCGACAAATGGCTCCTCTGCTCTTTGATAACATGAAATATCATATTCTTTAGAATATGTGATTTGAAGCAAGATTACTAGATCATGTTATAGTTCTGTTTTTAGTCTTTTTTGGGGGGGGGGTCCGGTCGTGGGCCTGAACTCTGGGCCTGGGCGCTGTCCCTCAGCTCTTCAGCTCAAGGCTAGCGCTCTACCACTTGAGCCACAGCGCCACTTCCGGCATTTTTCTCTTTGCTTATGTGGTGCTGAGGAACCGAACCTAGGGCCTCAGGCATGCAAAGCAAGCACTCTACCACTGAGCCACCTTCCCAGCCCCTTGTTTTTAGTCTTTGTAAAGAATCTCTGCACTGTTATAAATGTTAGTGGTAATATCATTTTATATTCTCATCAATGCCCCATGTTCCAATTTCTCCACATTAGGGCCAACATTTCCTATTTTTGGTGGTGGTGTTCTTGTTTTGACAATAGTACCCTATTAGATATAAGGTGGTATCTAATAGTGTGTGTGTGTGTGTGTGTGTGTGTGTGTGTGTGTGTGTGTGCGCACGTGCGTGCATGCACCAGTTCAGGGTCTTCAATTCAGGGTCTTCAGCTCTCCCTCAGCTTACTTACAGTTGGCACTATACCACTTTAGCCATGTCTCCACACCATAATTTTGCTGGTCTCACAGTCTTTCCTGCCTGGGCTGGATTCAAATCATCATCCTTTGCTCTTAGGTTCCTGAGTAACTAGGATTACAGATATGTTTTTGTTCTGTACTCCACTGACAGTGAGTGCTGTTGAGCTTCTTTTCAAATACTAGCTAATCATTTGAATATCTTCTTTGAGTAAACATATAGGCAAATCCTTTGTCCACTTTTTTAAAAAAGTGGGCCTTGCATTAGGCAAGATGCTCTACTGCTGAACTATGCCATGCCTCCAGACCTTTTTGGCTGAAAGTTGTTTTTGAGATGGGGTCTTGCTTTTTGCCTCTGCATGTGCCTGGACCATGACCCCATTTTTCCCCATTTTATCTGGTGTGCATCACCATACCTAGCTCCTTCCATTGTGAAAATCTATAGAACTTTCTGCATAGGCTGCCCTGATATGGCCTGCCCAGAAATATCTGCTGAAATCCTCTTGATCTCAGCCTTTCAATGTAGCTAGGATGACAAGCACGTACCATCAGGATGAGCTATTGGCTGAGAAGGGTATCTGGTTAAATTTAACGTGACCCTCCTGATTTTAGCCTTCCAAGCAAGTGTGAGGCTCTGAATTCAAAGAAGAAGAAAGGGGAGGAAGAAGAAAAAAACAAGAGGAAAAGAAGGAGGAGGAGGAGGAAGAGGAGAAAAAGGACAAATACAATAGATGAAGTCATTCATTAACAATGAATTGGTTTCATAAATTAGCCGACAAATAGGTTAAAAAAACAGGACCAAGCAGCACAAAGAAAATGTAACATAAAAAAGAAATATTTGAAAAAATGTTAATGCTTACTTATCAGTAAAGAAAAAATAAAAACAACTGAGCACCAGTGGCTCATGCCTTTAATCCTAGCTACTCAGGAGGCTGAGACCTGAGTAGCATAGTTTGAAGTCAGTCCAGGCTGAAAAGTCCCAATGAGACTCTTATCTCCAATTAACCACCAGAAAAACAGAAACGGTGTTGTGGCTCAAAATGGTAGACCACTAGCCTTAAGCAAGAAATCAAGGACAGTGCCCAAGCCCTGAGTTCAAGCCCCATGACCAACAACAACAAAATAAATAAATAAAAACATACCAAGGAATTTTCACCTCTTAGATTTTTAAACTATAAAAACACAGTGGTAATCACAGTATTCAGAAACAAGTTCTCTTCAAACACTGTAGCTATTCAGGAGACTGAGGTAAGATGGTAACGAGTCTAGGAATTTGAGATAACCTAAGCAACACAACAAGACTATGTTTTGAAGGAAACAAAAAACACATGCAAATACAACCAAATCAAAACCAAACAAAAGGTTCTGTACATGGCAATGTAGCAAAACATATATTTCACAGTTATAATCTCAGAAAATCCATAAAAATGCAGATCAGATAGAACCCCGTGGCTTATACCTATAATTCTAGCTACCCAGGAAGCTAAGATTTGACAATCGTGGTTCAGAACCAGTCTGGAAAGACAAATCTGAGAGTTTCTTATCTCCCAATAAGCAGCAAAAAGCTGAAAATGGAGGCACGCATGACTCAAGTGGTGGAGCACCAGCTATGTGTAAGAAAGCTCAGGGAGAGGATGAGGCCTTGAATTCAAGTCCCTCCCAAATGTGAAGACAAGTAAGTTAAGTTTCCACCCTACCAGTAGAAACAGATAAAGGTCTTGGGGGAACACAAGAAGGGATGTTTAGTTAGCACCTGCTCATAACCAGGCCTTACCCTGTTCTATGCTCTTGAAGAGCAGACCTTTGAGGCACCATCAGTCTTAAACCCCAAGTCTAATGGACTAGCATCTATTGCTACCATCAATTCAGGTAAAATTGCATTATCACAGAACTGCTTGTTGTTCACTTCTAGTTCTTCAATTTTCTGAGGGTTTCTTACAAGCCAGGAACTGGCTTGTAGGTAAGGTCTTCAGGACATATAGATGTTTTCTACAAGCCAAACATTAGGCCAAACATGTTACATGCATTATTCTCGCTACTGTCTGGAAAGCTTTTGGCAGTAGGTGACATTACCCCTTATTGAGAAAAGAATACTGTGGCTTTGGATTCAAAAACTTTCCCAAACCTAAATTATTATTGTATTTAATGCCCTCATCAATTTCCCCTGCTCCACTGAAATATATTCAGTTCTTCCAGACCCTAAATGCAAAAATAATGGAGAGATTAGAAATGAAGGAAGGAAGTCATGGGGAGAGGTGGCCTAGCAGCACAATAAGCCTCACCAGAAAGCTGTGTGGTAAGCTTGGACAAGAAATGGTATCTGGTCTCACATGATAAAGCTTCTAGAAAACCCCAGTAATGTGACATTCTGTCTTTGTCTTGTGACTTGTGAGCATCAAGAAATGAAACTGGTTTGCCTTTGCCATCAGTAGAATCAAAAAGTGATAGATATTTGGAGATGGCATTTTGGATAATGTTTAGATTGACTTGTAAGTTTGAAGGTAAATGAGAGAACTTTCTGTAGACACATAAAAGCTGAAGATGAGGAAGCCTAGAGTCCTAACCTCCTGTGTCTTCCCGTGGAAGATAATAGCTACTGAGGAATTTAGGGTTGCGGAGGGGAGGGAGGGAGGTGGACGTGTGGCTCAGGTAGTAGAGTATCAGCCTATGAGCAAAAGCAAGAGTCAAACGCAGAATTCAAGTACTGATCTTAGACAAGAAAAGGAAAAAAAAATTATGGGAAGACACACTTAGAGTGATCTCCAACTTTGAGATTCTGGGGTCTTCACAGTGTCTAGATGCTAGAAAAAAGAATGTACAATTGTGCTAATTGTAGAAAAATCAAACACAATACAAAGGAATTTTAAAACACCAAAATCCTTTAAAATCTTATCATTCAGAAATTACCATTGTTACTATTTTAAGAAATTCTAGATGTATACATTTGTGCACATATGTACACACATGTGTATGTATGCATGAACAGAAGAAACAATTTGTATTGTTGTTATATAGTCATTTTCAACTTGAAGTATATCATGAGCATCTTTCCTCATCCATGAAAGCACATGTTCCAAATTGTTGTATGATAGACTAGTATTCCATTGGTTAACTTGAGCAATTTATGAAAAAAACTGCATTGTAAGCTTTTCTCAACATTGTATCAGTTAAGTAGTTTTCATAATTGCAGGTTTGGAAACATGCCCAACATCCTCTAAAATTTTGGAGATAGGATTATTTGGCCAAAGATATGTATATTTCAAATGTTGGCATGTAATTTATGCCAAAATATATGCCATGGAAATTCTGCCAGTTTACCAGTTGAAAGTTCTTCAAGTGTATTCACCTGGGTTTCTCACTGTGTAACATGTCGTGGAAAAGCATAGATCTCATTAAAAAAATCACACACATTCAATTTTGTTTACTCTAAGTGATATTTTACAATCAGTATAAAATAAAAATTATAAAACTCAGGAGTGAACACAGCCTGACCAGATAGCTGTGTGATAAGCCTGGACAGGAAATGGGCCTTGCAGCATAGGGTTTCCTGCATTTACTGGTCACTTGGTTGTGGTTGCTACAGAAACTGTATTGACCTCCACCTGGACCAAATTTGGTTTGAATGTTGACATTGATGATGCCCCTCCACCCCTACATGGAAGTTTCTGTCTTATAGAGTGAGACTTTCTAAGGAAAGGTCAGTCTTTTCAAGATGGTGTAAAAGTAACTTCAGAGCATGATGTAAGAAGACTAGTGGCCTGTGGATTCTGTGATACAGGGACTGCTGTGAGCGGTCCTGCGCAGACGCAGTGACCGGTGGGACTGACAGGACAGTCTCTGTTATCAGTCTGACCAGCTTGCTCACGTGGAATAGGAAGAGAGAGGGAGGGGTGAGGCTTAAGCCATGAGTGGTTCAAGATCACAGGTATGGCATATGACTCATCCCAGGCACTTAGAAAGCCACACATTGTCAGAAAATGCAGCTGCATAGGCTATGTCTTCTAGCCTTCCACCTCAACTGACAAGATGACCGCTGTGTTATAACTTCTAGGAAGACTTCTTTTGCCTTTTAGATGAGATATGGATTTCCACTGGGGGACTGATAAAACAGGCATTCGATCATGGAAGGCTTTTAGATTTTTGACAGAACTGATAAGTTGCATCCTGCTGGTCATATCCAGATTTGGATATTTGATTTAGTCAATACCTATCAGCGCCCTGTGATAAGTGGAGATTTTTTTTTCTTTCAAGAACCAAAGACTCACTAAAGAAATGTCAAGATCTATGTATGCAAAATCAACTTCATCTCACTTATATAATCACAAAAAATTAAAAATGCTTTTGTTCACATAGTTTTAATATTTAAAATGGGATATATACATCTATAATTAATTATAAAATTATAATATTAACAGTGATACATTATGACTATGGTGAGGTATAGATAGATATGTAACATTTACATTTGCTGCTGGGCATTTTTTCTTTCTTTCTTTTGTTGTAGGGCTTGAACTCAGGGCCTGTGTGCTGTCCCTGAGCCTCTTTGTGCTCAACTACTTGAGCCACAATGCCATCTCTGGTTTCTTGAGTGGTTAATTGGAGATAAGAGTCTCAAGGGGACTTTTCATCCCAGGCTGGTTTCAAACCACAATCCTCAGATTTCAACCTCCTGAGTAGCTAGAATTACAGGAGTGAGCCACTGGTGTCTGGATCTATTTTAATTATAACTATTTCACAAAAGATGTTTGGGAGTAATACATACTTACATAGTAAATTCGAAAAGTAAAGAAAATCGTTATATCAAAACGTAACGGAGGTGAAATGGGGCATGGCTATGTGCATGTGCTATAAGTGAGTGCTTCTGTTTCTTAGCATTTCTCAGACATTCCCAGAGCATTTCCCTAGCATGCTCCAGAAGTTATGAAAAGCTATGACCTGGCAGGAGATGTCAATGCTCTTGAGGTTTCAAACTGCTCAGATGTACATTTGGCTCAGGTTGCAAAGTCTTGAGAGTTACTGGGAACAGAACCTTCCAGGACAAGGACTGTGACGACATTCCAGACTCTGTTGTTAGAAACAGTGGGTTTTGATAGAACTCGAAGCCTTTTAATCAACCCTGATGGAAACTCAGGTTTAAAAAATAAAAATAAAAAAGCAAACAGGGCTCCATTCCAAGAGGAAAGGGCTTAGGTGATGGGAGAGAAAAGAGCAAAGATCCAAGATAGTTCTGTCAAGTACACACATTGCAGCCTCTGACAAATGGAGAATCAGATCATCTGAGGTTATTCAAGCAGAATCAACCACCCACCAGTATCTGTGAGTAAATTCTGGTCACTTAAGTGAATCATATTCCTGCTCTAGAATTTCTGAGATTCTTAAGATTTATTTCTTCAGTCCTTATTTGTATGGGGCTCCTCTTGAAAGGATCTAGTAACTAGAGGTTTAAAGGAAGAAGACAGAGCAAAGGAATATACTGAGTTGCTTCCTCCAAAACTTGATGTGTCTTCTAGAACCTTAGAATGATACATTATATAGAAATATGAGGAAGGTAAGTAAAATATCCCACTAATGCCAGCTTTTCAGGATGGGAAAAACTGGCTTTTTTTAAATCAAAGTGGGTTGCTTTGGGCTAGTGGCTTAGCATTTGTTTGTTTTGCTAAGACAATACCAGCAAGTAAAGAAAGGAAAAGGGGAACTACTTTGGGATAAGGAGTGAATTTTGAAATGTAAGGATTTGTCTTAATTAGTTTTTCTAAGAAACACCTCAGAATACACATCTCACATTGTTTAAGAAATACCAGAGGAAGCCGGGCGCTGGTGGCTCATGCCTGTAATCCTAGCTACTCAGGAGGCTGAGATCTGAGGATCACAGTTCAAAGCCAGCCTGGGTAGGAAAGTCCGTGAGATTCTTATCTCCAATAAACCCCTAGAAAACTGGAAGTGGCGCTGTGGCTCAAGTGGTAGAGCAGTAGCCTTGAGCTGAAGAGCTGGGGGACAGCACCCAGGCCCAGAGTTCAAGCCCCACAACTGACCAAAAAAAATTAAAAAAAAAGCAATACCAGAGGGTATGGGTATGTTTTGGAGATTGTCTGTGTACTATTACCTTTATTTCAAAGTCATTTAATAGTCACCATATGCAAAGACATCTTACCTTCTTCAGCCTAGCCAGTTGCAAGCACATTATGAAGATGAGTTCAACCAATCGGAGGAGAGTGGTGGGGTCTGCTGTGTTAGGGATAAATAGGGAGCAGCCTGCCTCCTCTGTGTGCTTGCTTGCCAGATTTTCGGCTGGTAGCTTACCCTTCTGTGCAGAAGTAAGTTTTGCCTTGCTGAGACAATTCTTTGTTTTTCTGTCTATCATGTGACTTCTGGTGGTTCTTGGAGAGTATACTTATAACAAAATGAAGGCATGAGCCATGGCATGCAAGAACTATCTAGCCTCAGCTGAGAATAAGATTGAAATATGGTGTGGTAGATTAAATTCATGAATCTGAAGTCATTCTGGGGTAAGGCTGGTCTTTATTCCAATAGACATACTGTATGTCATTATAAGAATAGAAGAGGCTGACAGGAACTGTCTCTATGACAACATAGGCAAGTTGGAGAGCACCATGTGAAGACAGGATGTTAACAGAAATAGGTTTCTTTTTGAGATTCTAGCCCAGTAGCTTCTTGTTTTAGGGAAAATATTCAGGGTTAAACTAAATTTCTTCTTCCAAGGACACTTAGTCTGTTCATCTAAAGCAGATTGAATGAGAAAAAATAGTATTACCAAGGCCAGCCCAGGCAAAAATGCAAGGCTCTATCAGAAAAATAGTTAAAACAAAAAAGGTTAGGGGTTTAGATCAAGTGGTAGAGGCCCTAAACTCAAACACCAGTACCAATGTCCACCTCCCCCACCAAAAAAAAAAAACCAAAGTCAGTGAAGATAATATTCTAGCCAGGCAATGGTAGCTCATGCTTGTAAACCTAGCTGCTTAGGAGGCTGAGAAGTGAGGATCATGGTTCAAAGTCAGAATAGACAAGGAAAATCTGTGAGACTCTTATCTCCAATAAACTATGTGGGAAAAGCCAGAAGTGGTACTGTGGTTCAAGTGGTAGAGTAATAGCATTGAACACAAAGAGGCTCAGGGACAGCACCCAGGCTGAGTTCAAGCCCCACAACTGACCAAAAAAAGTATGTATGTATGTATGTACAAAGCATGACCTAACTCAAATAGTAAAACTGAGGAAAATCATTCCCCTACCAAACTGGAAGTCCAGAAGAAAGATGGGGTCCTAGTAAAAATTTGATGTGCCCTAGATCCAGACTTGTATTCTCTCTCTCTCTCTCTTTCTTTGCCTCTGTCTCTCTCCTTCCCTCTCTTTCTCACCCCATCTCTTTCCCTCTCAGATCCTTATCTGACCCTCAGGCTAAGGTTCCTGTGATCCCAGGATGACTAAGTGTTCTGTCAGACAAGATACCTGCCACCCAAAGTGAGGGACAATCTTGTCTGGAATCTCATATATAAGCCATGGTGACAAGCTCATCCCTAACTATGACAATTACAACTTTCTTCTCCATTTTCCAGAAATCAGAGCCACAAAAGTTCAGCAATTTTCTAACAGTTTGCTTCTCTTCTTTCACTTTTTCATCCTCTCCTTCTTCTATGCTCTCCTTTACCCCCTTCTCCTCTTAATCTTTCTCCTCTTTCTCATATTTTCCTTCTCCTTGTCATTCTCCCTCTTCTCCTCTTTTCTCCTTTCATTCACTCATGCCCTTCATCTCTATGGTAGAAGTCTATAACTCATCTTGCACTAGGGGGTGTATGCTTGTCACAATCAAAAATGGCCAAAGAAGTAAGGTTATGTTCTATAAACATAGAGCTAGCTAGTCTGATATTTCCATGAATGGGAGAAGAGGATTCCAATGTGAGAAATCATAGTTGTTATTATATGCAGCCCAGATAGATACTCAATGCGTGGCACAGAATCATAATAACATGGGTATGCAAGAACAAAATTTTCAGCACAAACAAACATAGACATTTATATAATTAGTATTAAATATAAGAACCCAGGTTCAGATAAAAATTTCAATATTTATTTCCAAAAGCTATGAGTTAATTCATGATCAAAATGCCATGACTATACCTAAAATATCAACAGTAGTTTCTTGGAATCATCTAATAGCAATACTTAAATTTCCTTTTATTTTCCTGCAGTGCTAGAGACTGAACTCAGGTTTTGCACCATCTCAGCAAGTTCCCTACCACTTAAGCCACACTCTGAATTCTTTTGTTTTTATTTTATTATTTTTATGTGTGTCCTGAGCCTTGAACTAAGGGCCTGAGTGCTTTCCCTGAATGTCTTTTTGCTCAAGGCTAAGCTATCTACCACTTGAGCCACAGCCCTACTTCTGAATTTTATGGTAGTTCTTAGTGGAGAGAAGACATCTGAAGACAAGATTAAAGAATTATTATGTTCACATCGCAATTAAGAAACAATAACTAATTATTACTACAATATCCAAGATTTGGAGGAATAAAACTTATGAATCAGTGGTATAGAAAAGTGTCCTGCTATATAGACTAATGATAAAAATCAAATTTTCAATGAAAAGGAAATGGAAATGGGAAATGTAAGAACCCTGGGAGATAATTAAAAGACCAAATGTACAAATGATAGGCATAGGTGAAGGAGTAGAGGAAAAAACATAGTCAATAAAATAATAGTAGAAAAATTCAAAAATCTTTATAAAGAGATATTCATCCATGTATGGCACATTTTTAACACTCCAAAATAAAAAAAACACCTACTTATATTATACTTAAAACCATATATGGAATAAGTAAAGGATATTGAAAACTTCAAGATACAAGTGTCAAGTCACCTATTTGAATAATAGCAGCCTTCTTAACAGAAGCATTAAAAGCAAAGAGGTCATGAAATGACACATGTCAAGCCCTGAAAGAAAATAAATTTCAACACAGAGTATTGTATCCAGAAAAGATATACTTTATAATTAAATAAAAAATTAAAAATAGTCCTTAGATAAAAATAAACAAATTTATAACATTCATAACCACTAAAGTAGAGCTACAGAAGATACTTAAAGGAATCATACACACACACACACACACACACACACACACACTTAAACACACACAGAAGAGGAGGATAAATGCAATCATGAAAATATGGGAAGGAATAAATTTCACTAAACAAGAAGGCAAGAAAACAAGGATTAAGGGAGAATCAAATACCGCAAAACCAATAAAATGGCAATAATTACTACATAACTTTCAAAAATAACTGAATGTTAATGATCCCAAGTCTCAAATCAAAATGCACAGACTCTTTCTGGAAAAAAAAAACCCTAAAAACAAAATGATTGGCTGCATGACCCAAGTAGCAGAGCATTTGCCTATTAAGCACAGGACCCTGAGTTCAATCTCAAATACTACACAGCAAATAAACCAAGACATGAAAGTAGAAAGAAAACTGTACATGAAAGCAGAAAGGAGACCATATAGGAAGAGGAAGGGTACTGTCAAGAAAGGGAAGGGAGCCAGGCCCCCAGTGGTTCACACCTGTAATCCTAGCTACTCAGGAGGCTAAGATCTGAGGAGGTTCAAAGCCAGTCTGTGAGACTCTTTATCTCCAATTAATCACCAGAAAACCAGGGTTCAAGCCCCATAACTGATTTTTTAAAAAAGGAGAAGGGCTGGGTGATGGTGGCTCACACCTGTAATCCTAGCTGCTCAGGTGGCTGAAATCTGAGGATCACGGTTCAAAGCCAGTCCTGGTCCTGGAAGGAAAGTCTGTGAGACTGTTATATCCAATAAACCACTAGAAAACCAGAAGTGGTGCTGTGGCTCAAGTGGTAGAGCACTCTCCT
Organism: Dipodomys ordii; assembly: GCF_000151885.1. Taxonomy (NCBI): domain Eukaryota; kingdom Metazoa; phylum Chordata; class Mammalia; order Rodentia; family Heteromyidae; genus Dipodomys; species Dipodomys ordii. The sequence continues at coordinate 8,958,993 of NW_012267273.1, read as the reverse complement.
TGAGCTGAAGAGCTGAGGGACAGCACCCAGGCCCAGAGTTCAAACCTCATGACTGACAAAAAAGGGGGGGGGGCGAGGGAATATGATAAAATGTTTCATTTTGTGTCATTTCATGGAAAGATGGAGTTCCTACAGCCTTTGGATACAGAATATGAGGTGTGGGTCCCGCCCTTTCAAATGTTGCATCATTTCTGAATAATATGTGGGTGTGCTCTTCAGTAAATCTGAAGTATTCATCCCTCCACTCCCTTTCACTCCTGTCACACACCCTTAAAGAGTAATTCAATTTGTTTCTTCAAGTCTATCCTTACAATTTCCACCTGGAAGCAGGACAAAGTAAAATTAGGCTTAAATAAGATGAAAAAGAGAAAGAAATAGCCATTTCCACCAGTGGCTAAGAGCATCTGCACAGGAAGGACTTTCTTCCCCTATGTGACTAATTTCTTTCAATTGATGTTTATATTTTTTATGGCATTTGACCAGTTGAAACTCCCACTATTTCAAATGTCTGTCATGTCTGGACATATCAGCATCCAAATGTGTTTTGAACATCCATTCTGAGCTGAGCCTAATCAGAGGCAGCTTCAACATAAAATGTGTCAATTACAGAAAAATCAATGGTGTGATCCTAGGAAAGAATACCTAGCTGTAGCATAAGCTGTAACACAATTTTCAGGAACTGGACTTCAGCAATGCAGCCCCAGCCACAGAAATATTACTGATTCTACTACATCCGCAAATTCTCACTTAACTTTTTTGTTTTTATTTTTTGGTTTTATTTTATTGTTATTTTAAAGATGATGTACACAGGGAGTCAGTTACATAAGTCAGGTAATGAGTACATTTCTTTCTGAAAAGCGTTACCTCTCCCCTCCTTTTCTCCAACTTTTTCCCTCCTGAACTCCTCTCCCCCAACAGGTTGTATAGTTCACTTTCCACATAGTGTCTAGTAAGTATCACTGCTGCATTTGTTCACCGTTTGTCCCGTCATTCCTTTGCTCCCTCTTACACTCCCTAAAACATAAAAACTTATATACAAGACAAAAGGTACAGAAACAAAATACCAACAAAGAGAAAAAAAGCAAAATAATTTTAAAAAACTTGTTTCCATTTCTTGGACTCCTTTTCAATAAACATCATCTTATATGATCATATGCACATAACTATTGAGCCTTTGTGATCCTCTCCTAAGAATATCCTCCTGTGGTCTTACTGTGTGAATGTCTAGAGTCCTGTATAACTTACCATGTCCAAGTGTATTTTTTTTTTGTCTTTTACCACCCATTGTGTTTATTTGTAGATTTATAGGCACGTCTAATTACAACAAATGAGGGAAACCATGCAACCTATATTACTTTGGGTTGGGCTTACTTCACTTAATACAATTTTTTCCAAGTCTTTCCATTTCTTTATGAATGGTACAACTTAATTATTTCTGAGGAAAGCATAGACTTCCACTGTTTATATATACCACATTTTCTTAATCTATTCTTTCACCGAGGGGTCCCATGTCTTGGCTATGGTAAATTATGCTGCAGTGCTGGTAGCTTTAGTGACCTTGTCTGTGGTCTATTGGATAAATGCCTATGAGTGGAATTGCTGGTTCACAGGGATGCTTTATGTTTAGTCTTCTGAAGGACCTCCATACTGCTTTCCAGAGTGGTTTGCATTCCCACCAACAGTGTAGTTCCTTTTTAGCCACATCCATGCCAGCATCTGTTATTGTTAGTTTTCTTGATAATTACCATTTTAACTAGGGTGAGGTAGAATGTTAATGTTTTGATTTGCATTTCTTTATGGCCAGAGATGTTGAACATTCTTTGTGTGTCTGTTTATCATTCTTATTTCTTCTTTTGAGAAGTCTCTCTTTAAATCTTTAGCCAATTTATTAACTGGGTTGTTGTTTCTTTGAAAGTTTATATTTGAAGGGGGTAAATTTTTTGAGCTGAAAATATATTTTAGATATGGGGCCCTTTTTTGATGCATAGCCATTCTGTATTCTCCCATTCTGTCTCATTTAACTTTTGTGAGTCACATTTGGGCCATTTCTAGGTCAAAATATCTTGGTCACCTTATTACCCACTCCTTTCTCACTTCCTGAGATGCAAAATTGAACCCCAGAGAGTGAGTGAGTACATCTCATTTGGACACCACTGGAGGAAGAGGTATTTCCAGGGGCCCCTTCAAGCCTGCCACTTCTACTTTCTTCCTCAAAGCTATCCCTAGAACCAGAACTGGACTTCAAGTTGACAGCAAAGCTAAAACACAACAAGCTGGGTCTCCATTGGACCCACCTTACTATCACGACCCTCTGACCAAGCAAGAGTGTGAAATCTTGCTGCTTCAGGAAGGGATAGATGGCAACTTTCTGATATGAGATTGTGAATCTATACCAGGGACTCCTGTGTCTTTATGTCACATAAGTAACCTCATCTTTTGACATAATTGAAATCTGATATTGGGATAATGATGGCAGCCACATAGTCAGGGAATTATATTTCACTCTAGCCCCCAAAGAGTTAGACCCTGCCAAAAACAGACAGAAGGAGTGTGTCTACAGAGCTCTTCTACTTGCTCTCCTCTCCTAGTGTAAATGCCACATAAACAGACCTTGTGGCAGCAGAAGTCAAGTTGATGGGGAAGGAAAGAGCTTTAGGAAGCTTCCAGAAATATAGGAAATATAGGAAGTTTAGTATCATCCCCTACATTAGAGATGTCTTTATTTGATACAGAGAACACTGTGGACCCTTTAAGAAGTTTCAGCCTAAAAGGCTATGTATTCTGTTGCTTCTACTTGCCATGCCAAAATGCTAATAACATTTCACATTTTGCTAGATTTGTAAAGGACTTCACCGCACATCATTTCCTTTCATCCTTATTGTGGTATCTGGAGGCAAGTATAAACAGTCGCCATTTTACTGGTGAAGATAGAAATCTGTGTTTTCAAATGACTTTTTATGTTAAAACTCAACTGGTATTTCTAGAATCTGAGTTAAATATGAAAATTCAGAGAATCAGAGCTACCTTGCTGAGGAAAATAGTTTATGCTTAGTTTAGAAAATAACTGTGAGCACATATCTGTGAGAACTTCCTAAGTTTATCTATTTTCTTCTTTGTAAAAGTACTCAATACTGAATCCTTTAATTGTCCTATTACAAGTATTCTTGTTTTAAAAAAAGAAGTTTAATGACACTTGTTAATGCATGGCAAAGAAGACTTTATTCAGGACCCTCAGGATAGGTATAGAGATCTTGAAACGAGAACTCTTTATGGAGGAGAGATTGCACTAACTCCCAATACAGTATGGAGACAAGTAAGATTTGTAACCACGAACCAGGGGCAAAGGGGTTAATGGATGAAACACTAAGAGTAAACCTAAGGGGTAAGGAGAATTATAGCTAAACGGAATAGAATTCTAGTTAGCTAAATAATAATTGATAATAAGTTGATAATAAATAATCAGCTAAACCAATAGAATTCCAGCTGAAGACTGGCCACAATAATCAGTTATCATCTAAAGTATGTTAGAGGATAAAGAACTTATTTAGAAATTGAGGGTCATCAGGTGTTAAGGATAAGCAAAGATACTTGATAAAACTGGATTTTATAAGGAAGTACAGAGGCCTAATCAGAAAACAGTCTAAAACCTGGTCAAGCAAAGAATCTCTGACAGTCTATGAATGAGTTTTTGTACCTCTTCCACTGTAGGGCTAAGAAAATAAAAGTTAAGTTCACACTAATAGATACACAGATATGCCTTTTTCTTTAAATGGTGTTGGAGATACAGGTGTAAGAAAGATAGCCTTAAGGATATCTTACGTTTTCAAGTTGCAAGTGATAGTGAGAATGCTTATATGTAAATGTATGTGTATATGTAAATGAGAAAATATGTATATATACACACAATATATATGTATATATGTATATGTGTATACACACTATATACATGTGTATATGTATACATGCACACATTATATATACATACACACATGCACACACACACACATACATATATATATATACATACATATATACACACATATAGTTTATCTCCACAGATTCGTGTACTGGAAGCTTGGTCTCCACTGTAGCCTTTAAGATGGTGGCTCATATTTCTTAAGAGACTCTGAGTTAGTTCTTACTGGTGGATAGTTTTAAAAGCAACACTGGCCAACCTCCCATGCTTGTTCAAGCTCCCCATCTCTCTATGTATTTACTTCCTCTGCTGTGTACTCCCCTCATGATGGGCTGCATAAACCCCTCCGTTTACAGATTTCCAGGATTTTCAGGCATTTTGTTATAGTTATGGAAAATGAACTAATACAGTTGAATTTCCCCCAATTTTGTGGTACTGAGTATTGAACTCAGGGCCTTACACTTGCTAGGCAGGTGCTCTACCACTTGAGCCACACATTTAGCATCTTTTTGCATTGGTTATTTTTTTTTGTCAGTGGTAGGGCTTGAACTCTGGGCATTGTCCCTGAGCTTTTCAGCTCAAGGTGAGTGCTCTACCACTTGAGACACAACACCACTTCCAGTTTTCTGGTGGTTAATTGGAGGTAAGAGTCTCATGGACTTTCCTTGTCCAGGATGGCTTTGAACCATGATCCTCAGATCTCAGCCTTCTGAGTGGCTAAGATTATAGGCATGAACCACTGGCACCCAGTTCTATTGGTTATTTTTGAGGTAGAGTCTCACCTTATGCCCTGACCAGCATAGAATGCTCTGATAGCATGTGAATCTCTTACTTGTGCTTCTCCATACTGCTGAGGATGATATCTATCACAGGGTGCGGCTGTGCCCAGACATCATGCTTCCCACATAGCCAGGATGATTGGCATGCACCATGGTGGCCAGTCATTGATTGAAGTCTTGTGAAATTTTATTTTTCATTCTCCATGGGCAGGCCACATATACCCTGATTCCTGCTATCTGTCTCCCAGCACACCCAGATAAGTTCTCCTTTTGCATTTGTACATTCATATCCTTTCACCCGTGTTCAGTTTGTTGTGTCTTCTAAAGTCTGTATTTGATAGCACAACATTTTCCAAAGAAGATGCACATACAAAAAAAGACTTGTATACAAACGATTTCAGGAAACAGCTGAGGTGGGGGCAGATAGGTATGGAGACAAGAACGCACTAAAGATATGCCAGATATAGAACAGAGCTTCACTTGGACTGCAGATCTTTTTTTTTTTTTTGGGTGCTGGTCACGGGGTTAGAATTTAAGGCCTGGGTGCTGTCCCTCAGCTTCTTTTACTCAAGGCTAGGACTCTACCATTTGAACCATAGTTTTAATTTTGGCTTTTTTCTAGTTTATTGTAAAGTCTCTTAGACTTTCCTGCCTGAGCTGGCTTTGAACTATGATCCTTAGATCTCAGCCTTCTGAGTAGCTAAGATTACTACCAGCACCTAGCTAAATGTGATCCTTCTCATAGTTTGAAAATTAATGTTCGTTCTCAGGTGCTCTGTGGTGTGGTGAGTCAGTCCAGCTCAGGTATCCAAAGCAAAGGTCATTAAAATAGTAATAATACCACCACCAACAACAACGACAAATCCAGTGGAAAAACAAGAAGAAATATTTGTTCATTTCCTGGGCATGGTCAGACCTCACCATCTCCCTAATCCAAACCAAGTCACCAAAAGGGAAATTCTGATGCATCTTATGTCATAATTCTCATCATAGACTTAGTAAAATCCTATTCTGGCCTCCCCAATTTTGTTGGTCCAACAATTTCTTGAAGGCTGTCATATGTCAGGCCTTATGCTAGACACTCAGGTAATGATGAAAACATGGACCAGAATCCAGTGGGGGAAAAGCAAGAAATCAATAGATACTGTGATGTGTGTGAAAACTGTGATGATTGGACTATCTCAAAACACATGAGGGCAGAAAGCAAAGATTAATTTGTCCATTAAGGGCTAGAGTGCCTGACTAGAGCTAGAGCTGAAATGTCAGGCAGGAACAGAGGAAGGCTACTGTAGATGGGTTATGGGAAAGATTCCTCTGATAGGTTCAAATAAACCAATTCATTCTCCAATGTATAAACTCATCTTAGTCCACTTTGTGTTGTCAAAACAAAATAACAAAGTCTGGGTCCTTTATAAAGAAAATGGATTTGTTTAGCTCACAGTTCTGGAAGGGCATGAACATGGCATGGTTGCTGGCTGCTGGGGGAGGAGGAACCTCATAGCAAATTAGCATCATGTAGTAGAATGTGTTCCAGACAGAGAAGTTAGGTGGCAGGAGATCAGTAGATCCAGCATTAGAAGGTACCAGCACCTCTCAATACAGTGGTACTGGAGAAAAAGTTTCTATCGCATAAAGCTAAGACATACAAACCATAGCAACCTATGTAAGCAAATCTAACATTACTCTTATAACACACATATTAGGCTGTCTGCTCACTCCTCTGTAAATAACATCCATGGAGATGTTTTCTGTGAGACCACCATCAGGCTAAGCATGTTTTGTGTGTTCTCTCCTCTATCCTTTGTAAAACTTTTTGTAGAAAGTGATATTAGTCCTATATTGGGAGGGAAGAAACTGTAGCTTTGGATTTCATAAATTGCCCAAAGACAAATGGTTAATATTGTGTTTCTTGCCCTCACCAATGACCCCAGCTCTAGCAAAAATATTTTTCAAGTTGGTTATCTTGAGACCATGTTATAAAGTATCAAGCAGGGCTTTGAGTCTTAGCTGTGGCCTCTAGTATGCAGAATCTTGTCATTCTGCTTGCTAGAAAGACCAGCAGCCCTTTCCTCTTTGCTGAACTTGAATGGCAAACTGTTAACTTCCAATTGTTCCCTGACTCTAAATGAGGAGATTATGGAGAGATTGGAAATGAAGGAAGGAAGTCACAAGTTATACTCCCTAAGTAGTCTGTGGCCTAGCAGCATATAGACTGACCAGAAAGTCGTGTAGTAAGCTTGTACAGGAAATAGTATCTGATCTCACAACATGATAGAACGTCTAGAAAACCCCAACATGTGACATTCTGCTTGTGTCCTGTGACTTTGTGGGTGTCAGGAAATCGAAACTTGCTTGCTTTATCCATCAAAAGACTCAAACTATGCTCCATATTAGTTGATGGAAAGAGTTTCTCTGTGGTGTAAGGGAAAGGAGGGATTTAAAAAAAAATTTTTTTTTAATCTTTATGTTCCTTTATTGGAGCAAGATTCCTGACCGGTATACAATGATGTGTTTACTAAACAGAGACCTGTGCAGAAATTACATACTAATCCATCTTGACAGGTTTTGGTTACACTTTTGCCTATAGGTGGAATAGTTCCATTTGTAAGATTTTATACATCACAAAGCTTCCATGCTGTCCATGAATTCACCTCTGAGAAAGTGGCGTTTAATTTCAGCTCTATTTTACAGCATTAAAAAGCTTATGCATTTGGCAGCTTCTCTGTGATGCACAGGGTCTAGTCGTGGGGCCTGAACTCTGGGCCTGGGAGCTGTCCCTCAGCTCTTCAGCTCAAGGCTAGTGCTCTACCACTTGAGCCACAGCACCACTTCTGGCTTTTTTCTGCTTATGTGCTGCTGAGGAATCGAACCCAGGGCCTCATGCATGCAAGGCAAGCACTCTACCACTGAGCCACCTTCCCAGCCCTAAAGCAGAGTTTTAAAATTGATTTTGTTATGGCAAATTTCCTTTGTTCTCCTTGAGGTCCCTCCTTATTCCCCACTCCCCTAGGTGTTAGACATCCATGAGCTGCTTTCTGGTACTATAGATAAATGTGTAATTTCTAGAGTTTAATGTAAGTACTATGATAAAATATTTAATCATTTTCCATCTGATTTCTTCAAAATAATTCTTTTTGAAAGTCATACATACAGTTATTTGTGTAATTCATCTTTTCTATTGCTGAGTAATATTCCATTATAGGTATATATCATCACTTGTTTACCATTCATAGCTATTCCAAGTTGAATTGCTGTAGATATTTGTGACTAAGTATTTAAATAAACATCTGATTCCATGTTCCTGGTGAGTAAATCAGCAGTGGAATAGCTAAGTCTTTAGTTCTGTATAGGTTTACTTTCTTAAGAAACTGCTGAGTTTTCCCAAAGTGATTATACTATTTTACCACTCCCGCTGGCACTGTATGAGTTCTGATCTTTCCTATTCACACCAATTTTGAATAACCTGTCTTTTTCATAGTATCCATATTAACGAGCCTAGAGGGGCAGGGACAGAGGCAGGAGAGTATCTCCTTGTGGTTTTAATTGGCTTTTCCCTAATAACGAACAATACCTTGTATCTTTTGTGTACTTATTTGTCAACCATATAGTTTCTTTGATTAAGTGTCCTTTAAATATCTAGCATTTAAAAATTATATGATTACAGTTACTCTTATTATTGTTCTTATTGGGTTTTGATAATACTTTATATATTCAGGAAGCAAGTTCTTTATAAGTGATTCACAAATCTCTTCTCCCTATTTGGTCTCCTCTTAGGCTCCTCTTAATAGTGTACTTGAAAGAACAACATGTTCAATTTCATAAAACCCAATTTATCAATTTTTTTCTTTTGATGGGCCATGCTTTTGGAGTTAAAAAATCCTTGCTAAATTTAATCTGTAGAGAGTTTTTTTTAAGGTCCTCTAAAATTTTATACTTTCAGTTACTGTAGTCCATTCCAAACTAATTTTATATCTGGAGAAAAGTTCATATTGAAGTATAGTTTATTCAGTAACTAACTCCTCCTGTACAATGTGTAAATGTTCATTTATCTTGGCTTGAATTGCTAAGTTTCTGTGTCAATAGTGACTATATAAGTGTAAGCCTGTAACTAAGCTTCCATTCACCATTTTTCTTTCTTTATGCATATTGTGCATTCTGTTGATCACTGTTACTTCAGAAGGCTTGAAATTCGATAGTGCAGAGTTATTTTTCAAGGTTATTTTGGCCATCCTAGGTCCTTATATATATTACATTCAGTTTGCCAAACTATCATCAAAACAAGGCTTGTGTGATTGAGATAGGAATGCTTGAATCTATATCACAATTTAGGTAGAGCTGACATCTTAACAATAATGACCTTGTTGATCCATGAACACAATTTCATCCCTCTATATCTTAGGACTTCATTAATATGTTCAGAAATGTCTTGTGGGTCTTATACATCTTTCATCAGATCTATCCCTAATATTTTATATATTAGATGTTCTTTTAAACCATGTAGCTCAATCTTACATTCTCCTATTTCAGTGAAAGTTGGTAGAATAACAATTAGTTTTATATATTGGACTAGCATCCTGTAACCTTTCTACACTCCCTAAGTCTGTAATCTAGTAACAACTTGCAATTTTTTTCTGTTTTTCTACATACCATCTGCATTTAAATGTGACTATAGATTGAAAGATTGATGTGATTTATCAAAAATTTGATGTCTTGAGAAATGTATTCTGTGTACTTATTTTGATGTTGGTGCTTGGTTTGTGTATCAAGAAATCTTAGCCCTCATGAAATAACTTGAGAATATTTTCTCTTAATTTTCTAGGAAAATTTGTTTGCAACTGTTGCTGTTTCTTTTTAAAATGCTCAGAATGTATAAGTAAAGCCATCTGTGTCTCAAATGGGCAGGTCTTTAAATACTTTATTTCTTTAATAGAATTACGGCTTAATTCAGGCTATTTGTTCCTGGATGAGCCTTGGGAGTTTATGTTTTTAAGTAATTTTTACATTTAATTATTTAATTGCTGATGTCAAATTTATTAGAGCAATATTTCTTATAATATGCTCTAATTATTTTTTTAAGTTTCTGTAGAACTGGCAGTGCTTTCATTTCTTGCCCTCCTCAGATTGGCAAAGTGTCTTCTCTGTCCTTCTGATTAATCTAACTATAGATTTGTAAGTTTTATTATGCTTTTTTGGGGGAGAAGGGGCCTGGGCACTGTCCCTCACCTCTTCAGCTCAAGGCTAGCACTCTACTACTTGAGCCACAGCGCCACTTCCGGCTTTTTTCTTTTTGCTTATGTGGTGCTGAGGAATCGAACCCAGGGCCTCATGCATGCAAGGCAAGTGCTCTACCACTGAGCCACCTTCCCAGCCCTTATTATACTTTTAATAGCACTTGGCTTTCTTTATTTTCCTTATTATCTCATTTATATTTTAGTAATTGCTTTTTATTATTATTTCTTTTTTATACTGTTTGAATAGTTTTGTACATTGTCTCCCAAGGAAACACTGTACTTAATTAATTATAAAAACATAAAAGGAGTTATTTAGAAATAGTTTCATCTTTTCAAGATATTGTTTTAAAGCTTTATTAGGTGGATCAAGAGCAGACTTGAACCTACATTGGTTCCTGTCTTAGAACTAGATTAGTGTCATCTGTTGTCATGACTGAGTATGCTGATAGCCAAGAATTATGAGATGTTTCTTGTCATAACTATGAGAATGTAAACGATTTTCATCCCAGTGTGAGCACCAAAGTTTGTTCCTTTTGATCGTTCTAGGTGGTTCTTTCCCAGCTTTGGGTTCTTTCTTTACACATATGACCTATTCAAATATAGTCTTCCTTGAAGACTCAAGGAACCCCTTTCTCAAGGAATCTCTCCTCTGAATTCTTCTTCATAAACTCCAGGTATCTTTGCCTTCCTGGAGTCTTAAACTCTTCTCTCCAATGATTAGATTCTGCCACTGTGATCAAGGCAGCAAAGAAAGACTCCAAAGAAAGAAGGCTTCAGTTGTATCTAGTTATTTCTTCTTATTTTATTTCATTTTTCCTTTTCCATTGGTTTTTCCCTGGCAATCACTGACTTTGATTCTGGCACTCTGTGTCTTGTATATACATTTATCTGATTTGGGGAAGGGATGGGAAGTAACAAAATGCTGAAACGAGGACAAAGGATGACCCATTTCAACAATGACACTCACAAGACACTATGTCTGAAATGAACTTTACAACTTGGAGGAGGGGGAGGAGTAGGAGAGGGAAAGGGAGAAGGGAGGGAGAAAAAGGAGTAGATAACAATATTCCACAAGAATTGTACTCATTACCTTGCTCATGTAACTGTAACCCCTCTGTGTAGCATCTTTACAATAAAAAAGAACACCAAAAAAAAAAAAAAAAAGGAAAGAAATGTCAGAGCAAGCTAAGTAAGGAGGCCAGAAAACTTGACTAGCAGGGTAAAGTAAAAGGATAGCTCAAGTCCAGAGAATTTGGGTGTGGGTATGTCTTCTTCCTATGAGTATACCATACATTCCTTAACAGGGGTTTTGTTACAAGCTTGTTATCTTCACTTTGTTCTGACCATCTATTTGTACACAGTTACTTGCTCTTTAAACCCTCACCATAGGCCCTATCAACTCTGTAACAGTATTCTTTCTCCTGTTTTTGTTCAAAGAGATAGACTGAGTCAGCCTATATCTTCTTGTCTGAGTCTTATCTGATGTTTTCTGCCCTAGTGTTGTGACTTTAAACAATGAGAGAGTCAAACGAGGAGGCCAGAGCTATTTACTATTATTATACAGTGGCAGAATTAATATTGGTAGCAACATTTTATCATTGGTAGAGTTGTTTACTGGCCTCTGTGGGTTTCTTTGTGAAGTTGGAGGTAGGGGTGCAGAATTTACACTTATTTACCTAATCTCTCAGTGAGGTCAGTGCTCTGTGTATAGGAATTGCCTTAATATGATGTAGGAAGGCTTATAAATGTTAGTTGTTACCATTTGTAAATGTGTATACACACACGTTTATGTATTTATATATCCACAGGTGTGTACATATATTCACAGACACACATACACGTATATAAATGAATATTTGGTTTTCATCCTGTTTCTTGGCTTGGATTCCTAAAGCTCATGAGATCTCTAGAGTAATAAGCGCATCCAAGATCAGACCTGGGCCCTTGTACCAGGTGGGCAGGTTCTCTAACACAGAGCTAAATCCCAAACTTGAGAATGCTTTTTATATCCTAAAGAAATGACTCACTTGCTGGAGGTGTGGCCCAACTGCTTGAGCACTCACTTGCTAAGTGCGCAACCCTGAATACAACACCCAAAACCACCAAAAGAAAAAAAAGAAAAAAAGAAATGACTGGTAGTTGAGGATACCTATATAGCCTCATCAAAAGTGCAGGTTTCCAGGAGACTAAGGAATACTTAGCTTGACCCTCAACGTTTGCTAGAAGACTATGGGAATGCTTAGCTTTATCCTCAACTTCCCAGGGAATGGTTGAGTTGATAATTGATGGCAATGATTTCATCAATCATGCCTATATGGTAAAGCCTCCATAACCAGCAACAACAACAAGAAATAAATACCAATAACATCCCCTCACCCCAAATCCCTTTGTACAGCTACTTAAAGGTTATTTAAAAAACTGTTTTTCTAGCCGGGCACCAGTGGCTCATGCCTCAAATCCTAGCTGAGATCTGGAGATCATGGTTCGAAGCCAGCCAGAGCAAGAAAGTCTATGAGACTCTTATCTCCAATAAATGACCAGAAAAGCTGAAAGTGGAACTGTGGCTCAAGTGGTAGAGTGCTAGCCTTGAGCAAAAGAAGCTGAAGGACAGCGCCCAGGCCTAGAGTTCAAACCCCACACAATGGCACCCAAAACAAAAATTGTCTTCAACCAGCTAACCAACAACAACAAAGATAAAACATAAGGACTGGGCTCTGAGAATAGCTGCATTCATGAAGGTACTCAGAAAGTGGTGGCCTCAACTGAGGGCTCAGAAGCTCTGCCCCCGCACCCCTTTCATATGTCACCCTGGACATCTCTTTCATCAGCTCATCTGCACCCTCTGTAATATAACTTTATAGTAAATGAGTATGTGAATAAAATCTTTTCCTGAATCCTGTAAGCCTTTCTAGATAATTTATAAAACCCAAAGAGAACCTCGATTTTTAGCCAGTTGCTCAGAAGTACTGGTCAGGATCTGGAACTTGCAAACAGCATCTGAAGTAGGGGAGCAGTCAGTTCTGTGAGATGGAGCCCTCAACTTGGGAGGAGTGCCCTGACACTATCTCCAGCTTCATAATTCCAATATTTCCTTGTGATCTTTGTTGTGTGTCTCTTTTTAAGTTCAGTCTTGGCATCAGACTCTATATAAAATGTTGCCTCATCTTTTCATTTTTGTTTAACATTATTATGTATTATCTCCAGGTGGATAGTGTCAGAATCAGCTTGGAATACACCCAGCTGGTGTTCACTGTGGTATATGGGGGAAAGCCCATACATCTGTGGTCAGAAGTGTTGTGTTGAATGGTGTGTGAGAAAAAAACCAAACACACTTGACTGTCCTCCTTCTCTATAGGAAGAGGACAGGAATAAAATGTGGCAAGGCCAAAAAACAAAGACATGGCTTCTTGTTTGTTCTTATCCTAAAAGGCAAGATTAACTCAATCACATTCTCCCTTTTTCTGAGTACTTTATTTTGAAAAGTAAATTCATGCCTTTGTCTCCCTAACTTGCAGCCTAATACTTGACCTCTACAGTTCCAGAGTCACATATATAACATGAGTTAATGATAGTATATAAAAATAATGTTTTACCAGTTGTCTTTTCATTAAAAAACTGCAGAAAATTTTTCCTTTATCTGGCTTTGCATTCAGTAAGGTACGTGGTAGGTTTGGATAGCAGTGTATTTCTTTTAAAAGGTTTCCTCCTTTACCCCATCCTAAGATATTCCACCTGAAACTTTGTACTTTGGTCTGTGCAAAGCCTTGGGTGGCAAAGATGGCACGTAGGCTGCTGGTTAGAGCCCAGGGACTGTGAGGATATCATGATAATACCACTGTCCTAATTATCGTAGCTTCCCATGAAGATGGGAGACTTGAGCAATCAAGAAGGCACCAAGTAACCCCATCTACCTGTCTATCCCCTCTTTTCCCCATAAGAATCAGCCTCTGTCCCCTGTCCCATCCCACCCTCCCCAGTGCACAGAGGGAAATGAGGGATATAAACGTTAGACTATATTCATTTTAAGTCAGTGTTTTGAAAGATATAAAATCTCTTTTATCTGAATATTCAGAAGAAAATAAAATTCCAAAAAAAGAGCGAAGCACTTTTCTTGTCTTCAAAATGCTGAACTTCAACTTGGTTGCTCCTGAAGTGCTTTCCTAGTGTGTGTTTAGTGATATCACTATGCCCAGGACATTTTATGCCCAGGCTTAGAATAGATATTGGGGGTAGGAGCCACCTCTGGAACACCAGAATAACCCCATTTGGTCATCTACAACCTCTGTTCTCCTAAGCTCTGGTTGTTGCTGATAACAGAAACCAGACTTTGAATGGGGTATGATGAATTTCAGGAGTGGGATGGACAGGGTGGGTTAAGGAGTCCTGGTGCCTCAACACTGTTAGAAGTCACATCTTCCTCTGCCCTGGTTCAGTGGCCTGTGGCAAGCAGCTGTTTCTCAGCTATGGAATTGGGGAAGCACAAGTCTTCATAAAGAAATCAGCTGTTTTCCATAGAGCCAATCTCATATGACTCATCTATGCACTTAGCCTGAGGACTATGCACAGTTCTAAAAGCCATGCCCAGTATTCTTAAGATTCAAGGATTCAGTTTCTAACCTTGCAGTCTTCATACCTGGAGAGTAAACATTCTTTAGGTCATGCTTCTTGTATTGGCCATTGGAGATCATCAGAATAATAGCAACTAGGCACCTTATTACCTTATTTGGACTGCTTGTCCCACATTGATGTAGGAAAGAATGGGCCTGGTGGCCAATTGCCTCATGCTAACAAGGCATTATATTCCAAAGGTGTTCTTGTTCCAGTACAAGGGTTGAAATTTGGTGCCTTGTGCTTGCTAGCTGGCATTCTACCATTTGAGTCATTCCTCAGGTATTTTTAGGTTCTTGTGATTGGGTTCTGTAACAGGTTAGATGGTCCATAACAGGAGTGCAATCTGACTTCTTTTTTTTGGGGGGGGGGGTCCGGTAGTGGAGCCTGAACTCTGGGCCTGGGCGCTGTCCCTCAGCTCTTCATCTCAAGGCTAGCGCTCTACCACTTGAGCCACAGCGCCACTTCCGGCTTTTTTCTTTTTGCTTATGTGGTGCTGAGGAATCAAACCCAGGGCATCAGGCATGCAAGGCAAGCGCTCTACCACTGAGCCACCTTCCCAGACCCAATCTGACTTCTTTTTCTTGTCCCAAACTGGGTAACTGAGTAGATGTCCCAGAATCTATTTTTGAGGGAAAGCTGAGTCTGTGGCTATCTAAAATAGTACTAGTACCCATGCCTGTTATCCTTGCTACTCAGGAGGATGAGCCCTGAGATTTGCAGTTCAAAGCCAGCTTGGACAAGAAAGTCCATAAGACTTATTCCAATTAACCAGCAAAAAGCTAGAAGTAGCGGTGTGGTTCAACTGTGCCCGCCTTGAGGGGAAATAAGCAAGGGGAACCCAAGATCAAGCCATTATAGGCACAAAAATAAGAAAATAAAATGGCTTTTGATATTTACTACTTCAGAATCTGCCGAATGAGCCTGATGTTGTGTGGGTCACAAGTGAGATCAAGGGGTAAAATTCTAATCTGGTAAATAAAATGCTGGACTTCAGAAGGGTGATTAAAAGAAAATGACAGTAGTGAGACTTTTACATGTCTTGTTTCTGTCTCTGGACAATGACCAGTCAGTAACCACTTGGAATCTAAAGACTTTCGTAACAAAATCTGTAACTAGCGCTCAACACAGTGATATCAACTGTAAATCTCCAAAATGTTCCCAAAAGTTCTTCTCAAAGTTGCAGAAGAAATGATGGAATATTACAAGGTGAACAATCAAAGAGAAGTATTTGTGGTTGCCCTGTACTTATATCTTTGCCATTTTCCAAGGAAGGTGAGTGAAAACAGCTTCTCGAACAGCCCTACAATCTGCACGATTGGAGGTGTGGATCAGTAGGTAGAGCGCCAGCCAGTGAGCAAAATCTCAGGTACTAAGTTTGAGTTCCTGGTCTTACAATAACAACAAAATGGGATCCTCAGAATTTACTAAGGAGACCACAGAAGCCTGGCCTTCTTCACTCTACCACTACCACTCAACGCTTCCTCTCCTCTCCTTCCGTTCCCCAGCCCTTTAAACAATTTCCTTCCTTTTCCCCCTGTACCTCAAAATTTGCATTTGAAGAGTCTTAAACTATTTTCTGCAGGAGGACCTAGAAATCTCTCTCTCTCTCTCTCTCTCTCTCAAACTCAGGGCTTAGGCACTGTCCCTGAGCTTTCTTGCTCCAGGCACCTGAGTCACAGCTATATTTTTTTAGTGGTTCTTGAAGATAAGAGTTTCATGGACTTTCCTGTCCAAGCAGTCTTCCAACCTCAGCCTCCTAAGTAGCTAGGATTACAGGCTAGAGCCCTGCTCTCTCTGTATCTTTGTCTCTCTCTCTCAAACTTGCCTCACTTAAAAATTACATTTGAAAAAAACTATTAGTATGGATTTTTCATGATTAATAAGAACCTATTAAGTTTTATGGAGTTTATTGTTAATAGTGTACTTAGTTCAGTATAAAAATTCTTTGTATTAAAATGATGTATTATGTGTAGTTTTTTCATTTATACTTTAACTTGATTTTTAGACTTAGGTTTTTAAAAACTACTTTAAATGCATTTAATGTTCAGCTTCACAAAATGTTTGCTTTTCAATAAGCAATAAAATGTTGACATTATTAATTTTGTTCTAGTATCATAATCTCAATGAGATTTGGATGCATCTCAATTTTTTCTAAAATGTGGTGCAGTTATTATTAAAGACATTATAATGCCATCCATAGTTCATTACATTTCCTGTGTGATCCTGTGTGATCCTGTGGATCGCAGCCAGTATTTTGCATTAGCAAATTCTTGCATCTCCTCCAGTCTGATAGAAAGCGAGGTCCAATGGTGTTTAATGAGTGTTTGCCTGATTTATGGCAAATGGTGACATCTTTTCATGTTTACTACCACTCTCTTTGTCTTTTCCTTATTGTACACTTTGTATTAGTGTTGTAATTCTCTTCTCACAATCTATGGAGTTTTCCACTTTATTAATAGTATATTTTATTTTACTAATGGTATATATTAATAGTATATGTAGGTAAATAGAAGTTGTAATATTTAAGAATTTGAATTGATTCTTCTTTCCTATGACTTGTGTTTTTGTGAGGTAAAAATGTTTCTTCACTTGAGGTAATTAAGTTGCTCACTTACATTTATTTCTCCAAGTTTCATATTGTGTTTTTTCTATAATTAAGTCTTCAAGTATGAAGTACTTCCACACAGAAATATTAGCATTTAACAAACAACCCCTTTCCTCCCCTCCCCATCAATCCACTCTGCCAGATCTCTCATATAGGGAGCTTTCACACACACACCTGGCTATGTTACTGAGCTATTGTATGCCATTAATACTTTCTTCTGCCTTAGAACCAATATCTCATCTCAATTATAGCCTTATTTAAGAAAAACCCCTAAGATCTATTAAGTCAGGACCACCACCATATGAATACACTCCCATGTGTTTTTTTTTCTCCAAAATTGACCTAGTATTCAAAGCTTAGGCTTTTGTTCAGAGCTGACACGATCTGATTCGCAGTTTTAAAAGGACTATCTAGGACTATTCTTGTGTTAAGAATAATAATTAATGATGAGACAGAGGGAAGGCTATGCCCTTGAACAGATGAAAGGGAATGGGCTTCCAGTGGGGACAGGAGGGATTAGCTCTGAATAGCAGCATGCACAGCTCTCCTATGATAATAACTGTAGAATGAATGCAGATGCTGGAGGTATGGTGTTGACTGGGAATTGTCTATCAATTCCTTTCATCTTCTCAGAGATGCCATCAATTAAGAATGTGGATGGGAAGGCAGATGGTGGGGTTTAAGGAGAAAGGACAAGGAATAAGATCTTTTTTAGGAGAAAGAGAATGATTTCCTGGAAGCATTAAGAGCCTGTCTGAGTGTCTTCATTATGTTAAAACCAGTCTATGTGGCTGTTTGTCCCTAGTCAAGCAGAGGCAGAGCTGGATTTAATCAGGGTTCTGGTTTGCTAACTGAATAAAGAACAGTAAAGGAACAGAAGGTAATATCCTTACAATGGGGCTATAGAAGTAATGCCATAGAAATAGAAAGTGTAATAAAGAAATGCTCTTGTTTCACAATAATGCCATAGAAATAGAAAGTTGTAATAAATACTCTTGTTTCACAATAAAAATTTATTTTTAAAAAAAGAAATGCTCTTAATACATCTAACCTGCCGGACACCACAACTCAGCACACTATAGAGCACTGTTGTTTACTCTTATGATTATACCTTTGACTGGGAGCTGTGGCTCATTACCACTCCCCAGTATTGGGCAGGTGGAACAGTGTATCAAATTGGCCATTAATTCAAAATTTGAGGCACAGTATATAAATATATAATTTTTTGAAACAGGGTCTTACTATGTCTCTCAGGCTGGCCTCAACTCATGATTCTCCTACTTCTGACTCCTGACTGCTGCTATTACAGTAGGAACACCATGCCCATCGTGAAGCATGATTTTTGACTGTATGTTGCTTTCATACCATCCTAAAGTCAAGAATCAAAGTGGAGAATTCTAAACCAAACTGTGTCCCATACACATTTATCTTTTATACACACCATCACCATTGAGGCTAGAGTAGGAGGAACCATGAAAAATGGAGAAATCAATAGACTAGAAGACCATGGGTCACTGAGACTGAAGTGAAGGAAGTAAGTGAAGGACCAAGACCAAAAAGATGTAAATTTCTTCTCCTCTTTGCTAGAGCCTAGACTTCCATCATCACAACAGAGCGCCCCGTTCAGAAACCCCTTGTCTTACAAATTCCCACAGATGAAAGAGCCTAAGAGCCTCAATTTCTCATGGAGATCTGAGACAGAAAAAAAAAAACACATTGCATAGAAAATACAATGGCATTTGTTACAGAGATTGTCATAGAACAACATTATGATTCACAAAGTCCTCTTTCCACAGAAACATTTTGTCTATGCATACCAAATCTTCAGAGAAAAACAGGGATATTACAAGATACAGGTAAGAATGCCAAATCAACATGAAAGTTAGGAGAGAACTTGAGATCATCTCCTGGCCTTGGGAAATGGCCATACAAATGCATTCTAAGGGAATTTTAAGGGAAGTCCCGTGCAGGGTTAGGAATCAGATAGCAGTTAGCTTTGTCTTTCTCTGATCAAAATAAAAAGAAAACCACTATAGGGTTGGGAATCCCTTGATTGGAAGTCTTCTTTACTTAAGGCAGAGGTTAGTATTTTTTTTTTGTCAGTCGTGGGATTTGAACTCTAGGCCTGGGTGCTGTCCCTCAGCTCTTCAGATCAAGGCTAGTGCTTTACCACTTGAGCCACAGCACCACTTCTGGTTTTCTGAGTCATTTATTGGAGATAAGAGTCTCACAGACTTTCCTGTCTGGGCTGGATTTGAACCACAATCCTCAGATCTCAGCCTCCTGAGTAGCTAGGATTATAGGCATGAGCCACCAGTACCCAGCTCAGAGGTCAGTCTTAAGAAACAAGTTTCTCAGAGAAAGAAAGAGAAAAAAAGAAAGCTGAACAACAACAGGGCCTAAATTCAAGCTCTAGTACTGGAATAAAAGAAAGAAAAACTTAAGAATATTCAAGAGCCTTCAGGGATAAAAGGATACTGAGGAGGTACAGAGGTATCACATATTACTAACATACTCTAGAACTCTAATTTTTATCTTTTTGGTCAGTCATATGGCTTGAATGCTGGGCCTGGATGCCATCCCTGAGTTCTTCAGCTCAAGACTAGTGCTCTACCACTTGAGCTACAGTGCCACCTCCGGCATTTTCTGTATATGTGGTACTAAGGAATTGAACCTGGGGCTTCATGCCTGCTAGGCAACACTCTACCACGAGACCACACTCCCACCCTGAACTCTAATCATTTTGTACTTACAAAATTACAAAATTACATTTGGTTGTTCAGTGAATAAGAGCCAGACACAGCCAGGTGCTGGTGGTTCATGCTTATAATTCTAGCTATTCAGAGGGTTGAGATCTGAGGGTTGTAGTTCAAAACCAGCCTTGTCAGACAAGCCCAAGAGACACTTTTCTCTCATTAATCATCAAAAAAGCTGGAAGCAGAGATGTGGCTGAAGTGGCAAGGTGCCAGCCATAAGAGGGAAAAGTCAAGCAAGAGTGCAAGGCCCTTGGCTGGGAATGTGGCTTAGTGGTTGAATGCTTGCCTAGCACTTGCCTAGTACCACATAAACAGAAAAAGCCAGAAGGGGTGTGGTGGCTCGAGTGTTAGAGTATAACCTTGAGCAAAAGAAGCTCAGGGACAGCGCTCAGGCTCTGCGTTCAAGCCCAGGACTGGCAAAACAAAAAAGAGTGCAAGCCCTGAGTCTAAGACCCAGTACCAACACATGCAGGTGTGCACTCACATATACACACACACACACACACACACACACACACACACACACAGAAAAGAGCCAGACACACAGAAAACCTATTAGATATATCATATATATAACATAAATATTATATATTTCCCCCCAATGAAGTTTCTCCATTTATTTTGTACAGTTATCAGTTGTTGTAAAGACAAAGGAAATTAAAACTGAAAGTTCAAATACCTGTGTTAAAACACATGAGTTTCTGTGAAATGTCTGTGGAGTTGAATGCTTACACGTGAGTTGCTGGTCTCTTATTTTCAGTTTGTCAGCTCTTAGAGACAGCCCTGTAAACCACTGTTGCAAAAGGTGACACAATTCCCACACAATCGTACAGTGATGAGTGACCTTTATTCTATCTTTTGCAGACTGGGGAAGGGGTTCCAGAACAAACCTTTCCAAACTTAAAGAATTAATCTCCAACTATTAAAAACCAAACCAAGGGCTGGTGATTCACCTCTTACACCCAGTAAGCAGAACCAGCTTCTGACGAATAAGGAGAAGAATACAGTTAAATGGTATTTGTGTTCAAAGTCTTCACAAAAGAACCCTAATTCTGTCTTCACCGCGTCTCTGCTCTGGGGAATCAGTGCAAAGACAGAAATGTCCTTTTTTTGTGACGTCACCTTTGAAAACACTTCGTTCTACAAAACCAATTTCTATTTCATTGAAAAATAGTGTGTGGCCAAGACAGGGTTGTTTGGGCTTAGCCAGGATAGCAAGTGGTTTCTGGACAAATAGTTGATGGTGAATTTATCTGTGACCTAGTGCAATTCTTCTGAGTTTGAGATCAATGAATGTGTGAGCAGCTTTTCAGTGAGAATATCACTTCAACTTCCTCCCTAAGGCTTATTCTGTTCATTTTGCTTAACATTCACTAAGTATTCTTTATAAAATGATGCATGACAAATAATTTCCAATTGGCATAATGCCATTAAGGAGGATGAGAGATGGTTAGTGAATTGGAGGGCGACCTCTAGTGGGAATTCTCAGATCACATCATCAGTTTACCTTCATGTGTGAAGTCAGTCCTCTGAAAAGAGTCTGGTATCTAATCAGCACTGTACCTTTAAAAGAAAAACATTTTAAAATTACCTTTAAGTAGTTGTACAAGGGGCTTTCTTTCAACACATCAGTTTATAATGCATCTTGATCAATTTCAGCCTTCCATTGTTCTTCCCTGTTGTTTGAATTTTGAATTGAACTCAGACAGAGACAACATTCCTGGTTTCATCTTGATCTCTCCTGGTGGAAATGTATGGCTGCATTCTTACTGAAAAGGGCTACACTTATTGGGAGATGACAGTGATAAGAACCCATTTCTAACTATGGGGAGTGAGAAAGGACAGAGTCCTCAAGGGAACTGCTCCCCACTCCACACCTAGTCTATTCAGCCTGAAGCAAGAACCCCTGTAGGCCACCACAGTAAGCTTCTCATCTCCACAACAAGACAAAGCGTGGAATTCTAATAACTAAAATAAAATCTCTCTCACCCCATCATTTCCATCCTGTCACTACCTGCAAGGGAGCATATACCTGACAGAAACACAACCACTTTTTTGTAGATCAGATGTAGATTCATTTCTAACAGTTATCTTCCCCCACCAAACTTACAGAATTCAAACACATAAAAGAAGTGACAAAGCAGCTGTCCTGAAACACTTGGGCAAATACAGATGTGTTGCTGTAAGTGGTTGGGTAGTAGAAAAATCTGTCAAAGCAATGATACAAGTTTTACAAATCCAGGAGGAAGAACCCCTCAGAAGTTCCCCAAGAGCTGGGCAAGCATTTTATTATGACCATGCTTGGTGAACACTGGCAGAAAGAACTCGAAATACTCAGGCACCCAAGGCCCAGATCTGCCCATCGATCTCACCTTTCCCCTCCACTTTCTTTGTCTCTGTAATCACATCTGGAGCTTAGAGCAAACTCCAGAAAATAGTAATTATTCTGAGGAAGGTCTATCAGTGGTAAATGCAGACATTTGGTCCTATAAACTAAGACTTAGCTCCTACAAGAGCTCTCCATTTTTTTTAGTTTTATTTTTTGTCAATCATGTGGCTTGAATGCAGGGCATGGGTGCTGTCCCTGAGCTTTTTTACTCAAAGCTGGTACTCTACCACTTTGAGCCACAGCTACACTTCCAGTTTTTTGTCATAAAAAACTCCCAGTGATACTCTAGCCTTTGAAGATGTCCCTTTGATTTTTCTGTACCTGTGCATCTTTACCTTGAGGGGATTGGCTGATGTAACTTCTAGGTGTCCAGTCTCATAGAGGTCCATTGCTTCTCTCCCTCCAGAGAACAATGATTATATGGATGTTTTGACTTGAGAATAAGAAGACAAAACAAAGCAATTAGATAAGAGATGAAGTACAGCTCAGAGTGGCAGCCACTTCTCTTACAGGTGTAGGTCTGGAACATTTGTTTTAAGGCCCTCAAATTCAGAGTACTTTAATTTGTCATTTGCATCCAGAGCTCCAATACACTCCTCAGCTTTCCAAGAAGGCAGGAGAAAAATCAGTTCTGTGTCTGTGGACAGTGAGAGGTGAGCTGCTTCTGAAAGAAGCTGTATATTTATTTTTGGAGGGGCATCTGTCCTTGAGCTAACAAGTACAGCACTCAGAACCAAAAATTAAAAATGATTTTTAAGCCCCCCAAATTCTGAGTGCTCTATTTTGTCATTTGCCTCCTGAGCTCCAATACATTCCTCAGCCTCTGAGCAATTAAAAGGAGTGAAATTATACGAAGAACATTTTCCAAGGATAACAGAATGAAATTTAAAATCAATAACAAAGATGGGAAATTCACAAATTTGTTTTATAGCATACTCCTATGTATTCAATGAGTTAAAATTTTAAAAATGTAGAAAATAATTTGAATAATTAAAAAGAAGTATAGCAAACTTATGGTTTACATAACTACTATGGTACTTAAAAGTTTAATTATAGCTATGAATGTCCATATTGAAAGATTATCTCAAATAAATAATCTAACCAATCACCTTAAGAAACCAGCAAAAGCAAGCTAAATTCAAAGTAATTAGAATGAAGGAAATAGAACAAAATATACTAGAAATAAAATTATTTCTATTTTAGGGAATAGGAAAAACAATAAAGACTATCAATAAAACAAAAAATGGTTATTTGAGATCTACTAAATTGAAAATAATTTATCTAGACTGATGAGTTAAAAAGGAGACTAGGATAAAATGACTAAACTTAGAAAAGAAGACATCTCTACTGACATTGCAGAAGTAGAAAGGGTTATTTTATGAACAAAGTTAGATAATTGAGATGAAATGGACAAACTGATACAATGACACAAAAATAGAAATTCAGAATAAGTGTACAACAAGTAAAGAATTTGAGATAGTGATAAAATAAATTCCCAAAAGAACCAAAAAGCTTTACTAGAGAACTGCCAACTATTTAAAGAATTAATACTAATCCTTAACAAACTCTTTCAAAAAATAGAGCAGGATGGAGTATATTCTAATTGGGTCTATGAAGCCAGGATTATTCTGATATAAAATCAAGGATATAACAGGCAAATATAATCCAGCAACCCAAACAAAGGATTATATACAGCCTGACTAAATGATTTTTACTCCATGGCTGCAAGTTTGGTTTGACAGGTGAAGATGTATTAAAGTAACACACTCAATCTCCAAAAAATGAACAAGGAGACTCCATCTCCAAAAACAGAAAAAAAACTTACAAAAAGCTGGACTGGAAGTATGACTTAAATGATAACACACCAACCACATAAGCAAGCTGAGCAAGTGAACAGAGCCAATACAAAACCCTGATTTCAAATCGCAGAACTGGAGAATAAACTCCTCAACTTTTGATGATAAAATTAATCACTTGAGCAGGGTACTGTTGGCACCTGAACTTAATCCTATCCAGGATGCTGAGATCTGAGGAGTGAAGTCCAAGCCAAGCCAGGCAGGAAAGTCCATGAGACCCTTATCTCCAATTAAGCATCAAAAAGCCAGAAATGGACCTATGGCCCAATAGATAAAGCACCAGCATTAAGAAAATAATCTAAGAAGCTGGGTGCCAGTGGCTCACACCTGCAATCCTAGCTACTCAGGAGGCTAAGATCTGAGGATCGTGGTCCAAAGCCAGCCCAAGCAGAAAAGGCCATGAGATTCTTACCTCCAATAAACCACTCAGAAAACCAGAAGTGGTGCTGTGGCTTAAGTGGTAGAGCACTCACCTTGAGCTGAAGAGCTGAGGGACAGCACTCAGGCCCAAAGTTCAAGGCCCATGACTGACAAAAAAAAAAGGAAAAGAAAATAATCTAAGGGATAATGCCTAAGTCCTGTTGTACGTATGTGTGTGCACATGTGCGTGCGCATGCGTGTGCACACACACACAGTCCACTTGGCAATTGTCTCCTTCCTCTTTGTGCTCTATGTTTAATTCACCTTTAGCTTCTTGATGAGTTACTTTTTGAACTTTGTTTTTCAAAAGTAGGAAGAACATGTTTTTCAGTATCAGAGCTCCTGTTTTGAAAGTAGTTCATTTTGGATAAGTCCTTACTCATTCTTACTATGGTTTTCCCTGTCGTTTCTCATCCTTAGCTGACCAGAAACTTTGATCCTTGACATTCACTAAACTTTTCAAACTTTGTAGAATAAGATGTGAGTGACTTGTGTTTTTCTCCCTCCTTGGCTTCCTGCATCAGATTTTCATGATCAACTGGAAATGCAGGAAGGACAGACAGGATTGGATGCTGCGCACACTCTACCAGCAGGAGGTCAAGGTCAGTGGATGGGAAGTGAGTAAGGGTCCTCCTCACCCGTAGATGTTGCTGGAGTGCGAGGTGCCTGGAAGATGGTGGGTCCTTGGTGAGAATCCAGGTCCCTAGTCATTACAGGACAGACTCTAATAGTAGCCTTAAAGTTAATTCCACCTTGGAATAGGCCTGAGATAACTCCCTGTCCAATGATCTTTGGTCTTCATTAAACTCAAAATGCCCAATGGACATGCTTGGCCCTTCTTGAAACTTATTTTAGGCGGAGTGGGGGGGTGGGGGTGTTGGGGGTGAGGATGGGGAGTAGGAGGGGATGTAGTTGTGAAGATGGGAGGGAAGGGATGGTAGGGGAAAAACAAAGGAGGAGGCAACAATGCTTGATAAGAAATGTACTCATTACCTTGCTCCTGTGATTGTAACCCCCTGTGCGGTATTTTCACAATAAAAAACTTACTAAAAAAATCATACACCACGATCAAACAGGATTCATTTCAGGGATGCAAAGCTGGTTCAATATATGAAAATCAATTCATATAATTCATCACATTAACAAGAGCAAGGATAAGAAGCACATGATTATCTCAATAGATGCAGAAAAAGCATTTGACAAGATCCAACACCCCTTTATGATGAAAGCTCTGGAAAAACTAGAAATTCACGGTACATTCCTCAATATAATAAAGGCTGTATATGACAAACCTACAGCCAGCATTATACTTAATGGTGAAAAGCTAAAGCCATTTCCTCTAAACTCAGGAAAGAGACAAGAATGTACACTCTCTCTACTTCTCTTCAGTTTAGTATTAGAATGCCTAGCTACAGCAATAAGAAAAGATGCAAACATAAAGGGAATCCAAATAGGGAAAGATGAAGTTAAAACTCTCCCTCTTTGCAGATGACATAATCTTGTATTTAAAGAATCCCATGAACTCCACTCCCAAATTACTCGAGCTGATTCAAAATTTTGGCAAAGTAGCAGGGTATAAAATTAACCCTCAAAAATCAATGGCTTTTCTGTGTGCCAACAATGAAAAGAATTTAGCTGAAATCAGGAAAGCAATTCCTTTTGTAATAACCCCACAAAAAAATAAAATATCAGGGCTGGGAAGTTGGCTCAGTGGTAGAGTGCTTGCCTTGCATGCCTGGGGCCCTGGGTTCGATTCCTCAGCACCACATAAGCAAAAAGAAAAAAGCGGGAAGTGGCGCTGTGGCTAAAGTAGTAGAGCACTAGCCTTGAGCTGAAGAGCTGAGGGACAGCGCCCAGGCCCAGAGTTCAGGCCCCACGACCGGACCCCCCCCCAAAAAAAATAAAATATATAGGAGTTAACTAAAGAAGTGAAGGAGCTCTACGATGAAAACTTTAAAAACCTGAAAAAGGAAATCAAGGCAGAATTTAGGAAGTGAAAAACCCTCCCATGCTCCTGGATTGGGAGGATTAACATCATAAAAATGGCAATACTTCCCAAGGCTATCTACAAACCTATCAATATTCCAACCTCTTTATTCAATGAAATAGAAGAAGCAGCCCAAAAATTCATGTGGAAAAATAAGTGACCATGGAGAGCAAAAACAATCCTTAGCAGAAAGAACAGTGCTGGAGGAATATCAATACCAAATTTCAAACTCTATTACAAAACCATAGTAATCAAAACTGCTTGGTATTGGCACAAGAACGGACCTGATGACCAATGGAATAGAACTGAAGACCCAGAAATGAACCCACAAACCTATAACCACCTAATCTTCGATAAGGGAGCTAAAAAAATAGAATGGAAGAAAGACAGCCTCTTTGGCAAATGGTGCAGTATAAAACTAAAACTAGATCCTTATATATCACCCTGCACCAGAATCAGCTCCATATGGATCAAAGACCTTGATGTCAAAACAGACAACCTGAAAACATTACTGGAAGGAATAAGAGAAAATATAGGGTTCCTTGGCACAGGCTGAAATTTTCTTAGTAGTGACCCAGAAACACAACAAATCAAAGAAAGGTTGGACAAATAGAATTGCATGAAATTGCGGAGTTTCTCCATGGCAAAGGACATAGCTAGCAAGATCCATAGAAAACGCACGAATGGGGAGAAGATCTTCACTAGCCATACAACAGACAGGGGTCTCATATCTAAAATATACTTAGAACTCAAAAAAACTATATCCTCCAACAACAAATCCTCAAAGAAACAACTGCCCAATAAATAAGTGGGCTAAAGACTTAAAAGAGAGACTTCTCTGAAGAGGAAATAAGGATGGCCAATAGAAATACTCAACTGCTCTAGCCATAAAAGCAATGCAAATCAAAACAACATTGAGATTCCACCTCACCCAAGTTAGAACAAATGAAGAAAATTAATAACAACAGATGCTGGAGGGGATGTGGCCAAAAGGGAACCCTACTGCATTGTTGGTGGGAGTGTAAAATTGTTCAACCACTTTGGAAAGCAGTATGGAGGTTCCTCAAAAGACTCCATATAGAGTTCTCCTATGACCCAGCAATCCCACTTTTGGACATTTACCAAACGATCACAAACAAGGTTATACTAAAGCTACCAGCACAATTATGTTTATGCAACATTATTTACAATAGCTAAGATATGGAACCAACCCAGATGCCCCTCAGTAGATGAATAGATCAAGAAAATGTGGTGTATATATACAATGGAATTCTATGCCTCCATCAGAAAGAATGACATTGCCCCATTTGTTAGGAAATGGAAAGACTTGGAAAAAATTACATTAAGTGAAGTAAGCCAGGCCCAAAGAAACATAGATCCCATGGTTACCCTAAATAACTAGTATATGTCTAGGACAAGCAGAAAAGGTCAAAAGCTATGTACATATATATGACCATATAAGATGATGATAAACGAAATGAAACCCAAGATAGGGTTTTTCTTTCTTGCTTGCTATTGATTTTAACGTATCTAAAATGTACTATGTGATTTTTTTTGTTTCTTTTGTATGTTCTTTCCCTGGTTTTCACTGTATTTGATGTCAGTGTCCTGCATATACTTGTATGGGGAGGGGAAGGGAAATAACAAAATGCTGAAATAAGGATATAGGTTTACCCACTGTAACAATGAGATGTCCAAGACACTATTTGAAAATGAACTTTACAACTTGGGGGAGGGGGAGTTGGGAAGGTGGGGAGGGAAGGAATGGTAGAGGAAAAACAAAGGAGGAGGTTAACAATGCTGGATAGGATATGTACTCATTACCTTACTCATGTAACTGTAACCCCTCTGAACCCTATTTTTACAATAAAACATAAAAAGAAATGTAATTTTAAGAAGAAAGTGAATATATGTAGGACATGTGGGTCCTTTTGTTTAGAGAACTAGAAAGCTGTAGGAAAGGAGAGAGCTACAACAGCATTCAAAGTTCCATCAGCAACTGTGGCTTTGTTTTGTGCAAGTCCATGTGTGTTACAGTTAAACAGTGGCAATGAACACCAACGATACTGGACTGTTGCCTATCCAAGGTCCAAAGAGAGTTGTGTCTCAGTGTGTGGACTGCTGGACACCTCCAGACCATAAGGAAGGAATCAGTGATGTGAGTCGTAGTCGTGGCTCTACAAGCTCTGGTGTACAACACTTCGACACATGTTCATTTCACTGGTTTTTCTTTGTTTCCCTCCCTCTTTCCTTCCTTTCCTTCCTTTTTCTCTCTCTGTCTTATGTGCATGTGTGTTTCTGGGGTTTGACACCAGGACCTGGGCAAGTGCTTTACTAGTGAGCTGCATTTTAGGTCGTGCTCTTGATACAATGAAAACTGCAGAGTAAATTTGGTCCTTAGAAAAGCTGTCACGAAGCTCTTGCCTGTAGAAAGCAGAATTTTTGAACACATTTCTTTTTATCTCTCTCTTTGTCCTCTTCCAACATTTTTTAAATGGAAGAACAGCAATGTACTACTCTGGCAGAAAAAAAAAAATCCAGTGTCCTCCAAATAGAGAACATACATCTTCTTCCCTTACCTTCCGTACAGAGTTAGCTAAAGCCTGGCATATTCACTTTCCCTATGAAATAGTTCCTTTTTCTTGATGCAATGATTAACTCCTGTTTCCAGGACCCTCCTCATCAAAGATAGAATAGAGGCAAAACAACATATGAGTAGTTTTCTCAAGATCCCAGAGCCTTCCAGCAGCCACATCGTTATTGCTGGCTCTCAATCAGCTGCTTGGGAGAGTGCTTTAATAAAGACTGCGTAATACAACTGCACAGCTCACATGTACAAGCATGTGTTACACACACACACACACACACACACACACACACTTTCCTACCTCATTAACTCCCATCTTGTCTGGATATTTAGGGACGAGTGACACAAATTGGGAAGGTTCCATTGGAGGACGGTCAACTGGAAGACACAAGAGACACACAGAGGGCTTTGTTAGTGGCAGAGGGCTTTGTTAGTGACAGGATTTGAAATCAGAGTTCCAGTCACATGCCCGATCTTCAGGGCTGGAACCCAACCCGGGCCTTCCAGGGCAGAGGAGAGCTGCTAGGCAGGTCTTCAGGACTACGGGGCTATGCTGGAACCCTGGTAGCTGGAGCCCTGGCTGTTGAGAGCATTTGTTCACTGCAATTCTTGTTCCATACCCTGGCCATGCAGGATCCCAAGTGGAGAGATATTGTGCCTTCAGTGAGGAGGAGTTTTATCAATTTGATCCTCTCAAAAGAGCTTTCATCCATTTTTTGGTATTTAGCCAAGCAGTTTATGAATACAGTGCATCTTGCTCACTGTTACCTTCTTCAACGTTCTCACCCTCCTTCAACCAAAAAAATCTTTAAAGTTCGATAGACTTCTGTGATTGGAAGGAATGTGGCCAATAAGGCTGAAAAGACCTTGAAAGCTTGGTGGTCTTGTAGGAACTCACAGTACTGATGTAATTTTCCTGAAAGGGATAATTTAGACATTTTCTTTAAAAATCATTAGCATAAAAACCAGTTGTTTAAGGATACAGGTGGATCTGATGCAACAATGAGAAGTACAAGTTGTCATGTCCAAAACGAGCTTTACAACGTCGTTGCGGGGG
>NW_012267273.1:8905847-8928038 GCF_000151885.1 Dipodomys ordii | reverse complement strand
TCACGGTCTTTCCTGCCCGGGCTGGCTTTGAACCGCGATCCTCAGATCTCAGCCTCCTGAGTAGCTAGGATTACAGGCGTGAGCCACCAGCGCCCGGCTTTTCTGATTCTTTTGTTATACCAATATGTTCTGTATTTTAAAATTCAGAATATAAAATGTTGACAAAATTGTAATTAGAGAAGATTAATACGAGAACTAATGAGGCAAAGTGCTAGTGGCTCATGCCTGTCATTATAGCTACTCAGGTGTATGAGATCTGGAGCCTTCAAATCCAGCTTAAGCAGTCTTTGAGGCTTCATCTCCAAAATAACTAGAAAAATGTAGGGCTCTATGTGTAGCTCAAGTGGTAGAACACCAGCCTAGGAAGCATGAGGCTCTGAATTCAAATACTGAATTAAATGAAATGTTTTTTTAAATGCTTAGCACTGGAGTTGGCAGGTGCAGG
This sequence comes from Dipodomys ordii, assembly GCF_000151885.1. Lineage (NCBI taxonomy): Eukaryota > Metazoa > Chordata > Mammalia > Rodentia > Heteromyidae > Dipodomys > Dipodomys ordii. The sequence goes on along the minus strand of NW_012267273.1, from coordinate 8,927,593 downwards.
AAGATCAGTAATGAAAGCTATGATCAACAGGTTCTTATCAAACGAATTCTCCCCAGCTAGAAAAGGAGTTGTGCATGCTTATAATTTATTATCATTAAAATCTATATGGACAGTGTTTGCATTTCTGTGTACTGAGAATGTTCAACACACACAGTCACCTGGGAAAAAAGGGGGAGAACCGAAGGTTCTATAGAGCTCCTGTCTAAACTGACACCTATTTGGGAGTCATGGCTGGCAGCCCTAAAACTGGGATGAATGGAATCAAGTGATGAATGCAATCATAATAATTTCCACATTTCCTTCGTTTGTGGAATTGATATATATTATTTTATTGGCATCTCTCAATCTTGCAAAGTCAGTGTCCTAACTCTGAGAAATTGATTCTCCTTTCATGAGTGACAGAGCCTGGGTTTAAGTTGATTTTAGGCTCAGAAGTCTTGACAATACCATTTTCATTCATTCATTCACTTGTCTGCCATGAATTCAGCTAGTATTTGCTTGGTACTAGTCACATACCAGGCACTCTGCTAGGTTTTGGGACACAGACATTAAGGTAACAACCTTATCCTCTAAGATCTAGAAGGTCATCTAGAAAAAAAAACCACAAAAGAGATTCTTAAAAATTCACAGAAGAAGGCCAGGCACCGGTGGCTCATGCCTGTAATCCTAGCTACTCAGGAGGCTGAGATCTGAGGATGGAGGTTCAAAGCCAGCCCAGGCAGGAAAGTCCGTAAGACTCTTATCTCCAAAAAACCACCCAGACAACCGGAAGAGGTGCTGTGGCTCAAGAGGTAGAGTGCTAGCCTTGAGCTGAAGAGCTGAGGGAAAGCGTTTAGGCCCAGAGTTCAAGCCCCATGACTGACCAAAAAAAAAAAAAAATCACAGAAGAGATTCTGAAGAGCTAGTTCCAGAAATTCTGTAAGAGTAAACTAATACTTACAGTCACCTTCAGTCATTTATTCATTCATTCTTTAGCCACTCATCAGCAAATATTTGCAGAATGTCTACTAGTTGATGAGCAAGTGCCAGACCCTTAGACTAACATGAAAAAGGGATTTACAGTCTGGAGGAGACAGTGGAAAATAGACACAGGCAACTCAATAAGTCTAATAGTAAACTTTCTTTCAAACCCCTCTTTTATTTTAAATGGCTTATTCCATTTAAAATTCCTAGTCATCGCAGACTTTCTAGCCAGAACTGGGAGTTTTTCTCCATGCCTGTCTTTTGCTCTTCCACCTACAGCCAGCTCTTGCTGAGCCTTCCCCTACCTGTTCTTAGTCTCTCTCCCCAGTCTCCTTCTCTCCATGGTTCCCACTCCAGTTCAGAACCCCATGGTCTTCTGTCTGCTTTGCCATGCCGTATCCAAAATGGTCTTCCTACAGCATGCCAGACCCAGAACAATGAAAATACAATCTTCAAGGACATGAGATTTGGTGACAGTGAGACTGGTTCAAATTTCAACCTGCCATGTGCTTAGTATAATGATCTCATTACCTGGGGTCTCTGTACCACAACTTCTTCATCTGTATTATTATGGGGTCACTGGGTTGTAGAGAATATTCATGAGACAAGGAACAAAAAGTGGTTGGTTTGGTGTCTATGATATCAAAAACTATGTAAAAGGGAGTCATAATAACTATTATTGTTGTGTTAACCATGTATATTTGCAGGTCTATGTTATAATCTATATAAATATATATACAACATATATAATATAGGAATAATATATAATATAATATATATTATCTATAATATAGACATATATGCCACATATCTGTATATGTGACACATACATAATATAGATGTATATATAAACATTTATATGTGTTAATATAATATATATATGTGTTAGTATATATTAACCCCCACATACATATATGAGTTGTGTATATCTGCTCTAAAATTAGAAGTTTTATTATCGCCATTTGACAATAAAGGTTAAGTTACAGAATTACAAAGTTAGGAATTAAGTTCATGTTACAAAACACAGTTATAGTACTTATTGCCTTGTTTGGAGGGTACTATTTTGTGTACCCAGTGTTCACCAGGACAGGAAGCTCCTTGATGACACTGACCTTCTCATATTTGAATTTCATACAAGGAAAGCTGGAGAATGAATGGAGAGCCGAATAGCTGTTTCAGCCAAGGCTGAGAGCCAGGAGATGCTGGGCCTCCATGAGGCATGATGGGACTGGTCTAGTCACTTTGTCAATGAACAGCGCCATCACCCTGCCTGCAGGGTCACTCACTCATTGCTCCTATCTGCACATGGATGAGGGTCTCAACATCTTCTTGCAGGGTCTGTTGAGGCTTCAGAGGGATGGGCAGGTAACCATAGTGCTCTCTGTTGCAAAGGTACATCTGGATGCCTGCAGAGCCAAGAAAGGAATGACATCAACCAATAAGAACACAGCAAGTTTATTTATTTATTTATTTCTACAGTACTTACCATTAGGCACTCTACCACTTGATTCATGGCGCAGCACTTGTTTGACTTTTTTATTTTTATTCTTGGATCGGGTTTCAGCTTTGTCCAAGCCTGGCCTCAGACTATGATGCTCCTATCTATGTCTTCCAAATCCCATCATTATTGGGGGGGGGGTCGGGTTGTGGGGCCTGAACTCTGGGCCTGGGCGCTGTCCCTCAGCTCTTCAGCTCAAGGCTAGCGCTCTACAACTTGAGCCACAGCACCACTTCTGGCTTTTTTCTTTTTGCTTATGTGATGCTGAGGAATGGAACCCAGGGCCTCAGGCATGCAAAGCAAGCGCTCTACCACTGAGCCACCTTCCCAGCCCCACCACCATATTTCTTGATTTGGCAAGGGCCTCAGTTTTTGCCCAGGCTTGCTTTAAACTGATCCTCCCAATCTCTACCTCTGGATTACAAATAGGATTAGGATTACAAATATGAACCACTGTTCTCAGCCCCGGAAGATCCATTTCTTAGTGACAGCTGGGAAAAGTGAGAATGGCTGATGGCTGATGCTGATTTGCCACTGCAATTGAACAAGTGGTTGTTCTGGGTACTGTCTATAGAGCTCAGAAATATCCTTTTATTTAAAAGTATAATGTAACATTGGGGGATTGCAAAAATGCTGGCCTCTCTTCAGCCCAGAGGAAATTGATTTTTTTTCTCTCTGAAGAAGAATCATGTGTATGGCCTGAAATGAACACTGAAAGCATGAAGGATCAACAGAGAGGCAAAGAATCCCCATTCCTGATGGCAAAATGGAGCATTGTAATCCACCTCCAGGAAATAACAAGAAAATGAGCAGTCAAGTCTGCATTGGACCTGAAAGCAAACAGGAAGATCGTGTATGGTTGATAAATTATTAAAGCTAAATCTAGACACACATGGAACCAAAAATGAAAAAAATAATACCAAGATAGGTTGAGATGTTCCATAAATTCCCTGTGCTTTCCTTTATAGAGTTGGAATCAGCCAATAGAAACTTCCAAAATGAGTTCACAAAGGGTAAAAGAAAGTCTGCATCTCAGGTCCTATTAAGAACCTGAGAAATGACATAGCCAGAAATATGTCACAGCCCTCTCAGTCAACTCTGGCCTTCATAGCCCCTGACATTGAACTCTAGAGTTACAAAGCATCTGTGTTCCGCACAGCAGCTAGTAATGAAGGAATCCAGGTGGTTGAATACAGATCCGGCCGGGGGCAAGTCTTGGGTAATAAAAAGATTGCTTCATTAATGATGAGTATACCAAACTTTGGTCTATGTCATTATGCCTCTGATTTACTAATTACTATAAAGCCATCAATGTTTTCCTGAGAGTTAATTGCATAATAACGTCTCTGTTTTGCACAAATGAAATATCTACCAGTCAGCCATGTCGCTGGCCAAGTCAGATGAAGTTGTCACAATGCATTAATGGAAAAGAAATGGCCTTTGCCCTTCACTCCATCTGGCTGGAGTCTGGACTGCTCCACTGGGCTCTGCCACTTCTGCCTTCTCCAAGTGAACTCACAAGCTGTGCTATTTGCCTATGCGGAGGCTTCCTGGACAATGCAAACCCAAACTGTTGCTTATTACAAAATCCTAAGGAATTCAGAAAGTAAAAGTCTTGTGTTTTTTGTTTAGGTTGTGTCTTTACTCTCATTAAGCACATCATTTTTTGTTAACTTTAAGTAGTTGTACAAAGGAGTTTCCATTCAACAAAGCAGTTCATGAATATGATGTATCTTGATCAGCGTCACCCCTTTCAACATTCTCATCTATCTCTCCCAACTCAACCCTTACCAAAATTTTCTTAATTTTGTAGGTTATATATTCCATATGAATGGGATATAAAACCTAGATAAGCAAGTCCTCAAACGTGAGACTTCAAGAAAGACATGTATTTACTTTGCGTGATATACGCAGGCAATTATTGGATGATGCAAAAAGAGAAAATGGAGGGAGAGAAAAAGAGGAAGAGGGAGATGAAGAAGACAAAGTAAAAGAAAAAAGAGGATAGAGAAAATGGAGAGGAAAGAAGATGAGAAAAAGAGAAGATGGAGGAAGATGGAGGAAGATGAGGAAAACTTGGGTCACAAATGAGAGAGTCTCCACACAACAGAGACAAAGGATTGGTGGCTGTGACAGCTCTCAGATAAGATTATATGAGAAGATTCCATGAGAGATGTCTTCACAAACCTGCAGAAGGGAATGCCAGATGAATCTCAATCTGAGAATTTAGGGGACTTTAAGAAAATGCAAGGTCATAATACCTATTTACTTTGTATGATATACTCAGAAAACTAGAAAGAGGAAATGGAGAGAGAGAAAAAGCAAAAGAGGGAGTGATTAGTTTTCAGTTGAGTTAAAAATAGCAAGAAAGAGTATGAGAAAGAGATAGAGACAGACAAGAGAGAGACAGGAGAGAGAAATGTATAATTCTAAGTTAGATAAAGAGAAACTAAACATACTCTAGAAATGGCTGTTGGAGTTAGCATCATGTGATTATAAACTAAATACCTGTTATCTTTTTTTTTGGTGCCAGTGCTGGGGCTTGGGTGGGTAGAGAGCACTTAGCACGGGTCCAGAAAGGACAAAGATGTTGATCACTTACTGTGTGGCCTTGAACAAATCACAGCTTATGGTTGGACAGTCCTGCCTAGGACCTGCCTGAAATAAAACCTTGCTGCCTTTTACACACTTACATGATGATGCTAACAATAGATGATACACAGCTAGGGCACTTCAGAAGAATGATAACACAGGAAGACCACGCAGCTTGCATCAAGATTCTTGGTGGACCAACTAGGTGCTTTGCTTTGGACCTAGAAATGAAGGAGCCTCAGAGAGACATCAAAATCAGCATGTGGCTTCCAGACTCAGCCATGTTTCTCCCCCCTCAAATATTTAAAGGGCAATGAAATACTCCTTGGGCATCACACAATTGCTAGGAAATACCCTTCATTCTTTCCAGATAACAAGGGCCCTCCTTAGATCCCTGCCCTAGCTACAGTCTGTCCCATTATCTGGCCCTTGGAGTTCACTGCTGTTAGAACTTCTAGTTAGGTCTTTGCATGGGAAGCTCTCACCTCCTCAAAGAACACAGGCTCTAACACAAAGTACAAAATACATGTGAATCAGCCAAGCAAAGGACAAGGATGAAAAATTCCTTGTGTCACTCTTCCAGCCCAAATTCCCAAGCATTAGTTTTAAAAAGTCATCATAATTCAGAGCACAGATCACAATAATGGCTTGTGAAAGGACTAGAAAGGAGCACTATGCTAGGAATTGGCTATCACTGTAATTGTTAACAGCTCACTTTCTTGGAACATCCTTGCTTCCAGCTCTTAAGTAAAGGACTTGGCACAACTTGTAGAAATGGAGAGGCCCTGCCTCTGCTTCTGGTCCTAGGGAAGTCAGATCAAATCACACCCCAAGCTGAAAGGAGCAGCTTTAACTTACATGACCATAAGAACCTTCAAGCAAACTTTCAATCTGTCAGGGTTGGGTTTTTTTCTCCCCTCACACAAGGCCTAAAAATGCCCATGTCTGGCCCAAAGGATCTAAATTGCTGCAATTCAGATGAAACATCAGCCTTACATTTCTACCAATCTTCTCATTCCTCCCAAAACTCCAGGTGATGTGTGAGACACCCAGGGCCTGATGTGTGAGGTGAAATTTGAATTTGTATGCACAGTGTCATCTGCCAGCAACCTTCCCAACAGCCCAGGGTCTTTGAAACTCCCCTTTGCTCTACCTTATCGGGCCATAGAGTTTATTTCATCATCTTCTTGGTTTTTAAACCCATTTTTGCTAGAGGCTAGGTAGTACATTTTTGGCCTATAATGGACCCTGATGTCTATAAGGCAGGGCTGAGTTATCTCAGTAGGCTTTGCTTTGGTGATGCCTACATCTTCCTGTTGAGCTCTGTGGTGAGTTATGTCCTTCTTGACAGCACAGGTGAATCAAGAAAAATACATTTCTTGCCTATTAACTTGTCTTTCTCCAGAAGCTTCCAGACTGCTGTGAAAATGTTTTCCTAGCCATTGACCAAGTACTCCTTCCAAGGGGATTGAAGGGAGATTACTGATTGCCTCCCACATCTGTTCTGTCCTCCTAGAGGGAGGGAGTTTGAGCTTATGAGTGTTTAGAACAAACGTGCCATTCTGTGCCCCACTCACAGGCAAGTTCTGTCCTCTTGCTAAGCTCTGGGTATGGGAACAGTCTGTGTTTAAGTGAAAGTCTGGGGTTAATGACTGGACTGGACTCTTATAGAGACGAAGAATGTCTTCCTTCCATTCCTGCCTTGCTGGCTGGATCATCATGGTGGTGGAGCATTGTGGGTCCTATGGCTAAGGGTGGGGGCTAATGCGTGCAGAAGGGCCAATACAGAAGGAACCCGAGACTCTGAAAACACCATGGAACACAGGCACCATAATAGCCCAGACTTTTCTGAGGAGAAATAAACTTCCATTTTTACATGCTGGGGACTTTTACCAGTGTTGTTTTTGGCTTCTGTCATAGTTTCCTAATTAATGAAGGGACTCATACAAATAACAATCACAATGCAGTCAGCACCATGGGAAATTACTTATCAGATTCCCTTGATTCCAACATCATCTCTGTTGCTTCCTCCCTGCCCCCAGCCCTACCAAGACAGGGGCGTCGGGTGGTAGCCAGGCCCCATTCTTGGTCATTGGTGCTCACAGGGACATACAAGGGGATGGCATGGTTACAGTAAAGAAACCATTTGCTCTAGTATTTCTTTTAAAAAATTGAAGTGGCAGTGTTTTAAATAAAATCCCCAAGACACGGGAATGGACCATTTGCAGTATTGTCATGGCAGCAGTGCAGCCAAATATAAACAGCACCTGCTTACCTGCTGGGAAAGGCAAAGATGATGATGTCATCAAAGGTCCTGGTGTAGTCCTGGAGTGTGTGTGGGAGGAGGAGGGGATGGAGGGGTCAGGAGGGGGGAGGGAGAGGCCTCGTTCCTGAGATCAATCAGGACGGTGGAGTGGACTCATGGGGGACAGGAAAGCAGTCCATCCTCTTCCATTCCCCAATCTGAAGGTAGTTGGGGGTCCGTTTGTAGAAGCCCTGGAAAAGAGCCAATAGGTGGTCGATCTCTCCAAGGGCTTGATTTCCCCAGCCATTGTGGGGCTGGTTCCTTCTACATCATTGTGTGTTAATAGAAGTTTTCAGTGTGCCTTCACTCCTCTAGTTGTGACCCCAGATTTTCCAAATATGCTCGAGGATGACAATCTCTGTTTCAGACTCAAAGAGTTTTGATATCAGAAACAACTTTGATCAATGTGCTTCTTGTTTTGATAATTTCATAAAAGTGCATGATGTGTTGCCTTATTACTGAATCTTTAGAATGAATATTACAAAGTGGAATGGCAGATCAATTGTGAGCAAAGTTCTGGTGTCAGATGCTTGGAGCTCAGATCCCACCACCTCTCCTCATTGTTTATAGTTGTCACTGAGTTGACTCAACCTTGATGTGGCGCTTTCCTTGTCTCTAACACAGGGATGATAACATCAACCCCACAGGATTTTCCATAAAATTTGTGAGGTAAAGCTATAAAATACTTAGAACAAGGCCTAGTATCAAGAATGCCTCCACACATTAAAATGACTACATTACACTATGGCTGATATTATTAGTTACAGCACTGCACTACTTAGCTATAAAAGTTAAAGTTTCCTTTCAATGCAGTTATTTGTTTTATATGTTAGTGGAGGTGTGACCTGCTCCACATTTTCTAGGGGGATTCACATTTTGAAACTTCTTCTCTGCACAAGTACATAGGCAAACCCATCCTGGCTTTCCACAATGGTAGAATGACCATTATTTTCTCTCCAAACTGGGTACCTGCTACAACACAAGCATTGTGGTAAATGTGGAGTTCCTAAGTAAGATGTCCTAGTTTTAGTTCTCACAGAATGTAAAGTTTAGTTGGGGAACTTACACTCCAGTGGCACTGATTAGAACTCAATATAACCAAAGCACAGATCCATTCCAGAAAAGGCAATAGATATATTTTAGCAAAACATGCCTGAAAGTATGTGGAAGATTTACAAGGTGGCACTAATGTGAAGTTTTGTAAGCTCAGCAGTAAGGAAGGACAAAACTCTTGTTGGAAATGTAAGTCCTTAGACATTCTTCAACCACTCACACTCCTTTATGGTGGCATTTCCTGCCGTGAGTCAGCACCACATCTCAGGCAGCTTAGACTCTTCTACTTCAGTGTGTAAGAGTGTTCTAGTTGGCTAACCATAACACGGACCATTCCATAAGCTACCACTCAGAGCCTTGGGATCATCAGAATCATTTTCCAGCTATTCATTTTTGCCCATGTAACATTTCAGTCTATGAAAATTGTTTCATGGATAAAGAAGGAAACATTGATTCCTCAAAGGACTGAAAATTCATGTCAAGTAGAAAGTACTAGACGAGAGCAATATTCTCATAATGAGCAGAGTGGAGGTTTTATGGCAAAGATGATTCATTGATTATCCTGGGAGGAAGGATGCTAAGGAGGAAATGAGGAAAAAGAGAACAAAAATGCCTCCCCAGAGAGAGGCCTTAAAGATGTTGGTTGTGTCTAATTTTCCACACAAATTCAATTTTATGGGTAGTAATTCCTGTTTGTTGGCCAGCCAGAACCATGTTCATCTGAAAACCAGGGCTGGCCTTAAGCTTATGAAGTCATTGGCCATTTGTGTTCTGTTCTGTTAGAAGCCTAAGTAGAATGATAGAAAGCCAATAATATATGGAGGAAGATTGTAACGAATTGACTTGTTGTGTGCAAAATTAGTGAGCACCTTCCTCCTACATGTTTTTAATAATTAAAGTGGAGAATACAATAACAGAGACTCAGATCACCTTCCCCCAACCCTTGCCAGTGGCAAAGCATAGCTCATCAAGAACAATGCTTAAGAAATTGTCCTATGTAACACGTGAAGATTATTAATAGAGTTTAAACAGAGTTGATGTAATGTTTTCTGCCAAGGAACTGAACGGATTTTATCAATGTAAACATGCTACCATCCTGAGACATATGGATAAGAAAAATCACTCAAAATCTCTCAGAGCAAGAAAAATCATTTAACAAAGGAAGAATGCCAGAACTATGGTTTAGTGGAGCCAAGGATCAATTTTAGGAAAATTTGTAATTATTCAACATATTATAGCTTGAAATATTCAAAATGGTGTGTTACCTCTCTTCATTCTAATAATACCCTAGCTTTGCCTTGTTTGTTTATTTAGATATGGTCTCACTATAGAGTCTAAGCTAGTTTCAAACTCCAGATCCTTTTGTCTCCGCCTCCTAAATTCCTAAATGATGGATTACAGACATGATTACAGATCCCAGCATTATAGATTACAGGCATTATGGGTCCTGCTTGTTTTGCAGTTTATCATCAAATTGCTATGCTGCAATTTAGTTAACCTTTCCCTCATTTAAGTTGCGTAATGGAAGTACTGACATCATACAAATGGCAAATGCTATCAGTGAAGGTTCTTCTCCACAACAGGAAGCCCTCTGGCCATGAGAATACATTTTCTCCCTTACTACATCTTTGTATCAGATGAATATTTATTATAGCAATCAGTTTAATTTATCTCTCTAATTCATTAAAGAATAGAAAAAAAGAATCATAAACATTGGAGGTACAGGCCTCTAGACTTGGGAGACTTTTATTATGGAACAGAGAAATGATGGAAATCTAAGCTTGCTTTAGAATTTTAATGTGAATTTTGGAAAAACAACCTATTGTGTCAATTTTAGACATTAGAACCTAAGGAAATTAGCTTGTCAAAAATCACCAAAACATTTATTCTTTTTGGCTCAGTAATTCTACTTCCAAGAAGCTATCCAAGGAAATAATAGTAAATACAGAAGAACATGTCTTAGCTGAGATTGCCATATAATAATTAAAAGTTGCAAGCAAATGTTAAGTGAGAGAAAGTGAGCTTCAATACAGTCACTTGATAGTAATGTAATTGTTGAAAACATACAAGCTTCTATCTGTGGTATTGTTACAGTGATGGGGCAAAGGTCTTTTTGGTTGTTTTACAAAAATGTAAGTTCTAAGTTCTAAAAATGTCTAAGTTTTTCTACTGGGTTCTTAGGTTAAGCTTGTAATGGTAAAAAAAAAAAAAAGAGAGCTTTTTTAAGCTGCTAAATTGTGGGGGGGGGTTGCAGGCAGGAAGTGAAGGAATGAGACCAGGGAACCCCACAGTCTTGCTGTACACTCCATGCTCCTTTACTCCTTATTTGAATCTTTCTAGGCTAAGCTCTTTAGAACATTTTTTTTTCTGATAATTAATGAACGCAGAAGAGTCCATGGGCTATAGCAGTAGACCTGGATCTACTGCTTTTCTTGAGAATGCTTGCTCTAATAACCCCCTAGCTTGTATGATTCAAGGGGGAAGCAAGAAAAATGTGAAGTTCTAGTGCTGTTCACTAGATGCTGCCTTGTGAGATCTCTGCGCCATCATTCATGAACAGAAGACTTGCCTGGGGTGTGACTCCGCACCAGAAGTTAGAGTCTAGGCCCGGGATTCCAGCATGGGGCCATGATGGTTTTGTTTTCTTCAATCATTAGATCGAGGGTCTGTGGATTAGTAAGGAAATTGTCCACATCTATGAACTAGGAAAAGAAAAGGGTAACAACATGAGCTGGAAAGGTACTTGGCAGTAGTTCAGGAGTAACTCAAGCACATCTAAAGGAGAATGACATAAGAAACCATACTTCTGTGTATGCTTCTTAATGGAATTCATTACAGCTGGGTGGGTTCCATTTAAAAAAGCATTACAAGACCTTAAAATATGTTTAAAAAACCTACTCAGTGAAAGTCCACTTTTGCACCAATGGGCCAGGCTCTTTAGATTTTCTATAGTAATTCTCAAATGAACCAGAAAAGACCATTTCATGCTATTTTACTGTTATCCGTAGAATTTCTGCTTAAAGTACATTATATTAACCCTTGCTAACCAAGTAGCATGAGTTTCTTAGCATGTTAACACCAATAGAGATAGTGTAACACGAACATTTTATACATAAGAAAGAAAAGCATACATTGAAAGTGACTAAAATGATAGTATTTATGTCATGCACTTTTTAATTTGACCACAATTTTTAAAAGCTGAAAGTGTTCATTTTATGACAATTTGTTTATGAAAAAATCTTGTCCTTTGGCATTCATGTATTTCATTAGCAAGTAGTCATATACAGTTCTGTATTACCAGCAAATTCCTATGAAATAATTTGTGTTGAACGTGTATGTAATATATTATTAGGTTGCTTTTTGGAGTGGCTGAGTGGCTGGGGAGGGACATAGATCAAAAGTAATTCTTCTCTTTAGGAATCTAGAGACAGCAGATGTTTATAAATGTGGTCTCATTTCTAGGGTTATACTGGAAAACCTTTGCCCAAAGAATTTGCTGGGGGAAAGGCTGTGACCAGGAAAGAGGACTGTGGCTTCTTAGGTTTCCTTAGGAAGTTGCCTTCCTTTCCAGTTGAGTCAACTCACTGAGATTAATGGATTCCCAATCAGCAGTCCAGCATTTTTTTTTGGTGGATTCCTCTCTAAGCTCTGAGGAAAATGGTGGGACCTCTTTGTGGAAAGAAGATCCTCATGGTTCAGAGTTTCTTATTCCTGTTACATGAGAGAGACCAGATAGTTTAGGAGCCTCTGCACACTCACAGACTGGAAGACCATCAGGAGAGGGTCTGAGCTGAAGTACAAGCACTGCAACCTTGAGTGACCAAGATTTTCTCTTTTGCCTTTAGTGAAGGAGGTGAGACCTAAGCATTGTTGGTTGTTCCTTGGATCCTAGCTCTTGGACAACTGATTTGGACACATTTTAATGGCCATCTCTTTCTTTTTTTGCCAGTCCTGGAGCTTGAACTCAGGGTCTGGGCACTCTCCTTGAGCCTTTCGGTGCTCAAAGCAAGTGCTCTACCACTTGAGCCACAGCACCACTTCCTTGGACACATTTTAAATAAGAGTTGTCAAGGAATCAAGCATCTGTTTTTACCAGAATGTAGTCTGACCATTTTCACCTCACAGTTTTAAGGGCTGCCTGTTGTAGTTTCATGACGTAGACAAACCGAGAACTTGGCTAGTGGTTTGGTCCAATTTCCTCAGGATAAGACCCAAAAGAAAAGCAATAGCTTATAATTACTGAGTGCTTACATGTACCAGGTAGTCCACATAAATGTTTATATGTGCTAACTCACTCCTCCAGCATCATCTCGATATTATAGAGTGGAAACTGAAATAATGAGAGAGTAAGAAACTTGCTATTTATTGAGAAGAGTCTTCATAATATGAAATATTTCAGTGGTTTCTTCCATTTATTTTATTTTTCAGGTTTCCCAGGCTGACCTCAAACTCCTAGGGCCAAGCAATCTTTCTGCCTGAATCTCCTTAGCATCTGGGAAGATTGGCAAGAGCCACCATTGCTAACTTTTCTTCAGTGGGTTCTAATAAAAGCCCTATGTGGTAAATCTACTATTCTCTCCATTTCACAGACAAAAATCTCCATGTAGAAGAGTAATGTCTCTTGCCCAATGCTACAGTTAATAAGGATTCTAATCCAGGCAGATTGTCCCCAAAACTTATTTTTGGGCTTTCTCAAGATGGCGGCTGCTAAGGAAGGTGCTGCTGTTGAAGAAGTGGCGTCGGGGATCGGGCGGTGGCTTCACCTGGGGATTCCTGAAGCAGTGTTTGTAGAAGATGTAGATTACTTCATGAAACAGCCTGGCAATGAGACTGCAGATACAGTACTGAAGAAGCTGGATGAACAATATCAGAAGTATAAATTTATGGAACTCAACCTTGCTCAAAAGAAAAGGAGACTGAAAAGTCAGATTCCTGAAATTAAGCAGACTTTAGAGATTCTAAAATACATGCAGAAGAAAAAAGAGTCCCCCGATTCAATGGAGACCAGATTCTTATTGGCAGATAGCCTGTATTGCAAAGCTTCGGTTCTTCCTACTGATAAAGTGTGTCTGTGGTTGGGGGCTAATGTAATGCTTGAATATGACATTGATGAAGCTCAGGCATTGTTGGAAAAGAATTTATCTACTGCTACAAAGAATCTTGATTCTCTTGAGGAAGACCTTGACTTTCTTCGAGATCAGTTTACTACTACCGAAGTCAATATGGCCAGGGTTTATAATTGGGATGCAAAAGGAAGAAGCAAAGATGATTCAACCAAGAGCAAAGCATAATGCTGTCAACAAAAAATGTGATTCAGAAAAAAGATGTGATTCAGTTTTCCGAACATGTTATAAATATGTTTTTCCTTTAAAGGTTAACATTAGTTTTATTTTTTAACAAGAATGATTAAAGTTTAAGATAAACACCCATTTTATTCATTTATAAACAAAATATATTTCAAATAGTACAAAAAATTATTTCATACTTCCCAACAAAATTAATGTTTTTTTAAATCTTTTTTTCTTTTCTTTTTTTGGTTTATCAAATGATAACTCAACTGAAATGGCCGGAACTGTGAAGTATGATATGGAAGACTGAATGCTGAGCACTAGCAGTTTACTTTTTCTTTGTTAATTGACGTTACTTTCATTTGATATCGTTAACTATTTTGGAGTTAGGAACTACAGTCTCATTATTTGTAAACTTGTTTTTCTTTAATACTTATAGGACATTATGTTGCTTTCTGTTGTGTTGTCAATTCTATAAGTGGGATTTCATGAGTTACCACGTAACCAATAACTACTATTGAGACAACACTTTTAACCACAAATAAGTGCATAATGTCTTTGTGTTGCCAGTATAAGGGAGATCTTGCCATTGGGAGATACTACACATTTGAAATGCATAGCTGATTCTGTATTTTTTACAAAACCATTCTCCAAAGCATCTTGAACAGGAATGTTTGGATAAATGTAAATCTGAAATGCTTAAAAAGAATTGTGAGCTTTTTCATTCATAAATCTGCATAGGAATAAAAAAATTCTGTGGAAAGCCATTTATACTGTGGCAAAAGTATTGGATGATATCAATTCTGGTAAAAACACAAATGTGTTACTCCATCTCCATGTAATAAAAAGTATATTAGTAAAAAACCCGTATTTTTGATACTTTGTAGTATATTCTGTCATCAAATAAATTTGACAATGTAAAAATAAGTTCCCCAAGGAAGTCAAAGATTTAGTTTATGTGGTAGAATCTCAGCAAATGAATGCATAGAGCCTATCCCAGGTAAAGTGAAATCATGGAGCAGACATAAAATGTTCTTGGGATTTCTTCCTTCCTTCCTTCCTTCTTTCCTTCCTTCCTTCCTTCCTTCCTTCCTTCCCTCCTTCTTTCCTTCCTTCCTTCCTTCCTTCCTTCCTTCCTTCCTTTCTTTCTTTCTTTCTTTCTTCCTTTCTTATCTGAACTCTGGGCCTGGAACCCACAGCTATCCAGCTCAAGGCTAGCACTCTACCACTTGAGCCACAGCACCACTTCCAGCTTTTTCAGTTTATGTGATGCTAAGGAATCAAAACCAGGGCCTCGTGAGGCAAGCACCCTACCACTTAGCCACCTCCCCAGCTCTCTTGGGATGTCTTATAACTTTCATGAAGCATAAGGCAAGTGGCTCATTGCACCCTCCAGAATTTTTCTGAAAGTTCTCAACTGCTAGGGACATCAATGCTGTCACTGCCACCCAAACTAGATACCACCTGCAAGTTCCCACAGCTGTACTGACAGTAAATGACTTTAGTGATTCTTTTTTCCACAAAAGCCACAAGATTGTAACTAATTGTACATGTGAAAAGAATTCCCTCATGGTCCAGAGCAGCCAGTGAATTTCTGAAGTGAGAGATAGTGCTTCTTATCATGTTTGCATTAGGAGAGACTTAAGCAGGGCTCAGTCTATTGTGGAATCCATAAGGGGTTTCTTAATCTAGAAACATGTGAAACAACTTAAGTATAACATGAATCAACCTAGAGCCAGGAGCCATTTAGTGACTCTTCTTGGAAATTGTGCTGCTTTGCTTTGCCTTCCTATTATCTAAGATATAAATGTTATCTAACAATTACTCCCAATTTAAGCAAAAATTCAATTTTATTTTCATTTTGCATCAATGTTCAGCACACTGACATATCTATACAACACTGTTTTAATCATG
This sequence comes from Dipodomys ordii, assembly GCF_000151885.1. Classification (NCBI taxonomy): domain Eukaryota; kingdom Metazoa; phylum Chordata; class Mammalia; order Rodentia; family Heteromyidae; genus Dipodomys; species Dipodomys ordii. The sequence goes on along the minus strand of NW_012267273.1, from coordinate 8,911,980 downwards.
CATATAAAAGGAGAGACCAAAATTATAGTTCCAGTATAAAACTGGAAATGTAAGATACCTTTACCTGGCTATTTTGAATTAATCTTCCCATCACTCATGTAAAATAGAGTAGCTTCAAATTCTTCAAATGATGCATCCAACACTTGTCTGTGCTCTATCTTGAAAGTGTAACACATAGATCCACAATAAAGTGGCTTAGCTCACAAAAGCATTTTTCAAATTATGTCACAAACTAAAACCTAACTCCATACTCCATATGAGACTTGCAAGTGACCTGCACACATTCAACATTAAATAAAACTAAAATGAGGGGAGGGAGGGAAGAAGGGTGGGATACAGAATAGAGTCATAGGAAGATAAAGGTTCCTGACACCACTAAGAAAAGGAGAGAAGCACTGGCATTATCCTCAGGGGGTCCCCTTAGAAGAGGGCCTTGCTAAAACCAGAAGACTGAGGAGACTTCCTCCTTATGTGACAATGTTTACAAAGAAGATGTTGTTAAACCTAGTCTACAATGGCCTTTTTGTCCTTCACACTTGAGCTTTTGCTCGAAAGTAATGAAAATCTTTCAGAGAGAGAATCTTCAGGAATGTTCAACAGAGAACATTGTAAAGCACAGTGGCCCTCCATTTTAGATGGGGGAATAAGTTTCTGTAAAACATCGAGCCACTGGAAATCATGTGACTGAAGTCATAAGAGATAGCAAAATGGGGGTCAGAGATATGTGCCTAATAACAGAGTTTTATTCTGTAAACTTGACATTTGAATTAAAGCCAATCTTATTTAAAAATATGTTATTCAAAATCTTTGAGGCCAGCTTTGATCTACTTTCAAGTCTCTTCTTGAAACTGGATTCCAACCAGTTCTTCTGTTCACATGATCTAGAAGAAGGCTACTACCTAGACAGTGCTAGAGGTGGAAGCTAATACTGTTCTGAGTTCCAGGAGTTTCCTTAGGACAAAGACAGAGTTGTAGGGAATATGAGAAACTTGGGAAGGCAGGAACAAGTCTGGAAAGCAATGTGGAAGAGCTTGAGGTTGAGCCAAAAAATATAATCTATCAGGGAGCATTATATTCACTGAGTCACAAGGATGTTAGTGCATTATGTTAATTTATGTATGTCCACATTATTATTATGTATATGTGTTACTGTGGGCATTACTATAAAGCTACTAATACCCAGTATTCTAGATAGCCACAAAGAGTACCGGAGCATCAAACCTCTGGTCTTATGAAGGAAGAATGTGTAGGGCAGTTCCTAAAGCAGAGAGTTAGCTCAAAATATCATGAATAGGGCTGTGAAGTTGGCTCAGTGGTAGAGTGCTTGCTGTGCATCCATGAGGCCCTGGGTTCTATTCCTCAGCACTACATAAGCAGAAAAAAGCTGGAAGTGGCACTGTGGCTCAAGTGGTAGGGTGCTAGCCTTGAGCGGAAGAGCTGAGGGACAGCGTCCAGGCCCAGAGTTCAGCCCCCATGACTGACTCCCCAAAATATGAATAAGAGTAAACTTAAGCAAAACAAAATCTTGACTGCAATGATATTCAAAGGTTATTAGATTTCTGTATGATTTCTAAATTTTTTATGAGTGGAATGTATTAAATTTTGGGGGGCTGTTTCTTCATTATTCAGGTGTGAAACTTTCTTTGCCCTATTCCATCCAATTGATACATTTCCAAAATGATTCATTTGCATTTGGAAAAAGTGGTCTTATTGTATATGAACTGTATTTTCCTGGTGAACAAATGAAATATCTTCAAAACCTGCCTTAGTGTCTCTCATTGACAAACATCCTTAAAAAATACTTAAAAAATAGAAACAGATTTAAAACAACCCTTTTAGTAAGTTAGAAAATTTTCTATATATTTTCTTCTTTGTATTAAGGTTTTCTTTGTTCTCAAACTTTCCAGGAAATGAACAAACCTGACAGCTGCTGCTGGAGAAGATACAGATGCTTCCCAACAGGTCTTTGGTATACAGAGCCGAGATCTGCAAAGCTTGGTCCTAGAGGAAAAAGGGGGTGCAGGACCATCCCTGTCCACAAGGAAACCATGAATCCCCCATTTAGAACCTTTCCATAGCCCTGGCATAGGTAAACATGCAGAAATCCCAGCACACACTTCCAACTGCTGCTGTTTAATCATTTTGATTAAAAAAAAACTTTCCATTTGAGTACATAATAATGAAAGCTTACAGAAAACTTTCCATTTGAGTGCATAATAATGAAAGCTTGAAGAAAACTGTTTCCATTTGAGTACATAATAATGAAAGCTTGCTGGTTCTGGGCGGATCTGGGGCTGGAGGGAGAGATGCTGAAGACTCAGATGCAGACTCACTGGAGGAAGCTGGAGGATGTGTTGACAGTTCAGTGAGGTGCTTGCTCACCACAAGACTCCACAACAACAGACACAAAAACCCCGTGAATTAGTGGATTTTTCTATTGAGCTGGATAGAAACCAAACACCCCTAAAGTGACCCCCTTAGGAGACGCAGAGGTATGCCAGTGCTTTAACATGAAAACATCATGCAGTATGACAGGAGATGGAGCACTGTCATTGGTGGACCACCTCTGTGTTGGTCAGGCAGGGAAAGGCACCCCAGGAGAAGTAATAGATATGACCTCCAGGTTCTGAGAGGAAATTGAACAGATAGTGAACAGACAGGTGTGCAAGCAGAGAACTGATCGGAAGTCCCTCCCTAATCAAAGTAGAAAACTGTTGTCTGATAACCCAGTGGCTAAAAGTGGTCTAAAAGTGTATCCCCACCCCTTATTCTTAACTTGAAACTTAATTACTAATGGGATAGGATGAAAGGATGGAAACTTTAGGAGGTTTTAGATCAGTCATGAAGACCAGGTATCTTTTAAAGGAAGGGGAGAGTAGGGGGTCCCCTACCCTGTTGACTCCTTTTGTCCTTTGAGGAATGAGGTAACAAGGTATCATTTACTGGACAATAATCAGACATCTGCCAGCACCTTACTCTTGCACTTCCCAGCCTCCAAAACTAAGAGAAAGAAATTCCTATTGTTTGTAAATTACACTGCCTACAGTGTGTGAATTATGAAGCTAAGATGCTGTTACTGCATCTCAAATAGAAATATCAGTTGGTGGAAGACCAGGCTCCTGGAGAGAAGCTTAAATTCTTCAATCTTTGTCCCAGCTCTTCTAAGTAGAGTAGATTTTTACAAACAACTCCCTGTGTCCCCTCTCTCTTTTTGTCTCTCTTTGTCCTTCTCCTTCTTTCCCTCTTCCTCTCTGTTTTCTGGATCTGTCCCACTTGGGATTTGGGCTACGACTTCCCAAGACCTTCCAGCCACAAGAGTCCCCCTCGTCCACTTTTAAGGAGCTGTAGACTTGGCACGAATTCATTTTACGGCCAGTACCTTTTCTGTCCATCAGTCCCTCCCTGCCTTCTTTAGACTGGAACCTGAAATGGAAGATTGTTGAGACAGGGGCAACCCCCAGGTGGCCTCAGAGGGGAATGTAGTCCATTTCTTGCTTTAGAGCTGCCTGTCCACCTCCCTTCTGAAGATCCTGCTTCTGGTTCCTCTGTAGCTGTGCAAGTCAGCCAAAACTCACAAGACTTACCTTCAAAATCCAACTAGGACAAAGGTAAACACATATAGAAATGTAATCAATAGTATATGCAGGGATATCATTTGCTTTGATGATGTTAGGTGGAGGAAAGCACATGGAACATACCAAGCCATAAAGAAATATATCTAGAGAATGACACAGCTCTACCAACTACCACGAGCCAAAGAAACTTGAAATTTATCTAGCAATAGCTAAATCCCTGGCATTTCTTCTTGTTCCAGAAAGTCAGTTTTTATTCCCAAGTCTTGGCTTTTGAGCTATAGGCAACTTGTAAGTTGAAGTTCTATAACTTCTAGTTATAGAACTGACCCATTACTTTTTACCCCAAGTCCTGACTGAGGGTTTTAAGGCTAAACTTACCATGGAAACATAGTGAAGATCAAGCTTGGATTTCTAAGCAGGTGTATCGTGAATATTCAGGACATAGTTCAGGAAAATGTTGCTGGTTTCCCACATCTCCAGGAAGCCTCAGTCTCTGGCAATATAGAGCAACAGGATTGCAATTGTGGGGGCAAGAGGACTGGTGTTTTGCCTCTTCAGACCTTGTAAAATCTGTTCTCCAGAAGCTCAAGTAAACAGTGATGAAATGATACAGTTACTCAGCACCTGGACATGTCTTACCATGACTAGCAAGTTGGTTGGCAAAAAGTGAATTTTCGAATTCAAGACACAAGGACCTCCTTAAATGCCTCTTATTTTCATCCAGCAAGGAAGATTCATTGGTGAAGTAAACACAGAACTCCACACGAAGTTTCTCTTTTGGAAGCAGCCATTGAAATTCATTTTTAAGAAAGGCCCTGTCTTCAAGCTGCTACCATCTCTCGTTTCTAGTCTCAGCAAAGGCCTACCCAAGACAGATCTACCAAGATGAGAGAGACACGGGACAATATAGGCTGCTTGAGTCCTGCTCCTAATTACTAGAAAGACTTCTAGAGGTCTAGAGTCTATCTGCTAGTTGGACATTACATGTAGGTATAACAAAGGATACAAGTATGGATTAGGGGACTCCCAACCAAAGTTCTCCCAACCAAAGTCTTTTCTTACTCCCTCCTAAACCAACTAGTTGCAATTCTTCCTAATGAACTAACAAAAAACTATTCATGAACCCTCTCCCACCCACAAGATAAATGTTTATATTTTATTTATCTCCTACCTCTGTTTGCCCCTTTCATCCCAGAACCAACCAATAACTTGTCACTCCTGGATCCTAAGCCAGTGTGATATGAAAGGAAGTATTGGCTTCTAGAAATTCATGCAACTAACCAATCCATTTTACTACAAAAGGGTGGGAATTTCTCCTAATGATAAAATGTTCTGCTTGCCAACTAAGCCCAGCATCACTGAGGAGGAGAGATGAAGTTAATTAAAAATATTATAAGTGATCCATTTCTTGGGTTCTGTGTTCTACTTTCCTTCTCTGCGTTAAAAACATCATTTTTTTTATCATGCACTATCCCATTTCAAGTCCTAGCACTAGCTAAATTAGACATTTTTTTCTTTCTTCTATTTGGGTTTTTTCTCCATCTTTTCTGAACCTTAATCTAGCTTCCTTATACAAATGGGTCTGGATGCTTAGAAAACACCTGTTGGAATGGAAGATGCTCTCTGTGTTTCAAGCATATTAATCAACAGGACCCATGTGATCATCCCAGAATGAAAGGACTGATGTTCCAGCAGGAAACCAGACAAGGAAAATGAGAAGTCTCATTAAATTCCCAGAAACTGTAGTAGGGACTTAGGTTTGCTTCTGTTTAATTCCTCTGGAGTCAAAACTCTTAGAATTCTATGTAAATAGCAGCAGCAATGTCTGACACAAGACAAATCTGTTTTTCATCTGTCTGTGTCTCTTCTTCCTGTTTTTCTTTTCCACTGTTCCTTGTTTACTCCTTTTCCCACCCATTTTCACCCACTTGTCATTTTCCCTTTCCTTTTCTTGGCTGGATTTTTAATTCATTCAGCTAAGTTCTTTGTTAAATATGTGTGCTTGGGCTGACATATGAGTTGCTCATTTTTCCTCTCTGCTCAAGATCTGAAGTAGTAGTGTTAAAAAGAAGCCCCAACAAGCTGGGTGCCAGTAGCTCATACCTGTAATCCTAGCTACTCAGGAGGCTGAGATCTGAGGATCATGGTTCAAAGCCAGCCCAGGCAGAAAGTCCGTGAGACTCTGATATCCAAGTAACCAGTAGAAAACAAGAAGTGGCACTGTGGCTCAAGCAGTAGAGCCCTAGCCTTGAGCTGAAGAGCTTAAGAGACAGTGCCAATGCCCAGAGTTTAAGCCCTGTGATGGACAAGAAGAAGAAGAAGAAGAAGAAGAAGAGGAAGAAGGAGAAGAAGGAGGGGAAAAGGGAAGAAGAGGGGGAAGAAGGGGTAGAAGAGGGGGAAGAAGGGGGGAAGAAGGGGAAAGGGAAGGGGAAGGAGAAGGGGAAGGGGAAAGGGAAGGGGAAGGAGAAGGAGAAGGGGAAGAAGAAGAAGAAGAAGAAGAAGAAGAAGAAGAAGAAGAAGAAGAAGAAGAAGAAGAAGAAGAAGAAGAAGAAGAAGAA
>NW_012267273.1:8863522-8905277 GCF_000151885.1 Dipodomys ordii | reverse complement strand
GAAGAAGAAGAAGAAGAAGAAGAAGAAGAAGAAGAAGAAGAAGAAGAAGAAGAAGAAGAAGAAGAAGAAGAAGAAGAGGGAGGAGGAGGAGGACGAGGACGAGGACGAGGAGGAGGAGGAGAAGGAGGAGGAGGAGGAGGAGGGGAAAAGGGAAGAAGAGGGGGAAGAAGGGGAAGAAGAGGGGGAAGAAGGGGGGGAAGAAGGGGAAAGGGAAGGGGAAAGGGAAGGGGAAGAAGGGGTAGAAGAAGAAGAAGAGGAGGAGGAGGAAGAAGAGGAGAAGAAGCGGAGGAGGAGGAGGAGGAAGAGGAGGAGGAAGAAGAAGAAGAAGAGGAGAAGAATCCCCAACAAGACCTAAGAGCCCAAACACTTTCCTTCTTCAAACACCTCTGGCTAGACTTCCAGTGCTACGCTTGCTCATGGATTCACTGAATCTATATTCCTTTCTCTATTACCAGACTCTTCCCTGTAGAGAGACTGTCTCAGCCCCTACCTGAGTTTACTCCTTAAGATTGTAGGTTTGAAGAATAAATGAATGGGAGGGGAGTTTCCAGGGGCATCTTCCTCCATCCAGTCAAATGCCTACAAGGACAGACTGAGCAGGAATGAACGGGTAAAGGTCGTTTCTGTTTAAAAGAGACATTTCTAGACCCCAACTGATCATTGCTATGTGAAAATATCCAGAAACAGTAGCTTGTCAAATTGTTTCAGGAGAAGCCAACTATGCAAGATTTAGAGAAACAAGTCTTGCTTGTTACCTACAAGAAATTTTAGGCTGAAATGCCATGAAAATCTTCCAACCTGGCAGCATAGCTCTGAAAACCATGCATCCAACACAAAGCCCCATCATCTCAGTGCTTAGTAGCCAAGGTTTGTCTGTGTACATATGCTCAGGGCACATTGTTCATTAATTAAATATTTTAAGTATGGCTAGAAGGATAGCAAAAATATCACTTCTCTGTTTTCACAAATACAGAATCTTCAGTGAAAGAGAAAAGACAAACACAAATTAGAGCAAAGCCCAGATAGTCCTCCTCCTCATAGCAAGAGAAAAAGGATTCTGCAAACACTATGGAGTAAATATTAATTGTTCACTCCTCACAAACACCCATGTACACCATCTCTCATTGTACAAAAATTAAGACAACATTACTGCTGTAAATATTTTGTGATGAACAGCTGTACTGAGATATCATCCACATACCTAACATTTGCCTTTTTAAGAATACAATTTAGTGGTTTTCAGAATATTTAGTTATGTGACCATCATCACTATCTAATTCTAAAATAGGCATCACCTCCAAATGAAACCCTGAACTTATGAGTCATTTGCCATTTCCCCCCCTCTCTAGCCCTTAGTACCCACAATTCCACATTCCATCTCTAGATTTACAGCACTCAGGATGTTTTGTATAAATCCAATTATATAACCCTGGACTTAGTGTCTAAAGACTTTTGCTTTTCATATTGTTTTTAAGCTCAAGTTATAATATATACAAGTCCTTCTTTGCTTTTTCCACTGTATAGTTATATCCCATTTTGTTAATATGTTTATCAGTTAAGGGGCATTCAAATGTCCTTGTTTGTCAGTAACTAAGAATAATACTATGTTTGCACAATTATTTAAAGGTAATAAAAATGATAATGCTGTGTAAGCATTCATATACAAGCTTTTGTGGATGTATTTTCAGTTCTCTTGAATGTGTCTGCCCCATGTTTAAATGCTATGGCAAGCAAAGCAAATATACAATTGTCTCTTATGGAAATCCTACTATATTCCAGAGACTAAGTTTGACTATGCTACTCCTTATAATAATTCTCAGGTAGATGTCACTGGGCCCAATTTTCAAAGAGGATTCAGAGGCTGGCTCTATGAAGGCTTGCTGTCTTTTCCCATACATTTTGCCCATTCATAACTTCTGAATTTCTCCTGCTTTTATTACAATGCTGCACAGGGACCCCTTCCTCCATGTTACAAAAAGCTCCATTTTCTGTCACATGAACAGATGCAAGGTCTCAGGACCTCTGAGGGCCACTGTAAGCATGGAGAAGTGTCAGATCTGTGGAGGAGCTGGGTGGGGAAGCAGGGACAGGATGAGGTGATTAAACCTTGAGGGCAAGCCAGCACTGCCTAATGGTGAGCCGGGGTAAATGCCACCAGTGTTAACAGTGGGCTGCAGGGCCTCACTGAGCAATGTTATGGCAAAACATAGAACCTATGAAACATGAGGTCATGGTGAACTAGAGCCAGGGTGACCACAGAGAAAGCCACAGCCCAAGGGCTGGGCTTGTCATATGAAGCAATCTGGCAGGAGAGCCTCGTGGCCACAACTGCTCCGTATGAACTACTGACAACCTGGAGGGCCGCGGGGCCTGCGAGTGAGGATCAGGAGGAAGCAGAGCACACTGCTCTAAAAAATGTCAGTAAATATTTTGGTTACCCATCGACCTTGAGCTACTTAATGGAACTAGTTCTAAAATCCAACAAGATTATATAATCTAATGAGATTCCATAGCTTAAGAAGATTACATAATTCAAGAAGGATTAATAAATAGGCTCTTTTTTGTGAGAGTAGGGTTTTGAACTCAGGGCCTTCTTGCTGAGCAACTGTTCTCCCACTTACTTATACCATGCCCCTAGCCCTTTCTGGTTTAGATACATATGAATTTAAAAGGTGAAGCAATCAGAATTACTGTAGTTACCATTTTGAAGAATAAAAAATAGACATGCCAATTGAAACAGAAAAAAAAAGTACAATAAAACTTACTAAATATCTCTGAATCAGTTCTCTTATTCTCCCCTGTTACTGAGTCTTGTCTATCTGACATAAAAGAATAGATGGTGTCAGGTGCCAATGGCCTATGCCTGTAATCCTAGCTACTCAGGAGGCTGAGATCTGAGGATCATGATTCAAAACCAGCCCAGGCAGGAAAGTCTGTGAGACTCATCTCCAATAAACCACCAGAAAACCACAGTGATGCTATGGCTCAAGTGGTAGAGTGCTAGCCTTGAGCTGAAGAGCTGGGGAACAGCACCCAGGCCCAGAGTTCAAGACCCAAGACCAAAAGAAGAAAAAAAAAGAATACATGGTAAGCTCCTTGACAACAACACTTACCTGATTAAGTGCTGGTGACTTACTCCTGTAATTTCAGACTCTTATCTAATCCTGAGACTTTTATCTCCAATAACCACAAAAACCGGAAGTGGCACTCTGACTCAAAGTGGCAGAATGCTATACTTGAGGAGCAAAAGGGCTCCCAGGCCCCGAGTTCAAGCACCATGATCAACGCCGACAACAAAAAGAACACTATCTGTTCTGTTCAGTGCACATCCCCAGCACTTAACAGAGTTCCTGCCCATAGAATATGCTCAACAAATACTTGCAGAATGGTTATCTTTAGCCTAACAAAGTATAAAGCTATATATTCAGGTCTATTGGTTTAACTGACACTTCTCTGGGCTAGTGGACATGGCACCTGCTGAAAACACCACCAAGTCACTGAAGTTAAGGTAAGAGCAGATTAACATGAAATAAAACAATGAAATAAAACAATAAACAATGGGACTTCCACGTGATGTTTCCATGACTAGGTCTCCAAATGCTAGGAAGGCAAGAGGGAGGGGAGATGGGAAGGGATGGGAAGGGGAAACAAAGGAGGAGGCAACAATGCTTGATAAGCAATGTACTCAGTATCTTGCCCATGTGATTGTAACCCCTCTGTATGGTATTTTCACAATAAAGAAAAAGAGAAAAAAAATCAGTACCTTCAAGGCTGTTTTCTTCAGTGATCAGAAGGCAATTGACAACAAACCTCAGTCCAATCGATCACTTCTCAAGCCCTGTTTATCCAGAGACAACCCACTCCAGCAGCTTGGGAGGAAGAGGAAAACATTTGCCTAAAGTTTATGCTTTGGAAAGTTTAAAGCCTGGTTTTCAAGGCCACCTCCTTTGTGATTTCTTTACAGGAGGAGCAGACAGACATTAGATACACATACTTATACCTATACACAAACCGAAGAGTCCTAAGAAATGGTTTTAAAGAGTTTCAAGTTATTTTACTCTTTCTTAGTCCTGGTGCCAGGGCAAACAGGAGACTATCCAAATAACATTTTCCTCCTACACCCCCATGTCCTATAGCTATGGACATGCTGGGTGTGTGCTTACACATGCAGATATATACTTCACAGACATTCACTGGCTTTAGTACTCACTCTGTTCTGCAGAGAAGGAAGTAACAGAGCGAGCCTCAGCTGAAGCCCCTTGCCTGCCAGGAAATGCATTGGAACTCTTGGAACAGCCCACTGAATCTTCCCAACAACGCTATGATTATTTTTCTCATTATCCCCATTAAACAGAGAAGTTGTCTGAAGTAGGGAAAATGAGAGCCAGACTTAGATCAGACAGCTGGATCCAGGGGATATTCCTTCAACCACTGCTCTAAATCTTTGGAGTGAAATTGAAAACAGAAGGAAATACTTTCAAAGACATAGAGGGTTCGTTGTAATTTTGTCTTCACAGTGCTAGGAATATCTGCAGGCTTTATGTCATCAGTAAAACTGCTGTCACCACAGCCCTACAGGCCATGGGCCATCTTCACACTGCAGAAACAAGCATACTCAAACAAATGGTGGAAATTTGAAGGATGTCTTAAAGAGCCACTGGTACTTCACTGTATCTCAGACTTTCTATTGTCCTGGTGGAAGGTTCTTTGCCTTGACTGGTGAAGTAAGCATTAAAGAAAGGATGACGAAAACAATAGCTTTTTGAAAGCCTGAACCAGATTGGACCTGGTGACTGGAATTATAGGACCAAGGTCCTGGGTTATGGAAGCCTCCCTCCACCTTTCTGAATGGGTCAAATCCTCTGGATGTATATATGTTCTTTTAGTACCATATGCCTCTCTTTCTAGTATTTAACAGAGGTATAATTTATTTCTATGAGGCTGAATAATTTACTTATTTTCTGTTGTATAAGCAGTACTGGGGCAAGAATATGTTTGGTAATATCTGTCTTTACAGCCTGAATCCCAGATCAGCACTGTTTTCAATGTGAAGTAAAGTTGCTAAGTATTACTAATGCAAGAATGCTATTCCTGGCCTTCCTTTTCTCTCTAAATATATAAAATGTGAATATTTCACCAGGAAAAGCAAAACACGATCAGATAAAGTAGTGAAATTTTACAGGATTCTAGATACACAGTGAGACCGAAAGAGGATACTCCTAGTGAGAAACACAAAAGCGTGATGCCTACATGCCTCTTTATATTTATATGAAATTATATATGCCTCTTTATATGTATATAAAATTACATATGTACATATATATACAAATAAACTCCAAGATATGGAAACAAGAAATCCCTTTTTCTTTTTTAAATACATTTAATTTTTTTAATCTTTTGATGATTCTGTTTTCTTCATGTACAGTATATTCACACACACATATTCAGAAGGGTTGTGGGGAGGGTACAGAACTTGAGGGTTAAAAAGTCCAGCAGTGGAGCTCACTGGACATTGATGAAAGTGAACTATACAACTCATGGGTGGAGATGGGAGGGAGGGACTGGGAAAGAATGAGGGAACAGATGACACTGTACAAAAGGAAATATACTCATTACCTGACTCATGTAATTATCTTTGTGCATCATTTCATAATAACAATAAAGTAAATTTGTTTTAAAAAAAGATAGTAGGGCTGGGGAGGTGGCTCAGTGGTAGAGTGCTTGCCTTGCATGCACGAGGTCCTGGGTTCGATTCCTTAGCATTATATAAGCTGAAAAAGCAGAAGTGGCACTATGGCTCAAGTGGTAGAGCACTAGCCTTGAGCTGAAGAGCTGAGGGGACAGACAGAGCCCAGGCCCAGAGTTCAGGCCCCATGACCAACCAAAAAAAAAAAAAGATAGTAAAAAGTCTTTGGGACACTTTCTTCTGGTATCATAATCTTTATATGGTAAGTCTGACTTTCAAACACACTGTTTGGAATTGAGCTGTTGAAAGGCTGGGAGAACCAATAATCTGACCTGGAGAAAGTGAGGAATGGGATGAGTTGCTGGTTCAAGCATCTGTAGGTCAGGATGGTGGTGGATATGGTAACAGGTGAGTCATTCTCCCTGGCTTTCACTAAGGTGAGTCCTTTGAGCCGAATTAGAAATCCAGCAAGAGGATTTGGCACTCATCATTGTAAACACAGTCCAGTTCCAGCCAATGAAGGAAGAAGGCAACCACTTCCTTTTCTGATCCACAGGGGTTCAGTGGGCTCCCCGTGGCCAAGCAGGCCACAGGTGTATTTTACTGCTCTTTCCTTCCCAACCCAGGTCAGGCCATGTCTGAAGCATGCTCTAGTCTGCAGCTGACCTTGTGCTCTTCTGTAAGACAGTGCTTCCATTCAGCAATCACTCTCCCAGAGATTTCTGGCTAAATTTTCAGTTCTCTCATAATAGGCAAATTAGCTCCTAAGATGACACTGGTGATTCTTTTACTCCCACATGTTGCTGTGTTGAAGGAGATCAGGTATCTTCATGAGAGCCAGATTCCAACTCACAGACCCACGTTTTTTAGAGAGACCCAAATTATCACCATGACTGCAATTTGTATAAAGGCATAAGAGAAACCCTTTGGAGCATTTGGTAAGATAAACCATTTGTATTTCTTATTGAATCCTTATAAATGCTTAAAAGTAGGTAGTCTTCTATTTTTATACATGACAAAACATTCCACAAAACGACTACGGCCCGAGTATCCCAATCTGAAATTTCAAAATCCAAAACATTCCAAAGGCCCCAAACTTTTTGCAAAGTTGGGAGACTTTGAATTTATTTGGGGATTAAGAATGTTTTTATAAAGTTTATGTAATTATTTGAAAATTTGAAAAACTGATATCTGAAATGCTTCTGATCCCAAGAATTTCAGGCAAGGATAATAAACTTGGTAAGTCATACTCAGTTTAATTAATTTGTAAAGGTGAAATTTCAAAAGCAATGAAGGAAGACATTTCCTTGTGGTGATGTCTCAAGGATAGTAATAACAAAATATCTGGTATAAAGCCAAAGTCAGACTTCTTAAAAATAGAAAACAAAGGCAAGTATATTATACTGGACTGTCAAATAGATATATTCCAGGTTTTATCTTTATTGCTGTTGGTTTTAATGTACTTATAATGTACTATGTTGTCGGAGGCATCGACTGGTGTAACCCAACTGAGCTCCTTTGTTCAGTGAGGGTGCGTGCAGGCATGCATTTCTCTAGGGGAGGAAGGGACACCCCTTCCTCCATGCAGGGCAAAGGTTCTGCGCCAGGCACCAGACTCCGGTGATGGTTTGTGGAAGTGCCATTTGTGCTTCTCCTAGTTAACCCCATACAACAATGCCTCAAGACCCCCTTTGTGTACTCACCTGTGCTTTACCTACATTTACAACCTTGATTACTGGAACTGCTCCATATTTGTTGACACAGATTAACTTTTCCTGCTCACTGACTTAAACTTAAACTCTCATTGTCTGTGTTCCCGTAAAATTGTTTAAAATTAACTCTCTGCCTCTGACTGAAGGTTTACTTCTCCTGTTTGTGTGCTGTATATAAGCATGTAATGTTTCAATAAACTTTGTCTATACCCCCGTGGTATGGTCCCTTTCTGCCTACCAGACATCCCATTCCCAGATCCCGCTGTGTAAACAGCAACACTGTGTGATTTTTTTGTTTCTTTTTTTTGTGCAGCATTTTCTTTCTTTTTTTAAATACATTTTTATTGTAAAGATACTGTACAGAGGGGTTACAGTTACATGAGTAAGTAATGAGCACATTTCCTATTGAGCATTGTTACCTCCTCCTTTGTTTTCCCCCTACCATCCCTTCCCTCCCCACCTCCTCAATTCCTCCCTCACCTCCTCCCCCCTCCCTTCAAGTTATAAAGTTTGTTTTCAACATAGTGTCTTGTACATCTCATTGTTACAATGGGTTAACCTGTATCCTTATTTAAACACTTTGTTATTTACCTTCTCCTCCCCAAATTAGAAAAATGTGTATACAAGATGCAGGACACCTGAACCAAATACAGTGACAATAGGGTTCTTCCCATGGGGGAAGAACATACAAAGAAATAAAAAAAATCACATAGTACATTATAAGTACATTAAAAAGAACAACAAGAAAGATAAAACCTCTTGTGTCCCTATCTTGGGGTTCATTTCACTTAGCATCAGGTTATATGGTCATATGTACATAGCTTTTGACCTCTTCTGCTTGTCTTAGGCATAGACTAGTTATTGCAGATAAGGGAAACCATGGGACCTATGTTTCTTTGGGTCTGGCTTACTTCACTTAATATAATTTTTCCAAGTCTTTCCATTTCCTAACAAATGCGGTGGTGTCATTCTTTCTGATAGAGACGGCAGTGGTGGTGGCTGCTGCCCCTGGCAGCCATATCAACAGATTTTTTTTGTTTCCTTTGTATGTTCTTCCCCCTTGGTATAACCCTGTATTTGATTCCAGTACCCTGCATCTTGTATGCACATTTCTGTAATTTGGGGAGAGGAAGGGAAATAACAAAACACTGAAACAGGATACAGGTTGGAGGGAGAAGGTGGGGAGGTGGGAAGGAAAAGGATAGTAGGGGAAAAACAAAGGAGAGGGTAACAATGCTCAATAGAAAATGTACTTATTACATTATTCCTGTAACTGCAGCCTCTTTGTACACTATCTTTACAATAAAATTTATATTAAAATAGATTCCCTTCTATCCAAGGAACTGCATAGCAAGTTACTCCTGGAGTCTTTCAGTTATATAATCTGGCTAAATTATTTCATATTTTTAAGTCTTAGTTTCCTCATTTGTATATACATTTATTGGAAAAAGACAAAATGGAAAAAAGAATCTCCAGCCCAATAGTATGCATATATTTTTTCCTCTCAGACAGAGTCTTATTAGGTAGCCCAGTCTGGCTTTGAACTTGAGATCTTCCTGGCTCTGCCTCCAGAGTAATGAGCTTAAAATCATGTGCCAACACACCTGCTTCTCATTTTTTTATTTATATGAAATTTCCAAACTTACATAATAAGAAATTGCAAACATAAGTATTTCATCAATCAAATAAATACACACTATAAAAGGCATGTACTCATTGCCTTGCTCATGCAATTGTAATCCCTCTGTATGGTATTTTCACAATTAAAAAAACTTATTAATATAAAAAAACGGTATTTGGCCCTGATTTAGTGGGAACATTCTCATTGCAAAAGGAATTTTAAAAAATCTAATTTGTCAGCGCAAAAGACTTTTGAACCCCAAATCTACAATTCCAAATATATATAATCATATCTGAATATAGATGAACAAAAATCTTAAAGCCTTGGTTAATACAACAATGTGTTCAACTCAGTAAAATAACCACCCTTGTGAGCTGCTATCTGGGGAGGCAGGGAGGGAGAAGGAAGGGGACATGCCCAGATAGCTTCATAGAGTTTTCTCCAGCACCTTTGGCAAGGGAAGTCTCTGCCTTAGAAGGGAAGAACCACCTCAGGCCAGCGAGAATTCAAGCGCTTCCTGTACTACTTCCTGAATGTTTGCTTACAGCCAGTGTGTATTTTTTTCCTTTCCTTTTTTTTTCTTTTTGGTTTGACTTTGTTTTCCTAAGGAAATCTGAGTCTTCTTCACAATTTTTCATTAAATGTCCCAATTACCTTTATGTATGTGTGTGTATTGTCTTCCTTTATATTTTTAAAAATATTTTTAATTTAAATGGATGCATTATGATTTTATATATTTATAAAACATAGTGTGGCATTTCAATACATAAAATGATCAGATTAAAGTAAGTAAGATATCTGTCTCTTCATATATTTATCATTTCTTTGTGTAGGAAACATTCAAATTCCTCTCTACTAGCTACTCTGAAATACATAATCAATTATCCTACTTGCTACATAGAACTTTAGAAGATATTGCTCCTATCCAATGAGGCCTTGAACTTATTAGCCATCCTCTCCCATCACCTCCTACCTCCCCAACCCCGCCCCTTTGTATGCTCTTTTCTGGGGCAGGGGTGAGGGGGGTGCATGTTCATGTGGATCCTAGGGCTTGAACTCAAGGCCTGAGCGCTGTTTCTGATCTGCTTTTGCTCAAGGCTAGCACTCTATCACTTAAGCCACATCTTCACTTCTAACTTTTTGGTGTTTAATTAGAGACAAGATTGCCTAGGCTGACTTTGAACCATAATCCTCAGATCTCAGCCTCCTGGGTAGCTTGGATTATAGACAAGAGCCACCAGCACCTGGCTTTTCATTTGTACTATTTCAATTATACTCTGATGGACTGTTCTAACTTACCATCCTTTCCTATTTTGTTCATGAATCTTACATTTTATTTTAAACATACAAACTTTTTTATTATGTTTTATTTCCTCCTAACATTTTGCTCTCTACCACTCACCTTTTAATCTCTAACCTTTAAAATATATGTATAAATTTCAAACTTCCCCAAATTGCTGACATTATTTTATTTTTATTTTATTGTCAAGGTCATGTACAGAGGGGTTACCATTATATAAGTAAGGTACATAAGTGAGTACATTTCTTGTCTAACTTGTTACCCCTCCCTCATTGTCTCCCTCTTTCCCTCCTCCCCACCCCCCAAGTTGTACAGATAATTTCCAACATATTGTCTTGTGAGCTGTTGCGTAGTTTCTCCCTTTGTCCTTTGTCTCTCCATTTTGTTGTTCCTTTTCCCTTCCCTAATTCAGATAAACATATATACAGTACTCAGGGTACCAAAATCGAATACAGTGACAACAGGGGATAAACCACAGGGGGAAAACCACAAAAGAAACAAGAAATCACATAGTACATTAAAAATAACTACAGCAAAGAAAAACTTCTTGTCTTGGAGTTCATTTTGCTTAGCATCATCTTATATGGTCTTATGTACATAGCTTTTGAGCTTTTCTTCTCATCTGCTAAGATTTTCCTAGATGTATACTAATTATTACAAATAAGAAAAACCATGGGACCTATGTTTCTTTGGGTCTAGCTTACTTCACTTAACATGATTTTTTCCAAGTCCTTCCTTTTCCTTACAAATGGGGCGGTGTCATTCTTTCTGATGGAAACATAAAATTCCAGTGTGTGTGTGTGTGTGTGTGTGTGTGTGTGTGTGTATCACATTTTCTTGATCCATTCATCTACTGAGGGGCATCTAGGTTGGTTCCATATCTTAGCTATGGTGAACAATGCTGTGATAACTATAGTTGTGCAGGTAGATTTAGTGTGGCCTTGTTTGTGGTCATTTGGGTAAGTGACCATAGTGGGATTGCTGGGTCATAGGGAAGTTCTATGTGTAGCCTTTTGAGGAATTTTCACACTGCTTTCCACAGTGGGTGAACAGTTTACACTCCAACCAGTGGTATAGTAGCATTCCCTTTTGGCCACATCCCCTCCAGCATCTGTTGTTATTAGATTTCCTGATTATAGCCATTCTAACTTGGGTGAAGTAGAATCTTAATGTTGTTTTGATTTGCATTTTTTTATGGCCAGAGAAGTTGAGCATTTTTTCATATGTCTATTGGCTATTCTTATTTCCTCTTCAGAGAAGTCTCTCTTTAAGTCTTTATCCCACTTATCAATGGGGTTGTTCCTTTGAGGATTTGTTTTTGGAGGGTTTAATTTTTTGAGTTTTAAGTATAGATATGAGGCCCTTGTCTGTTGTATGGCCAGTGAAGATCTCCAAATCTGTGGGCTTTCAACTGATCTTGCTATGTCCTTTGCCATGAAAAAGCTCTTCAGTTTAATGCAGTTCATTTGTCTAACCTTTCTTTGATTTGTTGTGTTTCTGGTTCTTTATCAAGAAAATTTCAGCCTGTGCCAAGGGACCCTAAAGTTTCTCTTATTCCTTCCTGTATTGTTTTCAAAGTATCCGCTTTTACCTCAAGGTCTTTAATCCATTTGGAATTTATTCTGGTGCAGGATGATATATAAAGATATAACTTGAGTTTTCTACAGTTGTTTAACCAATTTGCCAGCACTGTTTACTGAAGAGGCTATCTTTCATCCATCCTAATTTTTTTGGCTCCTTGATTGGAGATTAGGTGACCATAGGTCTGCAGGTTCATTTCTGGATCTTCAGTTCTATTCCATTGGTCCTCAGGTCTGTTCTTGTGCCAGTACCAAGCTGTTTTGATTACTATAGCTGTATAATAGATTTTGAAGTTTGGTACTGATATTCCCCCAGCACTGTTCTTTCTGCTAAGGATTGTTTTTGTTATTTGGGGTATTTTATTTGTTCCTTAGGAAATTTTAGATTACTTCTACTATTTCATTAAAAATGAGGTTGGGATATTCATGGGTATTGCATTGAATTTGTAGATAGCCTTTGGCAATATTGCAATTTTCATGATATTAATCCTCCAAATCCAGGAGCATGCGAGTTTTTTCTTCTTCCTTAATTCTGTTTTAATTTCCTTTTTCAGGTTTTTAAAGTTTTCATCATAGAGGTCCTTCACTTCTTTGGTTAAGTTAATTTCTAGGTATTTTATTTTTTGTGGGACTATTATCAAAGGAGATGCTTTTCTGATTTCAGCCTCACTCTTCTCATACAGAAAAGCCATTATTTTTTGAGGATTAATTTTATACCCTGCTATTTTGCCAAAGTTTTTGGATCAGCTCGAGTAACTTGCGAGTGGAGTCTATGGGATGCTTTAAATACAAGATCATGTCATCTTTCCCTATTTGAATCCCCTTTATTTTTGCAACTTGCCTTATTGCTGTAGCTAGGCATTCTAATACTATATTGAAGACGAGTGGAGAGAGTGGACATCCTTGTCACATTCCTGAATTTAGAGGAAATGGCTTTAGCTTTTCGCCATTAAATATAATGCTAGCTGCAGGTTTGTCACACAGTCTTTATTATATTGAGGAATGTTCAATGGATTCCTAGTTTCTCTGGAGCTTTCATCATAAAGGGGTGTTGAATCATAATGATATTTTTAATTGACTTTCCCGCTACTCAAGAGGCTGAAATCTGAAGATCACAGTTCCAATCCAGGCAGGAAAGTCCATGAGATGCGTATCTCCAATTAACTAAAAAAGCTGGAGCTGGAGCTCAAGTGGTAGAGCTCTAACCTTTGCCTCAAAAGCTCAGGGACAGTGCCCAGGTTCAGAATTCAAGTCCCAGTACTGGCACACACACACAAAAAAGAGACTTTCTTTACCTAGTTCTTTTATATAATGTCCATTCAGTCTTCTCTTGCCATGTCTTATGGTCACCACAGAACTGGAGCTAAGGCTTTATTTACCCAGTAGTAGGAGCTCTATATCACTAAAGATCCAACACTCAAAGTCAGTGTGATTTTCATAAACAATGTCATTTTCCAGATTCCTCGAGGAACAAATGGAGCATCTACTTACTGAAGCAGGAGAACTAGTCAGGAGAATCCTGCAGGGTCTACCCTAGATATTGTGCCTACCCATCGACAGAGACCAGTCAATCATGGAAATGCATGATGAGAGACCACATGCTCTGCCATTTGGCAATTCAGACCCAGCAATGCTCAAACTTCTAATTCCTAGTACAATTCTTAAAGAGAAGGTAAAAATTCAGGATATTTGTTGTTGTTGCAGAAAATTCTTCAATGTTGTCAGTTTATAAAGAACAGATCATGCAAGCATGATAATATTTGCAGTCTGAATCTGGCATAGTCTTTCCATTCAGGATCTCTGCTAAGGCTATTTGCCCACTGTGGGTGGCAGCCATGGGCAGTTGTGTTATCACTAAATATCTCCAAATGGATCCACTTCTAAAGAGACGTGATGAAGCAAGGAGTTAATGCTGAAGACATCATAGTGATTTAGGGACAGAGATAATGTTTCACATCTTCCTTCCTGCTAGTCCTCCCCACCTCTACCCCTTCTAGAAGAATGAGGCACACTGGCCTGAGCAAAGGAGAATCTCTTTGAACTGTAACCATAGAACAGTAGTTGTGAAGACAGACAGGAAAATCACAGAGCAACCCCAAATCCACAAATCCACATATTCCAGTCATTAGCTATCTGCTGGTTATCCTGCCTTTGGCCATCTCTAAGGGAAAAAACTTCAAGGTTCTATGGGACTCTTGTCAGCCTTTGCTCCATAGTGACCACCTCTTACTGTAGCTCCAGAGAATCTCCAGGCCAGATTTAGAGTGACTGAAACAAACCATCATCACCTACCAGGAGATGGATGGCAGCCTCTGAGCAGAGAGAACTGAGATGTTTTTCAGCCAGGGGAAGTAAATAGTCGAGGCCAGTGGAGAGGCTGGTCTGTTTTTGATTCTTAGTGGCCCCATGCTGTGGCCCAGCTAGGGACTATGGGTTGGAGAAAGGTCTGACATATAATTAGCAGTGCCAGAAATCTACAAAAAAAATTAAAAAGCTAGTAGAGATACAAGAGCTATTTCAGCTTTGTGTGTGTGTGTGTGTGTGTATGTGCACGCGCGTGTGCACACGTGCACACGTGTGCGTGTGCAGGTCTTGGGGCTTGAACTCAGCGCCTGCACCAGCTTGCTGCCACTTGAGCCATAGCTCTGCTGCATACTTTTTTGGTGCTTAATTAGAAATAAAAGTCTCCTGGATTTTCATGCTTGGGATGACTTTGAACTGCAATCCTCAGATCTCAACCTCTTGAGCAATAGGATTTTAGGTGTGAGCCACCAGCACCCAGCTATTTCATCTTTTTTTTTTTTTTTTTTTTTTGGGTCCGGTCGTGGGGCCTGAACTCTGGGCCTGGGCGCTGTCCCTCAGCTCTTCAGCTCAAGGCTAACACTCTACCACTTGAGCCACAGCGCCACTTCCGGCTTTTTCTTTTTGCTTATGTGGTGCTGAGGAATTGAACCCAGGGCCTCAGGCATGCAAGGCAAGCACTCTACCACTGAGCCACCTTCCCAGCCCTATTTCATCTTTTTTTTTAAAAAGAGAAAGGATTCAAAACCATGTCAGAATAATGCAATTCACACTTCATCTCTCCTCAGAATTTCTACCTAGCTTTGAATACCCAAGCCACTGTTTACAGTGCTCAGTTGAACACTCGCTAGGCACGAACACACAGTGTTTCTGGGGAGCCTATTTCATGAAAATTGCAGCATAGGCCAATGAAGCTTTCATTTAGCCACCTGGTATTTAACATATTCCTCTGGCAACTTCCTGGACAAGAGAGATGATCCAGTGAGAAACAGCTACTAGGATCTATTCGGCTATTCACAATTTCCTGTCTCTTTCTAATCTCTTTCTAACTGACTCCATCTGCAGCTACCTGCAGAGGTGTCTGCTGAAGAGTTTTGCCTACTTTTCCTCCACCTGCTACCCAAGAAACCCAGACAATCTGTCTCTGGTACCACTTACTATTGGAGGTGCCTGACAGGGTGTGCAAAACTAATTTCTTGTTCCAATCAGCTGTCATGAATGTCCCCATGGTAAATACACAGAGAGCACTCTTTCAGTAACTCAAGGGTTTATGATTTTTAGCTGCCTCTTTGTTCTCCATGGAGTTATGCAGTTGCAACCAGCATGTACTTCTTTCAGTTGTCTATCTTGTCTCATTTCTAGGGTTGTGTAAGTCCTATATCAAGGGACTCTAGGTAAATTGTGAGTGGAAGTAGTCTGGTCTGTTGGTTAATATGTTCCAAGACTCTTCCATAAACCAATCATAAATGTGGGCCCAACCAACATGGTCAAGAAGGAAATGAAAATCTTATAAACTCTCTGCATTTATACTGGCTCAAATTGTGATTATATTATAATTTATAATTCTGTTATCTCCAAGGGGAATCAGTGGAGAAGGAAAGGAAGGAGGTAGAAAAAAGAATGATTTTTAAAATCCTGTCTACTAAGGATATATTTCTCAGCTTTCTTTTTTTCTTTTTTTTGGGGGGGTCTGGTTGTGGGGCCTGAACTCTGGGCCTGGGTGCTGTCCCTCAGTTCTTCAGCTCAAGGCTAACACTCTACCACTTGAGCCACAGTGCCACTTCTGGCTTTTTTATTTTTGCTTATGTGGTGCTGAGGAATTGAACCCAGGGCCTCATGCATGCAAGGCAAGTGCTCTACCACCGAGCCACCTTCCCAGCTCCTTTCTTAGCTTTCTTTTAGGCAAAAATGAAGAAAGATGCTGGGCACCAGTGACTCATGGCTGTAATCCTAGCTACTTAATAAGATGAGATCTGAGGATTGTGGTTCAAAGCTAGTCTAGGTCAGAAAGTCCGTGAGACTCTTATCTCTAATACACTACTAAGAAAAATCAGTAGTGGAGCTGTGGCTTAAATGACAAATGTGCTAGCCTTGAGCCCAGAGTAAAAGCTCAGGCATAGGACCCAGGACCTGAGGTCAAACCAGGAGCAGTAGCAAAAAAAAAGGAAGACAAATAAAGATAAGTAAAATAACAAACAAGAGATAGAGAAAGAAAGCCCTCAAAGTCTCTCCTGAATCTAGCCTACCATGCCCCCACAGTCTTCCTCCTACTCTAGCACTGCTTCTGGCTTCAAGGAGGTACATGTAAAAGAATGTTTAAAGTCCACTATCCTTTTGTTTGTACACACGTTTCTGCCTGTATTTTAAAAAGCACTGTGGCAGGATGGCATGGCCTTCCTTACTAGTCTGATGTGATTTTCCTACTGGTACAAGCCGCCCAACTACTGGACCATCCTAGAAGACACTTGCTACTTTCTTTTTCTCTCTACTTTTTTCTTCACTCAGTTCACTAAGAGTTCTTTCCTGGCCTTACCTATCAAAAGCAGCGACAGGTCAGCCATTGAGATACATGCCAGTAATCACTACACTGAGAAGGCTGAGGCAGGAAGATGGTGAGTTCAAGGCCAGCCTGAGTTTCATACAGACTCTATTTCAAGAAAAGGTAACACCATACTTACCTATACACATGTATATGCCACAAACCATACCATTTAATTTCCTTTATAGTACTTATAAAATTCCATATTATCATTTATTTACTGTCTTGATTTTTTTTTCTTTCACCAGAGCATAAGATCAATGACAGAAAGGATGGTTATTGTTTTACACATAGTAGTTTACTATGGTTGAATGCAAAACGTTGCTGGCTCAAAATTTAAAAAGCATTGTATAAAGTTACATCACTAATACAAACACACAAACAAATACTGGACTCAAGATTTCAACAGGCAGGATATCTAAATCCATCCTGTTTATCTAATCATATATTTCTAATTATTGGAAAAGAAAGGTGTTACCTTCTGTGTCAAATGAAAACATGATATGGATCACTTCTCTAAATCCTTTCCTTAAAGAGAAAAGACAGGAAAGAAAATGATTGAATCTAATTTTCATAATGAGTGTAGATGGCTCTTTGAAACAATGAGTAAGTTTATTTTTACTGAACTTAATATCATGCATAATAAGTAAACTGTATATTTTCAGTGTGGATGTGGAAAATCTACTAAACAAAAATGTTTAGTAGACACAGTGGGGACTATGTCCTTTGAAATACCCTGTATAAGCAAAGTAAGAAAAAGGATCCCACAGGAGAAATTTCTACTCTTCCTCCTCTTGGAAAGGCAAAATACAACCTCAGCTTCGATCTTAACTTTGTAACCAGACTGAGGAATTGGAAGGAAAATGTGTTGGGCCAGCGTGCCTGAATGTGAGATTCTATTCAAATAACTTATTTGCCCTTTTCCAGCTATTTATTGAGTTCTTTCCTGCTAGGAACCTCCTGTACAATCTGAGGACATAATATTGTCAACAAATTGAGTTTAGGAGCAAATACAGAAAGTACAACAGGTAAAAGTACGTCTGAGGCGATACAGGAGCACATCAAGATGGTCTCAAGTCCTATTTTGGGATCTGAATAAAGCTACTAGAAGAGTATTGCAAGCCTTGGAAAACAAGGAAGTTATCAAAGACACAAGCAATTGGGGATCTCACAAAGGGCATTTAGAGTTATGGCTCCCTGATGTTGGTTCTGCAAAGGTAGCATGTGTCAGGACAGAGGACTACACGGCTTGGAGCAGGAACATCCAGCAGAATTCCTGGATCTTGAGAGACTCATGCTCTTCCTCTGCTTTTTTTTTTCTTTTGCTTATGGCTGGCACTATGCTTCCAGTTCTGGCTTTTTGCCAGTTATTTGGAGGTAAGAGTCTTTTGGATTTATCTGTTTGGGCTGGCTTTGAACTTTCATCCTCAGATCTCAACCTCGTGACTAGCTTGCAGAAGTGATTCTTAAACAGTGAATGACAAGCCACAGAATTGCCAGGTACATTTGTGCAATAGCCAAGATCTAGTAAACTTCATAAAAAGCTGTATGTGGAACAAGGAAGAGAGGCAAAGTCCCAGTTTGTCTGCCCTAGATGTGTGTGGTATTTAACATACTAGAAATCCTAACTCATTGTAATTCATTGACACTCACTATTAATTTTAGTGAGCATGTCAAGGAACTTAAAATGTCAAAAGTGATGCTATAAAAATGAGTTCTTACTCAAGTCCCAACTTGACATGGAAGGTTCATATATATATAGACAGGCCTGTGACTTCTAAGGCCATCAATAGCTAATAAAATGTGACAGAATTAGTTTTTAATGCACTAAATGGGTCTTCCTTATTAACGTTATCTCACAGTCAAAATGACTTAGACATTCCCCCGCAATTATAAATTATCAGCCACTAAAATTGTTGTCACTCACTGAACACCATCCTACACCAAGAGCAAATTGTATTGTCAGCCTGAAATGGAACTTCTTGTGCAGAGAATTGTCCCATTTAGTGTGGCAAGAGCAGCCATCTGGAAGGTTTGAAAAGCATTTTATTGTGGGAAATGAATGTGGGTGTTAAAATGCTATTTATAGCTATAGTAGTGATAGGTAAATGTTAAATCAGACTAAATTTCATTAATTTAGAAAGCATTGATAGAGGACTTTCATTAAAAGAATATCTGGCTTCTGGGGCAATCAGAAGGAAAAACAAGGTTTTCAAAAGAGTATTTGTATCACGCAAAGGGCATTTTTACACTGTGAGACAGAGGCCCAGGTTGAAGTCTAAGAACAAAGGTGGCGTTGAATCTAGCCCTTGGGAGCCTTGAAATTTATATTTCCTGGGAGAAATCATTTAAAGAAAAAGAACAAAAAAAGAAAAAGAACACAGAATTCCAAATGTAAATTAAATATAAAGAGTGATTATTCTGTGTAAAAATATATGAAGTGAATATTTCTTTCTAATTTATTTTCAAGGTATAACAAAGTTTTTGAAAGCTGAGAAATGCCACAAACATCTAAAGCCCAGAAAAACATGTGATAAAAATATTATCTGGAACTTACTGAAAGTAACTTCTATAAATCTATGGTTCCTTTGTTTTTGTTTCCATGCATACTCTCAACTTTTTCACAAATATTGGAAATACCTTTTTAAAATTCCTCTTTGGCACTGCTGAGGACTGAAATCAGAGCCTCCTGCTTCTTAGTCAAGTGGTCACTCACTGAGCCACACCTCCAGTCCCTTTTTACACAGGCTATTTTTGAGGTAAGGTATTACTTTATGCCAGAACTGGCACACTCTAACTTGTGCATCTCAGTGCTGCTGGGGATGGCAGAATGGGTGCCACTGTGCCCAACCATTGTGCATCTCTCTTAGCTGGGATATCAGGTGTGTAGCT
Source organism: Dipodomys ordii (assembly GCF_000151885.1). Classification (NCBI taxonomy): domain Eukaryota; kingdom Metazoa; phylum Chordata; class Mammalia; order Rodentia; family Heteromyidae; genus Dipodomys; species Dipodomys ordii. The sequence goes on along the minus strand of NW_012267273.1, from coordinate 8,885,646 downwards.
CTTTGCCTAGTCACTCATTGAGATGGAGTCTCGTGTACTTTCTTGCCCAGGGTGGCCTTGAAGCATGAGCCCCTAACTTCTGCCTCTCAAGTAACTAGAATTGTAGGCTCAGCTAAGCCAACAGGCCTCGCTTATTGATAATTCCTTTTATTTTTAATGCAGAGAACAGAAATAAAATACTTTAGTCTTTTCCTTGATCAAGGTTGATTATCCTCCGCTTTTTATTATTGAGTTAGAGCCTTTCAAGCCACTTGACTGGTGACAGTTTGGTCTGCCATTTCAAATAAAACTGCCAGGCTGTCATGTCACAAAGCCTTAGATGGGCCTGAGGGGTTAAAATATGGAAGTCACACATGCATTCAAAGAAACTCACTCACAGTAAGTTACACAGAAGTTTCTAATGTATTCTATTTCATTTGTTTCCCATAGAAAAACACAAGGAAATGTGTCTGATATGTTTATAATTATACTGTTATATTCATTGCATTAACAAGTATGTTGTGGATAGAAGTTTTGTTTTAAGCAGGATTAATAAAGACTACACCACTCCAAATGATTCATGTTTAATAAGCAGAAGTATTTCCAATGATGAGAATTCGTTTTCTGCTTCTCCTCTACACCCAGCATGCTTCTGATGTGAGCCACACAAATGAGCCTTTGGTCTTTCACCTTTCTGTCAAGTAGAGTGAACAAATAATGGGTTTATGTGGGAAGAATTGTGGGCCATAGTATCCCACCAGCACCATGCTACTTCTTTCCCCAAGTTGGCTTCCCCTCAGACAGGCCTCAGATAAGACAGTGCCACTCCAAGGACACCCCAATTAAGAAGTGTGGCAGACCAGGTCAAGGTGGCTACTTAGTCTTAGTAAATTACCACAGATGTTACTGGCATATGTCTAAACTGCAATGGGCCCAGCCAGGGGTGGAGCTCAAGCTTCCTCAGCTTCACAGTTAACCTGCTTCAGGCCCTGGTCTCTGGTTGAGCCTAAGTAGGAGGAGCTTCCTTCTACTAATAATGTTTTATGGGGTTGTTGTAAGCTGTTGAATACACTGACTCATGGAATATGGTATCATAATTCTTGGTACACAGTAAATGTTCACTAAATCTTAAAAGGTATTATGTAATAGCTTAGAAAAGCAATTCACATATTAAGAATAAAGAAGCCAGTTGTCAGTGGCTTATGTTTATAATCCTAACTGAAAATGGAAACATTGTGATTTTCAGTTCAGGCTGACAACTTTGAAAGACCCCATCTCAACCAGTAGCTGAATACAGTGCTTCATGTCTATTATCCTAGTGACATGGGAAGCTGAGTTAGGAAGAATCAAGCATTCAGGCCAGCCCAGGGAAAGAGGTCCACGAGACTCCATCTCAGTAGAACAGGCTAGGTAGGAAGCACCTACTATGGTGGGAAGTGACAAACAGGTGAATACCACTTAAACAGGAAGCAAGATCCTTCTTTAAAAATAACTAGCACAAAAAGGGGATGGGTGCATGACGTTACAATAGAAACCTGCCTAGCAAGCACAAGACCACGAGTTCAAGCCCCAGCACCATCAAGGGAAAACAAATAACAGCACTAAGCAAAAAAAGTTATCATGTATTAACTAAAATTGATGTTTTAAGAATATCATTGCTGTAAATTAATGTCTGTATTTACAGGAAGGAAGAAGTTGCTTCTTTTATAATATTAACCATGCTAACTGGTGTACAATATTTCCCTTCCTAGGAAGCAGCTAAAGAATCCCAAAAAATTAAGGTTTCAAAACATCTTCAGAAGCAAAGGAAAGGAAAATAAACCTTGACAATGATTTCATTCACAGGAAAAATTCTTTTCATTTCTAATGAAATCAAGGAACACTATAAACCTTTTTCAGGATATGCATTTTTCACTTTACCTTGGAAAGTCTAAATATTTAATAAGTATTTTAAACAATAGTACTACACAAAATAACTAAGCAAAGAAGCACAAGATATTTTACAGCCAGATTTAATACAAAGGCTTCCTGTAGAAATGAATATGCAGTCTCTCAAAGTCATAAATTAATATGCTGGCAGATTCTCCAGACAGAAGGAACCAGAATAAATTGAGAAGGAAGAAATATTCTCTGGCAGTTGCAAGCAGTCAGCATGCCAAATGTAGAGGAGTAGTGGGGAGCCTTTTAAAAAGTAAGTGGAGTTCATCGTAGAGTCATACTTCTGCTTAAAGCAAGCCAGATTGTAATTCTGATTTTGCTAGACATTAGACTTTAAAACATCTTGCTTTGAACAGCTAAGCTTTTTTCACTGTCTCTGCAGTGTGCCCCTCCTTCCCAAAATAAATGAATCATTTCTCTCTTTGCTGATTTTTGGCTTCTCAATATCCACACATTTATGGCCTCGCTACATTGGAGGTAATAAAAATTCCTACAACCTAAAGAACTTTAGTCTTCCAGGGTCTAAAGTAGCCTCATGCCAGCTCAGGTATGAGGCAGAAAATCTCTTGGCAGTTCTCTTATTTTTTCATGAAGAAACCAGAGCTGTGCTCTGCCAAGCAAACAGCTATGAGCTCACTGGGCTGAAATAATACCTCATTGAGACTTCTCCCCGGGACTGGGCTAATGGGTTTATGTGAGAAATATAACTTTATTTTACAGGTTTTATTTTTCTTTTTATGACAATGATCAGTATCCTTTGTGTGTCCTTGGACCTGACAAAGTTCTCTGTTACGTTAACTGATAAATAGGCAGTTAAACACATAGTAGGTATTCCAACAAAACAGTTTTCTTTTTTTTTTTAATGTCCAATGCTTTGTGAAAATTAGTCTCTCTTCTGTTTTAAAAGATGAAGAAATCAAAGCCTCAAAAACAATCAAAACTGGGCTGGTAGCTTTAGTATGACCTTGTTTTTGATCATTTAGGTAAATGCCTAAAAGTGGGATTGCTGGGTCATAGGGAAGTTCTATGTGGAGTCTTTTGAGGAACCTCCATACTGCTTTCCAAAGTGGTTGAACAAGTTTACATTTCCACCAACAATGGAGTAGGGTTCCTTTTTGACCACATCCCCTCCAGTTTCTGTTGTTATTAGATTCTAACTGGGGTTAGGTGGTATCTCAATGTTGTTTTGATTTGCATTTCTTTTACAACTAGAGAAGTTGAGCATTTCTTCATGTGACTATTGGCCATTCTTATTTCCTCTTTAGAGAACTTTCTCTTTAAGTCTTTAGCCCACTTATTTATCGGGTAGTTGTTTCTTTGTGGATTTGTTGTTGGGAGATTTAATTTTTTGAGTTCTAAGTATATTTTAGATATGAGACCCTTGTCCATTATATGGCTAGTGAAGATCTTCTTCCAATCTGTGGGCTTTCTATTGATCTTGCTAGCTATGTCCTTTGCCATGCAGAAGCTCTGCAGTTTCATATAATCCCATTTGTCCAACTTTTCTTTGATTTGTTGTGTTTCTGGGTCTTTATTAAGAAAATTTCGGCCTGTATTTATCACAGCATTATTCACCATAGCTAAGATATGGAACCAGCCCAGATGCCCCTTAGTAGATGAATGGACCAAGAAAATGTTGTATGTATATAATGGAATTCTATGCCTCCATCAGAAAGAATGACATTGCCTCATTTGTTAGGATATGGAAAGACTTGGAAAAAAATCATATTAGTGAAGTAAGCCAGATTCAAAGAAACATAGGTCCCATGGTTTCCCTTATCTGCAATAACTAGTATATGTCTAGGACAAGCAGAAGAGGTAAAAAAACTATGTATATATGACCATATAATCCAATGCTAAATTAATTGAACCTCAAGATAGGGTCAAAAAAGGTTTTATCTTTGTTGCTGTTCTTTTTTTTTGTACTTGTAATGTATTATGCAACTTTTTTGTTTGTTTCTTTGTATGTTCTTCCCCCATGGTATAACCCCTGTTCACTCTGTTTGATTCAGCTGTCCTGCATCTTGTATATACATTTTTCTAATTTGGGGAGGGGAAGGGAAATAACAAAATGCTGAAATAAGGATACAGGATGACCGATTGTAACAATGAGATGTACAAGACACTATGTTGAAAACGAACTTTACAACTTTGTGCTGGGGTGGGGAAGGTAAGGGATGGTAGGGGAAAAATAAAGGAGGGTGTAACAATGCTTGATAGGAAATGGACTCATTACCTTGTTCATGTAACTGTAACCCCTTTGTACAGTATCTTTATAATAAAAATATATATTAAGAAAAAATCAAAGCCAAAAAAACAGGTTTCTGTTTGTTTCTGTGCTTGTTTTATTTTTTATTTTGTTTTTGTGCAAGTACTGGGGCTTTGACTTAGGGTCTCAGGATTCCTTGCCTTGCCTTGCTTGCTCATGGCTACCATTCTACCACTGGAGCCACATTTCCAGTCTGGTATTTTGCTGCTTAATTAGAGAGAGGCTTGTGGATTGTTCTGTCTAGGCTGACAGATGTAAATCATCATTGCCTGGCAAGCGAAGCATTTTTGAGTAGTAAGTTATCCCATATTTGAGAGTTGGAATGTATGGCTGAATGACTGCAAGCTTCAAACAATTTGTTCTGTGTATGCCAGAGCCTGAAGAATCCTTTTATTTTTTATTTTTTATTTACTTATTTTGTTTTGGGTCCGGTCATGGGGCCTGAGCGCTGTCCCTCAGCTCTTCAGCTCAAGGCTAGTGCTCTACCACCTGAACCACAGTGCCACTTCCGGCTTTTTTCTTTTTGCTTATGTGGCGCTGGGGAATCGAACCCAAGGCCTCATGCAAGCAAGGCAAGTGCTCTACCACTGAGCCACCTTCCTAGCCCCCAAGAATCCTTTTAATAAGGAGATATGTGTTGTGATCTCAACTGAGTGAGTAGGGACATTACAGCTGGACTGGATTGGAATAGTTTCTGTCAAAGATGCCAAGCAGAATATAAAACACTGATCTATTTTTTTCTGCATGTGTAAAGAAAACAAATGGAAGTAGAGGGAAGCAGCAAAGAACTCACCTAAAGCCCAGTGATACATGTCATAAAATTTAAGTCTATCCCAGCTTATTCTTTAAGGAAGAGAGGAGATAAGCATAGATCTGACTATATGTAGCATGAACCTTGTAGCTGGATGGAAGCATACTTTCAGTTATTATTGAAGTGACCTTCTTCTGAAGCATACTTTCAGTTATTATTGAAGTGACCTTCTTCTTTACTTTCATGTCATTCTTTCCAAATAAAGTACACAATTCTCCTGAATCCTGTTAGGGATGGCCTTATCACTAATGACACCAGAACCCAAAACAAGGCCTGTGAGAACTTTCCACTGTAAAGTCAGGCTGCAAAGGATTTCAAAGTAGGGGATTTGTTGACAAAATTTACAAACATGATAGTACAAAGAATACTTATTTCTTCTAACTGATGGATATTTAATTTTATAATAATAATGAAAATGAAAATACATTATATTGTTGTTGATTTCCCCATAAAAGATGTCAAAGAATGGAATGTCACTGGGAAGGCAAATGTGATGTAATTCATAATAGCAATGCTTTTTGCTTGCTTCCAAAAGGGGACATTTTCTGGCTTCCTCTTCCCTCCCCACCATGTTGTCAAGGCAGCTTCTTGTCATCATTAGGCCCTGACTCCAACATCACCCGTCTTAAAAAGCCCTTAAGCTGGGGCTACAGTCATCTGCAAGTTTGGGCTGGATGGGAGATTCACTTTTCAGTGCTCACTCATATGGTACCAAGCTAATCCTACGGTTGGCTGCAGGCCTTATTCTCTCCACAAAAGCCCCTCCTCAGAACTGTTTAAATATTCCCATGAGGGATATTTATTGAGGTTGGCAACCCCCAAAGGCAGAAGCCAGAGGACCAGGGCCAAGAATGCAGTCGCTTTAGACATCTGCCCTTGGAAGTCACAATTCTCATTTCTACCTTCATGAGGAAGTAACACAATTTTGTGAACTCCAGGACACATGGGTCATGGCAGCCATCTGGCAGGTTGGCTCTTACATTCTGATGACTGGTTACTGTCTTTTTGATGGGGCAAGGAAGTACTGGGGATTGAACTCAGGGCCTTGCATTGGCTAGGCAAAAGCTCTACCACTTGAGTCACACCCCAGCCTTTTTGTTGTCAGTTGTTTGTTTTTCCAAATAGAGTCTTGGGTTAACTTTACTCTAGCTGGTCTCTAACTAGGATGCCCCTCTCTTCACCTCTTGAGTAGCAGGGATTACAGGCATGATTCATCAAGCCCAGTTCACTAGTTTTAAAAGACTGACCTTTAAAGTAGGGCAAGAAAAAACCCATGCAGCCTCATTTTTTCTACCTATTACTTCAACATATATAAGACATGCTTTCTACTTTCTTAAGGAACCTGACCAGGTATGAATTTCTTCTCAATAATAGAATGAAAAAAATATATAAAATAAACAAAAACTGTATCTTTTTTTTTTGGTCGGTTGTAGGGCTTGAATTCCGGGCCTGGACACTGTCCTCCAACTCTTCAGCTCAAGACTAAGGCTCTACCACATGAGCCACAGGACTACTACAGGTTTTCTGGTGGTTTATTGGAAATAGGAGTCTCATGACTTTCTTGCCCAGGCTGGCTTTGAACTGCAATCCTCAGATCTCAACCTCTTGAGTAGCTAGGATTACAAGGGAGAGCCACCGGCGCCCCGCTGCAACTATGTCCTTTTATCTTTTTATTTAATAATCAGCCACTGATGTATCTTACTGTCTACTAGGTTGGACATAATGCAGCACTAAAACCTTTTGAAATATCAAAGTGGAATTAATGTCAAGTTCAGAGCAAGCTGAAAGGAGTTTGAACAGTGTTTAGAAGCAGGTTTCCAGATGGAATCTGTAGCCTGTTTTTTTTTTTTTTTTGATACAATGATATCTGCAATTCTCCTACCAAAAATGATCTCACTTTATAACAATGGGTTGTTGAGGGGTCTGGAAGGACAGTGTGTGATTTTTACCACCCATTGTAAAATTAACTACATATTATAGCCATCTTCAACATCTATCTACCCAAGGATCAAACACTAAGAAAGTAGAATCTTTTTTTGTTGTTGTTGTTAGTGGTGGGGCCTGAACTCTGGGCTTGGGCGCTGTCCCTCAGCTCTTCAGCTCAAGGTTAGTGCTCTACCACTTCAGCCACAGTGCCACTTACAGCTTTTTCTGCTTATGTGGTGCTGAGGAATTGAACCCAAGGCCTTATGTATGTGAGGCAAGCACTCTACCACTGAGCCACCTTCCCAGCTCTGGATTATGTTTTTTTAAGTTTCCCAAACCAAAAAAATACCTGTCTGGATTTTTTTAAGTCATGGTCATTTTTTTTTCATATGAGAGGAGGAATAACTTTTCCCATGGATCTCAGATAAGCCAGCTAAGTTTCTATTATTATGATTACTAAAACTATATGGTTAAGTAAATATATCAATGCATAAATTAACTGAGGCCAGCTTTGTAAAAATGCCTCTTCAGAAACAAAAAGAACAGGAAGAGAAAATAGAGTTAAGTCTACAATGTTGGTAAAAGACATGATTTGAGAACATCAAAATTTTCTGAAAGGGAAACTAGTTAAAGAAGGTAAAACACAGACTTATGTCTATTCACCTTTATACCTTTGACAGCAAAACAACTAAGTGTTCTCCCAGGGAAACTATTTGTTCTCTAGCTCACAAATACAGAATGCTAAAGCAATGTATCATCTAGAACCTGACAATTGGTATACCCATCAGGGATAAATAGCGCTACGACTGATACTGTTTCACAGAAGAGGAGAGAGAGCTTCAAATTTCATTTTACTTGAGGGTCCCATTTATTTAGTTACCAAAGTTAAAACTCATTAGGGCATTTTATGCAACCATGTGTTCCAGTGTTATCAAAGCATTCTAGAAGAACCTTCCTTCAAAACACTAGTTCCAGGAAGATGGCTGAGGAGAAGCTGGAGGCTAAACAAGCTCTTGCATAGAAAGCAGTTTTAGTGTTCCAGTGAACAGTCCTAAGCCAGAGAATTACACCAAGTGTGCCATCACAGGCCAGAGAGTTAGTCCAGAGAGGGAAAATCCAGGCAAGGAGACAGATCTGAGCACTTGCCAGCAGCTGCTGCTGCTGCTGTAGCCACAGGGGCGGTGGCCGAAGCCGCCATACCTGCAACACAAAGAGTCCGGGACGAAGGAGCCAGACGTGGCAGGAGAGCAGATTCTACTAAATACCAGCAAGAACCGACAAGGAGCAGACATCTTCATCCTGCAGTTCACAGACCAGAGAGGACCCAGGAACCAAGACTGGCAGCACGAGTAGAAGCCTGACATCCTCACTCCTTCTCAAGGAGCAGAGGAGGGAAAGCCACCATCCCCCCCCCCCCCCCCACTGCTGCACTGCTGGAGATCTCCATCTTTGATACTAACAAAGGCCCCACTGAGCAGCTAGCTCCAACTCAGGCCTTGGAAGAAAACAAGAGCCATTTAGCAGGTCACAGGAACCTAACCTGACCAGCCAGACTCAGCTCCACCCAGGGAAAAGTCACCCAGCCCAGGCCCAGGAGTGACTTTCTTCACTGGGTAAACAGAGCCTGAGGCTGCCCCTCCATACAGCAGCCTTGATAATCAATTGAAATTCAGTAAACATAAACCCTGAGAATGGCTCCAGGCTGGGCTCTGTGAGTATCTCACAAGCTAGTCCCTCAGGGAAAAGCTACTGTTTGCTGAAAGGCCTCAATGAGACCCGGAACCTACCCTCATCACAGCATCTCCAAACTAGAGGAAACAACCATCTCCCTCTTTTGTGATACTCAAAGCAGATCTCCCTCCCATTGAGCTAGCCTGGGAGGAGGATCACAAAATCCTGGGTAAAGCGGAGCATTTTAAGCAGAGCAAATTAAAATTCGTGAGAAGAGATAAAGAAGGTCACTACATACTAATTAAGGGATCTCTCCTTCAGGAGGATATTACAATTCCAAATATCTATTTGCCAAACAATGGAGCACCCAAATTTATCCAAGAAACACTACTTTCCCTCAAATTCCACATAGATCCAAAGACATTAATTGTTGGGGATTTTAACACACCACTTTCCCCACTAGATAGATCAACTTGGCAAAAACTCAACAGAGAAACCGCAGTTCTAAACAACTGCATAGACCAACTAGATTGAACAGACATCTACCAAATATTTCACCCAACAGCATCAGAATACACATTTTTCTCGGCAGCACATGGAACATTTTCCAAAATAGTCCACGTTTTAGGCCACAAAGCAAACTTGTCCAAATTCAAAAACACTGAACTTATACCTTGTATTCTCACAGACCACAAGGGAATAAAATTAGAACTCAACACCAAAAGCCACCAAAGAAAGTCCTGTAACACATGGAGGCTGAACAACACACTGTGGATCATGAGTGGGTCATGGAAGAGATTAGAAAGGAAATTCAAGTGTTCATGATAGTCAACAAAAATGAACATACAAACTACCAGCTCCTCTGGGACACAGCAAAGGCAGTACCCAGAGGCAAGTTTATAGCTCTGAGTTCCCACATCAACAAATTGGAGAGATCTGAAACCAACAATTTAATGAGGCATCTGAGCCTCCTTGAAAAAGAGCAGCAAGATAAACCCCAATCCAGTAGACAGAAAGAAATAATTAAAATTAAATCAGAATTAAATGAATTAGACTCCAAAAAAAAACCATAGAAAGAATCAATAAAACAAAGAGTTGATTCTTCGAAAAAATTAACAAAATTGACAGACCCTTAGCAAATCTTATCAGAAAAAGAAGAGAACACACCCAAATAAATAAATTCAGATATGAGAATGGAAACATCACCACAGAAACAACCAAGATCCAGAACATTATAAAGGAATACTTCTCAAAACTTTATGCTAATAAGTTTGAGAACTTGGCAGAAATAGACCTTTTCCTAGCAAATATTGACATGCCGAAACTAAACCAAGATGAGTTAAACCGGAAGTGCTGTTATAGCTCAAGTGGTAGAGCACTAGCCTTGAGTTGAAGTGCTGAGGGACAGCACCCAGGCCCAGAGTTCATGCCCCATGATCCACAAAAAAAAAAAAAAAGATGAGTTAAACCATCTTAACAGGCTCATGTCAAGTACTGAAATAGAAACAGCAATAAGAGACTTCCCAGCTAAGAAAAGCCCAGGACCAGATGGTTTTACAGTGGAATTCTACAAGGTGTTCAAAGCAGAGCTCATACAAATACTCCTCCAACTCTTAAATGAAATTGAAAGAGAAAGTTCACTACCGAACTCATTCTATGAAGCCATCATAACCCTCATCCCAAAACCAGGCAGGGACTCATCAAAGAAAGAGAACTGTAGACCCATTTCTTTGATGAACATTGATGCAAAACTTCTCAACAAAATTCTGGCCAATCGACTTCAACAATTCATTCAAACAATCATACATCATAATCAAACAGGATTCATTTCAGGGATGCAAAGCTGGTTCAATATATGCAAATCAATTAATATAATTCATCACATCAACAGGAGCAAGGATAAGAACCACATGGTTATCTCAATAGATGCAGAAAAAACATTTGACAAGATCCAACACCCCTTTATGATGAAGGCTCTGGAAAAATTAGGAATCCATGGAACATTCCTCAATACAATAAAGGCTGTATATGACATACCTACAGCCAAAATTGTACTTAATGGTGAAAAACTAAAGCCATTTCCCCTTAACTCAGGAATGAGAAAAGGATGTCCACTCTCTCCACTGCTCTTCAATCTAGTATTAAAATGCCTACCACAGCAATAAGACAAGATGCAAACATAAAGGGGATCCAACTAGGGAAAGAAGAAATAAAGTCTCCCTCTTTGCAGATGACATGATCTTGTACTTAAAGAATCCCACAGTCTCCACTCCCAAATTACTCAAATGGATTCAAAACTTTGGCAAAGTAGCAGGGTATAAAATTAACCCTCAAAAATCAATGGCTTTTCTGTATGCCAACAATGAGAAAAGTATGGCTGAAATTAGGAAAGCAACTCCATTCGTAATAGCCCCACAAAAAATAAAATACCTAGGAATTGAATTAACCAAAGAAGCGAAGGACCTCTATGATGAAAACTTTAAAAACCTGAAAAAGGAAATCAAAGCAGAACTTAGAAAGTGGCAAAAACTCCCATGCTCCTGGATTGGAAAGCTCAACATCGTGAAAATGGCAATACTTCCCAAGGCTATCTACAAATTCAATGCACTAGCTATCAATATTCCATCCTCATTCTTCAAGGAAATAGAAGAGGCAATCCAAAAATTCATATGGAACAATAAAAGACCCGAATAGCTAAAACGATCTTCAACAGAAAGAACAGTGCTGGAGGAATATCAATACCAAATTTCAAGCTCTACTACAAAGCCATAGTAATCAAAATAGCTTGGTACTGGCACAAGAACAGATCTTAGGATCAATGGAATACAACTGAAAACCCAGAAATGAACCTGCAGACCTATAGCCATCTAATTTTCAATAAGGGAGCTAAAAAAATAGAATGGAAGAAAGATAGCCTCTTCAGTAAATGGTGCTGGCAAAATTGATTAACTACTTGCAGAAAACTAAAGCTAGATCCTTATATATCACCCTGCACCAGAATCAACTCCAAATGGATCAAGGACCTTGGAGTCAAAGCAGACACCCTGAAAACATTACAGGAAGGAATAGGAGAAACCCTAGGACTCCTTGGCACAGGCCAAAAGTTTCTTAATAGAGACCCAGAAACACAACAAATCAAAGAAAGGTTGGACAAATGGGATTGCATGAAGCTGCAGAGCTTCTGCATGGCAAAGGATATAGCTAGCAAGATTAATAGGAAGCCCATGGATTGGGAGAAAATCTTCACTAGCCATACAACAGACAAGGATCTCATATCTAAAATATACCTGGAACTTAAAAAATTAAATCCCCCAACAACAAATCTTCACAGAAACAACTGCCCAATAAACAATTGGGCTAAAGACTTAAAGAGAAACTTCTCTGAAGAGGAAAGAAGGATGGCCAATAGACACAAGAAATGCTCAACCTCCCTAGCCATAAAAGAAATGCAAATCAAAACAACATTGAGATACCACCTAACCCCAGTTAGAATGGCTATAGTCAAGAACTCTAACAACAACAGATGCTGGAGGGGATGTGGACAGAAGGTAACCTTACTGCATTGTTGGGCATGTAAACTTGTTCAACCACTTTGGAAAGAAGTGGGGGTTCCTCAAAAGACTCCACATACAGCTCCCCTATGACCCAGCAATCCCACTTTTGGGCATTTACCCAAATGATCACAAACAAGGCCACACTAAAGCTACCAGCACAACTATGTTTATTGTAGCATTATTTACCATAGCTAAGATATGGAACCAACCCAGATGCCCCTCAGTAAATGAATGGATCAAGAAAATGTGGTTTCTATACACAAGGGAATTCTATGCCTCCATCAGAAAGAATGACATTGTCCCATTTGTTAGGAAATGGAAAGACTTGGAAAAATTATATTAAGCCAGGTCCAAAGAAACTTAGGTCCCATGGTTTCCCTTATTTGCAATATCTAGTATATGTCTGAGTCAAGCAGAAGAGGTCCAATAAGTTGATGTTAAGGAAATGAACCCTAAGATATGTATTCAAATGTTTTTTTTTCTTTCAGGTGATTGTTTCTAACACATTTATAATATTATTTCTTTGTTGCTTTGTATGTCCCTCCCCCATGGTATAACCCCTGCTTTCACTGTATTTGAGGTTGATAAAATTTGTGGAGGGGAGGGGAAAAAACAAATCGTTTAAATAGGGATACAGGTGGATCCATTGCAACAATGAGATGTACAAGTCGCTATTTGGAAAAACAAACTTTACAACTTTAGTGGGTGGGGAGGACTAGGGGGAGGCGGAGGGGGGGGAGGATGGGAAGAGATGGGAAGGGGAAACAAAGGAAGAGGCTACAATGCTTGATAAGAAATGTACTCATTATCTTGCCCATTTAATTGTAACCCCCTGTACAGTATTTCATAATAAAAAAAAAAAAACTCAAAACACTGACCAGACTTTTAGCAACTGGAGGCAGTTTACAGCTGGAGAGTTCAGTCTAGCTTCCAAAACGAGAGAGAGCTGCAGGAGGCAGCCAAAGAACAGGGATTTCTCAGCATAATTTTAACCCCATTGAAGTATTTGCTTTTTTTACTTATTGGTTATAATCCAGAAAGGGAAGAGTTCAGTTTTGGAGACTGAAAACCAGGAATGTAAATCAAAGAGTCAGTCAGCAATGGAAACACTTTCTAAAAAGAAAAGAAAAAAAAACAAATATTTTTTGCCCTTGATTTTATTAAGGAAGATTTGTATCTTCTTGGTTTTACTTTTTTGCAACATATACATTCAATGTCAGGAGATAAACAATTGTAAGTCTTGTAAATCTCTACTTCATCAACTTTTCTTCTGCTCCAACGCTCAAGCATCAGCTCAAAGGAGATGGTCCTGAACAGCTTGGTGTCATCAAGACCATCCTAGTCATTCAGGCTTTGAATACCTGAAGTTGTTGGCCACAGACCAGTTTTTATCATCTCTATGATCTAAAGATTATATTGAAAAAGTAGAACCTTCCCCTAGAGAGTCGCTACCACTTCCCTGTAATAACCATTAGCCTGGTAAGACTTACTTCCTACACCCTAACTCCTATAATGCACTTCCTCACACACTACACTGAGCAAAACAAGCTGGATTTGCAAAAAGCAAGCATGCATACTGTTTCCCACCCACAATGACATGTCAAGCTATTTGTGACCTCCATAAGTGGGGAAAAGGGACACTGTAGGGAAAACTTGCACTTACTTTATATGCAAACAAAACCTAATTGAACAAATGTCTTCAGTATGTACATGCAGCAGACATATTACCCCATTGTTGACAGCAACTGATTCCTCAGGTTTTCGATCTAGAGTACTCTGTTCTGACAGAATGCTCTGAATTTTAATTCCCACCCTCATTTGTCCATTTGCAGGATGCTGTTATTCATGAAAGAGATGCATTTTTCTTTCATTCAAGGTAGAGGGCTAAGAAACCTTTTTTTAAAAAAAATTATGCAGCATTGAATAACCAGGCTGATACTCAGGATTTGGGACATGGATAATTCAAAACTACTAAGGAAGTTAAATCTAAGTATAAATACAGAAAACATGCTATCTTAGATACTGTGACAACAGAACAAGGTCCTCCATTTCTCAAGATGTAAGTAGTAGGCTTTCAAATAAATACATGTGTGTGGCTAGAGAAGTCTTAAACATCTTCTTATCCAACACTCACTAGACAAATGTAGTGACCGAAGTGAAGGAAAGAATTGAAGAACTCGGGGAAAAAATGCTGGTGCATGGCAGGAACAAGGTAAATGAGTAAGCAGTTAAGAAAATAAATTTATTTGATACTGGGAAGTCCTACACTGAATAGTGCTGAGAATCTCCCAGTTTTATTTCAGAGCTGACATGAAAATTGAGCTCCACTGTTTGAACACAAAACCATGGGCAACACAGAGATGAGACTTAGATCAACATGTATGACTGTTATCAGACTAGTCTCTGTATATCCATACTACAGACAACCCATTCAGGGATAACAGAAAAGTCAATGACTGCCTTCACTTTGGTAAGTCACATGGGAAAATGAAGGCCTGGTTCTCATAAAGATGACATAGGTTGTAATACCTAGCCAACAGGCCCAGGACTTCTATGATTCCCAAAGGGACTCTTAATAATCCACCTTGCCAGGGACTGGGGAAAATCAGCCAGTATTAATGAGATACTGTCCTTCTCTCATGAGACCAGCTCCATCCATTCCCTTTTGATGGGTCTGTATTTGCATAGGCTTATGAAGAACAGTCAGGATTCAGAGCATTAGCACAGAGGACTTGGCAGGATAGAATCTAATGTTCTTGGAGAGACAGAAAATTGGCCCAGAAGTGGGACTATAACTTCCAGTCACCTGCTGGCATTGCTGAAATCCAGTGCCTAAGAAAGGAGGATCTAGTGTGTCTTTGATGTCAGGTCAAAACTTTGAAGCTGTGTTAAGACCATAGGACAAAGGTAGTACTATTTATTCAAATCCAGACACAAAAAAAAGCTACACTCTCAAACCATTAAAAGTAGCATCAGGAATTCAATATCCAGAGATAATGAGAGACCCTGCATCAGTATGAAATAGAAAGTGTAAAAGCTAAGCTGGGCAACACACCAAAATACATACTGTGGGAAGGGCCGCTGGGCTGACCAGAGCCTGGCTGGTTGTGCTTTAGAAGCCTTGATATGTGTGGTTCCCTTAACCACGGGGCAGCCATCTGTGCCAAAGGAAGACCTGGCGGTGGCTGCTGCTACACCTGGTGCCCTGGGCCCTTCATGAGACATTCCAATACGTGCTTCTGCAAGGGTAATCCTCCCATCACCACATTCCATGGCTGGTCAGTCTTCATCAGCACATTGCTTCCAAAGAAGACAGCACTCAGCAAACAGTCTTTGGAAGTAGTATAGCTTTCTAGAATATTTTAACTTTTACACATGATCCCAAAAGATCTAACATTGCACTAAGGGCCCAGAATTATGATTTATTAAAGTTCTTCAGGTGTGGTCACCCTCATGAAGGAGGAATAATGTTAGATTGGGACAGCACCCTGGAGAACATCTGGCCCAATGTTTTTTGTTTTTTCTTTAATTGTAAATGTATGGCTTTTTTAGTTTAATGTACTTATATCTTTACTGAACAAATGGGTTCAATTATATTTTCATACATGTATACAAAGATAATCTATTCCCTCTTCTCCTCTTTTGCCCCTCCCTTACGCCTGTGGTTCCCCACTTCAAGTAATCCTATGCTTAAATTCTACCTTTTAAATGACCATGCAGTGTGGCTAGCAGCTGCCATCACACCATCATAATCATTCTCTGTTTCCTGATCGACTATAGCCATACCTTAAAAACCTCTCCTGACTGCTGAGCTCATAATGACTGCCCTTTATGATTCCAACATATTCATTCCATTCAATCCATACTTTGCTATAGCCATAATATTTGTTGAACTTTACATGCCAGGCTAGGGTGCTAAGTGCTTAGTATGCTTTATCTAGTTCAGCCCTAATAATCTTCCTGGGATGGTTTATATGATCATTTTACTATGTTAGTACTTTACTATTTGGTGGCCCACTGCTTTTTAAACCTGACTGTGCACTGTGATTTCCCCTTGAGTGTTTTTGGAGGATGTTCACTGCCCTGGCTCTACTCCACAGATGCACACTTCATTGACCTGGGATGAGTTCAGGCATTGGTCTTAATTTTCAGACTTCATCATGCTTCTAGTTAGCAGCCACACTGAGAACCACAATTCCAGCTCATTTCCTTTTGGTTACAGAAAGAAAACTGAGGTTCACCAATTAAGTGACTTTTTCCAAATGAACCAGCCATGAGCAAGCCTCCCAGTCCTTTCAAGGCACAAGACAAATAATGAAAAGATGACCTCAGCCCCTGAGGGAAGGTGGAGGAGGTGGGTTTTGACTGTAAGCACCTGTTCTGGGGCTGACCCACGCCATGAGGCTCCCCTTGTCCCCAGATGACCAGTGTGATCTTGCTGGCATATTCTAAGCTGTCCTGTGTTCTTAGGACGGAAAAGGAAGTAAAAATGAAAATAAATGCACAAACTTGAGACCCTTTACTGTGGATTTTTTTGACAGCTAAAAGAGCACAAAGAATATAGGGTGTGGAATAGTAATGCAGTCAGCAACTGCATTATACTCTTCTCCAGGGTTGCTATGCATGCAATTATAATGATGCTACTATATTATTTTCCTGTTCTGCTGTTGCTGCTGTTTGCTTGCTGTTTTCCATTTTGTTTTTTGTTTGTTTGTTGGGGCAGGACTCGGGTGTGAAATCTCATCCACAGGGTTTGCTGTGCGTTAGGCAGGAACTTTGCTTGTTTTTCCTTTTTGTGCTGGTCCTGGGGCTGGAATTCAGGGTGTGGAAACTGTCCCTGAGCTCTTTTTCCCTTAAGGCCAGCACTCTTCATTTGAGGGATAGCTCCACTTGTAGTCTCACAAACTTTCTTGCCCAGACTGGCTTTGAACCAAGATATTCTAATCTCAGCCTCCCAAGTAGCTAGGATTACAGGTGTGAATGTTGGCACTCAATCCTTTTTCTAGAAGGTGGGAGCAAGGTAGGAAGTACTAGGATTTGAAGTCAGGACTTTCATACTTGCGAGGTATGTTCTCTTCCACTTGAGCCATACCTCCAGAAATAATTGTTCCTTCCTTGATCTTAAACAGACCATATGTACTGTGTGTGTGACAGCTGCCCAGGTGCATCTTTGATCCACCTGTTTGTGACCTCAGGCTAGATACATGCACATTCCATGCCTCATTTTCCTCCTGTATAAAATGAGAGAGTGAGAAATGTAATGGTCCCTCCCACTGAGGCTTGCTGACTGGAGAAAATCAGTTATTAGCATCTCCATCAATGTCAGCTTTCCTTAGGAACACCTGGTAATCTTTTGTTTGAAGGAAGGGAATGAACGAATGGAGTTACTTTTGAGCATTTTTGTATTTTATATTATTTAAGATTAATATGTGCTAGTTGTACACACTAACAAAGTTCAGTACTTTTTTTCAGACTCCATTCAGAAAGAGAAAGGTGATGATGAGACAAAAGAGACTCATAGGAAATTGCAACTCTCTTTTACTTAGTAGCATTTCTGCTAAGACTACGTATATATTCTCTCTCATCTACTTGTTATAACCATGCTTTGAGGTAGTTGTTATTATTGGTCATTTTTAGGTTAAATAGTTTCTTTTTGAGGTTCATAGATATGCCTAAATTCTACAAAGTGGAGCTGTAGTGTGTCTGAATCTAAGCTTCCACTTCTCTCCTCCATTATTAACCATCAGGTCGGGAACCATAAGGAAAAAGAGGAGAAAGGTGATGAAAACAGACTAACAGTCAGAAGAGGCTTAAAGAATCATCTACGGTTTCATCCATGTATAGGGACAACATAACACCTTTAATGACAGTATGGTGATAAAATATGACATCATTCTCACCAATAGTAGTTTGGAAAACTTTATAAACACACTTACATTATTAGTGTATCCAGTTAAACATCCATCAAAATGCTACTCGTTGGGCAATGAAGAAGAGACCAATTTAAGATAATTCGCAAGAGAGGGAGGAGTTGGGGAGGTAGGGAGGGAAGGGATGTTAGGGGAAAAACAAAGGAGTAGGTAACAATGCTCAATAGGAAATGTACTCATTACCTTATTCATGTAACTGTAACCCCTTTGTACGGTATCTTTACAATAAAAATATGTATTAAAAAAGATAATTCTCAAGAATGCAGAGACAAAATATAGGACAATGTACGGGATCTAGACCCCTCCCCAGAACAAGTAGAAGC
The DNA here is from genome assembly GCF_000151885.1 of Dipodomys ordii. Lineage (NCBI taxonomy): Eukaryota > Metazoa > Chordata > Mammalia > Rodentia > Heteromyidae > Dipodomys > Dipodomys ordii. The sequence continues at coordinate 8,867,245 of NW_012267273.1, read as the reverse complement.
TCATGATGGTTTATGTTGATGTTAACAGAATACACATCACAGGGTTTAATGATCAAAAACTAGTTCTCCATTTAGTATACATTAGAATAAAATTCAGTATAGACTCCACCAAATGAAATGTCCAAATTGTTCTGTAATTACATAGCAGCTACTGCCTTGGGATTGCATAGGCTCTGTAAATCCAAATGTCTCCCCCACAAGCAATGCAGGCTGTCCAAATGGCAAACTTAACATCTTTGAAGGCAAAGGACTTTTCTTTATTCCATGCTCCATTTTTTTCAGTCCCCTAGTATGTGGCCCTGCTACCCTAAATCATAGCTTTGTGAAGAAGGATGAGGTCAAACTTCCCTCTTTTGCTAAAGGCTATTTGTTCATGTCTCCACTGAATTAAAGAGAAGCCACTGATGTCCACTGTCATGTCCCAATGCCTTCCACTCAAGTCAGTAGCCATTCTCATAAACTTGCTGCATGTTCTAATTAGTGCTATGGACCTATCTTCCTTAGTTTGTCTACATAGATTTTCAATATTTTAAGGAAAGCAAATAGTTCAGTGGATTTTGAGATCAGACAGATAACTGTAAAATTACTTTGCTTTTTGCTGGTACAAAGCATCTCTAAACTACAAATTCCCGGTGTTCAATCCAATGCAAATCAAACTTGATGCTGAAATAATTGCAGTTTTTCTCCAACATCAGTCAATCATATCTCTTTTTGGTACTTTTCTTTAAATGTTTATATGGGACCCAGGAGCCAGGCCTTTCAATGATCCTATAACCTGGGGAGGGGGGGGGGATTCTTGATCCTGAATGATCTAGAAAAGAAGACATTTCTCCAGCCCTTGGTAGAGGTAAGTGGATGAAGAAGAATGTTTGCATTGAGTGTGATATTGAGATACTGAGTCTGGCATCCAGACTCTGGAGGCAACAATGTTCTGTTGTAAAGGTCTCAGAAGCTCACAGTCATTTTTGACATTTGCATTGTGCTGGCTTTGTTAAGTAGACAGTTTAGCAACATGGAATGTTGAATGGATCTCGATTGAGTTTCAGGAACCAGGAATAAGCAACTGATGTAAGCCCGTTAAAAGAGTAACATCCCAAAATGCCACCTCACCTCAGAGGGTTAGAGCCCATAATCTTCCCAGTCATAAACTCATCTAGTGCTAGACTAAAAATCAACATTTCCACAGAGACCTGATGAGTAATATGAGTTTGGAGACCCACAGTCATTAAACCAGTCAAATGCTTTCACTCCCCTCAGTGGAAGTTCTAGCTGATGTCCTGGGCATTTTTTTCTCTCCCTGTAGTGCCCTCCTTTTCCAGGCTTTAGCTGACTCCTTTCATCCTTCAAAACTCAGTCCAACCTCAGTATCAACTCTTCTAGAAGCCTTCCATGGCCACACAAGACCAATCAGATCTAGAAAACCTTCTGTATAAATGTCATTTAGATCACCTTACACTACCAGTAAGAAAAGCCATTTTTATCTAGAAGGAGCCAGCTTTTGTTCGACTTGTGTTGTTGTTGTTCAGTTGATGAACATCTCTTTAAGAGCTGGAAGGGACTACTTAGAAACTGACATTTTAAAATTGTTAGTACCTAATAAATGATTCACTCTAAGACAGAATCAAGAATTTTCAAAGGAGAGTCTTCAGTGAGTAACTCGGGGGCTGGCTACGCCTTTACCTAAGCTCTTCGAGCTTTCTCACTGCCTCACTCTGTGATCATAAGGGACAGTGACATGGAACATAAACCAAGGTAAGGGAAATAGACCACAACAATCAATGCAGAAGTAGAATGCTACCCATTTAAATAGAACAACATCATCCTGGAACATATACTGGAATACTCAGGGGAGTTAGGAGGTAAAGTCATTGATTGGTTGAGTCTAATAGTATTATAAAGTCTATGGAATTCAAGAGCTGGAAGGAATTTTTTCATTAATTTCAATTTTCTCTCATTTTATTATGGAGAAATAGATGCCTATGAATTCCAAACAACTTGACCCAAATCACGTATCAAACTATTGATAAACAATTCCACTTTCCTAATTTATAGGTTTGTATAAAGCCTATAATTACAATTTTCTTGGCAGTTTTTAGGGGCAAGTTTGGGGTCAAATTCTAGTTTTATCATTTATTAATTCTGTGACCTTTGAGTGAGTTATTGAACTGAACAAATCTCCCTTTCTTTCTTTGTAAAAGCGAGGATCAGAGTATTTCTCTTTCAAGTTTATTCTGTGCTCTAGTGTCTTACACCTGTCATATACCTGGCTACTTGATTCAAAGATCTCGGCCTGAAGTCAGCCTGAGCAGACAGTTTGTAGAAGAATAAGAGGTATGGCTCAGGTGGTAGAGTACCTGGCTAGCAAGTAAGAGACCCTGAGTTCAAATCTCAGTACTGTTACCACAACCACAACGAAGAGACTTTTTTTTTCAAGTTTTCTTTTGGAAGGGAAATGATTAAAACAACAAATAGACTCTTTCTCGTGGTTGAAAGCTGGCTGCAGCAGCCCACTTCCCTGCGTGGAGGCTGTCACGCAGGGCGGTGCACGGTGAGGCCATGTGCGCATAGTGCTGCACTATTTCCCAGCTCTGCCCCTCGCCTCGGGCTGGGTGGTGAGCCTGCCCTTCCCGCCCGCTGCGGGCTGTCTTTATCCTCACTCCCTTGGCTGCCCACCGCCCTTTAAGGATACGGTATGGGGCGCTCCCCTGGCTAACACCTGCTCCGGGAGAACCTGGACTCCGACCGCCTGGGGGAGGGGAGGGGATAGCCCGTTGGGGGGCCCACAACGACCGGGCCGATTTCTTGCCTCTGCTACTTGGATTTCTAAAATCAGGTGCCCGCCTGGGCTGAGGGTCGCCGAGGGAGTGGGGAGCTCCCCTCTCTGGTCCCCGATCCGGCAAGCACGGGCGTTTCATTCGGAGAAAAACTTGGCTCTCTTCCCAAGGGCAGCTTCATCTCGCCCCAGCACGGGATGCCCTGGGGTCGCCTCTGAGCCCGGAGGATACCTAGCTGGGATAGCCTGCGGGGCTGGGCCGACTCCACAGCGAAATCAGGGCCGCGCACTCTCCCTCGCCCCAGCCTCAGTGGACCCGGCTGCTAGTCAGTTGTGGGGGAGGAGGGGGCTCCGGGCACCCATCTCCTCTCTCCAGAGCCGGGGAGAGAGCAGGAACCTCGAGAGTTGAAAAGTCCTCCTCCAGCCCCCGGGGGTGGGAGCGGTGTCAGAAGGACCGGGGCCACGCGAGGCGCACAGCACCTACCCACGCAGGGGCACCGACGTTCCCGAACCAGCGCGCGGCGTGCACGCGGCCCCGCGCCTCCCCAGCCCGCTCGGTGGGCCCGGGAGCAGCGCAGGCGGGAGGGGTGGGGGGTCCCCGCTCCCCGCGGCCCCCCGCGGCCGGACCCCGCCGCGGCGCTCACCAGATGGCCATCCTGCTCTTGGGGTAGTCCAGCCGCTCCAGGCAGCCGAGGAAGTGCGGCAGCGAGTGCGCAGCGTTGCGGGCGAGGACGGCCACCATCACCGTGGCCCTCTGCAGAGGCGACTCGGGGAAAACCACCGCCTCTTCCTCGTCGTCCTCTGAGTTGGTTTCCGCGGCGAAGCGCGCCCGACAGCCGCCGCGGAGCAGCGCGGAGGACAGGAGCAGCAGGGACCAGGCGAGGGCGGCGGCGGGGCGCGCAGCCATCTTCCAGCTGGGGGCCGGCGGCGGGGAGGTCCAGCCGCGAGCG
>NW_012267273.1:8855781-8863417 GCF_000151885.1 Dipodomys ordii | reverse complement strand
CGGCGCCCAGCCCCGCAGCTCCTCGGACCCTCGGGCCGCCGCAGCACAGCCCAGGTCCCGACGCCGCGGGTGGGCACTGCGTACCAGCCGCCGCCCTGGCTCGCTCGCTCGGGGGTGGCTGTCGGTGCGGAGTCCGGCGGAAAGTTCCCCCAGTGCAGGCTCGGCTTGTGCAGCTGAGGTCTGTGGCTTTCCCCCCGGGCGGTGAGGTGTGGCCGTGTCTGCCAGTGGGCGTGTGTGTGTGTGTGTGTGTGTGTGTGTGTGTGTGTGTGTGTGTGTGTACATAACGGTACAACACCAAGAAAATTTATTCTGTTTTGGGCAAACCGCAGCCGGAGTCCCTCCCAGTATGTATGCAGCATTTCTCAATGCACCTATTGACAAACGAGTGGAATTCTAAATTGGGAAGTCACCCTAACTATTCATGCCTGTGCTAGACAATATTTTAAAAAACATCAAAAAGGCAAAATGTTTGCATTTCCCTGGGCACACAACTCCTCCTGAAATTCATTCTTGATGGAGGAAACACCCAATAACACTGAATTTGAAGACTTGGAGACTTCTATTTTTATTTTATTATTATAATTGTATTAGCTATAAGTCATTGTACAAAGGGGTTACAATTCAACATGCCAGTTTTTGAATACAATATATCATTGATCAATGTCACCCCGGGGTTTCAACATTTGACTTGGAGAATTTTAGAGACCAGACCCCTTAGAATTAAAAGAAAGTCCTAATTGCCCTGGTTCCAAAGGTCCAAACTTAAGGACAAAAGTGAGACTCATTGGATGATTTTCTCTTCCTTAATGACCCAAACTAACAAAGAGTAGCAAAGACTGACAGAGTCCACAGCTGATGGGGTGGCAAGAGAATAGGGGGGGAAAAGAAGCTAGGGGAGGGAAAACGCCATTAGCAGGGGAAATGGAATTGTGGGGCAGCGCTGACTCAGAAGACAGCTTGGGGGAGTGAGGAACGCCACGTGAAGTCCTCCTTGTGAAAACACTAGCCTGTGACCTGTGAGCGCCCAAGGTGCATTGGACCCACTGTGTGTTCATGACCATCAGAGGCTTTGGCTCTGTCCCACAGTCCTTTCCTAATTGTATTAATCTTCCTCCACATTTTTTGTTGTTGTTGTTGTTGGTCATGGGGCTTGAACTCTGGGCCTGGGCGCAGTCCCTCAGCTCTTCAGCTCAAGGCGAGCGCTCTACCACTTGAGCTACAGTGCCACTTCCGGTTTTCTGGTGGTTTATTGGAGATAGGAGTCTCACGGACTTTCCTGCCTGGGCTGGCTTTGAACCGTGATCCTCAGATCTCAGCCTCCTGAGTAGCTAGGATACAGGCGTGAGCCACAGGCGTCCGGCTCCCCGCAATTTTTAGAAAGCTTCTTTCTCCCTCAGAAGGCAGTCCTCTCCTTCATTCAATCCCTCCAGCACCCTGACCTCGCAGCAGCCCTGCAGTCCACTCCTATTTGCCACTAAGGGTGGCAGGTCCTCTTTTACGGCATGTTAGCTCCACTCCCCACCAAAGTCTTGGATGGTCCTTTTCTAGCAACTTACTATGTTCCTCTCACCCCTAAAACAAAACAACATTTTATAGAAATCTTCGTTTCTTTGCTGACCCGCTCTGGGCCAAGTTCCTTTCTCCACTTCATCTCCGATCTCACCTACCACATGCAGCAGTGGCTTCAGCCTTTTCCTGTTCTGGGAAAACACAAAGCTGACTTCAGCATTGGTGAATTTAGTGAGAGCTCTCTAGTCCTTACCTTTCCAGGCCTCTGTCACATAATCTATGCATTCTCAGATTTTACTTGTCTGTCTGCAAGTAAAATCCTCACTATGTGCTACTTTTCTGGCCCTTTTGGTCTCCTGGGGTTAGCGTATCTGCCAAATCAGAATCTCTTGTCCAACCTCTTCCCTAACATTCATATTTTTATGATTAATATCTCATAGCCATATTTTCTCCCCCATCTTCCTGGAGGAACTGACCCTATTCCAGGGTCATGATCTTGTAGAGGAGGCCAACTTAACCATCTATTACAAGTATCATGAGGGAAGTATGTGCCAGCTACAGCAAAGGGACAGAGGAAGGCATGGTCACTTCTACAGAGGTGTGTGTGGGGGGGACTATTCAAAGGGTTTCACAGAGATGATTCCCATGTTGTTCTGTCTTCTTTTTTTTTCCTTCCTTGGCCTATGTTTCATTCAACTTTCAAGACTGAGATCCCTCTAAGCCTTAGGATTCAGGGTTCATATTCATCATTTGTTCATCTTTCAGCAAGCAGAAGTTTCAATGTAGGAACCCACTTTTGTGTAGTCTTCCTCCAGTTATCTTAACTTTGCATCTTTTCTAAGCTCATTTTTTTTTACAGTGAAGTATTTAAAACTATGGGTGCTTGGCCCTGCGTGGCCTCTAATAATACAATGAAATCAGCTCCCCAGAGTTTTTCTGAAAGAACTACCCCCTGCTATGTGGACGAGATCCAGAGTTTCCTGAAAGATACCTGTTTGAAACTTAGTCAATTTAGAATGCTAATTAGTCACCAAGAATATTAAGGTCGTGGCCAGTTATGTGACAGAAGAGGACCACATGTGGGAGAAGGGTAGGCCTGGGAAGGGAGGAGGGGAGAGCTTGGGAAAAGTCCCTATTTTACTCACAGACTCATTGCATGAGTTGATCACAAATTAGTGATGTGAATCTTGATTTTCTTCCCCATAGAATTAGTGTTGTGAGTTAATTTGTAAAACCTAATTAAAAAATAAAGTCAATTATATTGTTTAAATACCTTTTGCTTAAAGTGTTCTGCCAGGGAAACTGGCTGACTAAAAACTGGTCTCATTCTCTACTGCCATTAGACTGTCCCAAGTTCCCACATGATATTGGAAGTGGGAACCTGCTCTCCTGTCTGCCCTCCTCCACCAACACTGTAACAGCACAGGAGACATGAGAACCTCTTTGACACTGACACTAAATCTAGCTGTGGCAGGAGTAGGACCTCCAAGATGGGCAGAAGGCTTCTTGCAGGGAAAATTCTCGAGGTTTCTATGGCTCTAGCAGCCAATAGGGGGAGGAAACACATGCCTTTTTCAGAAGCCGAAACATTCTAGAAAGTACAGCAACTACTTAAAATGCAACTGCACAAACTTTGGGAAACTGCAATGAATAGAACATGGCTGGACACTATAGGGATAGTTGAAGGAAAGATGGAAAATGTATGATTTTTATATACAATCATTTCTTGAAAAGGGGCAAAGAACTTTTAATGTTTCTCCCAAGAAATATAATGCAAGTCTCTATAAGCACATGGAAAGTTTATCACCACCATTAATCATTAGGGCAATGAATATCAAGACTACAATAATGCCTTATCCCCAGTAGAAATGCTACCAGCAAAAACCAAAGACCAAAACAGAAAATAACAAACTGTAGTAAGGATTTGGAAAAGTTGGAACTTGTGTACTGGTGCTGTGACTGTTAAGACATAGAGCTGCTGTGGAAAATAGCATAACAATTTCCTTAAGAAATAAAATAGAATTATTGTGTGATCCAGCATTTCACTCTTGAGTATACAACACCAACTCCCCTCTCTCCCTACCCCCGAAAACTCAGGTATTTGTATCCCTATATACAAAACAGCATTGTTCACAACAGCTGAAAGGCAGAGCAACCTATAAGACAATGAATATCCATTCAAATTGTAGTAAATGCCTACTAAGATATATTATAGAGGATGTTTTCACATGTTTCCAATATTTCAGGCTTGGGGAGATTATAATAAGTGAAATAAGCTAGTCACAAAAAGACAAAATACTGTGTAACTTATAGAAATTAGTGGCTGCATGGAGTTGAAATTAAGTGGGCAGTTATTAAATAGGTATAGAGTTTCAGTCTTACAAGGTGAAAACAACTTCAGAGATATTCTTGGGGAAATTTATTTATGTATTTATTACTGGGCATTGAACTCAGAGCACCACACTTGCGGGTCAAGCATTCCGCCACTAATCTCAGGGACTAATGTTTTCAGGTGCAAGTTTTAAAGTCTTGTTATTTCCTAACTAGTTTTGAGGACTTCTGTATATATTCTAGGTATCTTGTCATTCCACACAGCCCCCGTTTCAGGGCTTCACACTCTCCTAAGTCTTTTTTAATTTTCTTTACCACTTGAACCATACCTCTACTTCATTTTGCTGGCTCATTAGAGGTAAGTGTCTCTAGGATTTGTCTGCCTGGGCATCTTAGAATCTCAGTCCCTAAGTCTTAGATCTCAGGAGCTAGTATTACAGGTGCAAGCCTTATCTTTTCACTATGCCTTCTTTGTTGTGTCAGAAATACTTAAACTATAATGAAATTTGTCAAGCATTGTTTTAGGGTCTTTTTGAAGAAAGTAATCTATATTGTAATCACAAAATACTCTTTTGTATATATATTTTACTAAAAATTTTAAAGTATTCGCTTTTGCCTCTGCAATTTTTGAATTATCCTTCCTCTTCCCACATCTGCAACTTCACTTCTGTCCACATCTGCACTGCTCTGTTCCTTCACTATTTTGTTCTGTTTATTCAGCTATTCCTGTACCAATATACCACATTCTCATTCTCTTCTTCTCTCCCTTTCCTACCCTCTCCTATCCTCCCTCCCCTTTTCCCACCCCACACCTCTCCAAAAACAATTTTGCTGAATAGGCCACATTTGACCTTGAGTTCTTGCTTTTGCTTTGAGTGCTAGGATTATAGACATGTGGCACAACACTTGGCCTTATCACTTTTAATTGCAGATGTGCATAAAAGTCCCTTCCTGTGGAGAGCTGCGGGAGCCGCGACCAAAGACGGCTGCAAAAGCAAAAATGGCAGGGCCGCGTGGTGCGGCTGCGACCTAAGATGGCGCGGGCTCCCACCTTCCGTCTTCCTCGTGACGAGTGCTCTCTGTAAAAAACAACTCCTTATATGGCTATGACCTGGCTCCTAGTTTGCTTCTGTGTTTGCAGCCCTATCAGTATATGCCACATGGCGCTTCAGGATTGGCCATCCAGGAGGCTTATAACCGGAGTGCGGGGGCGGATGGGAAGGAGAAACAAGGAGAAGCAGGAAGAAGAAGGAAGAAGCGGGCAGGAGAGAAGTAGGAGAAAAGAAGCTGTAAATAAGGTCCTGAATAAACCGTCTGAAAGAAGGACCTGTTGTCGCGTCATCCTTGCGGGTCGAGGCGGTCGCGACACCTTCCATTTGGTCTTGTTTCTGGACCTTTATGCCTACATTTCAGAAGTAGCTTTATCAAATATTAGGAGAATCTCAATTGGAATTTTGATTGGGATTGTTAAAATCTATAGACCAGTTAGGTTGAGACTGCCATCTTTACAATATTAAATCTTTCCAAATGAACAGTATTCCTGCCCAACTATTTACTTTTTATTATAATCTTGGATAACACAGTGTTCTCCATAACATCTTTGTGTTGTTTGTTCTAAATGTAAACATTCCTTTTAAAATCAAATATATTATTTCCTGATTTCTTAGAAAGCACTTGAAATTTATGGGAATAGTGGAAAGAACATCATCTGGACTATTCCAAGTAGTTCTCTACACCACAGTGATTGCTTTATATGTGTTAATGCATGTGAATGATAAAACAATATAGATTCCTAAGTATTTTACTAGAATAAATATCTAAGCTATTTTTAAAATAATAGGAAGCCGTGTGGTTTGTGTACAAATGCATAGCGACATATATGAATATTTAATGAAAAGCTGATCTAGAAAGCTAGCCTGTAGTTTTTAGCTTGTCTAAAACACTGTTAAAGCCTTTTAAAAATTCTTTTTAAAGACTTAGAAAAATTAGAGCTGCGTCCATTTTACAATTTGCTAACTGCTGATTCTGCTTCTGTAAACTTGCTTACACTGGCACTGACCCTTCCTTTCCCAGAAAAGAAGTTTCAGGGACCAGATGCCGGCCTCAGGACAAGGTCAGTGGTACTAGATAAAGAACAGACAGTAAGTATTCCTCAGTTCCCATTTAGAAATTCCCCAGACAGGACCTTGAGATAACCACCACCTGGCAAGACCACAAGCTAAGCCAAATGTCAACCAATCATAGGCCTGTAATCTCATAAATCCCCCTTAAACCAACCATGGGCCAGTCATTTTACAAAGAGTGTTACAAAATTTCCCACGTGGCAAAGTGATTGTTGGTGTATATGGTGACCTTTAAATGGGCCAATCATGGGATGCTTTGTGTTATGCGTTAATCTCGTGGTTTTTGCCTTTAAAAAGGGCTTGTAACCGCTCGGGGCTCCCTGACCACCCGGGGCAGGGAGTCCGTTTGCGCAAACGTCAAATAAACTCTTGCTTATTGCATCTCCAGGCCTGGAGTCTGAGTTTTCTGGGGTGCCCTCCCGTTGACGAAAGTATCCCAGGAGTCTGGGGTCTTTCACTTTTTTCATCCTTTTGGGCTTTGCTTTTTGTCCCAACTCTTTTACTTAATCTGACAGTCTTCTCTTAAAGATGTTTTGAGCCTTGTTCACACAGTATCTAATTTTCTTAGACCTTTTTTTTAAAAAAAAAAAAACTGGTTTATAGTTTCCTTTCTATTCCCCTTAGGAACATAATGCTACTGCTTCTATAAATAACATCATCTGAATGGATTTAGATCTTTAGGAGTCAGAAAGACAGATCTATTCTTTTCTAATTACTTTAATGCCAGTGTTCAGTGCTTTAAGGAACCTGGTTATTTTGGCACTATTTATTTCTTTGTGGGATTGTAGCTACTTTGTAAAAGCTAAAGTTAATGATTTAATTGAAATCCAACATATTTTCTAGGGCAGTTTATAAGTCCTAATGTGTGACTTTTCCTTTTGTGCCTTTTAATGCATTCAAGGCTGTTTTTCAACAGTTTGAAGTAGCACAAGCTCTTATGAATTACTCTTCTAAAAATTTGTGATACTGGATTTCGTCATCAAATTTGGTAACATTTTGTTCACTATTTTTTCTAACCCATTCTTTTCTTTTTCTGTTATTAACATGCATTGCTTAAGATCACGTAGCACATCTCCAAGGATTCTCCCCCCAAATTATTTTTACTTTGTTGTTCACCTTAGATAGCATCCTTCCCTTACTTCTTTCTCTGTAATTTGTCTCAGCTGTTAAAACTGCCCAATGAACTATTTCTGAAAGTGTAATTTTCAGTAGCAGAATGACCGTCAAGTTCTTATCTGTTGACATTCTCTATTTGTGTCCAGCTTTCCATCCATGGACAACATGCTTCACTTCATTGAGGATAGTTATAATAAAGGTCACTCCAAAATCCTTATGTGTCGCTTCGACGGCAGGTCCTTAGATGATCGTGTTTCAAAGAATTTCTCTTCCACCTGGAACTGTGAATAACTTGTTTTTAGGCCGGTGTTGGGGCTCGAACTCAGGGCCTGGGCACGGTCCCAGGTTCTACCACTTAGGCCATGGCTCCACTCCCGGCTTCGGATTTCGAGAGCTACTTCTTGCTGGGATTCACCTAACGGCCGCCGAGCCACCCCTGGGCGCTCCGCCGGTCCCTCCAGGGTCTCCCCATTTCACACGCAGTGACCCCCACCGCGCCCAGCTGCCCACGCGCCCCGCGCTGGCCCCGGGCCGGCAGGGCCCGCAGGCTCCCGGCG
>NW_012267273.1:8843395-8855236 GCF_000151885.1 Dipodomys ordii | reverse complement strand
TCTCAGGCGGAACTCGCGGGCCGCGGTCCCCCTGCGCCCCGCGGACGCGCGGCGGTGCGCACCGACCTCCGCCGGGAGGCGCTTAACACCGAACTCCTCTCTTCACCCACACACCCCAAACCAAAGCGCCCCGCCGGCTCCGGTTCTGTTACCCAGACAGAGCAAAGCCGCGGCGGTGTGTGGTCGTGGGCCGGGCCTCCGAGTCCGGGAGGAGCCAAGCTTCAGCCCGGGCTCGGTGTGCGCCTCGTCCCGCGCCGGTGCAGTGGGTTCCTGCCCATGGCGGAGTGTGTTTTCCCCAGTAGCAGGCAGATAGCCCCGACACTGCTGCTGCTTGGGAAATGGCCACCGGCAGTGAGTTGGTGCTGAGTTGTAGAGGTGATGGGATCTGTAAAGAATCTTCCAGACTGGACCAGTGCGTTGATAAAACTGCACTCGCTCCCCACCCCCGTCATAGAATAATAATCTATAAGTCCAGCAAAAAGAACCAAAACTTGAAAAAAATGAAGTCCATAGTGAATTTGTTTTTCAGCTTCATTTGCTTGATTTTTTTTTTTTTTTGTCTCCCTACTTTCTTTCAGACCTCTAAAAAAGAAACGGTAGTATGGAAATGTTTAGTGCCTTAAAAAGAAAATACCAGCTGAGGGCTGGTGGCTCACACCTTTAATTCTAGCTATTCAGGTTTGGGTTCAAAGCCATCATTTCAGGAAAGTCGTTGTGACTCTACCACCTATTATTAATCATCCAAAAGCTATAAATTGGAGCTGTGGCTCAAGTGGTAGAGCTCTAGCCTTGAGCAAAAAAGGACAGAGACAGAGCTGAGGCTCTAATTCGAGCCTCAAAAAAATCCAATTAACTTAAAAAAATAAAAAAATGGATGAGTTCTCAGTTCTGCACTTTTGTCAATGTGAAAATTACTCAGTAAAATATAAGTAAATCTAGTACAATGACATTCGATTTATCATCCTTATACACAAGTTAATGGTCTGTAATTTACACTTTGTTTGCACACAAAACCTTGCAACCTGGGACAGTAACATTATTTTTCAAACACATTTTCTGACTGGAGTAGTCAACTCAGCATGGCTCTCAGGCAGTGGTTCCTTTACCATGAAGCTGATGGGGAAAGATGACATCACAGCTGCCACTTAGATGTCATAGTTCATCCAATTAACCCTTTATATCCATCTGGTCACTGATACATCTTTAAAATTCAACAAGGACAAAATTGCCTATGCTCACGAGTGAGCGACACTAGGAATGGTATTTTGGCAGCCTCTCTACATGCAACTAAGAAGCTAGGGAACTAGAAGCTCCCTACTAACATGTCCCAGCAAAAACACGATTAAAATTTGTGCCTTTTCTGTGGATGGATTTCTTTACAGGCTCTTGAATATGTGTGCCTTATTTCCACCTTCGTGTGAAAGTGCTCTACTTCTGTGTACTCAAACCACACATGTCCTGCGGGACATGAAACATTCAATATCCAGCCCCCCCCCCAGTAGCATGACCTTTGACCTGTGGACATGTTTTTCTCCCCATTCACATGTGCTAATCATATACAATTATTTCTCAAACACATTAAGTACAGATATAAGGTCCTTGGGTATCCTCAGATTCAACCATTTTTAGACTGAAATGATTTGAAAACAATGTTGCATTTGTAATGAAAGTATACAGGATTTTTTCCTTAAATAATACAACAACTATTAACATAGTATTTGCATTGTATTGGCATTATATGGAACCTAGAGAAGGTCTGAAGTTTACAGGAATATGTTATACAAATACTACAGAGATGAACATTCTTGAGTTCTGGTATTAGTAGTGGTGGTGAGGGTGGGGGGAGGCTAGAGCCATTCAGTGGATACTGGAGGGAAGACTATGCATGTGTTTTAACAATTATAGATTCTTTACAACGATTGGATCTTATATTGCCTTGTAACTTCCACTAAATCAGGAAGATATTTTTATTATCACAATGATAATATATGTGTGTATTCAGCGAATACGTCATTGAAAAGTATCGAAAGGTTCTTCCTTCCCTATTTGACAATTACATTTTTATTTTCAGTACTTAGAAATGATGGAATTAGACATAGGAGATGCCACTCAAGTATACATTGCATTCTTGGTTTACCTGGATCTCATGGAGAGTAAGTTCTTTGTTTATATTATTTGATTTTTGAGGCCATGCTGGGGACTTGGGAACTGGGATGGAATATAGCATTGTCGACATATAATAAGCAGTCATTTTTGCATTTGTTATGAGTTTTGCCAATTAATTTCACATTCTTCATTCCTTTATATTGGGAATAACTATGTAGCAGAAAAAGCTAGAAAAGTAAAGAGAGAAGATAATATTTATGAGTGATATTTGCTCAACCAAATTTGGGTAGAGCTTGCAATTTTTGTTTGCTTTTAACAACCGTTATTGTCCACTCTGACTCTGTTTTAGGTAAAAGTTGGCATGAAGTAAATTGTGTGGGATTGCCAGAACTACAGCTCATCTGTCTAGTCGGTACTGAGATAGAAGGGGAAGGGTTACAGACTGTGGTGCCTACTCCAGTCTCAGCTTCTCTCAGCCATAACAGGTGAGTGGATGATTTTTTTGTTGTTGTTTAATTGGTCCAGTGGATGATTTTAGTTGAACAGGTCCTTTGGGGAATAGGAAACCTACTCTTGGTAAGGAGGCAAGACTTCTGATTTGGGCATTCTCTCTTCCTAGCTCGGAGGGAAGCCAGCTGCCATGTGAGCTAGCTACAGAAAGGAGCAAAGACAAAGTGATTCCTGACGAAGCAAGAGTGTTGAAGGATGCGGGGGGGAACTCATGAGTGTAGCTAAAGAGCATAGTATTCAGCTAGAAGCCACCTACCTGGAGGTTGGGCTACAGAAAGAAAGGACACATAGAAACTTAGGTTCTTCTTGGATGAGCATAAACATGGAGTTAGAGAGCAGAGCACTGAAATTCTGGCATGAATAGCTTCGAGGAATACCTGGTTTTCCTTTGCATAGCCTTGCATAATGGAGAAGTTCATTGAGACATGGTAACTCACCATGAATATAAATTTTTTTTCCCTGAAGACAGCAAACAATTTTTGTTCAATAATAAGGCATCTATAAAAGTAAATTTGTTCTTTGTTCACTTTTTTTTTTTGAGGTCCGGTCATGGGGCCTGAACTCTGGGCTGGGTGCTGTCCCTCAGTTCTTCAGCTCAAGGCTAGCACTCTACCACTTGAACCACAGCACCACTTCCGGCTTTTTCTTTTTGCTTATGTGGTGCTGAGGAATCGAACCCAGGGCCTCAGGCATGCAAGGCAAGCGCTCTACCACTGAGCCACCTTCCCAGCCCATAAACAAGTGATTTCTTTTTTTTTTTTGTCGGTCATGGGGCTTGAACTCTGGGTCTGGGCGCTGTCCCTCAGCTCTTCAGCTCAAGGCGAGTGCTTTACCACTTGAACTACAGCGCCACTTCTTTGTTCACTTTTTAAATGTAGGTTGTGGGATAATATTTCTTACATGTTAGTGGCTTCCGTATGTTTGACTTAGTGTTGGGAGAACATGCTGATTATGTCAGTCACAAGAGAAATATCCCAGCACTGAATGTTAGCTTAGAAAATAAAATTTCTTTCTTGGTAATTGTTGGATGGGATCTAGTAAGAACGGAATTATCCTTTCTTATATGTTGGGACTGTCTCCACTTACTTCTTACTAGGTAATTGAATAACAATCAGTGGAGATCTGACAAGAACTTTACAGTGTCATGGGTGGGCTGTACATGTCTGGACCACACTAAGGTCAGAAAGAATCTCCTAAAGGTTGTGAGAGTCTGTGTTCTAATAGGACAGCTGCAGGCAGTTAAGTATGGCCACCTGTCCAGCCTGCTGTCTGGTCAGAGAAGGCACTCACTAATATTACCTTAAGGCAGTGAACACAAGTAAATGAATGACCCAGAAGAGAAGAAGTGAGGATGAAATGAGGTGGAAAAGGTTTTTTTGGATTATGAAGCCATTGCTATCTTAAATTTGTTTTGCAGTTGCAGATAGCTGTTTAATAACAGCATTTTAAGTGTCTCTTTGTACTCATGCATATGAGCTTCCTTGAGTAGAAGCTTAGAGATGGACATGTGGTATTTATATCTACATCTTTGCTGTTTATTGCTAAAGTGTTTCCTTTTAAAAGGATTGTTACTACTTACACAGGTAGTGCTTAACATTTTCATGGAATAGGAGAGGAGGTATGCTGTATGTGTGACTGGAAGAAATTCTCAGTATGGTTGCTCTTTTCTGTGTAATCCAGCTTACTGTGGAGATCATATAAGAGAATCAAAGTTCAAGGCCACGCCAGATGAAAGAAGTTAGAAGTTAGCAAGACCCTATCTCAAAAAAACAAGACAGGAGCTGGGCACTGGTGGCTCACGCCTGTAATCCTAGCTACTCAGGAGGCTGAGATCTGAGATCTCGGTTCAAAGCCAACTTGGGCAGGAAAGTCCGTGAGACACTTCAGTAAAGTGGCGCTGTTGCTTAAGTGGTAGAGTGCAGGGACAGCGCCCGAGCTCAGAGTTCAATCCCCACGACCAACCCTCCCTCCCCCCCCCAAAAAAAAGGAATACAAGTACACTCCTGTAATCTCAGCTTCATAGAAAGTCTAGGTGGTAAAGATGGGCATGGTCATGCCTATTCAGATAAAAAGTACAAGACCCTGTCTAAAGAAATAAAGCAAAAAGAGGGGAAGTCATGGCCATGAGTTCAAACCTTAATACTGCCACTGCCCAAAAAGCATAGTTGATACAGTTTAATTCAGAATATATAAATAGTTTCTGTGAATAAATTAAGAAAAAGCAATCTAGTGGAAAACATGGGCAAAGAATATGAACAGGGAGGAGGCTACAATGCTTGATAAGAAATGTACTCATTATCTTGCCCATGTAATTGTAACCCCTCTGTACAGTATTTTCACAATAAAAAAAGAAAAAAAAACAGTAGATGAAAATGGAAAAAAAAGAATATGAACAGGCAATTCACAGAAAAGGAACTCAAACACACAAACATTATTTATCATGAAGCTCATACAAATCTACAGCTTGCCAATCTTAACTTGTCCTAATTTGATATGAGCCTCTGAGGTTTCATACTTTTACTGTTCAACAGAAAGGAGGTACTTTATTTATTGGAATAGGGTACAGCTAGCAACATGATGTTGGAGCAAATCAGAAGAAGTTGTTTCCTCAGCCTGTGAAGAAAGATGTCTTTACCAGGGCTCCAGACTTGGCATACAATAGGTGCAGGTTGAGACCTCAAGAGTGCCCTGTTCTACTTCACCATTGCGTATCTACCTCACTCTCAGAGCTGAGACAAAAATATGCTTTATTTGTGTCCCTATGTTTCCAAGTAGTTTTAAAAACACATATGTCACACCAAGGTCTGTCACTCTTAGAGCTATTCCTACTTTACTGTTGTTTTTAAAATCTGTTGTAAAATAAAGCCAGACACAGAAAACTACCCTATTATAAGAAGTGGCAGAGGAGGCAACAATACTCAATAGGAAACGTACTCATTACCTTGCTCATGTAACTGTAACCCCTCTGTACAGCATTTTCACAATAAAAAATTAAAATTAAAATTAAAAAAAGAATATTAATGTTATATTAACAAGTGTCCTATTAGAAGCGTATTACCTGCTGCCTGCACCATGGCTCACAGCTGTAGACTACTCTCCTGAGCTATGCTGCTTAGCTCCTTGAATGTGGGGAATGGGTTGTTGGTTTGTTTTTTTTCTGTTGTTGTGGTTGTTGTTGTTCTGTTTTGCTTTGTTTTTCTTCTTTGTACTGGTCTTAGGGCTTGACCTCAGGGTTTGGGCACTATCCATCCATGAGCATTTTTGCTCAAGGCTAGTGCTCTGCTATTTGAAGTATAGCTCCACTTCTGGCATTTTTGGTGGTGAATTGGAGCTAAGAGTCTCATGGGCTTTTCTGCCTAGGCTGGCTTTCAGTTCTCAGATCTCAGCCTCCTGAATAGCTAGGATTACAGGTGTGAGCCGCCCAGGGTTTGCTGGGAGTGCTTTTAATGCTCTGTGTTCCTTGAGAATATTTGAGACAGCATGTTGGTTAATGGGGAAGCTGGGTAGCATACAGTATCCAAGAGGAGATGGTTGGGCTGGAGGGGCAGTTTCATTCTATTCATAGACAGCATGAAGGCCTGTCAGCCTTTATTGATGCTTCCAAGTTCTAGGATATGTTATTTGTGAATCTGGGCTGAACTATCACTTATGTTAAGTACAACTTAGTTACAAAACGTTCCTTCATGAAGACTAGTCACCCTGTTTTCACTTAAAGCCATTTCAGTGGCTGTGGGCTGTCTGTCACACGAGTGGCAGCCTGGCCCCTGGATCTGCATGGCTCATTCTTTCTGTGACTTGTTTTACAACTCTCCTGTGGCACGCACCCACTCCTTATAAGGCGCTCACTCTAAGCAGTGTTTAGTGTAACCGTGTCTCTATCTCCATGTACTTTAGGAATGTCAAAACAGTTTTTCTGTCTGTGTCACATGGCTTTTCCCAAATTGTGGATTTGTTTACTTAGTTTCTGGCACAAGTGCAGACAGATCCTGTTACAGGGTGAATGTGTGTTTGAGTAGCCGGGAGTATGTATGATCACAGTTAAAACAATTTGTCATATTTTTCAAGTGTCAGAAGGTCCTGTATACACTAGTTCTAGAAATATTGATTTAATGCTAATTGCCACTCTCCAGTGAGCGAATAAAATTGGCAAAGTGCCCATTTCTGATTGTTGATGGGAATATTATGGAGTATAAGGTGATTAGTTTCTAGGGTTTCCTGAGGGCAATGGCACATCTTTTTTCCCCCTCAACTAAAAACATTTGCTAAAGCTAATATAAATAATTTTTAGTATGCAGTATATGTGTCTGGATGGTAAATCCTGTGGAAAGCACCTTGGACTATTTTCTACCTAAGGCAATCTGAGAAGCCCATGAATAACCTTGACAAATGTCGCTGGAAGTAAAGCACATTTCCCCAGATACAACAGTCACATGAAATCAGAGTCACAGGGTTGCAGAGGCCAGAGGTAAAACACATCATAAACAACATACGTAATTTATGTTCAGATAGCTTCTCTTTGGGCTAGCCTGCCATTGCTATTTGTGGAGAGAGACCTATTACACCAAAGTTAGGAAAGTAGTATGACAGATTTCTAAAGTGGAATTAGTATTGCAGGTAGCTATTAATGTGACAGGATTTTAAATGACTTATACCATGATCCAATTTATGAGCGAAAACAATTTTATTTATTTATTATTTTAAATACATTTTTATTGCAAAAATACTGTACAGAGAGGTTACAGTTACATGAGCAAGGTAATGAGTACATTTCCTATCAAGCATTGTTACCTCCTCCTTTGTTTTTCCCCTACCATCCTTTCCCTCCCACCTCCACAACTACACTCCTCCCACTCTTCTGCTCACCCCACCCCGCCGGCCTAAGTTGTAAAGTTGTAAAGTGTCTTGTACATGTCATTGTTAAAATGGGTCAACCTGTATCCCTATTTAAGCATTTTGTTTTTCCTTCCCCTCCTCAAGCTAGAGAAGTATATATAAAAGATGCAGGACACTGACATGAAATACAGTGAAAACGGGTTATACCGTGGGGGAGGAACATACAGAGAAACAAAAAAAATCACAGGGTAATTATAAATATGTTAGGAACAATAGCAAGAAAGAAAAATCCACTTGTGTCCCTAGCTTGGGGTTCATTTCGCTTAACATCATCTTATCTAGTCATATGTACATAGCTTTTGACCTTTTCTGCTTGTCCCAGACATATACTAGTTATTACAAATAGGGGAAACCATAGGACCTATGTTTCTTTAGGCCTGGCTTACTTAATGTAATTTTTTCAAGTCTTTCCATTTCCTAACAAATGGGGCAATGTCATTCTTTCTGATGGAGGCATAGAATTTCATTTGTGTGTGTGTGTGTGTGTGTGTGTGTGTGTGTGTGTGTTTATCACATTTTCTTGACCCATTCAACTACTGAGTGGCATCTGGGTTGGTTCCATATCTTAGCTATGATAAATAATGCTGCAATAAACATAGTTGTGTTGGTAGAATGGAAGAAAGAAAGCCTCTTCAGTAAATGATGCTGGCAAAATTGGTTAAATACATGTAGAAAACTAAAGTTAGATCCTTATTTATCACTCTGCACCAGAATCAAATCCAAATGTATCAAAGACCTCGATGTCAAAGCAGACACCCTGAAAACATTTCAGAATGGAATAGGAGAAACCCTAGGTCTCCTAGGCACAGGCCAAAATATTCTCAGTAGAGACCCAGAAACACAACAAATCAAAGAAAGATTGGACAAATGGGATTGCATGAAGCTGCAGAGCTTCTGCATGGCAAAGGACATAGCTAGCAAGATCAATAGAAAGTCTACGGATTGGGAGAAGATCTTCACTAGCCATACAACGGACAAGGGTCTCATATCTAAAATATACCTGGAACTCAAAAAATTAAATCCCCTAACAACAAATCTTCAAAGAAACAACTGCCCAATAAATAAGTGGGCTAAAGACTTAAAGAGAAACTTCTCTGAAGAGGAAATAAGAATGGCCAATAGACATATGAAGAAATGCTCAGCCTCTCTAGCCATAAAAGAAATGCAAACCAAAACAACATTGAGATACCACCTCACCCCAGTTAGGATGGCTATAATCAAGAACTCTAATAACAACAGATGCTAGAAGGGATGTGGCCAGAAGGGAACCCTACTGCATTGTTGGTGGCAGTGTAAACTTGTTCAACCACTTTGGAAAGTAGTATGGAGGTTCCTCAAAAGACTCCACATAGAGCTCCCCTATGACCCAGCAATCCTACTTTTGGGCATTTACCCAAATGATCACAAACAAGACCACACTAAAGCAATTTTATTTTTGATTTCTGGCTACCAGTGGTTGCCCTCCCCCCCATGGCCACATGCCACCTCTCGGTTCCAGTGCCAGCAGTGCCTGCAGTGAGAGTTGACATACTTTAAACTTATCTTTGGTTGTGTGTATGTGTGAAAATTTGTGAAATGAAGTGTGTTATACAGTTATAACATCTAGAAATGGCTTCAATTTTCTTTTAAATGGTCTGTACATCGCCTTGGTCAGAAAGGATGGTAGTTCTTTAATAATCTGCTGTTTTCTCACTGGGATGAAGAGTACATGCCCATGAATACACATGCATTTATGCATGCATGCATGCACACATGCACATATATGTTTGTGAACACATACACACCTGCACACACACATTTGTGGTATGTGGTTTGTTTTTTTTTGGTGATTAGTAACCTCAAACATTTTATCTGACAGTTATTCCAGGTGTCCTCTTTCTAGACATGGCTTCCCATCTGAGTGTTATTCCTCAAATTACAAGAAAGCTCCATCATCTTTACACCAAATTGCTCTTCTGCTAGATACCATAAAAGCTAAAAGTCTGTAAGAAGTTTTGTCATTTGGTACTATTAAGATTCTTGACAAGATTATAATTACATAAATTTTAGTTGGATATGGTGGCTCACACCTGTAATCTAAGCTACTTTGGAGGTAGAGATTAGGAGGATCATGGTTTGGAGATAACTTGGGCAAAATGTTAGCAAGATTCCATCTTAAAAAATAAGCTTGGTTGGGTTGGAGATGTGGCTCAGTTGATAGAGCACTATCCAGTGAGTAAAAGCATTAGGTACTAAGTTCAAGTCCCGGTCATGTACCTAAATAAAATAAAAGCTTGGCAGTCCCAGCTACATGGACTGGGAGGCCATAGGTAGCAGGAACATAATCCTCGTTGGCCTGGACAAATGCAGGACTGTATCTAAATATTAACTTTAAATTAAAAAGGTATGGAGTTATGGTGGAGTGCAAACACAGGACTCCAAGTTTAAGCCCTAGTACTGCCAGAAAAGCCCCACAAAACCCCAACAACATAAAGAGATCAGTAAAAGAAATTTATTCATCAAGTGAAGTAAAACCGCTGAATATACATGGGTAGGCCTCCTGGCCTGTGATTTACTTACGGCAACACTTACCTTATGCCAAGGTATATTATATTCTGCTGTCTCCCTTTCTTCCACTTTCCAGCGAGGGAGTATGGGCCCATTCTTCATCACATTTAATTTCTCCACAATTTTTAACCATTGCCACGGTTTAAAGGGAAAAAATGCCTACTGTTTTTCTTATTTTAAAAATCTCCTTGTCTGCGCTATCCCAGTTCCTTCCACAGTCATCAGACATAACAGAAATGGACCAGTTACTCACTGCAGCATCGATAGCATTGGTGTTTCATGAGAAGAAAAGACTTGATATTTTAAACAATCAGCTAGGTAGGGAAAATTAAAATTCTATTGGCTATTTGTGAACTAAAATAGCAGTAAAAATATTACAAATATCTATAATTATGCTTCTTTTTGAACAGTAAATTAAAACAGTCTGCAGGCCCTTTCTCTTATTTATATTCACATCTTAAGCAGCCTTATCCACTTCCATGGTTTTAAACACCACCGAAATGCTGATGACTACAATTTGTATCTGCATGTGAGATCTTCCGTGAATGTTAGACTCATACTTAACTTCACTGTGATCTGAAGCATCTCAAGTTAGCATGTCCAAAAGGGACTCATGCTTTCCCTGCACCTCTTCTCTGTGTGGGTTTTCCTGACTATCACTCTTGAAGGGACTCTATGCAGTAGTTTAAAGTAGTGTGCACCTGCTTGCCTAAAACTGACTTAGATTCAGGCTGAGCATGTGGGGCAAGCTTCCATTCCCGGGAAGCTCTTTGGAACTGATACATTTTTCACCTATGCTGGACAGTGTCTGTTTCAACCCCTCTGTGACCCTGTGACTGATTTTATGTGAGTGCTGTACCTGCAGAAATGTGCTTCCACAAGCATCTCTCAGGGTTGTTTATAGACTCCTTCCAGTCTCTTAGCAGAAAACAGTCTAAGGTGCTTTTCACAGGCATGGACTGCCCACACACATACACTGATAGGTATTTTATAACACAGACTAAAAATTATTTATGTTAGCTTTAGAAAGCACTTTTGGTTTTTAATTTTAAAAATTTGGGGAGGATACTGGGGTTTGAATTCAAGGTCTCATTCTTAGTACTCAAGTGCTACTTAAGCCAGGCTGCAAGTTCTTTTTGCTTTTGCAATTTAGATGATGTTTATAACCAGATCAGCCTGGATTGTACTCCTTCTATTTACACTAACTTTAGCTAGGATGACAAAACACACCACTGTGCCTTGCTTTTTATTGGTTTAGTTGGAGTCTCATAAACTTTTTGCCCAGACTGGCCTTGAACAATGATCCTCCAGATCTCAGTCTCCTGAGTAGCAAGGATTATAGATGTGAGCCACCTTGAAAGTATTTTTAGATAAGAGAAAGCAGACCTTTCCCATAAAACATTAGCAGCTAATCACTTCACATTCTGTTTTGTTGTTTGTTGTTTGTTTTTGTTTTGGTCAGTCATGGGACTTGAACTAAGGGTATGGGCACTGTCCTCAAACTTTTGTGCTAAAAGCTAGTGCTCTACCACTTTGAGCCGCAACTCTGCTTCTGGTTTTCTGGTGGTTAATTGGTGATAAGAGTCTCACAGACTTTCTTTTTTTTTAATTAATTTTTTTATATTGTGAAAATACTGTACAGAGGGTTACAATTACATGGGCAAGATAATGAGTACATTTCTTATCAAGCATTGTAGCCTTCTCCTTTGTTTCCCCTTCTCATCCTTTCCCATCCTCCCCCCGACCCCCCACCCATTCCTCCACGGCTCCTCCCCCCCTCTCCCC